>NC_081325.1:22929819-23541069 GCF_026419965.1 Kogia breviceps
ATAATCTCTCTCTCTCTCCTCATAATCTCTCTCTCTCTCCTCATAATCTCTCTCTCTCTAACTCTCTCTCTCCTCATAATCTCTCTCTCTCCTCATAATCTCTCTCTCTCCTCATAATCTCTCTCTCCTCATAATCTCTCTCTCTCCTCATAATCTCTCTCTCTCTCCTCATAATCTCTCTCTCTCTCCTCATAATCTCTCTCTCCTCATAATCTCTCTCTCTCATAATCTCTCTCTCTCTCCTCATAATCTCTCTCTCTCCTCATAATCTCTCTCTCTCCTCATAATCTCTCTCTCCTCATAATCTCTCTCTCTCCTCATAATCTCTCTCTCTCTCCTCATAATCTCTCTCTCTCTCCTCATAATCTCTCTCTCTCTCCTCATAATCTCTCTCTCTCCTCATAATCTCTCTCTCTCTCCTCATAATCTCTCTCTCTCTCCTCATAATCTCTCTCTCTCTCTCATAATCTCTCTCTCATCTCTCTCTCTCATCATCTCTCTCTCTCCTCATAATCTCTCATCTCTCTCTCCTCATAATCTCTCTCTCTCCTCATAATCTCTCTCTCTCCTCATAATCTCTCTCTCTCTCCTCATAATCTCTCTCTCTCCTCATAATCTCTCTCTCTCCTCATAATCTCTCTCTCTCTCCTCATAATCTCTCTCTCTCCTCATAATCTCTCTCTCTCCTCATAATCTCTCTCTCTCTCCTCATAATCTCTCTCTCTCTCCTCATAATCTCTCTCTCTCTCCTCATAATCTCTCTCTCTCCTCATAATCTCTCTCTCTCTCCTCATATCTCTCTCTCTCCTCATAATCTCTCTCTCTCTCCTCATAATCTCTCTCTCTCCTCATAATCTCTCTCTCTCTCCTCATAATCTCTCTCTCTCCTCATAATCTCTCTCTCTCTCCTCATAATCTCTCTCTCCTCATAATCTCTCTCTCTCTCCTCATAATCTCTCTCTCTCTCCTCATAATCTCTCTCTCTCCTCATAATCTCTCTCTCTCCTCATAATCTCTCTCTCTCCTCATAATCTCTCTCTCTCCTCATAATCTCTCTCTCTCAACTCTCTCCTCATAATCTCTCTCTCTCCTCATAACCTCTCTCTCTCCTCATAATCTCTCTCTCTCTCCTCATAATCTCTCTCTCTCCTCATAATCTCTCTCTCTCTCCTCATAATCTCTCTCTCTCTCCTCATAATCTCTCTCTCTCTCCTCATAATCTCTCTCTCTCTCCTCATAATCTCTCTCTCTCTCCTCATAATCTCTCTCTCTCTCCTCATAATCTCTCTCTCTCCTCATAATCTCTCTCTCTCTCCTCATAATCTCTCTCTCTCTCCTCATAATCTCTCTCTCTCTCCTCATAATCTCTCTCTCTCCTCATAATCTCTCTCTCTCAATCTCTCTCATAATCTCTCTCTCTCTCCTCATAATCTCTCTCTCATCTCCTCATAATCTCTCTCTCTCTCCTCATAATCTCTCTCTCTCTCCTCACCTCATAACCTCCTCTCTCTCCATCTACTCTCTCTCTCCTCATAATCTCTCTCTCTCTCCTCATAATCCTCTCTCTCTCCTCATAATCTCTCTCTCTCTCCTCATAATCTCTCAAATCTCTCTCTCCTCATAATCTCTCTCTCTCCTCATAATCTCTCTCTCTCTCCTCATAATCTCTCTCTCTCCTCATAATCTCTCTCTCTCTCCTCATAATCTCTCTCTCCTCATAATCTCTCTCCTCATAACTCTCTCTCTCTCCTCATAATCTCTCTCTCTCCCTCAATCTCTCTCTCTCTCCTCATAATCTCTCTCTCTCTCCTCATAATCTCTCTCTCTCTCCTCATAATCTCTCTCTCTCTCCTCATAATCTCTCTCTCTCCTCATAATCTCCTCTCTCTCCTCATAATCTCCTCTCTCCTCATAACTCTCTCTCTCTCCTCATAATCTCTCTCTCTCCTCATAATCTCTCTCTCTCCTCATAATCCTCTCTCTCCTCATAATCTCCTCTCCTCCCATAACTCTCCTCAACTCTCAACTCTCAACACCTCATAACTCTCACTCACACCAAACCTCTCACTCCCTCATAATCTCACTCTCTCACCTCATAATCTCTCTCCTCTCCCTCATCCACAACACTCACTCTCTCCTCATAATCTCTCTCTCCTCCTCAAAATCTCTCTCTCTCCTCAAACTCACTCTCACTCCTCCACACTCTCACACACAACACAACACACTCTCTCACCTCATAACACTCTCTCTCTCCTCATAATCTCTCAAATCACTCTCTCACCTCATAATCTCTCTCTCTCCACATAATCTCTCTCTCTCCTCATAAACTCTCTCTCTCCACATAATCACTCTCTCTCTCCTCATAACTCTCTCTCTCCTCATAACCTCTCTCTCTCCTCATAATCTCTCTCTCTCTCCTCATAATCTCTCTCTCTCCTCATAATCTCTCTCTCTCCTCATAATCTCTCTCTCTCCTCATAATCTCTCTCTCTCTCCTCATAATCTCTCTCTCTCCTCATAATCTCTCTCTCTCCTCATAATCTCTCTCTCTCCTCATAATCTCTCTCTCTCCTCATAATCTCTCCTCTCCTCAAACACACCTCTCCACATAATCTCTCTCTCACAACAACACACTCACAAACTCCTCAAACTCTCACACTCCTCCTCAAAATCACTCTCTCTCCTCATAACTCTCTCTCTCCTCAAAACTCCTCTCCCATAATCTCTCTCTCTCCTCATAATCTCTCTCTCTCCTCACAATCTCTCTCTCTCCTCATAATCTCTCTCTCACTCCTCAAATCACTCTCTCCTCACACTCTCTCACACACCTCACACCCTCCACACCTCACAACTCTCTCCTCATAATCACACTCACCACTCCTCATAACACTCACACTCCCTCAAATCTCTCTCCTCAAAATCTCCTCAACAACTCACTCCTCCTCATAATCTCTCTCTCTCTCCTCATAATCTCTCTCTCTCTCACTCATAATCTCCTCTCCTCCTCAAAATCTCACTCTCTCACCTCACACACTCTCACCTCAACCTCATAACTCTCTCTCTCTCCTCATAATCTCTCTCTCTCTCCTCATAATCTCTCTCTCTCCTCATAATCTCTCTCTCTCTCCTCATAATCTCTCTCTCTCTCCTCATAATCTCTCTCTCTCCTCATAATCTCTCTCTCTCCTCATAATCTCTCTCTCTCCTCATAATCTCTCTCTCTCTCATAATCTCTCTCTCTCCTCATAATCTCACTCTCTCTCCACAACTCTCTCTCTCTCCTCATAATCTCTCTCTCTCCTCATAATCTCTCTCTCTCTCCTCAAATCTCTCTCTCTCCTCATAATCTCTCTCTCTCTCTCATAATCTCTCTCTCTCCTCATAATCTCCTCTCTCTCCTCATAATCTCTCTCTCCTCATAATCTCTCTCTCTCCTCATAATCTCTCTCCTCCTCATAATCTCTCTCACTCTCCTCATAACCTCATACTCTCCTCCTCATAATCTCACTCTCTCCTCAAATCTCTCCCTCATAACCTCTCACTCCTCATAATCTCTCTCTCTCCTCATAATCTCTCTCTCTCCCAAATCACACTCACTCCTAAACTCTCTCCTCATAATCTCTCTCTCTCCTCATAATCTCTCTCTCTCTCATAATCTCTCTCTCTCCTCATAATCTCTCTCTCTCTCCTCAAATCACACACTCACCACAATCTCACTCTCACACCACAAACTCACTCACACACCACAAAACACTCACTCCCAAATCACTCTCCTCAAACTCTCTCTCCACAAATCTCTCTCTCTCCTCATAACTCTCTCACTCCCATAATCTCTCCTCTCTCCTCTCACTCATAATCTCTCTCTCTCCTCATAATCTCTCTCTCTCCTCATAATCTCTCTCTCTCTCCTCATAATCTCTCTCTCTCTCCTCATAATCTCTCTCTCTCCTCATAATCCTCTCTCCCTCAAACCTCACCTCATAATCACTCTCTCACCTCAAACTCTCTCTCTCCACATAATCTCTCTCTCTCTCCTCATAATCTCTCCTCTCCCAACTCACCTCAAACTCTCTCTCCTCATAATCTCTCTCTCTCCTCATAATCTCTCTCTCTCTCCTCATAATCTCTCTCCTCATAATCTCTCTCCTCATAATCTCTCTCTCCCTCATAATCTCTCTCTCCTCATATATCTCTCTCTCTCTCCTCATAATCTCTCTCTCTCCCATAATCTCTCTCTCCTCCTCATAATCTCTCTCTCTCCTCATAATCTCTCTCTCTCCTCATAATCTCTCTCTCTCTCCTCATAATCTCTCTCTCTCTCCTCATAATCTCTCTCTCTCCTCATAATCTCTCTCTCTCCTCATAATCTCTCACACTCACCTCATAATCTCACTCACTCAAATCTCTCCTCATAATCTCTCTCTCTCTCCTCATAATCTCTCTCTCTCTCCTCATAATCTCTCTCTCTCCTCATAATCTCTCCTCCTCATAATCTCTCTCTCTCTCCTCATAATCTCTCTCTCTCCTCATAATCTCTCTCTCTCTCCTCATAATCTCTCTCTCTCTCCTCATAATCTCTCTCTCTCCTCATAATCTCTCTCTCTCTCCTCATAATCTCTCTCTCTCTCCTCATAATCTCTCTCTCTCTCCTCATAATCTCTCTCACTCCTCAAAATCTCTCTCTCTCCTCAAAACACCTCTCCTCCTCATAATCTCTCTCTCCTCATAATCTCCTCTCTCTCCTCATAATCTCTCTCTCTCTCCTCATAATCTCTCTCTCTCCTCATAATCTCTCTCTCTCTCCTCATAATCTCCTCTCTCTCCTCATAATCTCTCTCTCTCCTCATAATCTCTCTCTCTCTCCTCATAATCTCTCTCTCTCCTCATAATCTCTCTCTCTCTCCTCAAATCTCTCTCTCTCTCCTCATAATCTCACTCTCTCCTCATAATCTCTCTCTCTCCTCATAATCTCTCTCTCCACCTCATAATCTCTCTCTCTCTCCTCATAATCTCACTCTCTCTCCTCATAATCTCTCTCTCTCTCCTCAAATCTCACTCACCCTCAAACACACTCACTCTCCTCAAATCACACACTCCACATACTCTCACACACACCACAATCACCACAACACACAAACTCTCTCACTCCACAAATCACTCTCACTCACCACACAACACTCCACAACACACACACACACCAACACACACAACACCACCACACAACACACACACACACCACAAACACACCACACCACAAAACACACACCACATAACACTCACACCTCACAAAACACTCACACACCTCAAACTCTCACACCCTCACAAACACCCTCACCACACAATCTCTCTCACTCCTCATAATCTCTCTCTCTCTCCTCATAATCTCTCTCTCTCTCCTCATAACACTCTCTCTCCTCATAATCTCTCTCTCTCCTCATAATCTCTCTCTCTCTCCTCATAATCTCTCTCTCTCCTCATAATCTCTCTCTCTCCTCATAATCTCTCTCTCTCTCCTCATAATCTCTCCTCTCCTCATAATCTCTCTCTCTCTCCTCATAATCTCTCTCTCCTCATAACACTCTCTCTCCTCATAATCTCTCTCTCTCCTCATAATCTCTCTCTCACCCATAACCTCACTCCTCAACACTCACCTCCACAAATCTCTCTCTCTCCTCATAACACTCTCTCTCTCTCATAATCCTCCTCCACATAATCTCTCTCTCTCCTCATAATCTCTCTCTCTCTCCTCATATTCTCTCTCTCCTCATAATCTCTCTCTCTCCTCATAATCTCTCTCTCTCCTCATAATCTCTCTCTCCTCATAATCTCTCTCTCTCTCCTCATAATCTCTCTCTCTCCTCATAATCTCTCTCTCTCCTCATAATCTCTCTCTCTCCTCATAATCTCTCTCCTCATAATCTCTCTCTCTCTCCTCATAATCTCTCTCTCTCTCCTCATAATCTCTCTCTCTCTCCTCATAATCTCTCTCCTCATAATCTCTCTCTCCTCATAATCTCTCTCTCTCCTCATAATCTCTCTCTCTCCTCATAATCTCTCTCTCTCTCCTCATAATCTCTCTCTCTCTCCTCATAATCTCTCTCTCTCCTCATAATCTCTCTCTCTCTCCTCATAATCTCTCTCTCTCCTCATAATCTCTCTCTCTCTCCTCATAATCTCTCTCTCTCTCCTCATAATCTCTCTCTCTCCTCATAATCTCTCTCTCTCTCCTCATAATCTCTCTCTCTCCTCATAATCTCTCTCTCTCTCCTCATAATCTCTCTCTCTCTCCTCATAATCTCTCTCTCTCCTCATAATCTCTCTCTCTCCTCATAATCTCTCTCTCTCCTCATAATAATCTCTCTCTCTCTCCTCATAATCTCTCTCTCTCCTCATAATCTCTCTCTCTCTCCTCATAATCTCTCTCTCTCCTCATAATCTCTCTCTCTCTCCTCATAATCTCCCTCTCTCTCCTCATAATCTCTCTCTCTCCTCATAATCTCTCTCTCTCCTCATAATCTCTCTCTCTCCTCATAATCTCTCTCTCTCTCCTCATAATCTCTCTCTCTCTCCTCATAATCTCTCTCTCTCTCCTCATAATCTCTCTCTCTCCTCATAATCTCTCTCTCTCTCTCATAATCTCTCTCTCCTCATAATCTCTCTCTCTCTCCTCATAATCTCTCTCTCTCCTCATAATCTTTCTCTCTCTCCTCATAATCTCTCTCTCTCCTCATAATCTCTCTCCTCATAATCTCTCTCTCTCTCCTCATAATCTCTCTCTCTCTCCTCATAATCTCTCTCTCTCTCCTCATAATCTCTCTCCTCATAATCTCTCTCTCCTCATAATCTCTCTCTCTCCTCATAATCTCTCTCTCTCTCCTCATAATCTCTCTCTCTCTCCTCATAATCTCTCTCTCTCTCCTCATAATCTCTCTCTCTCCTCATAATCTCTCTCTCTCTCCTCATAATCTCTCTCTCTCTCCTCATAATCTCTCTCTCTCTCCTCATAATCTCTCTCTCTCTCCTCATAATCTCTCTCTCTCCTCATAATCTCTCTCTCTCTCCTCATAATCTCTCTCTCTCTCCTCATAATCTCTCTCTCTCTCCTCATAATCTCTCTCTCTCCTCATAATCTCTCTCTCTCTCCTCATAATCTCTCTCTCTCTCCTCATAATCTCTCTCTCTCTCCTCATAATCTCTCTCTCTCCTCATAATCTCTCTCTCTCCTCATAATCTCTCTCTCTCTCCTCATAATCTCTCTCTCTCCTCATAATCTCTCTCTCTCTCCTCATAATCTCTCTCTCTCTCCTCATAATCTCTCTCTCTCTCCTCATAATCTCTCTCTCTCTCCTCATAATCTCTCTCTCTCCTCATAATCTCTCTCTCTCCTCATAATCTCTCTCTCTCCTCATAATCTCTCTCTCTCTCCTCATAATCTCTCTCTCTCTCCTCATAATCTCTCTCTCTCTCCTCATAATCTCTCTCTCTCTCCTCATAATCTCTCTCTCTCCTCATAATCTCTCTCTCTCTCCTCATAATCTCTCTCTCTCTCCTCATAATCTCTCTCTCTCTCCTCATAATCTCTCTCTCTCTCCTCATAATCTCTCTCTCTCTCCTCATAATCTCTCTCTCTCTCCTCATAATCTCTCTCTCTCCTCATAATCTCCCTCTCTCTCCTCATAATCTCTCTCTCTCTCCTCATAATCTCTCTCTCTCCTCATAATCTCTCTCTCTCTCCTCATAATCTCTCTCTCTCCTCATAATCTCTCTCTCTCTCCTCATAATCTCCCTCTCTCTCCTCATAATCTCTCTCTCTCCTCATAATCTCTCTCTCTCTCCTCATAATCTCTCTCTCTCCTCATAATCTCTCTCTCTCTCCTCATAATCTCCCTCTCTCTCCTCATAATCTCTCTCTCTCCTCATAATCTCTCTCTCTCTCCTCATAATCTCTCTCTCTCCTCATAATCTCTCTCTCTCTCCTCATAATCTCCCTCTCTCTCCTCATAATCTCTCTCTCTCTCCTCATAATCTCTCTCTCTCTCCTCATAATCTCTCTCTCTCTAAAAAAAAAAAAAAAAAAAAAATGGATTTCATAAAGAGCTTATTGGCAATGATATGTACGGATTAGTAAACCATCTGCAGAAAGCTCAGGCATTTGCATGAAACTTTTCACCAAAACCGCAGTAGCTTTTGAATCACACAACATCGCTGTGTGACTTTGTATGTGGAAAGCTCTGGGCCATTCGGTTTTCCCACATTCATCTGGGTGGAATTGTGTACTAGGCAGGGGCTGCCTTAAGGTTGTTCAATATCACAATGAAATCTGAGCCTGGATGAGGAAAAAATGGGTGAGGGAAGAAGAAGAGGAAGCTTTGAAGGGAGGCCCTTCTGGTCACCATAGAAACATTAGACCCCCATGTCACCTGGAAATATAAGTCTGGAACTAGAGCCATGGCCCCCATACCCACATACACACCCATTTCATCTAGAAGCAGAAATCAGGAAAGAGCCAAACTATGGAAGGAAAGGAAGTGATTTAGAGCAGCTGGCAATCGTCGGCAATAAATTGATTCCCAGGGCTTCCCTGGTGGCGCAGTGGTTGAGAGTCCACCTGCCGATGCAGGGACATAGGTTTGTGCCCCGGTCCGGGAAGATCCCACATGCCGCGGAGCGACTAGGCCCGTGAGCCATGGCCGCTGAGCCTGCGCGTCCGGAGCCTGTGCTCCGCAACGGGAGAGGCCACAACAGTGAGAGGCCCGTGTACCACAAAAAAAAAAAAAAGAAAAATTGATTCCCAGGAATTCCTCTGAGCATGATATTGGGAGGGTGTATGATTTAAGCTGCTCTTTTACCCCAGAGACCTTTGTCCAAGAGTGACAAAATACCGGCAAAGAGTGACAAGTGTTGCAGCATCCACTGTGGGTCAGGCCCACGGAAACGTTGTGAATTCTCTCTGAGAGATAGGCAGAGAGTGTTTGTCCGTTTTCCAAGACATTTACAGGGCTTGATTAGCCAATCTCCACACCACTACTGGGAGATAGGTCAATGTTATTATTATCCCAGGTTTACAGCTGAGAGACTAGCACACAGATGTTGACTGTGACAGAATTCCCCAAAAGGAGGACCTGAGGGCCAACAATCTGGTTAGAAAGGGGATGGAGTGGACAGTGGTAGGAATGTGTCTTTTTAAAAAAAATTTATTTTATTGAAGTATAGTTGATTTACAATGTTGTGTTAATTTCTGCTGTACAGTGAAGGGATTCATTTATACATATATAATACATTCTTTTTCATATTCTTTTCCATTATGGTTTGTCACAGGATATTGAATAAACTTCCCTGTGCTATACAGTAGGACCTTATTGTTTATCCATTCTATATATAATATCAATAGTTTGCATCTGCTAATCCCAAACTCCCAACCCACCCCTCCCTCCCTTACCCCTCTCTCCCCCTTGGCAACAAGTCTGTTCTCTATGTCTGTGAGTCTGTTTCTGTTTCACAGATATGTTCATTTGTGTCATATTTTAGATCCCACATATAAGTGATATCATATGGTGTTTGTCTTTCTCTGTCTGACTTTCTTCACTTAGTATGATAATCTCCAGGTCAATCCATGTGGCTGCAAATGGCATTATTTCATCCTTTTTTATGGCTGAGTAGTATTCCATCATATATATGTACTACATCTTCTTTATCCATTCATCTGTCAATGGACATTTAGGTTGTTTCCATGTCTTGGCTATTGTGAATAGTGCTGCTATGAACATAGGGGTGCATGTGTCTTTTGAATTGTAGGAATGTGTCTTGAAGTCATGTTTGCACAGCATTCTATATAAAATTAAGAAAACCTCAAGCCTACCTAGCCTCTATGCCTGGCACTGTCTCCTCGGCACCACCATGGCCCACAGTGACAAATGTGACTTTGCCAGGGGGTTGTCACATATATACCAGTGGTGGCACTTGGTGAGGGTTCAGGTTGCTAGCCCCTCTGCTCTTTGCCAGGGCTCCCCACTTTACAATCCCTGAGCCCACCTCCTGAACAGAGTCATGGGACTTCAGGGTTGAAAAGGACCTTGGAGGCTACTCAGTCCAACTCCTCATTTAAAGGTGATGCAGAAAAATTCATGACGGTTGCTTGGTAACTGAGAGTAATCATTTTCATATGCAAAAACTGTTCTCCACGAATCTGAGTGTGTAGAAAGAGGGGGGCTCATTTTTTTTGCTTTCGCTATCATTTCGGTAATATGTAGGACATGTAGTTAAAATACATTTCTTCGTTTTAACACAGCTAATTATCACTCACGAGTAAAAGCCGTAAACAGAGTTTGGCAGTTAAAGGATCAAAGTCTAGAAGGAACAGAAATATGACTGGTTCCACTGAGGGTTTTTTGTTTCTTTGCTCCGAAGGAACAGAAACAGTCTTCTTTCAGATTCATTCGGGTTAGTGTTAGCATTGCTGTTTTAATATCAAAAGTTCCCTATTTTACTGGCAAGCCATTCTCTGGGACGCTCCCCTGATTGATTCCATCTAGACGTTGTTTTTTCATTTAGTGGCGTGGCGCTCCTTTTCTGCATTGCTCCTTTGTCATAACTGATATTCCATGAGTGTGTTCACTTGGTTCATATTTGCATGATCTGTTTTCTCTTTCTCTGGTCACCTTCCGTCCAGTGCTTGCATGGTGCTCTACTGCACCGTCGCCATGCCAAAGGCACTGACATCCAGGCCCGTGGACTTTGGATGGGCAAAGTAGTCCTATATTAAACATGGCATTGCCTGAATGCACATTCAACAGTCTGACTCCGCACGATAGGAAAGAGATGAATATTCATACTGTTATCTCCCAAAAGGGAAGCCTCGACTTGCAAACAATTTATCTGGCTCATTCTGCAGCTCTCCTAATCTGAGAAAACAGGGCCTTAATGAACTTCAACTATAGCAAACAACAGATTTTTTTTTAAGGCTCTAGCTGCCTTTGTGCTTCTGACTTTGTGAAGAGCTCACAGAAAGACCAGGTCCATCTGGGTCTCTCTGTCTCCCGACGGCCGTGAGTACCGAGCAGGAGCCAGTTCACCTTCCCATGAACCCTATCTCCCCCTGCTTCCTTCATCCTTCTTGAGATGCTTGAGCCCGGGTGGCCCATGGGAAGCATGCGGCTCTTCGGCCTCTGTGCTTGGTTGGCCCAACTCTTTCTGTACAACCCCAGTGAGAGTCAAGGAGAAGGTGTCATGTCATGACTGGTATTTTATCCTTTTTCCTCTCCTGTCCAAACCCACAGAGTCTAATCAGTACCCAACAAGCTTTCTTACAGACTTGGCTTTCTCAGTGACAACTTAATGAAAAGGGACCTTCACTCCCGATCTTGTTTCTCTCCCTCCATTCCCTTGACTTTGCACCCCACGTGAACTCACTCCCGTAAATGGTGCGGTTTGCCCCCTCCCCACCCCCCCGCCTGCTGAGATCTGGAAACAATTGTGTCCTCTGACACTTCTTTCCACAGCTGAACTTGTCTCAGTCAAATTGTGGTCTCTCTTGCTTCATTGGCTATTTGTTTTCTTAACTCTGAAATGTGCTTCCGCCCGACCCACCCCCTCCATCCTGTGTATTGTGTTTATCCAACGTGGGAGGTTGCCAATATAAAAGAAAGAAAATGACCAGTTAGAGCTCTGAATAGTTTAGAAGGAGGGGGAGGAAGGGGACAGGAGGCCAGAGAAAGAGGGACGGGCCATTTGGAAAACTTCTGGCTGAATAAGACCTTAGCAGCCAAAGATCCAGGATAGATGTATGCAGAGTCGACTGGCTAAATGCTGCCTTGTGGCCATAATAGCCCTTTTGGTGAAATACAGGGTCATTCCCCTCCTCTCCCATTTCTAGTGTCTACCAATTGTTAACCTTTTCCTCAGGATTCGCCTTTTTTTTTTTTTTCCTGGAAAATATCTTCATTTCATTGTTACTTCAGGTGGCTGAGATGTTCTACCTTTGTGTGTGTGTATGTGTGGTAAAAGACACATAACAAAAAATTTAACCCTTTTAAAGTGTACAGTTTCGTGGCATTAAACATCACCACTGCTTCCAGAATTTTCTCATGAACCCAGACAGAAACTCTATACCCACTAAGGCATCCCCCGCTTTCTCCAGCCCGTGGTAACCTCTATTCTATTTCTGTCTCTATAAATTTGCCTCTTTTAGGTACTGAAATACAGTTTTGAAGCCTTAGCGTCCTTAAACAGATAACAATTGGCTCAAAGCCCCAGTGTACTTCTATCAGATTGTGGAACAAACCATCTGGTGGACTGAATCTTTCCTTAAATAATCCAGGAAACAACCACATTTTACCTGAATTACTCATCCTATGGCTCCTAGCTAACAGTTTGACTTTCCTTCGTATAATGCTCTTCAAATCCTTATTTTCTCCTTTCCCTTCATTCATGGTACTTTTCAAATAGTTTGCAAAAAACTGGTTTGTCATTAAAAGGTGGCAATTGCCCTGGTTATTGCCCCTAGATGATTCTAATAATGGGTTTCGATTTCTTTTTAAGAACATTTAAAAAATTGAAGTATAGCTGATTTACAATGTTGTGTTAGTTTCTGGTGTACAGCAAAATGATTCAGTTACACACACATATATTCTTTTTTAGATTCTTTCCCATTATAGGTTATTACAAGTTATTGAATATATTTCCCTGTGCTATACAGTAAGACCTTGTTGTTTATCTCTCTTTATTTTTTTTTTGGCGGTACGCGGGCCTCTCGCTGTTGTGGCCTCTCCCGTTGTGGAGCACAGGCTCCGGACGCGCAGGCTCAGCGGCCATGGCTCACAGGCCCAGCCGCTCCGCGGCATGTGGGATCCTCCCGGACCAGGGCACGAACCCGTGTTCCCTGCATCGGCAGGCGGACTCTCAATCACTGCGCCACCAGGGAAGCCCGTTTATCTATTTTATATGTAGTAGTTTGTATCTGCTAATCCCAAACTCCTAATTTATCCCCTCCCTTTCCCCTTTGGTAACCATAAATTTGTTTTCTATGTCTGTGAGTCTGTTTTTGTTTTGTAAATAAGTTCATTTGTATCATATTTTAGATTCCACATATAGGTGATGTCATATGATGGTTGTCTTTGTCTGACTTACTTTGCTTAGTACGATAATCTCTAGGTCCATCCATGTTGCTGCAAATGACAATAATGTTTTTGAAACAAGTTCTCTATATTCCTTTTTTCAAATTGTGATAAAATATACATAACATAAAATTTACCATTTTAACCATTTTTTGAAAAATTTATTTTATTATTATTTATTTTTGGCTGCATTGGGTCAGTGGGTCTTTGTCGCAGGCATGGGCTTTCTCTAGCTGAGACCAGCAGGGCTACTCTTTGTTGCAGTGCACGTGCTTCTCATTGCGGTGGCTTCTCTTGTTGCAGAGCACGGGCTCTAGGCATGCAGGCTTCAGTAGTTGTGGCACACAGGCTCAGTAGTTGTGGTGCACGGGCTTAGTTGCTCTGAGGCATGTGGAATCTTCCTGGACCAGGGCTCGAACCTGTGTCCCCTGCATTGACAGGTGGATTCTTAACCACTGCGCCACCAGGGAAGTCCCCCATTTAAACCATTTGTAAGTGCACAGTTCTGTGGCATTAAGTAAATTCACACTGTTGTGTGACCATCATCACTATTCATCTCCAGAACATTCACATCATCCCAAACTGAAACTCCATACGTACCCATTAAACACTAATTCCCCATTTGCCCCTCCTCAGGCTCTGGTAACCCCCATTCTACTTCCTGTCTTTATAAATCTGCCTATTCTATGGGCCTCATATAATTCCCTTTAATTGAATCAATGTCTATAAATCCCACTCAACAGCAGAGATGGGATGCCACATCAAGAGGAAAGGGACTTGTTAAACTTCTAGAGTGTATTTCAGGCTTCTATTTTGACATGGCTGGACTTACAGAGATTTACAACCCTGGGTTCATGGTTCTAGATCAAATTTTTGAGATTCCTTTACGGTGATAAGGGACCCATTTTTACAAATGCTCACCCTGGGTTAGTTGCTTCTAGGAAACAGGACTCACATGGGCTATGTTTCTTTTACTATAGGCAGGCCTTGCTGATTTCTAAAAGGAAGATTATTTCTTCGAGGGACTTTTGAGGAAATAGTTAACAGCTGGAGGGTGGGCCCTTGGGCACATTCAGAGCACTTTCAAATGCCTTTGGGGTGGGAGTGTAAATACATATATTCTTGTGGCCGGGGTAGGAGAGCTACTAGAACTGAAGCAAGCCACTCAAGTAGACCATCTCAATGTTTTGGTTAGAGCAGTTGTCATCATTTTCTGTTTTTTGGAGAGAGAGAGGTAGGAAGGAGGAAAGGATTTGAATTAGTTTTCTTCCAGCTTGGTCCAGAAGGATCAAGGTAAATGTGCAGATGTGCCTACAGATAAAAAGAAGAACAGGGCTTCCCTGGTGGTGCAGTGGTTGAGAGTCCACCTGCCGATGCGGGGGACACGGGTTCGTGCCCCGGTCCGGGAAGATCCCACATGCCGCGGAGCGGCTGGGCCCGTGAGCCATGGCCGCTGAGCCTGCGCGTCCGGAGCCTGTGCTCCGCAACGAGAGAGGCCACAGCGGTGAGAGGTCCACGTACGGGAAAAAAAAAAAAAAAAAAAAAAAAAGAACAGATGCAAAATGACTCTCCTAGAAGAATATCCAGGCCCAACCTTCCCTCAGGAAGCATGTTCTGACAATTTGACCTGTACCTTTTGCTTTCTCTGCAATCCTCCTGCGCTTTTCTGAGTCATTCATCTGATGGAGACCATCCATTGTCTGCGTTTAATGTCTGATTTACTCCCCAATAAGACTGTAAGCTTATCAAGGACAAGAATCAGGTCTTCTCTGAGGTGTTGACCCTTGCATCTGCCCTTGGGCTAGCTTTTATTAAACACCAAACATAGCACTTTGCCCATAGAAGGGGGTCAATCATAGTTCGGTGAGACTCTTTCCAGAAGGGAAAATATCTGGTCTGGGCTCTCTGGACTTTTCATCTTTTATCTTTTTCATCTTCTCATCTTTTGCCTTCACCTCCCCTTCTTTTCTCCTCAACCCCTGTGGGAGTTTCCTTTCTTCTATCCGTGGTCTGTGCTACCTAAAGCAGCAGCTCACGAGCTTTCAGGGGCAGCCGTGGTGGAGCAGAAAGAATACGACATTTGGAACCAGAAGATGTGGGGTTGAGTTCTGGAAAATCTATGACCGGGAAAGGCCTTGTTGTTCTCCTCCATAAAAATAAGCATAACAGTACTTCCTCTGCAGGTTTGCCATGGAGATTAAGCATGGGCTAGGATGTCCAAGTGCATTTTGATCTGTAAAGCTACGTAGGGAGGTGTTAATGTGGTTAGGGATGTGGCCTTGGGGACCAGCTTACCTGGGTTTGCACCTGGTTCAGTGTTGTTATCTTGGCCACATGACTTAAACTCTGTCTCAGATTCCTGATCTGAAAAATAGGGACATTTATGCTACCCACCTTGCAGGCCTGTTCTAAGACTTCAATTAATATGCTTGCAGACACGTGGTAGGCACCATGTGGATGATGATGATTATTATGTGATCATAAATAGTTGTGATTACAGAATGCAGGTAAATTCCAGTCTCAGCCCCAGTTTTACATTTTGTTCATATCCTTTTGTCCCCCCAATTGGCAAGGTGTTTCCACTTGGATAGTTTATCATCACTTAAATCTCTAATGCCTAAAATGGAATATATAATTGCAACCCAAGTGACCCCCCCACCCCCAAACCTCGGCTGCTGTTTAGGTCTACCACTGCTGGTGAAGGGCTCCGTTCTTAGTTACCCATGTTTACAGTCTCATAGTTATCCTTGACTCTGTTCCCCCCATCGTGCTCTAGGTCCAAGTCATCAACAGCATGTGCTATTTCAAACATACATAGGTTCAGCTGGAGACAATGTCCTTTGCTCTCAGAGAACATTATGATTATTAGTCAACTGTTTTAGCTAGAGTTTCCATAGAATACAAATTCATCTTCTTGTATCATTCCAGAGCACGGAAAGAGTGGATAATTCATCAGCAATGGGCCGTAACAACAAACTTTCTGAAGATCAAAATCACACTTTGAAGAACTCTGAGATCTCACTTTCTGGGTTTGAAAATAAAAACACAGATGCATTCTTGATTTTGTACATCCTCATCCTATCTGAACTGTATTTTTAAAAAGTTCCACCATATGATAAACTTCACACATGTTTATGGCGGCATTTTTCTAGGAGCAATTTCCATTTTGATGTGTTGTTTCCCAGATTGTGTTACTCGTGAGTTAGGCAGGATGGAAAATAAGATATCAAGTTGACATCTTGGATAGATGCAACTACAGATTAATGGGGCAGGGGAATTCACTTAGGGCTGTGAGGAAGTACAACATAAGTTGAGCAGTAATTTTATCAGAATATGCCAGAAGATACGGGAAAATTGCCAGGCTGGGATAGGATGACAGTGAATACATTGGCTTCTGCTGGCACGACAAATTGTCAAATATTTTTTTAAAAAATGACTGTATGGGTTCATAGTTGGAATGAAAGAAAAGGATAGTAACTCAGTTGCTGTTGTTTATGAAATAGTTTGAAAGAGTGATCAGAAGAGCAAGAAATTGAATAAATCATCTGGCACTCACTCGAGCTCATTGTAACAGACCACAGAATAAAAGCTTTGTAAAGTGATTTCTTCTGGGTCACTCTGAGAAGAAAGTTAGATTGACAAAGAAAGACAAGTATCATATGATATCACTTATATGTGGAATCTAAAATATGATACAAATGAATTTATTTACAAAGCGGAAACCGACTCACAGTCATAGAGAACAAACTTATGGTTACCAAAGGGGAAAGGTGGGAGGGGAGGGATAAATTAGGAGGATGGGATTAACATATACACATTACTATATAGAAAATAAACAACAAGGACCCGCTGTATAGCACAGGGAACTATATTCGGTATCTTGTAGTAACAATTAAGGGAGAAGAATCTGAAAGAGAATGGATACACACACACACACACACACACACATAGCTGAGTCACTTTGCTGTTCACCTGAAACTAACACAACATTGTGGATTAACTATACTTCAATTTTAAAACATAGTTAAACATTAAAATTTTTTTTTAAAAAAAAAGCAAAATTAGATTGAGAATTCAAACATCTGGGCTCTTCTCCTATTTCCTCTAGCTATGTGATCTCAACACACTACTTATTCCCAGGTCTGATTTGTAAAACGAGAAGAATATAATAATATTTATTCTCTTAATTTGTGGAGTGGTTGTGACGAGCATCTAAAATAAAACAGGTGAAAAAGCTTTGAAATACATAAACTATAATATGTGTTCTTATTATATCCATTTCCCCAGGATTTGCACCTTATTTCCCTATCACAATTTTTTTTTATATTTCAAAATTCCCAAATTTCCCCTTATCAAAAATGCTCAGCCAATATTTCTGCTGCTTATTAAAAAGATGAGCTTGGGGCTTGTTTACAGCTGTTACCGTGCACTTAATACTTTCTTCTGAGCTGCTCGTCTCTCCTCCTGGCATCCCTACAGGAGAAACAGAAAGCACATTGAAGGTTATGCTGATTGATTTTAGGGATACAACCTCCTAGTGCTGGGAGGGAGCCCTATTTTATTTTCCTAAGGAGGCTAAGATGACAGATTAGAACGAGCTAAGTTCTTATTAGCACTTTCCTTTAGGTTTGGCAATATATATTTGGAAATAGTCTAACAATGTTACTGATACATCTTCTTTACACACAGCTACTACGAGTGTCTATTGTGCCTGAGAAATGAATAAGGACATGTCTTCTTTATTCATTTAGTTCCCTCAACAGACCCATGAGAAAAGTATTCTTTTCGACACTTCCACAGATGAGAAAACCAAGATGCAGGTAGATGCCCCTGACAAATGATTGAGAACCAGTGAATAATGATCCTGGAATTTTGAGCCAGGTCTGCCTGATTCCCTAGCCTATTATGCCACATTGGGTTTTATTGTACATTGACCTGTCAGGAAGTTTCACTTTTTCTCGGACTGTATTTAAGGCTAGAAAACGTTTGGCTGGCAATATTGGGTGTACCCCTAGACGATCCTCCTTTTGTTTCATTTTAGTTATTTTCTTCGTTGTTATTTTGGCCGCATCGCAGGGCATGTGGGATCTTAGTTCCTCCGCCAGGAACCTACTCGCCCTGCAGTGGAAGCGGGGGGGGGGTCTTAACCACTGGCCTGCCAGGGAAATCCCGATCCTCCTTTTTTTTTTTTTTTTTTTTTTTTTTTTTATGTATCAGTTTAGTTTATTAAGTTAGATTTCTTAGGAATCTTATATACTTCTTCTTTAAAATCAAAATAGAGATTCAAATACATTTATAATATAATGATAATATACGGAGAATTTTCCCCCAAACAGAAATAATTTTAGATAAATTTCAAAGAAAATTAATTGCTATATACATCATTTTTTTTTTTTTTTAAACATCTTTATTTGAGTATAACTGTTTTACAATAGTGGGTTAGTTTCTCCTTTACAACAAAGTGAATCAGTTATACATATACATATGTTCCCATAACTCTTCCCTCTTTTGTCACCCTCCCTCCCCCCCTCCCTATCCCACCCCTCTAGGTGGTCACTAAGTACAGAGGTGAACTCCCTGTGCTATGCTGTAGCTTTCACGAGTCACATCTGACTTGCGCGTGATGCCTGACCCCATAATTAGACTAGACGCAAGAGACCAACTTGCTCAGGCCTCTTTCTGCAGACGGGCTGCATGTGCTGCCCTTGCTGCCCTCGACGGAGAGGAAGCCACGCCAGAGACGTGACGGTGATGAGATGCCCGGATGGCGCAGCCGAGGGGTGGAGGCGGACCGCTTCCCGGGGCAGTGCCTTCCGTGATACCATTTTTATTTTGGACGAAAAGTTTGTAAGTCAGAAACAACAGAGAGGATAACACTGTACCCACTAGCCAGGCGGAACAGATGTACACGTTTCATCATACCTGCTTCAGAGAAAGCCAAAGTCCCTTCTGTTCCCTTTCCCAGTCCCGTTCCATTCCCTCCTTCCCTAGACATCAGTCGCCACCATCATGAATTTAGTGTGTCTCTTTGCTTTCCCTACTTAACATAATAGTATATTTTTCTAACATTGGCAGAGATGGCAGCATGTTATAGTTATCATCCTGTGACTTTCTTTGTTCCCTTCACATTATGCTCCTAAGATGTCACCATGTTGATTTATATGAATCCAGTTCATTCATTTCAACTTCTGCGTACTGTTCCGTAGTGTGAATATACCCCAAAATCTATTAATTCCCCTATTTTTGGCTATCATATAGAATGTTATAGTCAACCCCCTTCTGCACACAACGGGCATTCCCTCTAGGGTGTACGGCTAGAATGGATTAGCTGGGTCATAGGCCGTGTGCATTTTCCATATTACCAAATGTTCTCCAATGTTTGAATTGGTTTCTACTCCTACCAGCCGAGTGTGAGAATTCCCATTTTCCCCACATCTTCATTAACACTTGGTATCATCCAACTTTTTGAATTTTGCAAATCCAATGAGTGGGAAATGGTAACTGTTGTTTAAATTTACTGGTGAGGTTCTGGTTCCTACAAGCTCTAAGGCTCATCGGAATGGCCTGTGCCCACAGTCCCAAAAGACTCGGCCTCCCAGGGGTTATCACGGCATCTACCCTCTATTTCCACCTGAGAGTTTGCATCAGACAGGGAGGTGGTGGGCAGGGCAAGGTGTGGCCAGCAATGCGTGTGGGAGATGTGTCATGTCCTGAGGCTGATGACTGCCTCTGTTCCCACATCCTGTTAGTCTGCAGGACTGCAAGGCCATAACAAATATTGACCCCAGTTTTCTTAAGTGTAGGTTTCTCTGTGTTAATTGGTTGGGTACCTTTAGGAACCGATCTTCCTGATGAGCTTGTGAAGTAGAAAACGCCTCCAGACAAAGGCCCCTGGAAGAAAATGTCCTGCTTCCAGATAAAAGAGATGTTTCTTAAGAATCTATGCCAACTTGGGACTTCCCTGGCGGTCCAGCGGTTAAGACTCTGGGTTTCCACTGCAGGGGGCATGGGTTCCACCCCTGGTCAGGGAACTAAGATCCCGCATGCCACGAGGTGCGGCCAAAAATTAAAAAAAGAATCTATGCCAACTAGACATGCAGGTAATAGGATTCTCCCTGGGCCTCCGTCCTTGAACGCTTCAAGTCCGCTTACGCATTAGACCTTGTGTAGTGTTAAGGAAACTGGGACTTGGAGTACTTATTAGCTGATCTCAGCTCCACCTCAACAAATAGATGATTTGGGGAAACATCTCAAAGCTTCATGCTTCTCATCTGCAAAATGGTGATCTTAACACCTACCCTAGAGTGTTGCTCGTATTAGATGAGGTAATGCAGGCACATGGTAAGGGCTCATTGGATGTCAGCTATTTGTGGTAATAACTCTCTGATTTATTTTAATTTGACTCAACTTTTAAAAACTAGGAACTCTCCAATAAATATCTTGATTTCTTGCTTCTCTTAAAAAAAAAAAAGCTCTGGTTAACACTGGGCCAGATTCCTATGTATTTAAGATAATCCCAAGAGGCCCTCTCGATGGGCATGCTTTCTTTTATTTGTCACGGCCCCCGTGCCCACACATGGGATGTACTTATTTATATCTCCTGCCTGGCCTTAGGAGGAATCTGAATTCGCAGCTTCTGCTCTTGTGATTTCCAGTGTTCACCGTTCCTTCACGATGATTAAGCTATTGTTCTCTGAGCAGGCCCTTAGAATCCCTGTCTACAGCTTCCAGGGACAGAGGATAAAGAAGGAAGAGAAGTAATATTTAGTGACGGGCCGGTTCTGTGCCAGACATTTATGCTCTGTATTTTACACCCCTGTATTATTTAACCTTCACAATAGCTGTGAGGTAAATACTATTATCCTCAAATACAAATTACAAAACACATATGACAAATGGTGAAGCAAACTGGGTGAGTTGAATAACCTGCTCCAGAACATGCCGCTACAAAGAGGCAGAGCTGGGGTTTGATGCTGGCCCTTTATTTATTTATCTATTTTTGTTCATGTATGTACATTTATTTCTATCCTACCCTATTCTGAAAAAGATTTGTAGAAGAAAAAGTAAAGAAACAGATAAGAAATGTTCATTCTCTTCAGCAATCAAATAATTGAGTTAACTTACAATTTAATCACACTAAATTATATAAAATCTTTTCTTAAAAAACCTATTATGAAGTACATATCCAGTTTGCAATTAGTGGATATAATTTCTAGTGCTAATGCTATTATAGTTGACAATCTTTCGGAAAGCAGTATGACAGTAGATAGATAGCATGAACCATAAACATGGGCATACTACTGACTGAGTAGTAATTCTAACCATTAGTTAATAATATAATTTTTAAAAAGCAAAGTAATATTTGATGGAGGATTTTCATTACAGTACAATCTTTACTTTCAACTAAGAGAACACTTCTTAATTTCTTATTTCTACTTAATTATTTTTTATCCAAAATAGTAGAAATGAGTTGGTAAATTTGACTAAATAAAATAATATTCTGGGGCTTCCCTGGTGGCGCAGTGGTTGAGAGTCCGCCTGCCGATGCAGGGGACGCGGGTTCGTGCCCCGGTCCGGGAAGATGCCACGTGCCACGGAGCGGCTGGGCCCGTGAGCCGTGGCTGCAGAGCCTGTGCGTCCGGAGCCTGTGCTCTGCAACCGGAGAGGCCACAACAGTGAGAGGCCGCGTTCTGCCAAAAAAAAAAAAAATTCTGAAGCTCCTCATAAAATAATTATTGAAACTATGGAAAAAACATAAAAAATTATGAAACAATATCACATATAACAGTATAAATTAGGATGTCTACCTATTGCACTTCTTGAAAAAGTATTCATTGCAAACAGGTTGGACAATGCATCTGAGATTCACCCATGTTGTTATGTATATCAGTAGTTCATTCCTTCTTATACTGAGTAGAATTCAGTTGCGCAGATGTACCAGAGATTGTTTATATGTTCACCAATTGAGGGACATTTGGGTACAGTTTTTTGTGTAGTGAAAGCAGCCAGACTCAAAAGGTTACATACTGTAGGATTCTATGTGTGACATTTGGGAAAGAGACACAACTATAGTTGCAGAAAACCGATCTGTGGTTGGCAAGGGCTGGAGGTAGGGAGAAGAATGGATTTTAAAGGGGTATGTATTCATTTCCTAGGGCTGCTGTACAACTTACCACAAACCAGGTTACTTAAAGCATATGAGTATTATAAGTGCTTTGGGTGAGTTTCTCAGACAGAAATTAGAAAAGTGTTATTGGACACTGGAAAAAAAAGATGACCCTTGTTATAAAGCAGTGGTCCCCAACATCTTGGCACCAGGGACAGGTTTTGTGGAAGACAAGTTTTCCATGGACTGGGGGTGGGGGAGGATGGCTCAGGCGGTAATGGGAATGATGGGGAGCGGTGGCTGAGCTTCACTCGCTGGCCCGCTCACCTCCTTTCTGTTATAAAGTGTCGGAAAACTTTGCTCAATTGTGTTCTAACTTTGGGTGGAAAGTAGAACTTGGAAAGTGCTGAATTTGGATATTTAGGTAAGAAGGTATCTAAGCAAAGGGTAAAAGGTATGGCCTAGGTTCTCTTTGGTGCTTATGATAGAATGAAAGAGATGAGATACATTGGGGAAGGAACTGTTAAACGAATAGGAACCAGAAATTGATGATTTGGAAAATCCTCAGCCTATCCATATTGTTAAAGACGAGAAGTTTGCCCTGGAGAGAAATTTGCCCCAGGTTGGGCCATACTCAATCTCACCTATACCTGATTTAGATGAATTAGAAGATGAGACTTGGGACTTCTTGAATGTATCATATTTAGATGAGATTTGGGGTTTATTGTTGATGTCGGAACGAGATAAGACTTTTGGGAATGTTGGGAGTGGGTGAATGCATTTTGCAGGTGAGAGAGACATGAATTTGGGGGGACCAGAGAGCAGACCATTGTTGGTTGAACTGTGCCCTCCAACAAGATATGTTCAAGTTCTAACCCCTGGCATCTATGTACGTGACCTTATTTGGAAATACAGTCTTTGCAGATGCAATCTATTTTAGATTAGATCATTCTGGGTTTCAGTAGGTCCTAAATCCAACGACTGGTGTCTTTATGAGAGAGCGGGAGATTTTTAGATACACAGACACACAGACACATAGGGAGAACCGCATGTGAAGATAGAAGCAAAGATTATAGTGATGAACCCACAACCTAAAGAGTGCCAAGGATTGCTAGATGCTGGCCCTTTAGAACACCAAACCCGCTTCTACTCTTGAGGCTGTGCCAAAGGATAGAAAATAAGCTTATCAGAGATTTGCGGTGACCATCAATGTTCAGCCTCCCCCTAAATGTTCTGGCAGTTGTTACTGGTTTTCAAGTGTGTTCTTGGGGAGAGGTGAGCCAGGATCACCCAGAGGACATGCACATGTATGGACCCCAGGGCGTTATTTCCTGTGCCCTGATTGGAGCCACCTGCTCCTTCAGCAACTGTTTCCCTCAAGGACCAAGGGACCTCCCCAGGTGAGGTGTGTATCTATCTTCAGGTAAGGCTTTACGTTTGGCTGCGTCCCAACAGGCTATGAAGGCAGAGGTTTGGGGCTCAGCCAGTCAGGCCTCCGCTTTACCTGTCTGACTGAGACTTCCCAGCATAGCTCTGGAAAGTCAGAGAAAATGTCAGTTGGAGCACTTGAGCAAGCGGAAACGGTATGTGGTCCGTACTGAAGATAATTACACGGCCGGTTGTAGTAAAGGGTAACGGGGTAGTTGAAGTCACACAACAGAGATGCCTTTGATTGGCTGAGGACTGTTTCTCTTTCATGGGTAAATATTTTACAGCAGTTATCTGGGTGAAAACCAGCTTCCTGTAAAAGGCTGATTAAAAAAAAAACAAATACTCTTGAGGGCTGAGTGCTCTGTAACTATTTCCCAGCTAATGATACCAGCTTGACTTTATGCAAAGGAAAGGTTCAAAAACAATCCTCATTGTCCAAGGACCATTCCCAAGTGTATAACTACTACTGCTCCACAGCTTCAGAGGTGAGAACCACTTGTTCCCTTGTTCTTCAAACAGAATTCACAGCTACAGAAACCTCCTTAAATTTAAAAAAAAAAAAAAAAAAAGCCATTTAATTTAACACTCACAATGTAGTAGAAAGTCCTGTGTGTGACCTTTGAAGCCAAAGACTTAACACTGAGATCTTTGGCCACGGAACTTAATTACTTTAAGCCTTTGTTTTCACCTATACAAATGAGGTGATAATATGTCCATTTCTCCTGGGTGCTGTGAATTCAAGAGGGATTATGTTCCATTCGGCAACAAACATTGAGTCTTGGTTATGTGCCAGGAGCTGTGCCAGTTGCTGGGAACGAAAGATGAAAGGGCCCTTGAGCCTCAAGCACTCCCAGGGTAGTGGGGACAGA
Source organism: Kogia breviceps (assembly GCF_026419965.1). Lineage (NCBI taxonomy): Eukaryota > Metazoa > Chordata > Mammalia > Artiodactyla > Physeteridae > Kogia > Kogia breviceps. Next base: position 22,954,338 of record NC_081325.1, read on the forward strand.
CCCTTCAACCAGAGACCTGTTCCATACTAAGGGATGCCCGTGGACGCCCAAGTCTGTTCTGTGTGACAGGAGCCCAAGGAAGGCCATGGCCATCACTCTGGAAGGGCAGCACGTGGGAGGCAGCAGCATGCTGGGTCTTGAAGGTGTGTGGGGTCCCCCAGAAACACAAGGGGGACGACCAGGAGGAGAGCTGCAGGCCAGTGTGAAACAGCGTGGGGAGCGCCCGCAAGCCCTCTGGTGTCGCTCAGAGTTACGTGGGACACAGGACGGGGTGGGGGAGGGGAGATGAAGCTGAGGAGGTGGGAGTGCAGGCCAGGCAGGGCCAGCTCCGCTGCCGGTGACTCGCATGGGCTTCCTGCTGTAGACAAAGGGCCGGCCAGCACTGGAGGAAGGGATATGGGCAGCTGTTAGCAGGGAGAGCGAGGGACGGCGGAGGTTGTCGTGGTTCGCCCTCATCAGGTAATACGGAGCCAGACCACGGCTACCCAGTCAGCAACGTAGAGCAGACCTCCTCTGGACCTTGATCACTCCCGAGTCCGCCTTTTCATACAGTCAGAGACCTATCTGAAGCGATTTCTCGCAGCCTTCCATCTGTCCTTCCCATCACGTGCCCTCGGCCGGCCTTGGACTTGTCCTGCGCCAGGATCCCTGATGTGCTGGATCTCACTGTCCAGTGTGCCGGCTGCATATGCCCCTCTACCTATGTTCTCACGAGAGTTCCCAGGCCCCAGCCAAGGCTGCCCCTTGAATCCCAGCACACGCCGGCCTCCATCCCTGCGATTCTGTGGCCTCCCCCTCCGGCTTGACGTTGCCTCCAGCACAACCGCGAGAGGAGAGGTCTTTGGTCAGAAGGGGTGGAGAGCCAGACTTCCCCAACAACCATCCGCCCACCTTGGATAGCTGGACTGCTCAGGCGAGAGCAAGAGTTTCAATGTAGAACCACAGCCAACACATCCATGTACTGAAAACTCATCAATGGGGCAAATATTAACTGCTAAATGAAATATATGTCCACCGTGCAAAACAGCATTAAAATTTAAAAATATATGAAAGGTTATAGTTTTTACTTGAGTAATAGGTGATGAAATATTAAAGATGACTGAATTTAATTATCATTGTACATATCTGAGTGATCTTTTCATGAGCTGACAGTGAATAAATAATTTTTAAAAGTCTAAATAATAATAAATTATTATATAATTATTACATACTTTTAATTTTTCTTGCCTTATTTCAGCTTAATTACTAGTTATGTTATAATCAAGATTTTCACATCATTTATGCTCACTGGATAACAGTGATATTAAGTATTAAAATTACTTTGTAATTATTTGAAGGTAATGAAGTATAAATATATTTTATTTATAAAGAAAATTAAATATGAAAATTTATGATTATTTAATATACATTTTCCAATAGTTATTTTCTCCTAGTCAAAATTACCTTTTAAAATTGAGGCAAATTATAGATTATAATTAAGAAATATAAAACTTTTAATCAAAATGATTTAAAGAGTTGTGTTTTTAATTTAATTCTTTGAATATTTGGATCCTATCAAATATTTTATAAAAATAAATCTATTTGTCTTTCTAGCATTAAATGTCTCTTTAGTTGCCAACATGATCGCATGTCATGTGTATATTTATAAATACACAATTTTAAGAGTTATATGAGCTGTTGAATATTGCAGAATGGTTCTCTGTCATCATGTTGTGATGCCCCGCTATCTGAGAGTACCTGCAGAACCATGCCGTGGAGCACAGATGAGTTATCTGGAACTACCGTGAAACAGTATTTAATTTTGCAAGGGTCTGTGTCTTCCAGGCTATCTGAAAGGAAGGTCTTGGCTAGTTAATTAATTTGTCTTTACCTTCATGCTTCTGTCATTCAAACGTTCCCAGTGTTCACCACTGACCTTGGCAGTGACCCAACCCACAAACCTTCACAGCATTTAGATACAGTTGTCTATTGTTTCAAGGACAGGAGAGCAATAGGAGTGGACAGGTGATTCCCTGGGGCCTGAATGGTGCTTGCAGTGAGAATGGTTTCATTATCAGAGGGAATGTTTATGGTTACAGGTTAGGCTGTGCCACCGATGAAAGCCAGATCTTAGTAACAAATGACGGAGGTGCCCATGTATTTCTCTCTCTTTTTTTAAAATAAATTTATTTATTTATTTTTTGGCTGCGTTGGGTTTTCGTTGCTGCACGCGGGCTTTCTCTGGTTGCGGCGGGCGGGGGCTACTCTGTGTTGTGGTGCACGGGCTTCTCACTGCGCTGGCTTCTCTTGTTGTGGGGCACGGGCTCTAGACTCACGGGCTTCGGTAGTTGCAGCACGCAGGCTCAGTCGTTGTGGCTCGCAGGCTCTACAGCACAGGCTTAGTAGTTGTGGCGCACGGGCTTAGTTGCTCCGCGGCATGTGGGATCTTCCCACCAGGGCTCGAACCCGTGTCCCCTGCATTGTCAGGCAGATTCTTATCCACTGAGCCAACAGGGAAGTCCCCATATATTTCTTTACTACATTTCTTGACTGTGTTATGTAGGCCCTCTAAAGCAGGGACAAATAAAATACACGACACACAATTAAGCTTGACTTCAGATAAACTAGGACTAATTTTTTAGTGTAAGTGTACATCCCAATTGCATAGGCTATACTAAGATATCCTACATGTACGGATATATACTGATTTAGTATAACTCCATACTTATATTAAAAAATTGTTCATTGTTTATCTGAAATTCCAAGGTAACTGAGCATCCAGTATTTTTATTTGCTAAATCTGGCAACCCTCAGGGCAAAGAACATGCTCTCTCTTGCCCAGGACTAAATGCAGTCCTGGGCTCCAAGAGCTTTATATGGAACACAAAAAAGAGAAAAGCAAATCCCTGAGTTCTGAAAATCTTAGCCGAGACTCCTGTGGGAGGAATGTTAAATATCCTTTCTAGCTATCGCAGAGGTAGGCAGAATCAGAGAGGTTAACTTCCTACCAGAAATGTCTGTGGGAAACCAGGAGATGAGTTCTTCTCTCCCAACTGTTTCTTTAATCATGAAGCCATGGAATGTTATTGGTTCATTTTGTCATAAAGCTTGAATAATCCTCAACTCTTCATTTATTTATTCATTCATCCATGAAATATTCATAAAATCTTTTTATGTACCAGGCACATAATATTTAATAGTTGAACAACCCTATGAGGTAGATGTTATTATCTCGATAACAGAGCGAAGCTCAGTGAAGTTAAATAATTTGCCTAAGATCACCCACTTGGTGCATTACAGAGGCAGAGTCTAAGCCTATGTTGTTTTGACTCCCAGCTCCTAGGGGAGATGCAAGCTGGGGTACAGAAGGGAGAGGAGAACTAATCATTCTTTAGTGTTTATTATACCCCAGGCATAACTGTATGCTCTTTTTTTTTTTTTTTTTTTTTTTTTTTGCGGTACGCGGGCCTCTCACCGCTGTGGCCTCTCCGGTTGCAGAGCACAGGCTCCGGACGCGCAGGCTCAGCGGCCACGGCTCACGGGCCCAGCCGCTCCGCGGCATGTGGGATCCTCCCGGACCGGGGCACGAACCCGCGTTCCCTGCATCGGCAGGCGGACTCTCAACCACTGCGCCACCAGGGAAGCCCCAATGTATGCTCTTTAAACTACTAACAATCCTTGTTGTTTCTTTAAACTACTAACAATCCTTGTTGTTTGTCAGATTGAATTCTGACCTTTCAGGAAAAAAAAAAAGAAAATGGAAGAAATACAGAATTGTTTCCATAAGATAAAAACTGTTTCCATAAGCTAAAAAAAAAATTGTTTGCTCTTCCTTAAACTTATTTGGAAATGCAAAGGACGTAAATTGCCAAAACAGTTTTGTGAAAGAATAAAGTTGGAGGACCTACACTACCTGATTTCAACTTATTATAAAGCTACAGTAATCAAATACATGTGGTGTTTGCATAAGGGTAGACATATAGGTCAATGGTAGAGACTAGATTCCAGAAATAAATGTATACATTTGTGGTCAACTGATTTTTGAAAAGGGGGACAAAAGATGAAATGATAGTCTTTTCAAAAACGTGCTGGAAAAATCAGATATCTATTTGTAAAAACAAACACACAACAGCAACAACAATAAAATACTTGGACCCTTAGCTCACACTATACACAAAAATGAACTCAAAGTACACCATAAATAGAAATATAAGAGCCCAAACTATAAATTAAAAAAAATTTTTTGAAACCTGCTGTTCATCTTAAGAGCTGAGAATTTAGTACTGAATAAAGTGTCAAAAACCCCTTCCACTGATGGACTTACATCCTAGTGGGAATAGACAGATACTAAACAAAATAAGTTTAAAATTATATAGTATATTAGTTGGTGATAAGAGCTATTGAAAAAAACAAATCAGGGAAGAGATTGTAAAGGGGTTATAATTTTTTTTTTTTTTGGCTTAGTTGGGTCTTCCTTGCTGCATGCGGGCTTTCTCTAGCTGCGGTGAGTGGGGGCTGCTCTTCGTTGCGGTGCTTGGGCTTCTCACTGTGGTGGCTTCTCTTGTTGCGGAGCACGGGTCCTAGGGCATGTGGGCTTCAGTAGTTGTGGGGCGCGGGCTCAGTAGTTGTGGCACATGGGCTCAGTTGCTCCGTGGCATGTGGGATCTTCCCGGACCAGGGATCGAACCCGTGTCCCCTGCACTGGCAGGTGGACTCTTAACCACTGTGCCATCAGGGAAGTCCCAAGGGGTTATAATTTTTATAACTGCTGTCTGAAGGGCACCATTGGGAAGATAAAATGTGAACAAAGACTTGAAGGAAGTAAGAGAGTGAGACACAAGTTATCTTGGGAAGAGCATTCCAGGCAGAGAGAATGGAAAGTGCAAAGGTCCTGGGGTACAAGGAGTAGCAAAGAGGCTTGTGTGGCTCCAGGAGAGCACATGAGGGAAGAGGGCTCATGGCTCAAGTTGTCGTAGGTCTTGCAGCCCATCAAAAGGACTTGGGCTGTTATTTCCAGTGAAGTGAAGAGCACCACATTTGATGGAATTAGAAGTTTTAAAAGAAAAATTCTAAGAGAATAATGTTTTTCACTATGCGTTTAGATATTATTTTTCCCTGTTGGAGAACCACCCAAAGACCCTTGGCACACTGATCCTCAGTACCTTTTGGAAAAAACTAGTTCATAGGAATCAGTTCAAACTCCTTACCAGGACCTCTAATGCTCTGTAGCCTAAATCTCTTTAAAAATTAAAACTCCTCACATTGTGTACATACACCCTCCAGGTGTATACATTGTATATGTACACATACACCAGACCTCATTCCATTCCCCAGGCCCTTTCACTTGGCTCAAATTGCACTTCCACTGTGAATGTTTCCTTCATTTCATCAAATTCCCTGTCTGCTCTCAGTGAACTTAGTAGACTCCTGAATTAGTCAGGAGAGGTGGATAACAAACACTCCCTAAATCTTACAGGTCTAGAAGAACAGTGATGTACTTCTAGTTGATGCAGAGTTGGCTGTGGTTTGGCGGCCTCTCTTGGGTCGCTGACCTCATGTGTTGACTTAGCATTGCACTTAGTGGCAACTCATCCTTCCACAATCACTAAGATACCAGATGAAACTCTGTGGAGTCTCACACTGGCAGCTAAATGCTTCTGCCCATATCATTTTCTCTGACATTTATTGACTAGAGCAACTCGCCCCTGCCTGGAAGGGTAACTAGAAATATCGGTGGACGGCATCCCGGTTACCATAGACCCTCTTTAGGAGTGCTTGTCAGGCTTGTGGTGATTTGTTTATATGTGTGTCTCTCCCACCCCATCACATATGAGTGTCCCTCTCGAAAGTATCACAGTTCATCATCTTGATTTATCTTGGCCTAGCCCAACACTGCACCTGGCATGTAGTAGGTGCTGAATAAATGTTTTGTTTTAAAACAGAAATATATGTTCTTTATGGAAAGCTCACAGGTGTGGCTCAGAAAACCTGTGCTTTCTGCATTTTTGCATTTTATTTTCTTTCTAGTAAAAAGCAGCCCCAATAAAGATGCAGACATAGAGAATGGACTTGAGGACATGGGGAAGGGGGAGGGGAAGCTGGGACTCAGTGAGAGAGTGGCATGGACATATATACACTACCAAATGTAAAATAGATAGCTAGTGGGAAGCAGCCGCATAGCTCAGGGAGATCAGCTGGGTGCTTTGTGACCACCTAGAGGGGTGGGATAGGGAGGGTGGGAGGGAGACTCAAGACAGAGGACATATGGGGATATATGTTTATGTATAGCTTATTCACTTTTTTATACAGCAGAAACTAATGCACCATTGTAAAGCAATTATACTCCAATAAAGATGTTAAAAAAAAAAAAGATACAGGTATCCCAGGGTGCATAGCAGCACTATTTACAAAGCTAAGACATGGAAGCAACCTAACCATTATCAGATGAATGAATAAAGATGTGAGATATATGTGTATATATATAATATATATATATATTATACATATACCCATGCACGCAATATACACACACACAATATTACTCAGACACAAAAAAAGAATGAAATAATGCCATTTACAGCAACATGGATGGACCTAGAGATTATCCTACCAAGTGAAATAAGTCAGAAAGAGAAAGACAGCATATGATATCACTTACATGTGGAATCTAAAAAAATGATACAAATGAACTTATTTACAAAACAGAAATAGACTCACGGACATAGAAAACAAATTTATGGTTACCAAAGGGCAAAGGGGGGAAGGGATAAGTTAGGAGTTTGGGATTAACAGGTACACACTACCATATATAAAGTAGGTAATCAAGAAGACCTACTGTATAGCACAGAGAACTATATTCAATATCTTGTAATAACCTGTAATGGAAAAGAATCTGAAAAAGAATATATATATATATATATATATAAAACTGAATCACTTTGCTGTATACCGGAAACTAACACAACATTGTAAATCAACTACACTTCAATTAAAAAAAAAAAAAAGCAGCCCCAAATCCTCAAGTTTCCATTTGTTATTCCATAAATCAAAGGATGATCAGCTGCATTTCTCACCACTTGGCTGGTCAAATCATGTGGTTTACGATTTTCAAAAATTACAGAAAAGGACTGTTCGTTTCTCACTGTTGTTGGACTATTTATAACAGTATGATTTTTGCTCATACCCTCTCTCCAGAGAGCACAATGTAGTTACAGGCATTACCTAATGCAGGCAGGTCTGGGGAGGGGAATGGAGGTATAATCGCCTCTGTTGTCTGGGATGCAAACTCAGTAAGGTCTGGTGATTCACACAGGTCCACATGGGAGCCTGCAGATCTTCATTTCCTGACTTTGGTTGAAACATGTCTCCATTCCCTCTGGTTCTGTGTTAATTTTTCAAATCCAAAAAATGTACAAAAGTGGCCAATTTTACTTGGCCTCTTTTTAAGGAATTATTTTCCTTTTCTAGTGTCTTTTTCACCTTCTAAACAACTTGGGTTCAAAATAATTAATATAGTAACAAATCCACCAAAACGGCAAACAATATTGCTCTGAAGCCAAGGTCACTTGTCAGGTTGGGCTGGATAAGTTCAGAGCATCAAATTAAATAACCTCACAGGACCCATCCTCTTTTAAGATTCCATGACTCCACAGTAGAGAACATCTCCAAATGAAATCTATCCTAATTTTAACAAATATATCCAACCCGCTTTCCAACGGCTGTCTCAGGATGTTTGCCCAGTGCACTAATGGCATTGGGTGGTCAGTCAGCCACTCTGGCTTCTATTTTTTTGGGAAAAAGTGATTCAGAGGCTAAAAAAACCCCACCATATAACATTGTGAGTCATCTGGCTTTTACACCTTTTTCCTTCCATTTCATTTGTCAGTTCATTCATTCATTTCTTTATCCATTCATCAAGCATTTACTGAGTGCCTGCTCTGTGCTGGATTACTACAGGGCACGGAAAAGCACCTGGTCTCTGCCCTCTGGCATCTCATCATCCAGTAGGTGTATGGAAAATTACAATCCAAGGTGGTAAGTGCAATAATATGCACAAAATATTTTAAGAATCCTGAGAAGAGGCTACTCATCCAGTCTTGGGGTGGCTAGGGAAGTCAGGAGGGCTTCCTGTAAGAGGTGATGCCTCAAGGCCAGTGTTCAGGTATGAAATACGCATCGAGGAGAATGAGAGAATGAATGGAGAGGGATGTGATAGGATTGCCTGGCAGCACTGAGGGTCCTTTTGAGTTTATTAGTCATGAATTTAAACTGAGACTGAGGAGCCTGACAGAATGTTTTCCTCCAGCCAAGTTCAGATGCTTGGGTACAGGTACAGAGTAGGTGGGGGGTTGAATTTTCCAGGGCTTTGTTTTTCCAATGAGTACAAAGAAGGGAAAGAGGAATAAAGATTTAAGGGTGCATGTAAGAAATGACTGTATTTATGGACAATGACACGAGAACTGGGAAGAGAATGAGGGTAAGAGAAAATGAAACTAGAGGACTTTTGGAGTTTGAGCTCTGGACTTAAGGGAGTGAGGTGGAAAAATAAGAGGAGTGGAGATTGGAGAGGGAGATTACGGAAAGGCTATGGTTTGAGGAAAAGACAAGATCACGGGCATGGGGCCTTTGGAGGAGGGAAACTCAAGGAACTGAGGGATTGGAGGGTATTGGATGGACTGTCTACCCCATGCAATGTTAAAGTCGCCAAGGCTTATGACAAGAGCTGTATTCGTTTCTATTGTTGCTGTAACAAATGACCACAGATTTAGCGGTTTAAGCAACACAAGTCGATTAACTTACTTTTCTGTAGGGTAGAAGAACAACACAGGTCTCATGGGCTAAAATCAAGGTGTCGGCAGGGCTGTGTTCCTTTCTGGAGGCTCCAGAGGAGAATCTGTTTCCTTGTCCTTTCCAGCTTCTAGAGGCTGCCTGCCTTCCTTGGATCGTGGCCCCTTCCTCCCACTTCAAAGCCAGCAACAGTGGGTCAAGTCCTTCTCTCATCATATCACTTTGACCTCTGCCTCTTGGGCTAAAAGTCCAAGAACAAGGTGTTGGCAGGTTTGGTTTCTCCCGAGGACTCTCTCCTTGCCTTGCAGACAGCTGCCTTCCCACTGCGCTCTCACGTGGTCTTTCTTCAGTGCATGCATCCCTGATGTCTCTGTGTGTCCAAATTTCCTTTTCTTATAAAGACTTCCATCGGTTTGGATTAGAGCCTGACTTAAGGGCCTCATTTTAACTGAGTCACCTCTTTAAAGGTCCTGTCTGCAAATGCAACCAGATGCTGAGGTGCTAGGGGTTGGAGCTTTAATATACAAATGTTGGTGAGATGCAATTCAGTCCGTATCACCATGTCACATATTCACGGGTTCCAGGGATTGGGACACAGACATCTTTTGTGGGGCGGTAGGGTGAGGTGGGGGGGCAGGCATTATTCTGTCTATCACGGGAGAAATGTTGAAGAGATTAGCCATCATCCCAGTGCTGAAACCTTCCAAGAGTGGGGATGCGCCCAGGATGTGTGTAGGAGATACCCACCAGGAGTTCTGGTCTGAGAGTATGTGCGTGAGGGTCGCTGGAGGTTTGGAAGGAGATGCTGGAGGAGAAATGAGGAGACTGGCCGCGGGTCGCTGGGGGGTATGTGTTCGAAAGGACTGCTGTTTGAAGGGGCTGCGGGAGAATCAGCTTCTTTCCCGTGGAGCCAGGTGTAGTTAGGGCAGGAAGGTGACAAGAGCTCTTAGAGAAAGACGGTCAGAGGGTATGGGGAAGGGTGAGGCAGGTTAGGAAGAGAGTGAGATTTGGTCTGCATAGAAGGATGCAGGGCTGTTCAGGGGACCTGGTCTGGGAGGCTTGGGTTTCCCTTGGTGACTGATGTAAACAGAGACGTCAGGGACCTTCCAAAAGCCTTTCCCAAGCACACACTAATCTCATTCCTCTCACTTTCTTCACAGAAGATAGCATTTGGGTTTGTATTTAGGTTTTCCTTTTCTATACTGTTAGACAACCGTATGGTTTGTCTATACAATTTAACCACAGCCTCTTCTAGGGGAGGGGCCCTATTTGATACCCCCAATAATGCCAAGGACAGTTCTGGGCTATAGTTCAGTTGTTCAATAAATAATTGATTAAGTTCCCTGTGCATTTTATTTTTAGAAGAGAGAACAGGCAGGATACTTCCACCATCTTCCATGCCTCCATTTTCTTTCTTACAATGCCCAACTTTCCAATGACTTGAGAATTTTGCTTGAAATGTGGAGTGATCTTGTTTCCTTCCAGATGCAAAATGACAGCTGACACTTTCTGAGCACTTTCTTTGTTGGGCTGCTGTGCTCCAAGCACCATCTCATTGAATGTAATCCTCCCAGCAACACAATGAGGGGGTTACATTTACTCTCCTCATTTTACAGAAGAGGAAACGAAGGTCTGGACAAGTTAAGCAACTGCTCCTGAGGCCACACAGCTGAAAGGTTGGTGGAACCCAGAGTCCATTCCTTCTACCTTTTGAAGGTCATTCTTCCATTTGTCAGTCATCCTTTCTTCTTTAATCATGAAACAGCAAACAATAGTGCTTAGAAGAGTGTTACTTGCACAAGATGACTGCTTTTAGACTTTACTATAAAGCCTAATTTTTGTTGTGCAAAATATAAACCTCCAGAGTCCAGTTCTTGCTATGACTTCAGGATGGGTGTGTAGGCAAGGGGCTTCTGGACATGTGGAAATGAAGTCTGGAGTAGATCTTCTCTGACTTGCCAGGAGCTCCAGCATCCTTTCTGATCTACTCTAGAGAACTCTGCTTCCTGTGATTTGTGAACACGCAGTGAGGCTGAGAAATGCTGCTACCAGGGACATAAGCCTTGTGGTCGGTGTCTGCTCCATAGATCTTTCCAACTGAGAGAAGAATGACACATGTTTTCTAAGCATGTCATTTAAAGCTTATTGTTTATTAAACTCAAAAAAAAAGTAACTACTTTAATTTAGGTGTACTTGTATAATTAAAAAAAATTTATTTTATATTGGAGCATAGTTGATTTATAGTGTGTTACTTTCAGTTGCACAATAAAATGATACAGTTATACATATACTTATTCTTTTTCAAATTCCTTTCCCATTTAAGTTGTTACAGGAATACTGAGTATAGTTCCCTGTGCTCTACAGTAGGTCCTTGTTGGTTATCTATTTTAAATATAGTAGTGTGTGTATATGTCAATCCCAAACTCCCCATTTATCCCTCCCCCCCTCCGCTTTGGTAACCATAAGTTTGTCCTCTAAGTCTGTGAGTCTGTTTCTGTTTTGTAAATACATTCATTTGTATAATTTTTTTTTTTTTTTTTTTTTTTGCGGTACGCGGGCCTCTCACTGCTGTGGCCTCTCCCGTTGCGGAGCACAGGCTCCGGACGCGCAGGCTCAGCGGCCATGGCTCACGGGCCCAGCCGCTCCGCGGCATGTGGGATCTTCCCGGACCGGGGCTCGAACCTGTGTCCCCCGCATCGGCAGGTGGATTCTCAACCACTGCGCCACCAGGGAAGCCCTGTATAATTTTTTTAAAGATTCCGCATATAAACGATATCATATCATATTTGTCTTTCTCTGTCTGACTTACTTCACTTAGTAGGATAATCTCCAGGTCCATCCTTGTTGCTGCAAATGGCATTATTTCATTCTTTTTATGACTGAGTAATATTCCATGTGTATATATACCACATCTTCTTTATCCATTCATCTGTCAATGGACATTTAGGTTGTTTCCATTTCCTGGGTATTGTAAATAGGGCTGCTATGAACTTTGGGGTGCATATATCTGGACACAACTTTCTTACAGTTTTGTCCAGATATATGCCCAGGAATGGGATTGCTGGATCATATGGTAGCTCTATTTTTAGTCTTTTGAGGAACCTCAATTATTTTAATTGAGGTATAGTTGATGTACAATCTTATATAAGTTTCAGGTGTACAGCATAGGGATTCACAATTTTGTTTTAATTCTAATTGTTTTTTTTTGATGTGGACCATTTTTTTAAGTCTTTATTGAATTTGCTACAATATTGCTTCTGTTTTATATTTTGGTTTTTTGGCTCTGAGGCATGTGGGATATTAACTCCCTGACCAGGGATCAAACTCACAACCCCAGTATTGGAAGGTGAAAGCTTAACCACTGGACCACCAAGGAAGTCCCCACAATTTTTAAATGTTATACTCCATTTGTAGTTCTTGTAAAATATTGGCTGTATTCCCTGTGCTGTATGATATATCCTTGTAGCTTATTTATTTTATACGTAGTAGTTTGTACCTCTTAATCCCCTATCTCCATTTTGCTCCTCCCCCCTTGGGTCTCCCCACTGGTAACCACTAGTAAATGTCTTTTGTTTTTTTTTAAAGCAAAAAAGTTGATCAGTTTGTTCTTTATGTTAGGGTGTGGGGGGGATTAACTTGGGAGCAGAAATTCTGTCAAGGTCCAGAGTATTTTCTGCCTTCATGGTCTTTCTCCACATTTTCTATTTCTTTTTGCTTGTGTCTGGAGAAGTTGCATTTCAGTTGTACCAGCCTGTTTGACCCAGTGCTGTAGGATGGAGAAAATATTCTAAGCCCTTCCAGGGAACAGCCTGATTCTCTCTGAAGGTCACAGAATTTCAAGTCACATATGTGTAGCCAGAGCTGCGCTTTAAACTCCTCCAGAGAGAGGGCTTAATGAACTCCTGAAGTCTCCAGGGAAGGAAATGCCAACAGCATTTTTTTGCAATGAATTTCAGTGTCTCACAGCACTGCGATTGCAGAGTGAGTTTTACTAGCTAACAGAAATCTCAGCTTCAGAGAAAGCCAGACTTGGACCTTGTTTTCCCCTTGGTGTGGCTTGCCTTTCTCTCTCTCTGATGTTCTTGTAGATTGCGTCTCTTGGGAGCCATGACCCAAACATTATCCCTGAGCCCCTCTGAGGGCACAGCACGCAGATGCATGAGCTGATGTAGAAACTCTAAGAGCTTGTTTGCTCTGGTCCACTGTTGTAATTAAGCATTGGCGAAATCTCCTTAGTACTCTTGTGAAAAGTCAAGCATTGATCTGATTTTGATGGGCACCAGCAGGTGGACACTTGGGAACCAGGGCTTCGGTTATTCTGTTGCAAGTGGATACAGGGTCTGGTAGTGATTCTCCAACATTGGTGGGTTCCAAAAAAATATAGAACCTCTAGCTCTTTGAAATAGGACGGGGCCTGGATCTTTGTACTTTTAGGAAGTTCCCCACGAGATTCTGATGCAGATCAATGTTTAACAACCACTGTTGGGGGCTTCCCTGGTGGCGCAGTGGTTGAGAGTCCACCTGCCGGTGCAGGGGACACGGGCTCGTGCCCCGGTCTGGGAAGATCTCACATGCCGCGGAGCGGCTGGGCCCGTGAGCCATGGCCGCTGAGCCTGCGCGTCCGGAGCCTGTGCTCCGCAACAGGAGAGGCCACAACAGTGAGAGGCTTGTGTACCGCAAAAACAAAACAAAACAAAACCCCACTGTTGGAAGCACAGTGCTAATTATTATACATCTTCCAGTGAAGTTGCATGATGGTACGATGCTGTGCTTATAAAGGAAACTATGTTTCTTGTGGGTTACCTTTTATAAAAAATCGTTTCTTATTACATCTGGAGGAGAAGAAATAGAAGGTACCAAAGGTACTATCCTCTTACTGGGCAATCAGGAGAAAATCTGAATCTTTGATAAGAACAGTTGCTAAGCAACCACTTGCAGCCAGGATGATAAAAATACTTCAAAATAAAAACTCTGCTCAATATTCTGTAACAACCTAATTGGGAAAAGAATTTGAAAAAGAATAGATACATGTATATGTATAACTGAATCACTTTGTTGTACACCTGAAACTAACACAACATTGTTAACCAACTATACTCCAATATAAAATAAAAAGTTAAAGAAACAAAACAAAACAAAATTTGAGGCCTGCGGAGAGGGAGCTTTAGGCTCCAGGGAAAGAACTGTTCTTCGCTTTATTTGGCTTTCTTCCTTCCTTTCTTTCTCTCTTTTTTTCTTTCTCTCCTTTCTTTCTTTCTTTCTTTTTCTTTTTGTTCATCTTTATTGGAGTATAATTGCTTTACAATGGTGTGTTAGTTTCTGCTGTATAACAAAGTGAATCAGCTATATGTATACATATATCCCCTCCCTCTTGTGTCTCCCTCCCATCCTCCCTATATTTGGCCTTTTCTTATTGCTGGTCAACACATCTGAAGGCAGCATCCTTGTCAAATACTTAAAGAAATTCTAAATGATATTTCAAATGAAAAGTAAGTAATTTATACAAGAGTTAAGGAAATAGTTCTTAATGAAGGGGAACTGAGTAAACTTTTGAGTTTAAAAATTGAGTAACTTGTACTTGTGTGTGAAGTTTTGCTAAAGGACCAGTTTCCCATAGAAATGGGCAATGGTATTGCTGTGCAGATACCGAAACCTTGTAAGGGAGTGCTTTAGGCAGTAAGCTGCCCCAAAGGCTGATCCTCATCAGCCCTGTGGGGATTGAACACCGTCAGCCCTGCTGGGATTTGAACATTTGAACCTCTGTTTCTCAGAGTGTACAGGGGGGTTTCCATGCTGCTCCAATATATGGCTCCAATATACCCTTGCTGTCTCACTCTTACTTCCATGACAGGCCCCAGCAGGCTGGTATGGGAATTGAAACACAAAACAAAATATCAAAACCAACGGGAAAACTGCTACTAAATGTTCCAAGAGACTTACTCTGTTGGAAACATTTTCCAGGGACCTCATCACTACTGGCATTCCCATGGACAGCATGTGTGTCTCTTTAAAAAGGCCTGGGCTTAGACCTCTGCAAAGAAAGGGACGTCCAGTGACATCCTTCAAGGCAAGTGTTGGCTTCCAGTTAGCGCTTCCAGGACACACTATAAGGCTCTACAGAACTCTTACCAGGCCCAGCCGTCAGACCCAGTACTGATGGGGCCTCTTAACACAGTGGACCTATGTCTACCCAGCTGCATCTTTCTAAATTCAAATTTATAACCTGGGCAAATATTTGTTTGGGGGGCAACGGCATGGCATATTTGAAATCACGTCTGTTGTTCAAAACTGTAGAGGTATAAATATTTTGTCCAACTCCAGGTTCAACCGCCATGTTCTCAAACATGGGGCAAGTAGAAGATGGTCTTGGACACAAATTTCTCTCCAAACATGCTCCACCTGGGAAGGATTTTGAGGGGCTTATTCGAGGTGATATTTGCCGGGTTTGCTAATGTTCTGACTTTAATCCTATAAAGAAAATGTGAAAGGGAGCCTTTCTTCTTTTTCTAAGATGCCCTGATTTCTTTGCATTTAGAAGAGAATACATTTTCTGGATTACAAACTTAAATATTTGGTTTGGTTTAAATAGTTTGAAATGCCGGCCTGGGAAAAGTCTCTTGCCCTTTCTTGCTTCTGTTTTTTTGCTCTCCTACTGTCAGCTTCACGTGATCAGCTCCACAGAGCCACATCCCTTGGACTGGCGTCCCCTCAGCTCAGGTGGGCAGAGTCAGCCGGGAGCGCAGTGTTTCTGGCTCCAGCAGGCTGCTGGGCTACGTGTGTGTGCTGGGCGGTCACACAGCCAACTCGTGTGCTGTTTGGGCCCAAATCTAAGCTCCCAGTACTCCCTTGCTGCAGAAATGCTGATGTGGTCTCCCTCCCTTAATCGAACAAAGACATTCCCGCCACTGTGGCCAGCGCTCACGGGGTTCCAAGCTGGAGATGTGATGGGTCAAGGACATTCAGAAACCTGGGATGGAAGGAGAGAGGAAAAGAGCATTTATTGAACTCCTGCTCTGGGCCAGCTATTTTATGTTTGTACTTCCTTAAAACTCCCCCATACCATTGTGTGAGAGACAAAATGTCACCCCCCATTTCATGGATGAGAAAACTGAGGCCGTGACTGGTGAAATCATTTGCCTAAGATCATGCAGCCAGGAAGTGGCCAAGCCAAGATTTGAGCTCAGGTCTGCCTGATTCAAAGTCTACCGCATCTCTGCCTCATACTGGAGTTGGGAGGTTAGAATCCACCTGATCTGGTTGAAGGGTGAAACGTTTTTCCAGTGAAGCTCCTTCTCTCAGTGGGCCTTTGCCACTGGGAGACTGACTGACACAGCACGCCATCCTCCTTGGGGAGAATTCTCCCCAGCACCCTGTCCTGGGTGGAGGCAGCAGTGGGGGAGGGATGTGTTCAGGGTTCTGAGGGCTTCCTGTGACTCTGCATAGCTGAGCTTCTTGGCTGTGTACTCAGCTCCCCAGACTATCCTCTGGTCTCCCCCCCCAAAGCCTTTCCAGTACACCTTCCCTGCTGAGCTTAGCTGGGCAGCTTCCTGTTACTTGCAAACCGAGAACTCTGACAGCTCCGCCCTCCTAGAGATAATTCCAGACTTGCAGCAAACAGAAGTGAGGATCCAAGTGCAATGAATGGGAGACCCCCTGCTCTGTTTTCTCCTCTCCACTCCCCTTTCCCCTTGGACATGTTTCTCCATTCCTAGGGAGCGTGCAAGCTCCAATTGCCATGCATTTTCCCAACAAAACTACCCCCAGGAAAGATTCTGAAATGTGTTTATCTTAAAGTGAAAAGGCTGCTGAGAACTTTAACTAGACCTCTCCCCAGGGGAATTTGCAATTTAACAGGCCAAGCCTAAAGGCAAAGGCTTGAGCCATCTGAGGAAACAAGGCTCCAGGGAGACTTAGGAGGGGTCGTAGAGAAAGAGATTATCCTCCAGGGGTCCTGTGGATATGACCCGAGCAGGCCCACATTAGACCCCCAGCCAGGACCTCTGCAGAAATGTGGGAACCTCCCAGCGTTCCCACATCTGCTCTCAGGGCTTGTCTAGCCTCTAAGGAAGGAGGTGGACTTAGCTCCACTGCACTTGTAAGCAGACAGGGTAGGGGGCTCCCCAGAGAAAGAGAGCCAGGCATGGCTTTCTTGACATAAGAGAAGCCATTTTTGCCCTAAGCCATTCTGTGATCTAAGCCTGGCCAGAAGGCTTGCCCTTGAACAGTTCTTAATAAATCATGATTTTAAGGGAAGTGAGAGAATGTAGGACGAAGGTAAAGCAGTCAAGAAACAATAGTTCAGTGAAAAAACACAGACCTAGTTCCTCCTCAAGGGATATACAGAACAGTATATCTTGAGTTCTGCAGGGACTAAGGCCCCCATCCAGGTGGAAGATAGAATGATGATGTTGACCTTTTCTGACCCTCAGGACTTCAGTCGACTAAAGTTTGGACTCTGTCAACCTTTGCCCCAGTTCTGTGCTGAATTCTCCTCTGTTCAAGCCCCCTGGGGAATATGCATGTACCCTCAGCTTAAAACTTCCTCCGTTTTACCATTCGGGGAGACACTGCTTTGGGAAAGATCCCCGGTGTTCTCCGTCCTTGCTGCAAGTAATACATCCTTCCTTCTCCCAGTCCTTGGCTTGGTTGTGTCTTTTGGCTCGATACCCACGGAGAGGCGAATCCAGTTTGATGAGACCCCAGTCCTGAAGTGGGGCGGGTGGGGAGACCACAAAACGAGATTTCTCTGCAGGACCCTCTCCATCACCAGACTCCCTTCACACGCCGGTCACGCAAAAGTGGCTGAACCACTCTGAACTTCAGTTTCTTTTTCTGACAAACAGACAAAACAATGACATCTACCTCAAAGAGCCGTTTGAGAGGCCTCTAGGAGATAATAATGCTCTAGAAAGCATTTAAAAAATAGTAAAGAACTGTCCACATATATCTTTCTAATGTGATATTATTCTAATACTGAAATGAATGAGACTTTTTCATGATAAGGGAGCTTCCTCTACATGATCTCTTTTGAGTTTCTGTGTAGGTAGCTTTTTGTTTCTCCAGTTCCCCAGGGTGATAACCGTACTTGTCCTATTCGGCTCCTTTTGCCCTCTGACCCCTAGGCGGGAAGAAAGGGTCTGAGGCTGCCAGGGCATAAACCCTTAGAGGAGAATGCCGAGCGCTCACACCTATAGAACTATGAAAGGACTTTGAAGGGCTTCAGGGGAAGGATGCTGCCTTAAGGGATGATTTTTTTTTTTTTTTTAACAGACTTGTTAAACTGGAACAGTTTAAACAGTTAAACTTGTTTAACTGGAATCTCACTTAGGAAAGTATGATGTGATGGCTAAGTATAAATGCTTGGAGTAAAAGCATGAGAGGAGAGTGTCTCCACAGTGAAGCAGAGTCTTGAGTTTCCTCTTAGAATGGCCAGGCTTTGCCCTCTATCTTTCCAGGGCTCTGCACTCTTGCTGGGAGGGCACATGGGCAACAAGTCCAACCAAGTGATTCAAGAGAATCCTGACTCTGGATCCTTAATGCAAGAGGTTGTTTTGGGGGGCTACAATCCTCAAGAAGCCAGGCGCCCGGCCGGTGCACCTCTTTGGAGCCGTGATTGGTGGGGAGCAGATTTGGGGGTTTGAATCATGACTGACAGGTGCAAGCTGTGTGAGCTTGGATAAGTTATTATTCCCCAGAGCATCATTTTTCTCATCTGTTCAACAGGGACAATGATAGCACCAACCTGATAGGTTGTGAGAGTTTGTGAATATGCATGTAAGGGCCTGAAATTACACAGAAAGCATGTAGGTAGGGTGACCAGCTGTCCTGGTTTGCCCAGGACTGAGGGATTCCAGGGGTGTGGGACTCACAGTTTTAAAACCAGGATAGTGGGCTTCCCTGGTGGCGCAGTGGTTGAGAGTCCGCCTGCCGATGCAGGGGACACGGGTTCGTGCCCCGGTCCGGGAAGATCCCACATGCCGCAGAGCGGCTGGGCCCGTGAGCCATGGCCACTGAGCCTGTGCTCCTCAATGGGAGAGGCCACAACAGTGAGAGGCCTGCGTACCAAAAAAAAAAAAACCAAACAAACAAAAAACCCTTCCACAGCTCCCCCTCATCACAGGGACCAAGTCGCCACCCAGCCACCCCCCTGCCAGGCCCAGCTGCCCTATCCGACATCTCCCCTTGCTCAGGCCACAGGATTTTCTAATGTGGCCTCCTGCTCCCCAAACGCTCCTGGTCTGACCCTTCTCCAAGCCTTTGCTGAAGGAGTTCACTTTTTCAAGTATGTCCCTGCAGTTTAGCTGCCGGCTATAATATGTGTGTTTCCCCCTGACATATCCAGGCAATTCTCAGACATCTGCTGGTGTCCTACAGCTCGACTCAACGCTGATACTCTCTGTCTGGAGATAGTGCCTGATCCCACAGGTTAAGGGCTCAGACCACTGACCCACACACAGCCTTTCCCTGAGACGCCAATGACAAGTCCAAGTTGTCACCTGTGCTTCTATAGATCGGAGGTTCCAATGACGTCATCCTTGGGTTTGATTAGTTTACTAGAGCAGCTCACAGAACTCAGAGAAACCTTTTACTGACTAGATTACTGGTTTATTATAAAAGGATATAACACAGGAACAGCCAGATGGCAGAGATGAATAGGGCAAGGTATGGGAAAGGGCGGAGCTTCCATGCTCTCTCTGGACACCCCCCTCTCCCTAAATCTCCACATGTTTACCAACCTGGAAGCTCTCCAAACACCATCCTTTTGGGTTTTTATGGAGGCTTCATTATGTAAGCGTGATTTGGATTAAATCATTGGCTGTTGGAGATGGATTCAGCCTCCAGTCCCTCTGCCCTCCTTGGAGGTCAGGGGGATGGCACTGAAAGTTCCAATCTTCTAATCAAGTGGTTGGTTTCCCTAGCAACCAGCCACCAATCTTAGGGGACCAGGGGCTTTCCAAAACCCTCTCATTAGCATAACAAAAGACAATCTTTATGGCTCTCATCACTCAGGAGATATCAAGGGTTTAAGGGTTCTGTGCCAGGAATGGGGACAAAGACCAAACATATATTTCATATTACAAATCACAATATCACCATCTCCTCTCTGGACATATTTCGTTGTCTGCCCCAACCTCACCAGTTCCTTGTAGCCTCCCTCGTCACCTTAGCTCACAGCACTCCCTTCTCTAAGCCTCGAGACCATCAGTATTCACAATGTAGCCCACTGACCACCAGCGACTGTGTGACCTGGAAACTGGTTAGAAGCACAGAATCTCAGGTTCCACCCCGACCGATTGAATTGGAGCTGCATTTTAATAAGATCTCTACAAGATTCTCACAAATATTAATGCTTGCAAAGCACTGTCCAGGACCACTGGGGGCTTTAGCTTTTCTGTACTGCTTTGTTTCAAGGCTCTTCAGAGGCCAGATCTATATATTATAACTTTTTGTTTCCTCAGAGCACTTAGCATAATAATGTCTTATGGAAGGTGATAAATAAATTCCTCTTAATTTTACCAACTAAAGTGGGATGGACCTTCTGATGGGTGAAAGAGAAGTAGGAAAATGGGTTCTCCTTTCTCCCTTCCGCTTCCCTCTACTGACACACATCCTGGCCTGAGAAGGTCATAGTGGTCAGGGACTCATACTCCTTAGAGAGGCTAGTCTGGGTCATGACCCTAGGTAAGCCACTAGGGCCAGCAGATGAGGTGGCTGAAGAGAAAAGCAATCAATCAAACAGAGATAGCAGAAGAGAGAGATGCTGAGTAATGGCCATGACCCTGAGAACAGATGCAGGGGAGGGAGCTATAAATTAAATTTCCTGATTGAGGTGGGTATAAAAACCTAACCATTTCAGCCCCGTGGGGGACAATGCTTATGGGTCACATATGCTCCTGAGCTCATCGTGGGATTGGACAAGGTTTTCCTGTGACTGTATTGGTTTGACTTCTCTCTCTGGCCAATCCTACCCCCTCACCCTCTCTTCCACAGCTGTTGATCCCTAATTAATATCCTTATGCCAAACTCCATCTCAGAGTCTGCTTCTAGAGAATCCAGAATCACTACCAACCTGCAACAATTGGTGCTGGGAGGGGTCCAGGCAAGCAGGCAATAAGATGGAGTTTTGAAGCTGCATCACTTGCCATCCACCTAGCGAAGAGGACCCCATCATTAGTGGGAGCTGGAGCACAGAGAGCTCCTCACACAATGTGGTGGTCCAGTTGCTTAAACTCTCACCAATGGTGAATTGGGAGAGTACATTGTATGACGAGAATACATTGACTAGAGCAATTCGTCAGGCATTTGAGAAGAGAAGGAGAGTCATTATAAGGACTGATTTTGCTCAGTGACTTTGAGTACAATCCTCAGCATAATGGTTCAGAGGTATCTATGTCAAAAATCATAATACAGTCTTATTGTGAAGTTCAAAAAAATTCTTGGAGGCTATAAAGAACTCTTATCATCCAGGAAAATGTCACTATCATTGAAATAATGCAGCTGAAAGTTAAGAACTTCAATATCTAGGCATCCTCTGGATGCCCAAGAAATATGAATTGACTCACTTTTTTAAAAAATTAATTTTTATTTTATATTAGAGTGGATTTACAATGTCGTGTTAGTTTCAGGTGTACAGTAAAGTGATTCAGTTATGCATATACCTATATCCATTTTTTTCAGATTCTTTTCTCATATAGGTTATTACAGATTGAGTAGAGTTCCCCGTGCTATAAAGTAGGTCCTTGTTGATTATCTATTTTATATATAGCAGTGTGTATATATTAATTCCAAGCTTCTAATTTATCCCTCCCCCAACCTTTCCCCTTTGGTAACCTAAGTTTGTTTCAAAGTCTGGGAGCCTGTTTCTC
This sequence comes from Kogia breviceps, assembly GCF_026419965.1. Classification (NCBI taxonomy): domain Eukaryota; kingdom Metazoa; phylum Chordata; class Mammalia; order Artiodactyla; family Physeteridae; genus Kogia; species Kogia breviceps. Next base: position 22,975,970 of record NC_081325.1, read on the forward strand.
ATTTGTGTGTATAAATTGAATTGACTCCCTTTGAATAAATAATTGAAAAACTGGTACTAGAGATCAAAATTTAAATTCCTGAAATTACTAGTTAATGCTTAGCTTATTCAAATTTAATTTTCATGGGTGTAGGTAACCCACCCTCTCTTTGGTAAATACTGGTGCCTGAGTATCACTAGGCAGCTTCATGCAGAAATCCTGATGCCCCATCACTGTCCTTCACTCTTTGAGCTGGAAAGACAACTGCCTAGTGAGTCCTGCCTGCACCCACCTCCCTGAACCCAGGCTGGGTTGAGTGTTTTATGAGATGCATTCCATTTGGATCCCTTGATACTAAAGAATGTATTATAGAAAATCTTGCCCATCTGCCTCAGTCCAAAGACTTTCCAGCTTGCATTTCAAGATGTGTTCTGTCGTCAGTTGCTTACAAACCGTTCTGTGAAGCTTCAGTTTCATTAATTGGCAGCTGCATTTACTCTGGGCTGAGTTTGTTGCATTGAAACGAGAGGAGCCCTGAGTAAACTTGAGAGTTCACATATTTACAGAGATAATGATGCAGTCAGGCAGGTGGAGTTCTGCTGTGCATATAGGGATCCCCAAAGAACACATCTAAGTTATGAGTCATTGCTCTTTACCTATAAGAACAGTTCTGCCAAGAGCCCTGGTTGTGGAGGCCCAGAGGTAGATATCGGGCAGCTGTTTTGGCTTTTCCTTGTGTCTGTTTAAAAAGAAATACTGTTTTACCTCCTTGATTTTATGTAACACTTTATGTCTTTCAGCGCTCTTTCAACTGTTATCTCATTTCACCCTCTTAAATAACCCTGCAAAGTAAACAATTATCATCTCCATTTGATATATGAAGTAATAAACTTCAAGTTCATTGAATGTGATTTTTAGAAAACTTGAGTAATGAATATCTTTAAATAAAGTTCTCAGACTCTAAGTGTTGACAAATTATTTTTCTATAGACTTATATAAAAATGTACAAATATTCTTTTTTCTAAAAATTTGTTTATTTATTTATTTATTTTTGGTTGCGTTGGGTCTTCGTTGCTGCATGCAGGCTTTCTCTAGTTGTGGTGAGTGGGGGCTACTCTTTTTTGTGGTGGTTTATCTTGTTGCGGAGCACAGACTCTAGGCACACTCAGGCTTCAGTAGTTGTGGCATGCGGGCTCAGTAGTTGTGGTGCATGAGCTTAGTTGCTCTGTGGCATGTGGGATCTTCCCAGAACAGTGTTTGAACCCATGTCCCCTGCATTGGCAGGCGGATTCTTTTTTTTCTGGTCCAGCACCATTTATTTATTTATTTATGGAATTTTATTTTATTTTATTTTTTTATGCAACAGGTTCTTATTAGTTATCTATTTTATACATATTAGTGTATATATGTCAATCCCAATCTACCAATTCATCCCACCATCAGCCCCTTCTCCCCCCACTTTCCCCCTTGGTGTCCATATTTTTGTCCTCTACATCTGTGTCTCTATTTCTACCTTGCAAACCAGTTCATCTGTATCATTTTTCTAGATTCCACATATATGCGTTAATATACGATATTTGTTTTTCTCTTTCTGACTTCACTCTGAATGATAGTCTCTAGATACATCCATGTCTCTACAAATGACCCCATTTCGTTCCTTTTTATGGCTGAGTAATATCCATTGTATATATGTACCACATCTTCTTTATCCATTCGTCTGTCAATGGGCATGTAGGTGGTTTCCATGACCTACCTATTGTAAATAGTGGGCAGGCAGATTCTTAACCACTGTGTCACCAGGGAAGTCCCTGTACAAATATTCTATATGCTTATATTCATTACACAATCATTGAAAATCTACTAATTAAATATAAACGAGACAAAAATATTGATAGCTTTTAAATTAATAATATTTGTTTGGTATGTTAGCTGATGTTTTGCTGAAAGTAAATTGCTAATATTGGGCTTACTAGTAGACCCATGTATCTACATTTTTCATACTTGTCAACATAATTCCTCTTATTAGTTTGAGTCACAGTATTTATCATAGTCACCACTCTCCCATTTTAACCTGACCTTATTTTAAACCATGCGTCCATGGTTGTGAAGGACAAACCAATTGAAAGGTGTAAATCAAGATGCCTTACTCAAAGTTTAAAGAGTTAGTATTTAATGAAAAATCCTCATTGCATATTTGCTGTAATACTGTTGATGAACCATTGGAGACTGGTACAAATAGACACAGGATCCAATGAAAACATTTACTCACAAAGTGATATTACTCTGAATGATGACTCTGGGATGAGGCCTCCATTCTTCCACCATATTTCTCCATTTCAATTACCCCCTGTTAGCAAAGGATTCTAATACTTCCCTGCATGGCGCCCCCTTCAATGTTTATTAAAATCTGTTCAATCCACAGGGCTGATTCAGATGCTTCCTCTTCTTGTAAGAATTAGTACCTCCTCTCCCCACAATCCCACAGTTTATCTCTGTGATTTCGCCCTGCCTTGGGTTACAGTTAGCAGTTGCCTGGTTTCCACACTGGGTGGAAAACTTTTAAGCCAGGTACATTTTCATAATCTTTGCGGTCCCCAATACTAATGAAATGTCCTAATTTAGTGCCAAAGTGAGGGACCGTCATAGGATATGTACTTGAGCTCCACAAGAAGCAAAACTCAAATTGCTTTCTTTCTGACATAATGGAAGCCTCTCAGCATAGGTCGGTTGACAGAAAACATGAAATATTCAAAACCTGAGCAGATTTAGGCCTCCCCTAACCCAATGCATCTCATCCAAATCTCTTGCTTTATAGAGGGCGAAACCGAGTCCAGGAGAAATGAAACGACTTGCCCAAGGAGAGGTCACACAGCTAAATATTTGCAGGACCAGTATTAGCTCAGAGCTCAGTGGTTCTGCTTCATCAGGCAGCTCCCCTGCCTTCAACGCTTCACTGATCCCTAGAGAAGCCATTCAAAACAGCCTGCTCTGAACTCAAAAATTAAGCTCGATTCCATTGCTCAGCAGAAGTTCTGGAACAGCGATTTATACTGCCTGCTACATCCAACTTTTAATTTTCTTAACCAATTCTATCTACATCACCAAAAAATGAGGTCTTGGGTCATATTAACAGAGACAAGGCGAATTACCAACAGAACTGTAGTGTATGCAGCATACAATATGCACTCCCCAAAACTTTTATGTTAGAATGAATGAACCAACACTCCATATCCTAAATCTCATGACATTATAAATCCAGACATGAATGAAATGAACATAAGCGCTTGCAAGCACAAATTGCAGATAGTGAGAGTACAGAGCTGACAGTTTAGGGGGTCTTCCATTTTACTGTTCACACACGACATCAGGGGTTGGCAAACTATGGCCCTTGGGTCAAATCTAGTACTACTTTTTGTTAATAAAATTTTATTGAAACACGACCATATCTAATTGTTTAAAAATTGTCTGTGGCTGCATTTGTGCTGGAAGAGTTGAATAATTGTGACAAAGACCCTATGGCCCACAAAGCCTAAAATCTTTATTACCTGACCTTTTACAGTAAAAACCTCTAGAACCTTGACCTCGACATGTTTCTTCATCTGGAGTTGGTCACTCCAGTAGGATCTGTAGACATACTTCTAGAATTATACCAGAACTAAACAAACAAACAAACAAACAAAATATATATATATATTTTCTTTATTTTTGACTGCATTGGGTCTTCATTGCTGCGTGTGGGCTTTCTCTAGTAGTAGGGAGCAGGGGCTACTCTTCGTTGTGGTGTGAGGGCTTCTCATTGCGGTGGCTTCTCTTGTTGTGGAGCGTGGGCTCTAGGCGCATGGGCTTCAGTGGTTGTGGCTCTCAGGCTCTAGAGCGCAGGCTCAGTAGTTGTGGCACACGGGCTTAGTTGCTCTGCGGCATGTGGGATCTTCCAGAACCAGGCTTGAACCCGTGTCCCCTGCATTGGCAGGCAGATTCTTAACCACTGCCTCACCAGGGAAGCCCTACAGGAACTTTTAAACGTTGTGTTTCATGTCTATGATAATCTGGAGGTAAAGTGAACATGAGCATGCTCTGTGTCTTCCACACGGCTTCTCCAGAACCTGATCACAGTGCCTTGTGTTTTTGTGTCAGCATTTGGATTGGGGTTTATGGTTGTTAGAAACATGAGAAGGTGGAAAGACCTCACAGCAGGCTAGACAAACTCCCTTTAGGAGCATCCAGGGCTGTTCTAACCACTTTACCTATGACTTAGAGGCATCTGCCCACAAGTCAAGTCAACTCAGAGCCAGAGAAAAATACACAAGCTTTCCCTACCTGTAAGAGACTCATCTTGGCATAGCCAAACACATTTTCCCAGCTCCAAGGGAAAAGAAAGGTAGTTATTTTTGCTATATGGAAAAGGAAGGTAGTTATTTTTGCTATATGGAGGAGTGTAAGAAGGGTCTACATTAAACTTTGCATGGGGTGCATTCTTCTTAGTTACTTGACCTACAAAGTTTCCAGATATTCACGAAGTGGTCAGTAGGTTTCCAGGGACCTGGCCTTTTGTCAGGGGAAACCAGTGTTACTCCATCTGGATGGAATGATTGTACTACTTTGCTCCCAGACTAAAAATGTGCCTCTTGCAGGAAGTATAAAGTTGGGCTTGATCATCCAATTAAAATGGTGTTCTTGAGCTGTTTATGCATCCTTGGGGGTCTACATCAATCCAATCAGATTTATGAAGAGAGACAAGGAGATAAAAGCAGACAGCCTTTTAAAAGTTCACGGCCTATGAAAGATAAGACTGACTGGTTTGAGGGGGAACTTTCAAAGCGAGAAAGCAGAACTTGACTTATAAAGCTTCAAACCCATGATAACGCAATCAAAATACTGATTTCCCCAAAGTAAAAGACTTTTGTGGTTTCTTCAAAAGTAATTGCTTAGAAGAACTCAATTTCAGTCTTGACTAGTTAAGATAAAATTTACAATTGCAAATGGGAATAATCGTTTGGGAAAGAGTTTTATACATAGTAGGAGACAGAAAGATAATAAATGTCTCTAGACCCAGTAATTCTACCCCTAGGTATTTTTCTTAAGGAAATAATGCACAGAAAACAAAGAATGTGTAAGCAAAAATTTTCACTGCTGCATCATCTTTAAGATAAAAAATAAAGAAACATTTATGTAGAGATATCAATGCTGGGAGAATGTTTAGTCCATTATGCTGTATCAATATTGTAAAACTCTCTTTTTTTTTTGCTGTATGCGGGCCTCTCACTGTCGTGGCCTCTCCCGTTGTGGGGCACAGGCTCCGGACGCGCAGGCCCAGCGGCCCCGGCTCACGGCTCGCGGGCCCAGCCGCTCCGCGGCACGTGGGATCCTCCCGGACCGGGGCCCGAACCCGCGTCCCCTGCATCGGCAGGCGGACTCTCAACCACTGCGCCACCAGGGAAGCCCTGTAAAACTCTTAAAATGAATAATTATAAAGAACATGTAGAAATATGGAGAAAAGTGCTATAATTTAAGTAAAAATAACAGTAAACAAAATAGAATGCTCACTGTAATTGTGGATATGTGAATATTACATGCAAGAGGTAATATCAAGGAATGAAAATAGTTTGATTAGGTAGTGTGATACTAAGGGTGACATTTTAAGTAGTTTGTTTAATGATGTATTTTTTCAAAAAAGAATTAGGACGGTCACTAATTAAAAAGCCAAAAGCTCAGGTAAGGGCAAACATGAAAGAAACACCACATTTTAATTTTGACATAGATTTGATATACCAGGAGAAAATAAAATCACTTTATTCAAAACTTCATATGGTTTCTGAAAACAATCTAGGCACTAAAAGTCATGCAACTCTCTTGTGGGAGCTAATGGGAAGTGGTCACTTATTGGGTGGAAATGTACTTGAGTCTTCAAACATCCTTTGCAGCCAGCACTAATACTATTCCCATTTTTCAGAAGAGGCAATAGGAGTAAAGAAGGGAGGCGATTTGCCCGCGATCATACAGATAATCAGTAGCAGAGATGGGATTTAATCCCAGTCTGACTTGAGGGCCAGTGCAGCTATTGAGTTGGAAACCCTTCAAGACTTTATGCCCAGGGAGACAGACTCTCAGACTGGAAAACTCTTGGGATGAATAGGTACTTGATCATCAGACAGACCTGAGTTTGGATTCCGCTTTTTGCATCAGCCAGGATACTTTTGATGAAAGGGGAATAGAATCTGATTCATCCTGAGGTAGACACTTGGGAAATTTATGAGCTCGTGTAACTTGGAGTCCAGAGGTTGACCTGGCTGTGGGGTGGGCGAGGTTGGCTGCTCAGTGGTGCCACCCAGGACCCTTGCTGCCTTTCCCTCTTGCTCCTCCGCCATCCTTGGAGTGATCTTTGCTGGGAAAAGGATGCATCACAGCCTTATCTGAGGAGGAAGAGAGAGCACCCCATCTAGGACACTGCCTCAGGAGAGCGAAGCTTTCCTCAGAAGACTTCCAGCAGAACAGTGTCCCAGGATCATTCCCGAGCTAGTTCCTGGCTGGGGATGGTCTGATTCGTTTACACGGGTGTGGAGGCATGGACATCAGGGAGTCAACCACGAGGTCCGCTGCTCTCTTGTCTCAGTTACCTAACTAGCTTGCATTGCCATTTCTCTGTCTGTAAGAGGGTGGAGCTGAGGGAGGACTCAGTGTGATGAAGGTTGGATGTGCCTGGTCAATGGGGACATTCAGTATTTAGGTGAGTTTTTATTAGTTTGGGGAGGGAGGGCAGTGAGTACTGGTTGTATAAGCTTGAGATGCAATCTTAGTGAGTGCACTTAATTCTTTTTCTTTACCACCCTTCACTCCAGCAGCAGAAGAGGGATAGTTTGATAAAGAATGAGGTGCTAATAGTCCTAAAATTAAAAAACAATTTTTTTCTCCTTTCTTTTTTTTTCTAAAAGTAGCTTTATTGAGACATTATCAACATATAAAAGTTGTATATATTTAAGGCAATGTTTTGATATACATATACACTGTTAAAAGATCACCACAATCAAGATAGTTAACATCTATTACCTCTACATAGTTACTGTGTGTGTGTGTGCGCACACACGTGTGTTGAGAAGATGTAAGATCTAGCCTCCTAGCAAATTTCAAGTATATGACACCGTATTGTTAGCTGTCATCACGTGCTGTACATTAGATCTCCAGAACGTATTTACCCTGCATACTTGAATTTTCTCCTCTCTTCTTGTCTTGGGCCATCATCCTACATCTCTATCAAATTTTTAAAAAATTAGTTAATTAATTAATTTATTTTTGGCTATGTTGGGTCTTTGTTGCTGCACATGGGCTTTCTCTAGTTGCGGTGAGCGGGGCCTACTCTTCGTTGCAGTGCGTGGGCTTCTCATTGAGGTGGCTTCCCTTGTTGTGGAGCACAGGCTCTAGGCACACTCCGGCTTCGGTAGTTGTGGCACGTGGGCTCAGTAGTTGTGGCGCATGGGCTTAGTTGCTCTGTGGCATGTGAGATCTTCCCAGACCAGGGCTTGAACCCATGTCCCCTGCGTTGGCAGGCAGATTCTTAACCACTGCGCCACCAGGGAAGTCCCTTGAATTTCTATAGTTGATAAGAAACGTGCATACACCCAGAGTTTTAAGATGTTATGAAGTTCCCTTATTTAAAAAGTAGAAATGAGATTTCACAGAAAATTCACAATTTTCAAGATCCAAGCTAAACTGTAATTTTTGCTGTTCTCCTCCACTCTGCTAGTCTTTGTTACTGGTGTTTCTCTCAGCCTGTTTCAGTTTATCCTTGAACAACAGAATTTCTTGCTCTGTGTTATTACTCAGTTTTTATTTATACTAAATGAAAAGACAATGAGTTTTACAAATTGTAAAATTCATGGGCCTTAACATTTGTGTCTCTTCTCTCCCTGGTCCCCTCCTGCAAAGGCAGAGGGCGTCCACTTTCTCAGTGAGATGTTTCTGGATGTCCCAGTCCCCTGGAGGTCTATCAGGAAGCCCAGGCTCTGACTGCTTCACATACTCATGTACAGGCTGAGCTTCTCTCTTCTGCTCCGTCTACACCCCCCCATCTCTGGTGACATGCGTGTGACAGATAGAATGACCCCTGGGGGTCAACACAGGAGCTATAAGTAAAGAAAAAAAGAAAATAATTGGCAGTGCTTGTTAGCATGAATACATGATTCCTCCCCTCTTTCTGTGTTTCTTCCTCCCTTCCTCCCCCTCTTCTGGTGTCACATGGTCTGAGCCCCTGGATATAAGTTGCAGTTCCTGTCAAATCAGTCAGTGGGGTTTCAGAAATCAGAGGCGCATCTCCTTATCTGAGTGACTGTCAGCCCCACTTTGAAGCCCAAGTCCTGGTGTAGTTTCCCAGTGTATATGGATAGAAAGACATACTGATTTTGGCATGTCTAGTTGAATGCCGTAGAAAGTATGATGTGGTTAGCTCTGTACCGAGTTCCTGCTTAATTCCCCAGGTTTTACCCATTTATTGCAACCCCAAAGCCCTGCACACACATTAAAAACTATGAAACCAATGGGCTAAAGGCAATCGAGTTCAACCTATAAGAATGTGGCTGTAGAGTAGTAAATCGTTTGTGTGAACTTTATTATAAAATGACAATATAGTACTTAATAAATATTTTAAAAGGAAAATGTTACTTAGAATTCCTTTGCCCAACACTACTGTCTTTATTTTGTATTTCTAGGAGGCATTAGCCATATGTCTACATTTTCAAATAGTTATAATCATAATGTATATGTAATATTATATATAATATATGTAATGCATGTGTATATATACTATGTATACATATGTAATATAATTTTATATATTATGAATAGTAGTGGACTGTCGACATTCTTGAATTTGACTTTCTCACTTTCAATTGTTTGCCTGAGACACCAAAGGTCCCAATAGTTTGTAATTTTGCAGGGGATTGACTTTGAAATGGCTGGGTTTAAAAGCTGGTGTGCAGGGCTTCCCGAGTGGCGCAGTGGTTGAGAATCCGCCTGCTGATGCAGGAGACACGGGTTCGTGCCCCGGTCTGGGAAGATCCCACATGCCGCGGAGCAACTAAGTCCGTGAGCCATGGCCGCTAGGCCTGCGCGTCCGGAGCCTGTGCTCCGCAATGGGAGAGGCCACGGCAGTGAGAGGCCCGCATACCGCAAAAAAAAAAAAAAAAAAAACTGGTGCAAGAAAGGAAGAGACCACATATGGTGAACAAGCCCTCCCACCCTTGCTGGGAGGAGCATTTCAATACAGCTTGCTTTTGTGCTTGCCTACGGAGCTTGTAAGGAACTCTCATAAAGTGATAAAGATGTTGTTTCTTTGCAGATTTAGGTAAATTTAGTAAGTACACTGATGATATGATATAATGCAATCTAGAATTTATTTTATTGGCATAATTTATTTTTATAGATTCATAAGCAAATCCTTAGCTCATAGATTCGTTAAGAGTCTCAGGGGGTTCCTTAACATTTTTAGTTATTGCATTTTAAAGGGGGCAGTTGTATGCTACAATGTTTTTCACTTATCTGGGACTTTGCAAAGATATTAGGCTAGATTCCTCATGAATGTCAATAGTGTACTCTATTCTACCTTTTCACGTGACAGTTTACTTCCTATAAATATTTTCCCATGGTGTTACATAATCCTCATAAAGATCATATTAAATGACCACACAATATTCCATTGAGATGTTGTATGATTGTTTGCCAAACCATTGTCCTGTCACTCCACATTTAGTTTGTTCTCCATTTTGCACTGTTAATGTTGCAGTGACAAACTTTGAGTCTATTTTTGAAATATTTTCTTTGGATAAATTATTACATGGTCTTCCAAAAATTTTATGTAAATTTACAATATGACCAGAAAAGTGTTCCCGAGTCCAGGCTCATACTGCTCACCACACAACGGGCCAATATGTCAAGAGATGAGGTGTTGAGGCAAGGAACAGAGACTTCATCTGGAAAGCCAGCAGACCTAGAAGATGGTGGACTCCTGTCCCAAAGAATCATCTTACCTGAGTTAGAATTCAGGCTTCTCTTGTACTAAAAGGGGAGGGGGTGTGGCTGCTTGTTGCTAACTCCTTTGTTCTTGCAGCTGTCCACTAGGTCTGGTCACAATGTTCCTATAAGCCTCCAACAAGACAAATGGTATTCTCTATTCTGCAACTTTTTATCTCTATACAGATGGAAAAGTGCTATACCTTTAAAGGTCAGAAGCTTGAGAATGGGCTCTCCTGTATATTTCAGGCTATAGGCAACAGTCTTTTATAAGAGGTGCAGAGCCAGCATGACAAAGCACAGGCAACAGAGCACAAAGGTTAAAGGTAAAGGAATAGATCCAATATGGAGTCATGTTTGTTTGCTCTTCTCTGTTACAAATGTATTGATGTCCATTGAGTGATACAAAACAGATGGCATCGTGCATGGTTAGTAATGTTTTGCTAGTTAAATGGGTATAAAATGGTTCAATATTATTGTTTTACTTCTTGATGCTTTGATTTGTGCCCAGGTTGAACATTATAAATATATTTAGAATTCAAAGTTTCTTTTTTTTTTTTTTTTTTTTGTGATATGCGGGCCTCTCACTGTTGTGGCCTCTCCCGTTGCGGAGCACAGGCTCCGGGCGCGCAGGCTCAGCGGCCATGGCTCACGGGCCCAGTCGCTCCGCGGCATGTGGGATCTTCCCGGACCGGGGCACGAACCCGTGTTCCCTGCATCGGCAGGCGGATTCTCAACAACTGAGCCACCAGGGAAGCCCCAAAGTTTCTTTTGAAGTGATGTATCTGTTCATATCCTTTGCTGGGTTTCATTTAGAGGGTCCTTTTGGGCTTTGGAGTTGAGACAGTTAGAGAGAGAGTTTGAATTCCAGTTCTGCCACTTACTAGCTGTGTGACCCTGGGCAAGTTACTTAACCTCCCTGGTCTCTGTGTCCTCACCTATAAAGTGAGCATAACAATGTGTCTCTCACAGAGTTGTTAGAGGATGAACCAGGCTAGCACATGTGAAGAAGTACTGAGCACACACATTAAAATCATTTCATGAGTTTTTAGTCACACAATATGGTTTTGGTTTGTTGGTTGGTTTCTATCCCAGCCTGAGCCATCAGTGGCTTCCCAGTGCTCTCAGGATAAGCCCTCCTAGGCTTCCCAGCAGCCTGAGCGCCTCTCTCATCTCTTTGTTCATTCTCCCAATTCACTCTTCACAGGGAGTGTCTTGAATGTGTCTTTGTTGTTTCAGAATTCTACCTATGCTTTCCTACAAGCAGCACCTCCCATCATGCCCTCATCAACCTTTTTCATCTAGCAAACTCCTAATCATCCTTCAAAACATCTTCCAGAAGTTTCTCTGACCCTCCAATCTAACTTTACTCCTCTTCCTCCCAGAGACCCCATGCCTGTCCCCATCACAGCTTTCACCGCACTATTCTATAAAGCCAATTTACTTGTAACTTTTCTCTAATAGGCTCTAAGCCCCATGTGAGTAAAAACTATGTTTTATTTGATTTTACAGCTTCACTTGTAGCACAATCCTTGGCGTGTGGAAAGCACTCAACAAATATTCGCTTGAATGAATGAATCAATACCTACATTACTCATCAGGTGTGGATTCAAATGTCTCAAAGAGGAAAGGAAATCACTTTCACAGGACAAATATTTGCCATCACTGGGATTGGTTAGATTTAGGGCAGTCCTTGTGGGAGAAAGGGTTTTATCTTCCAAGGGACTGTTCTGGATGTGTAAATTGTGGAATTACAAAATATATATGTACTCTCACTAACCTGCAATCAATCACCTGAATGATTCCCTGAAACCTCCGAGAAAAGAGAATTGCTGTAGGCTATTTATTGTGTTCAGCGGTATATGATACATACTCTGAAGTCAAACCCAAAAGAAAAATCCCCAAATTAGGATGGGGATTGGCCTCATCGGAGGAAGTGATTAATCGCCCAAGATGAGTACTTTGAAAGTGACAACATCGATTTGGATGATTAAGTTCTGATCTAACCGTCTGAAAAATAAAAGTAGGTACATGTTTTGACATATCACTTAAGTGTTAAAAAACACACACATAAGGGGTATAGGCAGAGTCTGGTTGGCAAACCTTGGAATAAGTAAAACTTGAGTTAGGTCTCGAGAAAAAGGAATAAGTGGAGAGGAAGCTCTCTTAGCAGGAGAAAGAACAATAATAAGACATGCGGTGTGGAAATAGAGGGGGCGCAGTTCTGGCTGGAGCAGAGGAAGCTAAGGAATGGGGGTGTAACAGGTGGTTACTGGGAACTGGTGCATCTGTGCAGCTGCAAGAGGGAAAGTCACAGGCTTATGCTGGGTTCCCTAGAAGCAAAGGCGGAGATAGAGATTTGGATGCCTCTGATTTACTGAAGAGGTGTTCTTAGGAAAAATACCCCAGAGAGCAAGGAAACAGGTTAGGAAAGGGGAACGAACCTAGCAGAGAGTAGCCTTAGGCTGATCCTCTGGGGCATGGGGTGCAGAACTGTCCCCATGCTGAGGCAGGGGGGCTGGCCTTTTGTGCCCCTGTATCAGTCAGTTCCTGGCTGTCAGCCACCCTGAGAGGCAGGTGTGGTGGGATTCTCTCTCTGGTGGGATGCTGTGGTCAGCCAAAGGCAAACCTCCGAGATGGGGAACAGCTTGGAGCCATGAGTAACAGAAGCCCCAGCTGCCCTACCCACCGAGGGGATCTGGGCGAGGCCTCAGCACCTCCGTTACATCCGTGGAGGCAGCTGATGAATTCTCATCCTCCCCAACTCCACACGCCTCTATCCTTACCCCTTTGAAAGACTGAGCTGAATGCCTGTCCTCCATAAAGCCACGGTCTCTCCACTGTAGGAGGGTAATCTCTCTCTTCGCATTTCCTACAACACTTCATCTGCACCTCTTTTGTGGCACTTTCCACTTAATGGGTGTCGCTTCACTCGCTGGTGTGTGGTCCTATCTCACCTACTAGCCTGTCAGCCTCCCCGTGCCAGGAATCGCGGCTCATTCAGCTCTGTATTACGTTGACCGCAGCACGGTGGCTGGCACATGGGGTTCTCAATAAATGCGTGTAAAATGAGTGTTCAGAGAGTGCTGTTGCTGCCCAAACTGGGAAAGAACTTCAGCTGTAAATCCATTTTTTTCTGGGTTGGCTGCTAAATGCTCTTGGTTTATCATCAGACCATAGCTCTGCAAAGTCCTTCCTAATCCCACCCCCCTGAACGTTAATATCATCTTTTTAATATCCTTTTGCCTGTGTGCTATTTGCATGAACAGCAAAGTAGTGAAATTATAGTAACTTTGGAATTGCAACCTTGGGTGTTTTTTGGAGGATGTTTTCAGAGACTTGGCTTTGAGTTATCCAGTGTTCAATTTCACAAACCCATGTTGGGCCTATGAATTGAGCAAGACATGCTGGGTTTTTTTTTTGTTTGTTTTGTTGTTGTTGTTGTTGTTTTTGCGGTACGCGGGCCTCTCACTGTCGCGGCCTCCTCTCCCGTTGCGGAGCACGGGCACCGGACGCTCAGGTGCAGCGGCCATGGCTCACGGGCCCAGCCGCTCCGCAGCATGTGGGATCTTCCTGGACCGGTGCACGAACCTGTGTCCCCTGCATCGGCAGGCGGATTCTCAACCACTGCGCCACCAGGGAAGCCCCGACATGCTGTTTTTGACATGCCCATCTATACATAATATCTGTTACACTGTGGTCTGCAGCCAGGCTGCAATTCTGAGCCTGCCTTCCGATTTTCTTGAATTTTCTATAGGAAGTTCTGATGATTGCTTACCAGCAGAACGGAGCAGTGAGGTGCTGTGGAAGTTGTTGCATGGAGCCTTCTTACTTTTGTCCTTCAAAGTCCCCTGGTGTTGGCACTGCCCTCACACATGCAGGAGAACACAGGAGAGATGGTATAGAGCATCCCAAGGCAGCACAGGGCTCAGTCAAGGCTGCCTGCACGCTCCAGCTTGTTGGGTGTTTGGACTGAAGGTGGAGAGCCACGAGGGCTGGAAAGGAGCTTTTATTTTAGCAGAAGGGCAGCCTTTTCTGTACACATTCTTTTGGAAGAACATCCAGGATGGTGTGTGTTTCATAACACTGTGCAACCTGATACATCCTGGACAGGTTGGGTTCATGGTTTACCATGTGTTTTTTAATCAAGCCCAATCTCCTTAAAAATGTTATTGGCAGAGCTGGGGAACATGTATTCCATAGAGCTTCTGTTGCTAAGTGTGGGAGTGCTGAACTTTTCATAACCTGCACCATCTGAAGACCAAACATGTTACCTATGTAACAAAGGAAATGAAATAATCCAGAAAAAAAAAAACCCAGTGAATTCTGACTTGTTTTCTATACTTGGAGACCTGCATGCAGTCAGGTTCTTTCCTTGAGCAAAATTACTCACTGGCCAGAGAGATCATTAACCATAGGCGACCAGGATGCCCATTTGGGATGGGTGCTGTTTGTGGTCATGGGAATAATTAACTCTGGAGATGCTGACCAGGTCACAGTTAAGGCCTTTTGTAAATTATTGATGCCAAGCTCTTCCCAAGCATCAGTCCTTGTGCTTCCAAGACCCCTCAATCCAGCTACCTACTGCAGGATGCAATCAACCAACGGCCAGAGGGACCCAGCTGACACCATCCGGAAGTGATGAAAATGGACGGCACCCTAGAGGGTGACAACTTCTTGTCCTTCTCAGGGGCCACCACTCCTTTCTATCTTCAGTCTGGTTAAGCCAAGAAAATTTTAAAATGACTCCACTTATTGAGATTTAAAGTGTTGGCTCTGTCTATATTTCTCGATTGGCACTTGTTAATTTCATCTGCCTTGGCTCACTTGGATTCTCCTAGACATATGATCCTGATGAATAAAGCATTCAGGGGCCAAATGTTGTAGTGAACGTTCCTGGAGAGTGGCATAAGGTACAGATCAGGTCCTGGAGACGCATCTCTCCCAGAGGAAGACGCGGAAACAGCTGTGCCGTAGTGGACAGCATCCTCCACCCGGGGTCTGAAGACTTCCTTCAAATACTGAGTCTGCCACTAACAAGATACTGGGTCAGGCAATTGCTTCAACTTGGTTTCTTTGTGCAACGGTGTGATACATAGTATTAGTGTTTGTAATTTTGCTGTCTCTTTCTGGTGGAGGATTTTTGCATCCTAGTCCCAAGGTGCCAGGCATGGCCATGTGATTTTTGGCACCCATGCATCCCTGCCCTGTTGACATCAGGCTTGACTATGGGATTTGCCTTGGCTGGCAAAAGCGAGTATGAATAATTGTGTCACTATTGTATAGATACCTTAAGGGCCATTGTGCGGTCTGCCACCTCTCTTTCTCTCTGTCATTGGGGCCTGGAATGAAGAAGACATGAAGATGGGCTGTAGCTGACCCATAGCGCATGTGTGATGGTGACATTGGTGAGAATCAAATCTGTGCCACAGTAAACACTGAAATTTCCAGGTTGTATGTTATTGCAGCGTAACTTAGCTTAAGCTGATTAATACAATTGAGAATAATATGATATATCGGACGGGCTTCACGTGAGAATCAGATGAGAGAATTAACTCAGAAATGTATGTGTGCTCACCGGGTACCACGTACTGTGTTCTGGGTAGAAGAGTGACAAAGGTGCGTAAGGCAGGGAGCTCATCCTCCAAAGAGCTCAAAGTAGAAGAGACAGAGGTTTCTAAAAAATATGTTAGTAACAATGTGTAGTAGACTTACAGCGTTTGTAAGGGATTCAGCCTGGCCTGTCACAAATCCCCCAATTCAAGAAAACCTCTTTTTTTCACTTTAAAAATTTTTTTATTTAACATCTTTATTGGAGTATAATTGCTTTACAATGCTGTGTTAGTTTCTGCTGTATCACAAAGTGAATCAGCTATACGTATACATATATCCCCATATCCCCTCCCTCTTGCGTCTCCCTCCCACCCTCCCTATCCCACCCCTCTAGGTGGTCACAAAGCACCGAGCTGACCTCCCTGTGCTATGCGGCTGCTTCTCACTAGCTACCTATTTTACGTTTGGTAGTGTAAGAAAACCTCTTAACAGGTGATTTTCCTCAGAAAATGCTTGCAGAACAGTGAGTTGAGAACAGCAACAGTGCACCATAATATGGATGCCGGGCGGCTGTGTGAGATTCACTCACTCGTTGAGTCACTCATTTCTTTTGCATGGAAGCGCTATAGATCAAAGGACCAAATCTCATGAAAATATTTTATTTCAGTTGCATGTGGTTACTTGTATGTAGTCGAAATTATGAAAGTAAATCATTCAAGAACCGAGTATACATGGTATGTAACATGGCGGTACTTGATGTCCAATATGTTTACCGCTTGGTAGATGGCTTAGAGAATGGGGCAACTTAGTAAAGGCCACAATGTGTTTCTTATAATCAGAGGAGGTTCGGTTGCCAGAAAGAGAAACCCGCTCAAGCCAGCTGAGCGAAGGAGGGGGATTGGAAGGATTCAGGGGCGTCTCATGGGCTCCTCAAGTCCTCCAGGCAGTACCTTCTCCACTCCTCATCTTGATTCCTCGCTGAGGCTGCCCAGTTTCCTCTCTTACAACCCTGGGTTTCCTCATTCAGTCTTGCCTGGGTTCTGGCCCCTCTCTATGTGATGGTTAATTTTTTGACTCTACGAAAACTGGTATAATTTTATGAATAATGTTTGATCAAACATCTGGACACCCCATTTCCCAACTTGACTGGACTCCAGATATTTGGTCAAACATTATTCTGGGCATTTCTGTGAAGGTGGTTTTGGAGGAGATTAATATTTAAATTGGTAGATTGAGTGAAGCACCTCCCCTTCCCCAGTGTGGGTGGGCCTCATCCGATCAGTTGAAGGCCTGAATGGAACAAAAAACCTTGACCCTCCCCTGAGTAAGAGAGAATTCCTCCTGCCTGACAGCCCTCAGATTGAGACATTGACTCTTCTGGGGTGTCAAGCCTGCCAGGCTTGCCTAATACTTTGTCGATCTTGGGGCTTGCTGGCCTCCATAACTGCATGAGCCAATTCCCTATAATAAATCTCTTTCTATATCTGTATGCATCCCATTGGTTCTGTTTTCACGGAGCACACCCTGATGAATGCAGTGATTGTACAGCTGCAGGCTCACAGATGCTTTAATTGTCCTTTCTATGTGTCAAATCCAGTCCTGTGGGAGAGCACCTCTGACTTACTCTCAGTGGTCACTCTCCCTGGTCCCTTCAGCTCTGGATGAGGGATGTGTGGGTCATAGACCCAGGGCATTCAGAGTAGGGACACGGCAGGTTCTTGAAGGTGCTGTTATTCTTGAATGAATAACGTTTCTCTCACTGTTTTCCTCTCCTGCAAGTGCAACTAACCTCACCTCTGTAGACTTAAGAAGAGGGTTTTACACTATTATGAGGTCATCATGGGGTTGACATCTCTGAGTGTTACACTTCTCAGAAGCCTCACATGTTAAATGGTTCCCCTTACCCCTTTTGTATTGCTTCCCAATACAAAAAAAAAAAAAAAAAAAAAAAGGCATAGCAACACTTTGAGCTTGTGATTGCAAATGTACTTTTGTCATTCTGGGGACAAGGCTATTGTCCACGATTGCCCTTCCGGAGCACTGGACCAGGAGGTGCTGGATGAGGGTTTGTTACAGGCTCTGCTATCTACCAGCTCTGTAGCATAGGCAAGTTACTTCTCCTCACGGGGCCTCAGTTTACTCCTCTGTAAAATGGGGTCAATACCCATCGCTGGAGATACAATGAGGTGCTGTGGTGCAAACCCCCTTGACAATTTCATTATGATGTACGATGTTGAAGAATTCCAGGATATCCTAGCTAGAAGGTATCATAAAGAACACTTAGTCCAACCCCTTAATTGTAAAGAGTATGAAACCGAGGCTCAAAGAGATGTTATTATTGCTGTGAACATAAATAATCATCCTCCTAATTCTGGGCTTGTTCTGGTCCAACCTTTCCACCTTCCAGGAGGCATTTGTTTTCATAGCTGGGAAGGTTAGGATGCCCAGGCTGCCTTCCCTCCTTCCCCTTTTAAGGGCTTTCTTTGTTTCCTCTGGGGCCACTTGTTGGACCCCCTCTGAGGTCAGGTGTGTGATCTTCCTCCCTAATCAGGAAGCCTGGGCAGACTTGCCAAGGGCGGGCATCCAAACTCCGACGGCAAGAAGAGTCAAAAGCTAGAGATCTGAGTGAGGATTAAGTCACATGGCAGGAAAAAAAATGCACAGCACACAGGCATACAGGCCCCGTGGCCGGGGTTTTCCCGGGACGGGGATGTGCAGTTTGGCAGAGCCAAGCCTGGGGTGCCCAGCAAACAGCTTTTGATCTAGCGCCATCGTGGCTTTTGAACTCAGAGTGCAACGCCTTTAATCGTTCTTGGCTCTCATTTCCCAGGTTAATTTCCTGACATCTAAGGAGCTTTGTTTGGTGTGTGTAACTTCCTGCCTTTTATTTCAGAGCCTGTGAACTGAGGGAATCAGGGAATGAGCCAAGATAACCTGGCGATGGGGGCAAGCATTTGAGACTGCTTTCCTAGTTTTCTTTCCCTTTAGTCACACGCTCACCCTTAGTCACTTTTCCCCCTGATACTAACACAACAGGAGGCTCTTATGTAAGATGTTAGAAGGGGTAAGGAGGACCCTGGAGGGAGTGTGGAAGGAGGCTGTTATTGTTGGAGTGAAGAGCTGGAGGGGTTTTACCCCAGCTTTCTGACTTTGCACTGATGTCCCAAGCCTTTGGGGGGCAGTCATCGAGGGCCCTTGTCCTGGGTCCTGGGTCCCCATCCCAGTTCTAGCCACCCTCCTTTTCTCCACCATTCAAAAGGACCTGGCAATCCTGGGACTTCCCTGGTGGTCCAGTGGTTAAGACTCTGTGCTCCCAATGCAGGGGTCATGGGTCTGATCCCTGGTTGGGAAACCAAGATCCTGTGTGCCAGGCGATGGGGGAGGAAACCTGGCAACCCTGGACTAACAAGAAGACACAGCTAGAGACTTCCCCACGCTGTTGCGTGTTCTGTAAGCCCCTCTCTCCCTCCACCTTCTCCAGTTCTGCATTTGCATTCCCTTCGTTGGTCTGACAGCACCGTTTTATCAGAGTTTGCTCTGTTGTTTGTCCTTTCTATGGGCAAGCTCCAGGGTTTCTAGAAGCTTCCGGACAGCTGGGCTGTGCCTCTTTGACTTAGAGCACAAGATGCCCCAAGCACACCGGAGCCTAATGAGTGTTTCTGGGTGTTGCAGACATTGCCACACTCAGCTCTCCCCAGGGGCTCTGGCGAGGTTCCAGGTCCAGCTCAGACACTGTGAGTGCCAAGGGGTTAAGTCTGGGAACGCAAATGTAAACAACTAGACAAGCAAAACATGATTCCTTTTACTTAGTAGGGGCTGAATTCTTTAGCTTGGGAGATATAAGGAAGCCCTCTGGCCACTAAGAAAATATTTAGAGACTGTTGGATGGGAAAGGCCCTTGGAGGGCGAATCTTATAAGCGTTTTGATGCCGGGCTCCATGTGGGCTGTTTTGCTTTGTGCTTCTATGACCCAAGGCTGTCCCTGACACCCAGCAAGGTCTCAGGAAACGACTGTTGAATCAAGGACTGCAACTGCTCACCCCCTGACGTCTCAGAGGAGCCACTCGCTCCACAGAAACTGTGATGGGGCCGGGAAGATGCAAACCTGTCTCCTGCCCCTCACACTAGAGCTGCTTACCTGGCTTGTTTCTGTTCTGTGCCTGGTGTGGCCACTGAAGCTGAGTCTGAGGGCCCTCCTGTCTCAGGAAGCTCCCTAGAAGTCCACTCCTTGGTGAGAAGGGGAGGTCAGCAGGGCGCCAGTGGGAGGCCCGCTGCCATCTTTGGGGCCAGTAGGAAGCCCTGGGTGGGAATCTGAGGGAGTTTCTTTCAGACTTGCCCGGGGTCCTGACCATCCGAAGAACCAGATATATCTGGCCAGAGACAAATGCTCTCAGAGACAGTGCTCTCCAGCCAAAGGTCTCCCCCCAGCCCCACTCAGGGCTGCCTCCAGAGGCAGCTGTTAAGGGGACACTGTGACACGTGGTCTGGCTTGGGTGGAGCCCAGGGTTCCCCATCAGAAAGATTTATCTTATAAATCTGCCCTCCCACCAGTTACAAACAAACAATAAAATTCGGAGTCAAAAACAAAACACCTCGGAAGAAAATAATTCTTGTGTTCAGGAATTCCCACAGCTTCAGTAAATCTTTGCCTCTCTCCTTTCTCTGTCTCTGTTTCTCTCTTCGCCTTTGTTTCTGACACACCCACACACACACACACACACACACACTCTTTCGTTCATCTTTCCCTCCAATTGTCATCACCAGCAACCGTGAACACTCTGCTCGATGGACAGTTAAATCCTGGGTGCGTGGAGACGATACCAGCATTAACATTATGCTGACTTGTACTCCAAAGGGCCGATTCGGAATTGTCCAGAGCCTCACAGGGAGGGGCCTAGGAAAGTCAGAGGAGCCACTGGGATCCCCAGTGGGATGAGGCAGCTGGTGCAGAGGGGACGATGGTGTCATTGGTACCTGGGAATGGTCATCACAGAGACAGCAAGTCACGTGAGAACAACGCCTGACACAGGTGGTTGCTGCTTGCTCCCTGAGGCCCTTTGGTGAATTCTCTGGGGTTCTGAAGCCAGGCGAGCTTGGACTGCAGACTCCAGCCCTGGCCCAAGTAGGAGGTAGGGACAAACTAGCAGGAGAACAAGGACGAAAGAAGCGAGAGAGTGGGAGGTTTCCATGGCCATGCTCATGGAGAAATGCCAGTGACAGGAGTCTAATTCTAGAACCTTCTTAAGCAGGACACTTTAACATTCTGAAGTCAGGGATTCCTACACTGGGAGAAGAAAGATTGTTTATAGCACTGAGGCTAGGTAATGCCCTGATTCCTAATTTAACAGTTTTTTTTTTTTTTTTCATTCCTATGTCCTCTGCCACCTAGCTACCTCCCTAGGGTGTTCATAGGAATAATGAGCACATGTGCAATTGCTGTGAGCTCCTTAAAAGGAAAGTGCTATATACATACAGAGCATTTTTATGTGTGCATATAAAATATGTCTTCTCTGGCTAGAAGTTTCTTATTCGTGGAGCTAAATGAAACAGGTTTATTTCAAATAGCAGCAACCCCAGAGGACCTGAGTAGTGCAAAAAGCTGTGTTTGGGGAAATATCCGTCAATATTAGAAACTGTTTTTAGCATTAATTTCTTCCCCTCATTTGTGGAGTCTTAGTTTCTGCCTTGTTCTCTTTGCTTTACCTTAATGAGGCTCCAGACCCATACTCACACAAAGACTTTTCTATTTGGATCATGATACAGTTTCAGGTAGTGGTGTGCTGGCTCTTTGGGGATGGGGGTAGTCCGAATTTGTAGTTTTTGCGATATCAGTTTTCACGATGTAAACACTCCTCCCCATGGCTGATTTCAAGCCAACAACATGGCTGATGTTAAGGAGTTGGGCAGAGACACACCTAGGACACCTTTATATGATTTTCCCACCAGGCTTATAAAATAGATATAAGTCACCTCAAAAGCACAGATAATAGTAAACTATAGTAAAGTAATTAGGAAGTGGAGAGCTTTGAGAATTTACTATGCTTGTTTTTAAAATCGTTTACGTGTAAGTTTTTGTGACTCGATTTTTAATGATGGCTGTATTCACTGCCAGTTTGCAAAATTTCTGAAAATTTATCCACTGCCTCCCCCATGCTGGGATGTGCTGGCATACTGAGGTGCTGGGTTTGGTATAGTCTTGACTCTACTGCCCCTGGAGCCTCTGGCTCACTTTGCCGACCATCTATTGAGTGTTTCCACCTGGAAATCACACCTGAAGGGTAAAGGGCTCTGAAAATAAATTCCTTGTTTCCACACTAGCAGCCCTTTCTAACTTTATCCAAGTTAAAAACCATAAGGTTAGGTAGCCTCATCCACAAGAGGGCAGACAGCAGAAGCAAGAAGAACTACAATTCTGCAGCCTTATTAGTTATCTATTTTATACATATTAGTGTATACATGTCAATCCCAATCTCCCAGTTCATCATACCACCACCACTCTACCGCCACTTTCCCCCCTTGGTGTCCATACATTTGCTCTCTACATCTGTGTCTCTATTTCTGCCTTGCAAACCTGTTCCTCTGTATCATTTTTCTAGGTTCCATATATATGCATTAATATATGATATTTGTTTTTCTCTTTCTGACTTACTTCACTCTGTAGGACAGTCTCTAGATCTATCCACATCTCTACAAATGACCAAATTTCGTTCCGTTTTATGGCTGAGTAATATTCCATCGTATATATGTACCACAACTTCTTTATCCATTCGTCTGTTGATGGGCATTTAGGTTGCTTCCATGACCTGGCTATTGTAAATAGTGCTGCAATGAACATTGGGGTGCATGTGTCTTTTTTTTTTTTTTTTAACATCTTTATTTGAGTATAACTGTTTTATAATAGTGTGTTAGTTTCTCCTTTACAACAAAGTGAATCAGTTATACATATACATATGTTCCCATAACTCTTCCCTCTTGTGTCACCCTCCCTCCCAACCTCCCTATCCCACCCCTCTAGGTGGTCACAAAGCACAGAGGTGAACTCCCTGTGCTATGCTGCAGCTTCCCACTAGCTATCTAATTTACATTTGGTAGTGTGTATATGTCCCTGCCACTCTCTCACATCGTCACAGCTTACCCTTCCCCCTCCCCATATCCTCAAGTCCATGCTCTAGTAGGTCTGTGTTTTATTCCCATCCTACCACTAATCTCTTCATGACATTTTTTTTTTTTTTAGATTCCATATATATGTGTTAGCATACGGTATTTGTTTTTATCCTTCTGACTTACTTCACTCTGTATGACAGATTCCAGGTCTATCCACCTCATTACAAATAACTCAGTTTCATTTCTTTTTATGGCTGAGTAATATTCCATTGCATATATGTGCCACATCTTCCTTATCCATTCATCTGTTGATGGACACTTAGGTTGCTTCCATGTCCTGGCTATCGTAAATAGAGCTGTAATAAACATTTTGGTACATGACTCTTTTTGAATTATGGTTTTCTCAGGGTATATGCCCAGTAGTGGGATTGCTGGGTCATATGGTAGTTCTATTTGTAGTTTTTTAAGGAACCTCCATACTGTTCTCCATAGTGGCTGTATCAATTTACATTCCCACCAACAGTGCAAGAGTGTTCCCTTTTCTCCACACCCTCTCCAGCATTTATTGTTTCTAGAGTTTTTGATGATGGCCAATCTGGCCGGTGTAAGATGATATCTCATTGTAGTTTTGATTTGCATTTCTCTAATGATTAATGATGTTGAGCATTCTTTCATATGTTTGTTGGCTATCTGTATATCTTCTTTGGAGAAATGTCTATTTAGTTCTTCTGCCCATTTTTGGATTGGGTTGTTTGTTTTTTTGTTATTGAGCTGCCTGAGTTGCTTATAAATTTTGGAGATTAATCCTTTGTCAGTTGCTTCACTTGCAAATATTTTCTCCCATTCTGAGGGTTGTCTTTTGGTCTTGTTTATGGTATCCTTTGCTGTGCAAAAGCTTTTAAGTTTCATTAGATCCCATTTGTTTATTTTTGTTTTTATTTCCATTTCTCTAGGAGTTGGGTCAAAAAGGATCTTGCTGTGATTGATGTCATAGAGTGTTCTGCCTATGTTTTCCTCTAAGAGTTTGATAGTGTCTGGCCTTACATTTAGGTCTTTAACCCATTTTGAGTTTATTTTTGTGTATGGTGCTAGGGAGTGTTCTAATTTCATACTTCTACAGGTAGCTGTCCAGTTTTCCCAGCACCACTTATTGAAGAGGCTGTCTTTTCTCCACTGTGTTTCCTTCCCTCCTTTATCAAAGATAAGGTGACCATATGTGTGTGGGTTTATCTCTGGGCTTTCTATCCTGTTCCATTGATCTATATTTCTGTTTTTGTGCCAGTACCATACTGTCTTGATTACTGTGGCCTTGTAGTATAGTCTGAAGTCAGGGAGCCTGATTCCTCCAGCTCCATTTTTCGTTCTCAAGATTGCTTTGGCTATTCGGGGTCTTTTGTGTTTCCATACAAATTGTGAAATTCTTTGTTCTAGTTCTGTAAAAAATGCCAGTGGTAATTTGATAGGGATTGCATTGAATCTGTAGATTGCTTTGGGTAATAGAGTCATTTTCACTATGTTGATTCTTCCAATCCAAGAGCATGGTATATTTCTCCACCTATTTGTATCATCTTTAATTTCTTTCATCAGTGTCTTATAGTTTTCTGCATACAAGTCTTTTGTCTTCTTAGGTAGGTTTATTCCTAGATATTTTATTCTTTTTGTTGCAATGGTAAATGGGAGTGTTTTCTTAATTTCATTCTCAGATTTTTCATCATTAGTGTATAAGAATGCCAGAGATTTCTGTGCATTAATTTTGTATCCTGCTACTTTACCAGATTCATTGATTAGTTCTAGTAGTTTTCTGGTAGCATCCTTAGTATTCTCTATGTATAGTATCATGTCATCTGCAAACAGTGACAGCTTTACTTCTTCTTTTCCTATTTGGATTCCTTTTATTTCTTTATTTTCTCTAATTGCTGTGGCTAGAACTTCCAAAACTAGGTTGAATAAGAGTGGTGAGAGTGGGCAACCTTGTCTTGTTCCTGATCTTAGTGGAAATGGTTTCAGTTTTTCACCATTGAGAACAATGCTGGCTGTGGGTTTGTCATATATCGCCTTTATTATATTGAGGCAAGTTCCCTCTATGCCTACTTTCTGCAGGGTTTTTATCATAAATGGGTGTTGAATTTTGTCAAAAGCTTTCTCTGCATCTATTGAGATGATCATATGGTTTTTCTCCTTCAGTTTGTTGATATGGTATATCACATTGATTGATTTGCGTATATTGAAGAATCCTTGCATTCCTGGAATAAACCCCACTTGATCATGGTGTATGATCCTTTTAATGTGCTGTTGGATTCTGTTTGCTAGTATTTTGTTGAGGATTTTTGCATCTATGTTCATCAGTGATATTGGCCTATAGTTTTCTTTCTTTGTGACGTCTTTGTGTGGTTTTGGTATCAGGGTGATGGTGGCCTCATAGAATGAGTTTGGGAGTGTTCCTCCCTCTGCTATCTTTTGGAAGAGTTTGAGAAGGATAGGTGTTAGCTCTTCTCTAAATGTTTGATAGAATTCGCCTGTGAAGCCATCTGGTCCTGGGCTTTTGTTTGTTGGAAGATTTTAAATCACAGTTTCAATTTCAGTGCTTGTGATTGGTCCGTTCATAGTTTCTATTTCTTCCTGGTTCAGTCTTGGCAGGTTGTGCATTTCTAAGAATTTGTGCATTTCTTCCAGGTTGTCCATTTTATTGCCATAGAGTTGCTTGTAGTAATCTCTAATAATCTTTTGTATTTCTGCAGAGTCAGTTGTTACATCTCCTTTTTCATTTCTAATTCTATTGATTTGAGTCTTCTCCCTTTTTTTCTTGATGAGTCTGGCTAATGGTTTATCAATTTTATTTATCTTCTCAAAGAACCAGCTTTTACTTTTATTGATCTTTGCTATTGTTTCCTTCATTTCTTTTGCATTTATTTCTGATCTGATCTTTATGATTTCTTTCCTTCTGCTAAATTTGGGGTTTTTTTGTTCTTCCTTCTCTAATTGCTTTAGGTGCAAAGTTAAGTTGTTTATTCGAGATGCTTCCTGTTTCTTAAGGTATGATTGTATTGCTATAAACTTCCCTCTTAGAACTGCTTTTGCTGTATCCCATAGGTTTTGGGTCGTCGTGTCTCCATTGTCATTTGTTTCTAAGTACTTTTTGATTTCCTCTTTGATTTCTTCAGTGATCACTTCGTTATTAAGTAGTGTATTGTTTAGCCTCCATGTGTTTGTATTTATTACAGATCTTTTCCTGTAATTGATATCTAGTCTCATAGCGTTGTGGTCAGAAAAGATACTTGATATGATTTCAATTTTCTTAAATTTGCCAAGGCTAGATTTGTGACCCAAGATATGATCTATCCTGGAGAATGTTCCATGGGCACTTGAGAAAAATGTGTATTCTGTTGTTTTGGGATGGAATGTCCTATAAATATCAAGTAAATCCATCTTGTATAATGTATCATTTAAAGCTTGTGTTTCCTTATTTATTTTCATTTTGGATGATCTGTCCATTGGTGACAGTGGGGTGTTAAAGTCCCCTACTATGATTGTGTTACTGTCGATTTCCCCTTTTATGGCTGTTAGTATCTGCCTTATGTATTGAGGTGCGCCTATGTTGGGTGCATAAATATTTACAATTGTTATATCTTCTTCATGGATCAATCCCTTGATCATTATGTAGTGTCCTTCTTTGTCTCTTGTAATAGTCTTTATTTTAAAGTCTATTTTGTCTGATATGAGAATTGCTACTCCAGGTTTCTTTTGATTTCCATTTGCATGGAACATCTTTTTCCATCTCCTCACTTTCAGTCTGTACGTGTCCCTAGGTCTGAAGAGGCTGTCTTGTAGACAGCATATGTACAGCTCTTGTTTTTGTATCCATTCAGTCAGTCTATGTCTTTTGTCTGGAGCATTTAATCCATTTATATTTAAGGTAATTATTGATATATATGTTCCTATTACCATTTTCTTAATTGTTTGGGGTTTGTTTTTGTAGGTCTTTTTGTTCTGTTGTGTTTCCTGCCTAGAGAAGTTCCTTTAGCATTTGTTGTAAAGCTGGTTTGGTGGTGCTGAATTCTCTTAACTTTTGCCTATCTGTAAAGGTTTTAATTTGTCCATCTAATCTGAATGAGGTCCTTGCTGAGTAATCTTGGTTGTAGGTTTTTCCCCTTCATCATTTTAAATAGGTCCTGCCACTCCCTTCTGGCTTGCAGAATGTCTGCTGAACAATCAGTTGTTAACCTTATGGGGATTCCCTTGTATGTTATTTGTTGCTTTTCCCTTGTTGTTATAATATTTTTTTTGTATTTAATTTTTGATAGTTTGGTTAATATGTCTTGGCATGTTTCTCTTTGGGTTTGTCCTGTATGGTACTCTCTGTGCTTCCTGGACTTGATTGACTATTTCCTTTCCCATGTTAGGAAAGTTTTTGACTCTAATTTCTTCATATATTTCCTCAGATGCTTTCTTTTACTCTTTTTCTTCTGGGACCCTTTTAATTCGAATGTTGGTGCATTTAATGTTGTCCCAGAGGTCCCTGAGACTGTCCTTAATTCTTTCCATTCTTTTTTCTTTATTCTGTTCCCTGGTAGTTATTTCCACCATTTTATCTTCCAGCTCACTTATCCATTCTTCTGCCTCAGTTATTCTGTTATTGATTCCTTCTGGAGTGATTTTAATTTCAGTACTTGTGTTGTTCATCACTGTTTGTTTGCTCTTTAGTTCTTCTAGATCCTTGTTAAAGTTTCTTGTATTTTCTCCATTCTGTTTCCAAGATTTTGGATCATCTTTACTATCATTATTCTGAATTCTTTTTCAGGTAGGTTGCCCATTTCATCTTCATTTATTTGGTCTTGTAGGTTTTTACTTTGTTCCTTTGTCTGTAACGTATTTTTTTGTCATTTCATTTTTCTTTTTTTGATGGGTGGTGCTGTATTCCTGTCTTATTGGTTGTTTGGCCTGAGACGTTTGTAGGAGTTGAGTTTGCAGGCAGTTGGATTGAGCTGGGTATTGGTGCTAAGATGAGGACCTCCGGGAGGCCTCACTCCACTTGATATTCCCTGGGATCTGAGGTTCTTTGTTAGTCCGGAGGTTTGGACTTGGAGCTCCCACCACAGGAGCTTATGCCCAACCTCCAGCCTGGGGACCAAGATCCTGCAAGCTTTCTGTCACGGTAAAGGAAAAAAAAAAAAAGGAAGAAAGAAAGAAAAAAAGGAGCAGTACAATATCAAAGAATAAAAAACAAAATAAAATTAGAAAGATAAAAAATATATTAGGAAAAATAAAACTATAATTGAAACAACTGCAACAAGGTAAAATAAAACCACCACAGAAAAAAAAGGGGGGGGGGGAGAACAAGCCAAAAGCATAGAACAATAACAAAATATAAAGAATAAAATAAAATTAGAAAAATAAAAGATTAGGAAAAACAAAAATACTTAAAAAATCAACAATAATGAATCTACAAGGTAAAACAGAACCCCAATCTAAAAGAGGAAAAAAGAAAAAAGAAAAAAAAAAAGCCTTGGCTATGGGGGTGGAGTTTAGGCGTGTGTGTGTGTGTGTGTGTGTGTGTAACTTAGGGGCGGGGTTTTGGGTGAGGTGGGACCTAGGCTGGTGGGGGGAGTGTCGTTTGAGTGTGGGGCAGGGCCTAGGCGGGGTGATGTTCAAGTGTGGGATGCGGCCTCTGCTTAGGACCTGAGGGGGGAAGGGGAGAGGCAGCGCGTGGAAAGGAGGGCCTTTCAGGAGTTCGGGAGTTTGGGGGTAGGGCCCTGCCTGAGGGTGTGTGGGTGGGGCTTAGGCCCAGCACCTTGGAGGGGGTCTCAGAGGGGGTCTCCGAGTGCAGAGGTGGGCTCCTGGGGGTGGGTGTAGGGGCGAGGCTTGGGCTCTGCACGGCAGGAGGGAGGCTCCGAGGGCAGAGGATTAGGCCTATGAGCCCAACAGGCTCTGCTGTGCCGAAGTGGACAGGGAAAGCACTGGCCCCCTTCCCTTCCGTTCCTTTGTTCCCATGCCCCACCACCTCTCCCAGGGTCTCCCCCGTCGTCGCTGGACCCCTAACCGTGGGTGGGTCCGCTGGCTGTAGGTACTCCTCCCCTCCCCCAGCCGCCCCTCAGGGGTGCCGTCCCGTCCCACCTCCACCTGTCCTCCCCCTTCACTCCCCCCACACCCTACCGTCCTACCTGGTCGCTGGGGGTTCCTCCCATCCCCTTAGGAGTCCATGGCCCCCCACCAGTACCTGGTAGGTGCCCTAGTTGTGAGGAGATGCAAATTCCATGTCCTCCTAGCTCGCCATCTTGACCCCGCCCCTACCTCCATGCTTTGTGTCTGCTGTTCCCTCCTCTGGAAAACCTTTCTTCTCCTGCCTCACCTGGACATTCCAACTCACTTGTCAAGGTACCAGCTACACAACCTTCCTTAACTGCCTCTGACAAAATTAATTATTCCTTCTCTGTGTTCCACGGCCTTTGGTACAAACCTTATTCAGCACTTGGCTGCATTGTTTTGTTTTCCTATCTGCCTTCATTCGAAGGCAGCTTTAGTCATCGTGGTATTCCCCCATGGCCCCATGGGAGGGAGGAGCTCTACACATGTTTGTGAAATTAGCGCATTTCCTGTCTCACGTTACACGTGCTCTCTCTTGTCCTTCTCTGCCGGAGATATGCCAAGAGACCGAGAGGAGAGAACCTACCTAGATTAGACAAGAGTACTCACAAACATCTCAAAAGCTCTGTTGTATGTCCAGGAAAAGCTTCCTTCCAGAACCCATGTGGCAAAGCACATTGAAGCAAGCTCTAGCAGACACGGGAAAAGTCTACCTTACACCCTCCGAGAGGCTGTGCTTGGAAAACCCGTGTTGATTTTTAACTTGAGTGTTAGTCACCCGTAAAATGCTGCCGGAAGTCTCTCTGGGGCCGGCCCAAATTGCAAATCGTGTGCAGCTTGTTTTCTAAACTGTGCTTTGTTAAAATAGCAATTCCCAGTTAGCCTCAGGTGTGGAGTTTAGGTTCATGGTTCACTGGATATTTTAGGAAAATATGAGCAAACATTCCAGTCCCCGAATTCCCTGCCTGACACTATGTGAGGCTTAAGTTGTTTGTTCATATGGCTGAGATTTTTCAGAGAAGAGACTGCTGATAATGGCCATTCCATCTCCTGGCCCTCTCCCAAAAGAACCATGTTTAAGTGCTCTGTGGATTTGAATGTCCACAGAACATCACTCTCCAGGGTAGGCCTGGAAGTGAGGTTGGGGGACTTTGGAGCCCCTGACAGAACCAGGGCCCTGGCCCCACATTAGAGATAAGGCCACACTTGGCCTTTTTCTGGGAGATCTAGCCAGATTGAAAGAACAAATGAATGCATGAATGAATGAATGAACAAAGGAGTCCTTCCTCATAATTTGAAAAGAGGAGTTGAAAACCCAACTCCATATTTAACGGTATTTTCCCCTCTCATCAGCCTTCTCCCTACTCTCCCCTCTAGATGTTCACCCCCTTGCTTTTGAGCACCGACTTGGTGAAGTCACTCACCAATATTTACTTTGCCAGATTGACCTTCAGTGTCAGACAGTAAAAAAGACCACCAGTGACCATTGGACAGGACCAGAGGCTCGATGACTTTCCGATGAATTCTAGCCGGAAGGCTTTCGAAACAGAAGTAGGAGGAAAACGTCAAGGAAAGATGGTATAAAATACCTTCGTTCCCTTCATTGGAGAAAATGACATCTAGGTTGGCTGTCACTCTTCATCAGTCAGGTGTGTGTGCTGAAGGTGATGTTGACAGAGTGGACCGGGTGCTGGCGAGATGTTGGGGAAACAGCAAGGTGGTGAAAGGCGGAGGGGTTTGGCGGAGTTCTGGCTCTGGCAAAGGTGAAGAAAATAAATCACAGTCGTGGAAAGGAGCTGCTCCAACTCCATGTCATCAAGTAGATAGCCAAGGGAGTCTCGGAGAATGAGGTCCTCGTGTCTGCCTGGGCAGATATTGGTGACAGCCACTTGTTAGACTCTTTAGGAATGAAAGAGTGTAAGTTAAGCTGAAACAGCTGTTCTTAGAAGTGCACATCCAATTTAGTTACATAAATCAATTAACGATTATTATATAGAACAGAGAAAAATGTTGTAGGAATGAACAGCTATGGTTTGGGGTATGCTACCCCCACAGTCGGGGGTAGCAGCTACCTACCGCCTGTCAACTCAGTCAGTCAGTGGAATCAAACTTCTTTAGACTGCTTCTTGAGGAGCTCGGAAACTCATGCCATCTTGAGAGGTTTGTCACCCTGATCCCAAGACAGGAACGGGCAAGTTCTCTTTACTGGCTCTACCCTGGGATGGAGGTGGAAGTTCTCTGAGGCACAACTGTATTATAGGACCAAATTAAACACCCATATAATGGAGTACAGGAAGTCACATCCTTTATCTCACTTGATCCTCACTGGGTCCTTTTGAGGGTAGGCAGTTCATTCATTCATTCAACATTTACTAAGTAACATGTGTCAAGCTGTGTGTTAGGGATTAAGAATGTAATAAGACAGACCCAGGCTTTAAGATGCTCAGAGCATAGTAAGAGTATTAGCCATGATACCACAGTGTGAAAACATGGGACTAGAGGTATACGCAGGACACTATGAGAACGCATCAGAGAGGTACTGGATTCAGCCTTGGAGACAAATTCAGGCAGGCCTGAGTTGATCTTGAAGAATGAATAGGAGTGAGTCAAATTACAAGGTGGCAGGGGGTGGGGTTTGGATTCCAGGAAGTGGGAATAACATTTATAAAGATATAGAGGCATGAAAAAAACACAGTGACAGGGAAGCAACAGGTATTTCAGTATGACAAGAACAAAATGGGTGGGATTCTAGTAGGAAATAAAGTTGGAGAAATAGAAAGGGTTCATATCATCAAAGACCTTGTGTGTAATACTAATATTTTTTTTACTTTATTCCGAAGTAACGAGGAGCAAGTGAATACTTTTTTCTTTTTAGATGAACTTTATTAAGGTACATTTAAAATACAATAAGACGCACCCATTTTATTTTTTTCTTCCGCTTTATTGAGATACAATTGACATGCAGCAGTGTAAAAATTTAAGGTGTATAGCATAATGATTTGACTTACATACATCAGAAAATGATTATCACAATAAATTTAGTGAACATCCATCATCTCATATAGTTACCAAATTAAAGAAGCAGAAATAAAAAAGTTTTCCCTGTTATGAGAACCCTTAGGATTTACCCTCTTGACAATGTTCATATATAACATACAACAGTGTTAATTATATTTATCATGTTGAACATTCCATCTCTAGTACTTATTTATCTTAGAACTGGAAGTTTGTGCCTTTTGACTGCCTTCATCCAATCGCTCCTCCCACCATCCCCACCTCTGGTAACCACAAATCTGATCTCTCTTGCGGTACGCGGGCCTCTCACTGTTCTGGCCTCTCCCGTTGCGGAGCACAGGCTCCGGACGTGCAGGCCCAGCGGCCATGGCTCATGGGCCCAGCCGCTCCGTGGCATGTGGGATCCTCCCGGACCGGGTCACGAACTCGCGTCCCCTGCATTGGCAGGCGGACTCTCCACCACTGTGCCACCAGGGAAGCCCTGATCTCTCTTTTTTATTTTAATTTTATTTATCTATTTATTCATTGATTGATTTTTGGCCGCCCGGCTTACGGGATCTCAGTTTTCTGACTAGAGATTGAACCCTGGGCCATGGCAGTGAAAGCCGGGAATCCTAACCACTAGGCCACCAGGGAACTCCCTGATGTCTTTTTCAATGAGTTTGTTTGTTTCTGAAGCATAATTGACCTACAACACTATGTTACTTCCTTTTACACAGAACAGTGATTTGGCATTTCTACACGTTTCAAAATGATCAGCACAATAAGTCTAGTTATGATATGTCACCATACAAAGATATCGCATGGTTATTGACTATATTCCCCACACTGTACATTTCATACGTGTGACTCATTTATTGTGCAACTGGAAGTTTCTACCTCTTAATCTCCCTCACCTATTTCGTTTCTCCCCCAACCCCCTCACTTCTGGCAACCATCTGTTTGTATTCTGTATCTATAACTCTGTTTCTGTTTTGTTATGCTTGTTCTTATGTTTTTTAGATTCCACATGTAAGTGAAATCATAGAGCATTTGTCTTTCTCTGTCTGACTTATTTTACCTAGCATAATACCTTCTAGATTCATTCACGTTGTCACAAATGGCAAGATTTCATTCTCTTTTATGGCTGAGTAATATTCCATTATATATCTTTATCCATTCATCTATTGATGGGCATTTGGCCTAGTATGTGATCTATCCTGGAGAATGTTCCATGTATATTTGAAAAGAATGTGTATTCTGTTGCTTTTGGATAGAATGTTCTATTAATATTAAGCCATTTTGTTTTAATGTGTCATTTAAGTCCTGTGTTTCTTTGTTGCTTTTCTGTCTGGATGACCTGTCCGTTGATGTAAGTGGGGTGTTAAAGACCCCTACTATTATCGTATTACTGTCAGTTTCTCCCTTTATGTCTGTTAATATTTGTTCTATGTATTTAGGTGCTCCTATGTTGGGTGCTTGTATGTTTACAATTGTTATACCTTCTTTTTGGATTGATCCTTTAATCATTATGTAATGTCTTTGTCTCTCTTTACAGTCTTCGTTTTAAAGTCTATTTTATCTGACATAAGTATTGCTAACTGGTTTTCTTTTAATTTCCATTTGCATGGAATACCTTTTTCCATCCTCTTACTTTCAGACTGTGTGTCTTTAAATCTGAAGTGAGTGTCTTGTTGGCAGCATATATATGGGTCTTGCTTTTGTATCCATTCAGCCACTCTGTGTCTTTTGATTGGAGCGTATAGGCCATTTACATTTAAAGTAATTATTGATAGGTATGTACTTATTGCCATTTTGCTAATTGTTTGGGGGATGTTTTTCTTCTTTTGTTCTCTTCCCTTGTGATTTGAAGACTACATTTAGTGTTATGTTTGGATTCCTTTCTTTTTTCTGTGTGTATATCTACTACAGATTTTTGGTTTCTGGTTACTGTAAGGTTTATATATAGCCATATATATGATTATTTTAAGTTGCTGATCTCTTAAGTTCAAACACCTTTTGATAATCCTGCATTTTTATACCCCTGCTCCCACTTCACGTTTATGGTTTCTGACATGCATGATATTTTCCATCTTTTTGTTTTGTGTATCCCTTAACTACTTACTGCGGATGTAGATGATTTTACTACTTTTGTCTTTTAACCTTCCTACTAGCTTTAAACATGGTTGATTCACTACTTAACTGTATATTTGCCTTTACCAATGAGCTTTTTCCTTTTGTAATTTTCATGTTTCTATTTGTGGCCTTTTCTTTTCACTTAGAGAAGTCCCTTTAACATTTCTTGTAACGTGGTGGTGCTGAACTGTTTTATCTTTTGCTTGTCTGTAAAACTTTTGGTTGCTCCATCAGATCTGAATGAAAGCCTTGCTGAGGAGAACATTCTTGGTTGCAGGTTTTTCCCTTTCTAAAATACACCCATTTTAAGTGTGTAATTTGGTGAATTTTGACAGACATATATACCTGTGTAACTATTGCCCCAATAAAGGTATAGTACATTTTTCCATCTACCCCAAAAGTTTCCTGTGCTCCTCTGCAGTCCCCTCCTCCATTCCCAGCTCAAGGTAGCCACTTATCTGTTTTCAGTCGTAATAGATTAATTCTGCCTATGCTAAAATTTCCTATTGATAGAATCATACAGTATGTTATCTTTTATCTCAGTATGTCTTTGAAATTCATCCGTGTTCTTGGGTGTATCAGAGGTTCATTCCTTTTTATTGCTAGGAAGTATTCCACTGTATGAGTATATCACAATTTGTTTATCCATTCATCTGTTGACAGGTATTTGGGTTTCCACTTTTGAACTATTGTAAGGTTGCTATAATCATTCATGTACAAATCTTTTTGTAGACATGAGTTTCTATTTCTCTTGGGTAAATAACTATATAAATATATGATAAACACATGAAAAGATGTTTAGCATCATTAATCATAAAGAAATGTAAATTAAAACCACAACAGGATACTAGTAAATAACTATTACCTTGTCTAAAATTAAAAAGACTGACCATAACAAGTGCTGGTGAGGATGTGGAGGAACTGGACCTCTCAGACACTGCTGACATGAAAATAAAATGGTACATCCGCTTTGGAAAATGGTTTGGCAGTTTCTTATATACATAAACATTAACTAAGCAGTCCCATCCCTGAGTTTTTAACCGTTGAATCATTTTAAGCAGGGTAGCAATATGAAGAGATTTTATATTTAAAGGAATACTCTAGTGGCATTAAGGATGATAGATTCTGTGTGTTTAAATAGTCTTCATAAACTTTAATTTTTATTGATGAAAAATCAACTGTCATGTTTTAATACTATACGTGGGTAATCATTTCCTTAGTGTGAATAGTTAGGTAACATTAAATATTTCATTACTGACTATAATTCCTAATAAACACAAGTGTTGTTTCTGCTGAATTCATTGGTTAAAATGAGCTCCTAGGATCAGGATCACTGGGTCAATATTCTTAAAAATCTTTATGCTTTTTGCTGCTAAGTGACATTCTGACTAAGGATTATACCAGTCAACAACCGGTTATATATTACTAGTTATTTTTCATAGATCAGGAAACAGAAGCTCAGATAGATCATGTGAATTAGCTAACATAGGTGGAAAAAGGTACAGCAGTGTTTTGAGCCTGTGTACTTGATCCCTTCCTAGTCTTGGGTTTCCTTATTTTTCTGTTCACACTTGTGCTAACTCAGAACTTTATCTGGAGAACCCCTATTCTGTGCCATAGACTCTTCTAGCGTTAGGAGTACAATGAAAACGCACAGTTCCTGTTTCCACAGAGCTTATGGGCTAGTGACATTTCCAGATTCCTTCTTCTCTATCTGGAGAAAATCTCGAGCGAACAGACTGAACGACAAAAGGAGAAAGAGAAAAAGTGTTAAAGTCATATAGTGGGTCACAGCTCGGGTACTCATTTTTGACCCAGCTTCCGGGACCATATCAAGAGACACGAGGGAATTGCATCTTCTGTTGTGCCATTACTTGGTTGGACCAGTCATGTGGGTGGAGGTCTGTTATGAAGAAACCCACCTCAGTGAGGATTAACTACAGATATTCAGCGTGAGTTTAAGAAGGAGAGAGTAGACCGAAGCACTCAGTGGGGAGAATGACAGGTTGCATCAATAACGGGGGAGTCTGACAGAGGCATCTGAATTGAGTGCATTTTATTGTGAATGACTCACATTTCTTGAGTTC
The DNA here is from genome assembly GCF_026419965.1 of Kogia breviceps. NCBI lineage: Eukaryota > Metazoa > Chordata > Mammalia > Artiodactyla > Physeteridae > Kogia > Kogia breviceps. The sequence goes on from NC_081325.1 coordinate 23,011,903, forward strand.
TTTCTGTGTGGTTACCATTGTTCTAGGTACTGGAAGAAAGTAGAAGTGAAACGCTCTGGGGGCTGGAGATCAAGACGTTCCAGGAAACGTCTGGCACAAAGCAATGCAGGTGAGGTAGGAGGCAGAGTGCAGAGGTGGAGGTGTTTCGTTGGCGTGTGCTCCAGCTTCCTCCCTCTCTCCCTCTGGGGGCCCCTTTTCTCGATCCTCTCCCAACATGCACCCCCTGGGCCTCCAGACACCAAGCGAGCACTGTTGTGTTATCCCAGCCCTTTGCAGAGGCACCTTGCCCAGGCCTGCACACCTACTTTGGGATCAAACCACAAATGCCTACAGATATCAGCCAGGTCAACCTAGTGAGTAAAGAAAGATGTCGTGGGGAGCCTGTGGTAGGGGCTGCCAGAGAACTGGACAGCTTCTTGTCCATCTCAACAGGGCAGCTGCTACTGTTCCAGGTGATCGATGCTAGTCATACTAATGAAACAGGGCATCGCAAGACGGCCCAAGGTTCCAGGAGTATGGGAAAGCCAGTTTTCATCTGAAATTTTATTATGTTTAAATTTTGGAAATCCAGTTAATTTAACCTTTTGTGTTACAGTTTACATTGGCCAAAATAAAATAAAAGTTTAGACTGGATTCCACTGGGGGCCTCTCGTCTGTGCTCCTGTCCTAGGCGATGCCACATTCCTTTTTCTTTCTCTCTCTAAGCCTGTCTCTCAATCCTGGGAGGTTACTGCTCAACTAATTAATTTCCAAGGGTGATAGTGGCTTAATAGCAATCAATTGCCTTTCGTCTTCAAAGGCATGACCTGGAGGTACTGAAACTAATGGGGAAAATTGAGGCTTCATGGGAGGTGCAAGTGATCAGTAGGTGGGCGGGCCCTTTTTGTCCCAGCTCTCTTCAAACCATTTGGGAAGTGTGTGGGCTCTGACCATGTCTAGGGTCGGCGCCCTCTTCAAGGCTTCTGGGGACACTCCATGATCCTTTATGAATAGGTTCACTTGGGTTTGGGGCTTGGAATGGAGAAGGATGGCTCTAGGGCATGGTACCTATGGAAAGACAAGGGTGACTCGGAACTCCTCTCTGTGCAGCTCAGGTTTAACACTAAGGCCCTACCTGCATTGTGCAATATGGTAGCCACTAGTCACACATAGCTATTTAAATTTCAATTAATTCAAATCAAATCAAATCTAGGTCCTCATTTGCACTAGCCACATTTCATATGCTCAATAGCCACTTTAGCTGGAAGCTACCATATTAGACACTGCAGGTATGGAACATTTCCTTCATCACAGAAAGTTCTATTATACAGTGCTGCTGGACCACCTGCCTCACGAGGAAACAGGCATGGGAGTCAGGAGAACTGAGTTTTGGTCCTAACGCAGCCATTCATTGGCTCTGCGACCTTGGGCAAATTATTTAATTCCTCTGGCTCTCTTTCTTTATTGATAAAATGGAAATGATAACATTTTCCACAAGATTCCCTTGAGCATTAAAGGAAAAGACAAACATATTGGCACTAGAGTGACTAGTAATGTTGCCTCCCAGGCAGAATGTTGTCCAGCACGAGGGGCAGAGTTGAGCCTTACAGACTTCAGCTTCCACTGAAGCTTCCACTTCTCACTGTTGTGGCCTCTCCCGTTGTGGAGCACAGGCTCCGGACGCGCAGGCTCAGCAGCCATGGCTCATGGGCTCAGCCGCTCCGCGGTATGTGGGATCTTCCTGGACTAGGACACGAACCCCTGTCCCCTGCATCGGCAGGCGGGCTCTCAACCACTGCACCACCAGGGAAGCCCAGCAGTGCTTTTAAAGGGCAGAGTAAGCAGCCATAAAAAAGAACAAAATGCTGCCATTTGCAGTAACATGGATGGACTTGGAGGGCGTTATGCTAAGGCAGACAGAGAATGACAAACACTGTATGATATCACTTATATGTGAAATCTAAAAAATACAGCAAACTAGTGAATATAACAAGAAAGAAGCAGACTCCCAGATACAGAGAACAAGCTAGTGGTTACCAGTGGGGACAGGGAAGGGGGGGAGGGGAAGCATAGGGGTAGGGGAGTAGAAAATACAAGCTATTATGTATAAAATAAGCTGCAAGGATATATTGTACAAGGGGAATGTAGCCAATATTTTATAATAACTATAAATGGAGCATAACCTTTAAAAATGGTGAAACACGATATTGTACACCTGTAACTTACGTAATATTGCACAGCAACTATAGTTCAGTTAAAAAAATAATAAAGTGCAGAGTAAGAAGAAATTTATGCAGAAAGAGGAATTTGAGTTAATCCCTGAGAATGGACTTGGGAAATCTCAGCTCTACCTATACTAAAAGTTGTTTTCTTCGAATATTGTGTCATCCCAGAGCCACCAAGAAAAGGGTTGGCCCCAGTGGAAGAATAAATTGCGTCCTGCAGCAAGCATGGACTGGCCACAGTCTTTAGAGAAGATATGTTTGGGCCCTGGGTTCTCTTTTGGACTTCTGGGTTCTGATAATTTGTACAGCATCATCTTTTTTCACCCTGTGTCAATCAATGAAGACACACCTAAATGGAGACAATGAATGAATTTCATTCTTTACCCGTGTGGTAGGGTCTCAGTTATGTTCAAATTGGAATTCAGAGTTTGTTTATCTGCAGAATAAATGGTTATTGACCAGCCAACACCCCACCCCCATATCTGTTTCATGAATTGTTTTGTGTGAGGTTTTTTTTCCCCTCTGAAAGGTAATGGAGGAAGTTTAGTGCGTGCACTTCTTAGAGAGCGATGAGAGATATATGAATGGTAGAGAAATGCAACAATGTCTGTCTCCTCTGCTTGGTATTATACACCTCAATTTGTTATTATGAACAATTTGAAATCGTCAAAAAGTTTCAAGAATGGTGCACCATATACCTGCCGTTCACTTAGATTCACTAATATTAGCATAACATTTCCTTCCTCTCTCTCTATGTGTGAGTGTGTAGCATACACAGGTGTTTTATTTTTTGCTAAACCACTTGAGTTAGTTGGATGCATCATGAACTTTCGTCTCCAAATACTTATCGTTCTTTATAAGTACAATAAAACCTTCACATTCAGAAATTTAAAGTTCATACAGCACTATTATATAATATGCAGCTCACATTCAAATTTCCTCAATGTTCCCGCTAAGGTCTTTTACGGATTTTTTTTTTTTTGCGGTACGCGGGCCTCTCACTGTTGTGGCCTCTCCCGTTGCGGAGCACAGGCTGCGGACGCGCAGGCTCAGCAGCCATGGCTCACGGGCCCAGCCGCTCCGCGGCACGTGGGATCCTCCCGGGCCGGGGCACGAACCCGCGCCCCCTGCATCGGCAGGCGGACTCTCAACCACTGCGCCACCAGGGAAGCCCCTCTTTTACGGCTTTTTCATCTTTTTTTAAATCCTAGGACCTAATGCAGGACCATTCATTGTCTTTGGTTGTCATGTCTCTTTGGTCCCATTTAGTCTCGAACAGTTTCCCGAACCTTTTATGGTTTTCCATCACATGGAGATTTTTGCAGGGTCCAGGCCTGGTGCTTTACAAATCCTCAATGTGGATTTTCCTGATTGTTTCCTCATGGTTAGGTTCCGGTTAGGCATTAGGGTCAGACTGGTTTTTGAGCTCCCGAGTCAGGGTCAACTGGCCTGGGCAAGGGAGCTCTTCCTGGTCAGGTACATCTCAGCCTGGCTCCAGCATCCTGAGAACAAAGCAGCCTTGGCATGGCTGCTGGTGCCAAAGCTCTGCAGTCTGGATGTGACCAGGGTCAGCGGCACAGAGCAGACCTGGGGACAGTGGCTTGGAGCAGCTGTCAGGGACTTCAAGAGCCTGGCAAGAGGCTTAGAAGGGGAGTCAGGGTGCTTACCAGAGAACAGCAGCACCCTTGAAGTGGATGCATCTGTAAAATGTGCAAGGCTCCTCTGGGGTTCCGGAGACCTGGGACTGGTGTTCTTCACAAAGTGGAGGTTTCTGGATTGTTGCTATTCTTCCTGATTCGATAGTGGGGTAGAATTCAATTGTCAAGTGAATGTAGTGGTTTATAATCTGCAAAGGAGGAGAAGGTACAACTTAGATGGGAAACGAATGAATAATTGGAAGAAAGTACTAAGATTTTCATTTTCCTGAGAGAAGAAGGGACCACTGTGGTGGAGGAAGGGCTGGAAAGGTATTACAGTCAGAGATCCTAGGCGAACTTATTTTTAGGAGAATTTTTGTCATTGGAGTTTCAGGACAAAACAGGAAAGGCGCACTTGTATTTCCTTCTAGAAGAGAGATTTCCTGTTCCTGAGATTTCCATTCACCATTTTGAGAGACATGTAGGAGGCAAAGAGCATGCCCTTCTGTGCCCACCAAGTCATCTGTCTGCCCTCCTTCCTCCTGACATTTTACTGGGAGTGCTGTGTGCATTCGTTGCTTCCCGGATTTGGAAGGAAATAAAAATGGAGACCAGGCTCATTGGGGAACAAAGAGGAGGGAATACTCCCTGTTTCCTGGAGCTGGTCCTCTCCGGGATCACCAGGGGGAGGCAGAGCCGGGCTTGGTTTCTGGATTGCAGAGCCTTTTGATCTTAAAGCAGCCCTTTGACCCCAGACATCATTCAGGCCAGGTGGGGGACGCAGCTGGCGGTTTGGGTAATCATGTGTTCATTCCTAAAACCAAATCCTACCTTGCGGCCATTAAAATGGTGAACAAAATGCTTCAAAGCAGCAAATTATTTTTTGCTGAATTTATTTTTTTAAGTAAAGCAATGATGCCTTCTCCTTGTAAAGCATTTTACCAATTACAAAATATTTTCACAAATCGTGTGTGGCCCTCACATCAGTTTCACAATGTAGGTCAGAGGAGGAAGCAGCCAGTCCTGGAATCTGGGGCGTCTGTTAGGGCTCCCAGCCCAGTGCTCAATCCTCTGCCCTTTGCTTCCTCCTCTCAGCAGGTGGGTACCATCTAAGATGTTTGCTAAGGGAGCTGACTCCTCTTATCTTTCACCCTTCAGCCTCCTATGAGTTCTTTCTTCCACTTGGTACCAGGTCTGCCTGGAGACATGACCTCACTCGGCACCAGGGAAAAGCCCAGGCCTCCTTGGGCAGCTGTTGACCCCGAGAAAAGAAGCCGCCTCTGAGGTTTTCCCCTCTTGTGAAACATAAGTCCTCATGTGATGTGGGAGAGATGCACCCTATCTTCTCAAGAGACCACTTGGGAGGAATAAATATGCCCCACAAATGTGACCAATAGAACATAGATCCCTATTGAGGTGAGCTTGTGCCTGGCCTCTGAGTCTGGGGTGATGGATTTCAGAAGGTCAGCAGGCTGTAGACACTACCTGCCAGATTTCTGTGGGGTGTGTGCTTGTGTGTGTGTGTGTGTGCTTGTGTGTATGTGTATATGTGTGTATGTGTGTGTGTGTGTCCCCACTCAGGCAGCTATTGGGGGGTAGCACTCTTAAATGATCATCCATAAGTGATAGCACATTTCATGTGTCACTCACAGGAAAGATGTCATGATGGGACGACATAGCCTCCTGCAATTTCAGCTAACTTTGGGGTGACTTGGTCACTTACAAGGGAGGTAGCTTCCACTGGAGTCTTTGTGAAATCCCTGAACTGGGAGGCCGGTGAGGAAAGAGCTGCAGCTCCATGGCGGGGTCCTTCTGAGGTCACACCAGGATATTTCCACAGAAAAGTGAAGCCCTGTGGCTGGTGGCTGAGAATGACACGTTAGGACCCACCCCACCAATAAATTCTCTCAAAAGAATTTATTAAAATTCTCCTTCTCTGGGAGCTGAATCAAACATCATTGTCTACGCACATGTTTACACGTTCTTGCAGGATGTTCTGGCGTCCAGCCCGTTACAATCTGTCATCCATGAAGCTTTGTGTCCATGCCTGGAAGCAGAAAGCATATGAATTTGTACACTGGAGGAAAAAAAGCACCAAATCTCAGAGGCGCATTCTCTTCAGGCTCAAAAGGAGATTGGAAAATCTAAACAATTTAGGGGTCAGTATGGTAGAACCAAAAGGCCGAGCCAATGCAGTAAAAAACCAAAATAAGGCACAGTCATGTTTGTGGCAGTACTATTCACAAATTCACACTTGCACACTAGCCAAAAGGTGGAAGCCACTCAAATGCCCACCCGTGTACATGAATGAATAGATAAACAAAATGTAGTGTGTATATATATTATTCAACTATGAAAAGGAAGGACATTATGACATATACTACAATGTGGATGAACCTTGACGACATTATGCTAAGTGAAATAAGCCAGTCACAAAAGGACAGATGCGTATGAACCCACTTATGTGAGGTACCTAGTGTAGTCAAACTCATAGAGACAGAAAGTAGAACAGTGGTCGCCAGAGGCTGGGAGGAGGGGGAAATGGAAAGTTGTTTAATGGGAACAGAGTTTCAGTTTTGCAAGATGAGATTCTGGAGACATTGCACAACAACGTGAAGGTACTTAACACATCTGAATGGTAGACCGAAAAATGGTTAAGATGCTCGATTTTGTTATGTGTATTTTACCACAAATAAAACAACAACAACAGAAGAAACAAACAAAAATAAGGCAAGATAAGCCAGTTGTATAACAACGGAGCTTTGTTAGCTGGTTGCTTGAACTTCCTGGAGACGCAGCCACGTGTGGCTAGCCAGGGAATGGGGTCAAAGGAGGTGACGATCTCAGCTGGGAGGGAAGCTGCCCCGGGGGAGGATTTTTTGAGGGGAGAGTCAGAACGAATGTTCTCTGCCCTTTGCCTTCCTGGGAGTTCTTCCCTCCATCCGTGACTTCCAGAGAACTCAGTGTGAAGGTAGGTATCCACCTCCAAGCTCTGTGTTTTACTCTAAATAGTGACAATGTCCTGGGCAGGGAACTGCTATCTCATCAAGATTCCTGGAGACTGGGGTGGGTTTATCTTTCCTTGGACACAAAGTGTGATCAGGCTGGTTGGACAGATAGGGAAATGTCGCCTGGGTTGGTGGTTGATCTAACAGAATGTTTCTCAAACCAGAATCCACAGGTTCTCTATGCAAATTTTATAATTTATAGTAGTCTAACTTTTATGATATAAATATAATTTAAAATTATACATTTAATTGAATAGTTGGAGCATCAGGACGATCAACTTCTTACTGGTTTGCTGGCATAATTCCAGCAGCCACATTTAGGATCGTCATCACCCCAGTGAAGGGCAAGTGACATCCTGAAGCTTGGCCTGGATGGAGGTGTAGCACCAAATTAAACTGAGGAAAGGGGTGGGAGAAATGAGTCATCCCATAGCACAGGGTAGCACGGGTCTGCCACACTCAGAAATGCCAATATCATAACAACACCAGCCTCGTGTTTGTGCTGTGAATCAGTTGCAGCAAAACACTACTGGCGCCATTAATGTAATGTGGTTAATTTTCATTTTGTCGACCTCTGAGGTTTTGTTTCCATTTAATTTGTAAACTTCTGTTGCTTTTCAGTTATATTTGAGCTATAGCCATAAAGTGTTTATATCTATGCTAATGTTGGTATATTTATAAGTAGCTGTATAAAAAGGTTAATTTATAAGAAGGTTAAGTTAACCCTTAGGGTCCAAGATGCTTTCCTCTCTGTAGAAGCTCCTACAGCTCCTGGCGTGAGAAGCCCGTTACATGGAGGGTCCACCGGCCCTACCTGTGTTTGATCAGACCTAGAGGGAGGTCTAACTCAGGACTCTATGAGGTCAATACAGTAACTTACTGAGGATGGACTCCCTTGTGTTTAGGAGTTCTACCCATTATCTCCAACATTGATACATACAACTCTAGAATATAATTGATAGCTTCCGGTTTGTGTTCACAAAGAAACCGGAAGCTCTGATTGCCTAGCCTCTTCTCTCAGGCTTGACTCTCTCCTATGTTTCACACCCTTCTTGTCCTTTCTCGTTGGAAGCTAGGTTTAGCTTCTCCTTTTATTCAGGATTTGTTTTGCGTACAGAAACTTTGGGACTTAACGTTAGTGAAGGCTCAGATTTCACCTTAAGAACCATTCTCATCAAGCAGTTTGGCTTCCCTAGGACTGCAAACTGCTGCTTTCTTACTGTGCTGATTCCCCTAAGACGTGCTTTGCGTTCTTCTTGCTTTCACGGCTCTCCCCGTGTCTCTCTCTAACCAGACACACTCGGCCCCGCCTTTGCTCTCTCCCTTGAGATGCATACCCTGTCCGACAGTAGGAGGGGTTCTCTGGACAGGAAGTCACTTCCTGAGCCGAAGCCAAGTTGAAAAGGGACTCCCACTTGGGAGAGGACGTGGGCACCCAGATGCTTTCTTTGAGAAACCATGAATGTTTCTGCTGTCAACAGGAGTTAGGAGATACTTCTGGTTAACTTTCCATGACCTGCATCATGGAGGTCTCCATGTTATTCATTCACTTGACAAATATTTACCAGACACCTTCTATATGACAGTCACTATTCCAGGTTTTGTCCATGCCAAGATGAATAAGTAGTATTTGTCCTTCATGAGCTGGTGGTCTCACTCGGGATGCCATGTGCATCTAAATAAGTTGCAGCACAAAACCAGAAATATAGATCCATGGAACAGGATAGAAAGCCCAGAGATAAACCCACACACATATGTCACCTTATCTTTGATAAAGGAGGCAAGAATATACAATGGAGAAAAGACAGCCTCTTCAATAAGTAGTGCTGGGAAAACCAGACAGCTACATGTAAAAGAATGAAATTAGAACAGTTCCTAACACCATACACAAAAATAAACTCAAAATGGATAAAGACCTCAAAATGTAAGGCCAGACACTATAAAACTCTTAGGGGAAAATACAGGCAGAACACTCTATGATATAAATCACAGTAAGATCCTTTTTGACCCACCTCCTAGAGAAATGGAAATAAAAACAAAAATAAACAAATGGGACCTAATGAAACTTCAAAGCTTTTGCACAGCAAAGGAAACCATAAACAAGAGGAAAAGACAACCCTCAGAATTGGAGAGAAAATATTTGCAAATGAAGCGACTGACAAAGGATTAATCTCCAAAATTTACAAGCAGCTCATGCAGCTCAATATCTAAAAAACAAATAACCCAATCCAAAAATGGGCAGAAGACCTAAATAGACATTTCTCCAAAGAAGATATACAGATTGCCAACAAACACATGAAAGGATGTTCAACATCACTAATCATTAGAGAAATGCAAATCAAAACTGCAATGAGATATCATCTCACACCGATCAGAATGGCCATTATCAAAAAATCTACAGGGGCTTCCATGGTGGCGCAGTGGTTGAGAGTCTGCCTGCCGATGCAGGGGACGCGGGTTCGTGCCCCGGTCCGAGAAGATCCCACATGCCGCGGAGCGGCTGGGCCCGTGAGCCATGGCCGCTGAGCCTGCACGTCCGGAGCCTGTGTTCTGCAACGGGAGAGGCCACAGCAGTGAGAGGCCCGTGTAGCGCAAAAAAAAAAAAAAAAATCTACAAACAATAAACCCTGGAGAGGGTGTGGAGAAAAGGGAACCCTCTTGCACTGTTGGTGGGGATGTAAATTGATACAGCCACTATGGAGAACAGTATGGAGGTTCCTTAAAAAACTAAAATTAGAACTACCATATAATCCAGCAATCCCACTACTGGGCATATACCCTGAGAAAAACATAATTCAAAAAGAGTCATTTGGGCTTCCCTGGTGGCGCAGTGGTTGAGGGTCCACCTGCTGATGTAGGGGACACGGGTTCGTACCCCGGTCTGGGAGGATCCCACATGCCGCGGAGCGGCTGGGCCCGTGAGCCATGGCCGCTAGGCCTGCGCGTCCGGAGCCTGTGCTCCGCAACGGGAGAGGCCACAGCAGTGAGAGGCCTGCGTACCGCAACAAACAAACAAACAAACAAACAAAAGAGTCATTTACCACAATGTTCATTGCAGCTCTATTTACAATAGCCAGGACATGGAAGCAGCCTAAGTGTCCATTGACAAATGAATGGATACAGAAGATGTGGTGCATATATACAATGGAATGTTACTCAGCCATAAAAAGAAACGAAATTGAGTTATTTGTAGTGATGTGGATGGACCTAGAGACTGTCATACAGAGTGAAGCAAACCAGAAAGAGAAAAATAAATACCGTATGATAACACATATGTATGTAATCTAAAAAAAAAAAAAATGTTCTGAAGAACCTAGGGGCAGGACAGGAATAAAAATGCAGACGTAGAGAATGGACTTGAGGACATAGGGAGGGGGAAGGGTAAGCTGGGACGAAGTGAGAGAGTGGCATGGACATATATATACTACCAAGTGTAAAATAGATAGCTAGTGGGAAGCAGCCGCATAGCACAGGGAGATCAGCTGGGTGCTCTGTGACCACCTAGAGGGGTGGGATAGGGAGGGTGCCAGGGAGACACAAGAGGGGGGGGATATGGGGATATATGTTTATGTATAGTTGATTCACTTTGTTATACAGCAGAAACTAACACACCACTGTAAAGTAATTATACTCCAGTAAAGATGTTAAAAAATAAATAAACACATAGGTTGCAGTGCATTGTGACAAATGCCCTACCATATATAATATAAATGCCATACTTTATACTAGCCCTCCAGAGGCAAAGAGGAGGAGCCCCCTGACCACCAGGGGAGGTCAGGGGAGACATCCAGAGGGCATGACACTGAAATCCCTCTTGAAGGATGAATGGGAGTTCCTTTGGTGGGAAAGTTCCACGGGGGTGGGTGAGCATTCAAGGTAGAGAAGACGTTGTGAAAAAGCTCAAAGCTTCATGGAGTTTGGGTGGAAATGTAAATTGTTTGGGATGGCTGGAGTGTATGTTTTGGTGTGTGTATACATGTGTTGTAGGAGAGTGAGGGTGCAGGGTATAGATTTGGAAGAGGCTTATACTCCAGGCCAAGCAGAGGCAACCGGGTACCATGCCTTACTGCATTCCACAGTGTATACCACTCCTGCCTGGGGCTGCTGTTTTTTCCCCTCTCTCTCTCTCCATCCCTCCTTCCCTCCCTCCCTCCCTCTTTCCCTCCCTCCCTCCGTCCCTCCGTCCCTCCCTCCTTCTCTCCCTCCCTCCCTGCCTTCCTTCCTTTCAACAGCTTTATAATTCACATACCATACAATTCACCTATCAAAAGCATAAAACTCGGTGGTTTTTAGTATGTTCACAGAATTGTGTAACCATCACCACAATTAATTTTAGCACATTTTCATCCTCCAAAAAGAAAACCCAGACCCTTTAGCTGTCACCCTCCTACCCTCATCCCCTCCACCTCAGCTCTAATTAATCAATAATCTACTTTCTGTCTCAATGCCTCTGCCTATCCTGGACATTTCATATAGATGGAATCATACAACATGTGGCCTTTTGTGGCTGGCTTCTTTCACTCAGCATGGGGTATTTTCCTTAGCAGCTGCAGGATGGGAGGCAATTCAATTTCCCCTAAACTTGCAAAGGGTTGGTGAGTTCATGGGAGAGAGAGAGAAAAAAAAAAAAAGAAAACAGTGATGGAGTATTTGGGGACTCTGAAACAGCAACACTAAAAAGGCATAAAGTTTCATTTAAGACATTTCTTTCTGGGACCATGGCTTCGCAGGTGTAAATATTTCTCTTACAAAAGGCTTCTTATTTTGAGCCATGGTAGTGTATCTGGAAACCCATGGTTTACAGCTTATGTCTTTGTGGACAGGTTGGTAGAGACAATCCCTCTCTTTCCTCCTGCTGTGGTGCCATTGCTTCCATGAAAACACCACCGAATTTGGCATTTATGCTACTTGCTTCACTGTGAGCCTTCTGCCTGATACCGGGTCAACACAAAATTGCTTCTTCTCCAGAACAAACTTGATGAACTGGGAAGTGGCATATGCTGTACCCGGAACAGTTCTCAGAAGTGCGGTAAATTTCACATTTGCAAATTCAACAGGACAGCCCTCGTTCATTTCGTATGTCGCTGCCGTGCAGAACTGCTGAGCTCTATAAAAGGTCTGCTTTCTCTCTCTTGCTGGCACATTTTCAAAGACCACATCAGTCAGTGAGAGCAGCCCTGGGTCCTTTCCACGCAACTGCCTCAGGGTTTTATAGACCCTGAGACGGAATCTCGTAAAGTCTGGCTGCCATTTTGAGTTGCAGTCTAGTGATTCTCTCTCTTTTCCTACATGAAAACTTGATTTTAAATCCGTTTGGAAAATGACGTGGTCAGCCTGAATCATCTTAGTTTTTAATGTTAAAATAGAACAGAATATGTGGTAGTTGACTCACACTATTGTAGTTAAACTACTTGTCACTTAATAGTACACAACTTTAAGGATTGTTTTAATCAATAGTATGTTTACAAGGTACAAAGACACCAGAGAGTTCCATCCATCCTGTTCTCTTCTTTGGCGATGTGCGTCATTATTATTCCAAGTAGCATGTCTTAAGAGCCTGTTGTGTATAACTCTGCTTTCTCTTTCTGTTTCTTTCTGTCTCTCTCTCACTCATACTTATATTTACCAAAATAGGCTTCCAAATATTCCTCTGATATTTTCATTGGGACGATTTGGGCATGTGGCTTGTTGTCCTTGAATGGTTTGACACGTGCTCAGTGAGAATGCGGAATGGGAGAGGCAAGTGTGGAGCAGCTCGGGGAGGGAACGCCCAGTGCGTGCGAAGCTTCCACCTGAGGTTAAAGCCCAACTCGGCTCATCAGAACAGCTGGGACCCAAAATCTGATCTGGGAGCTGATGTTTTCTAAGAGCTCAGCCATGTGAGCCTGGAACCCCAAAGCTAGGAGTGGTGGCAGCCCCACACTTATCCTCAGGTATCAGTGAGCTCCAACCCTCTGGGGGGCCTGATGTGCTGGGAAAGCACAGGTGTTATACTCCATGGACATGGGTTGGAGTTTGGGGCTCCACCACTTACTGGCTCTGTGATGTTGGACAAACTGTTCAATATCTCTGATCTTCTTTTTACTTTTTTTTTGTAAAAGAGATATGATCACATCAATAACCATGGAGGTTATTGTGAAGAAGAAATATGCATGGAAGATTACTGGTTTGGGAATTTCAGAGTCAAGATTTGTCTCTGTCCCTTAATAGGACAATGTGGTATGTGATTCCTTTGAGAATACCTGACCAGAGATTTAGCTGGAAAGTTGCTTTATCCACTTGGTTTCATGAATCAGTTCTTTCATTGATGTATTTTCTCAGTTAACCTAGCTGGGGAGGGTTTCAGGAAAGTGGAGGCCCCAAAGATGAAGAGGAGGTAGCCAGGTGAAGGTGAGGCAAAAGCAGAGAATGACACGCAGTGGGCAAAGAGATGGGGATAACGGGGCTCCTGTAGATATTGTGGCATATGTGGAATGTCGAGTGTGAGGGGAAATAGATAAATATGGAGATATGGAGAGAACACAAGCTTCCTGTGTCCAGGAGTTTGCTCCTTGCCTCCCCGATGGGGTTCCATACCTCCGATGTTGATACCATGCATGCTGTCATCACGAAGGATAGGATGCTAGGACATTCCTGACATTCAGAGGTAGAACTTGAAATACAATTTCTACAGAGGCAACATGTTAACTGGTAGTTCTATGCAGTTAGGTTAGTGTTATAAATAACAACTTCAGGGCTTCCCTGGTGGCGCAGTGGTTGAGAATCCGCCTGCCGATGCAGGGGACACGGGTTCGTGCCCTGGTCCGGGAAGATCCCACATGCCGCGGAGCGACTGAGCCCGTGAGCCATGGCCGCTGGGCCTGCGCGTCCGGAGCCTGTGCTCCGCAACCGCAGAGGCCACAACAGTGAGAGGCCCGCATACCGCAAAAAAAAAAAAAAAAAGAAAAAAAAAAAATAACAACTTCAAGTGGATTTTAATTTAAACAAGTAAAATACCGAGAAAAGGGGGGTGATAGGTCCTGTTTCTTGGCTAGGGGTCCTTTGCAATGCAGAGCACTGGGCTTCTTGCTCTGGCCATCTGAGCCCAGATCAGATCTGTAGGTTGACTCTGCTTGGCCCATGTATTTGGATTCTTTTTTTTTTTTTTTTTTTTTTACCAATTTTATTTTAAATTGAAGTATAACTGATTGATGATGTTGTGTTAGTTTCAGGTATACAGCAAAATGATTCATATATATATAACATATATTCATATATGTTATATATATATGAATATATATGTGAATATATATTCACATATATATTCATATATATATAACTTTAAAAAATTCTTTTCCCTTATAGGCTATTATAAAATCTCTGTGCTATACAGTAGGTCCTTGTTGTTTATCTATTTTATATATAGTGTGTATATGTTAATTGCAAACTCCTAATTTATCCCTCCCCTTCGGTAACCATACATTTGTTTTCTATGCGTGTGGGTCTATTTATGCTTTATATATAAGTTCATTTGTTTCATTTTTTAAAGATTCCATGTATATGCGATATCATATGATATTTGTCTTTCTCTGTCTGGCTTACGGTATTTGGATTTGAGTGTTTGGTCCCGTGAGGCTCTCGTCACAGTGCTTCCATGGTTCCATCACTCCCTGGCCCACTTCCTCACTTTGATGCCACCTCACTTGGTCCCTGGAGGCACTGGACTTGGGAACCCCACGTCTGTGCAGCAGAGGTGAGAGGTGCCATCATCGTTTCCATCTGATTCATTATCAGCTTGGCATTTGTCCATATCCAAAGTCAAGCATGATCATTGAGGTGGTGTCTGGAGGTGCCTTCTCACTTTCCAACCAGTGCTTCTTTTTCTTTTCCTCTAGTCCTTCTCCCAGTCTCTTCTCTTGCTCTGCCAGCATGTTTGTTTTCTAGCTCAATTAAGTTCAATTCAGCAAAGGCACGTCAACCATGTGCCTGCTGCTTAGGCTGCAGTGGTTGACAAAGCACAGTGGTTACCCTTAAGGGGTTCATAGTCTGGCCTGAGCGGGTGGAGGACAGACAAGTAGAGAGGTCAGCTCTGCTTGGTGGGGAATGGGCCTGCTGGGGTGGAGTCTATCCAGCATCAAACAGGAGAACCTGAGCCATCTTGGGGATGAGGAAGAGGCTGGAAGGACCTGCAGGAATTAGACAAATGCAGATGAGTTCCAGCAAAAGATAAGATACAGCTTCATGCACTCAGGATATTGCAGGATTGGGCCAAAGGCTGGGGGAAGAGATGGGGAGGGAGTGGAGAGCAGTGAGAGGTGAGGATGAGGAAGCCAGCTCTGCCTTTCCTGTCTCTCCCCAGAGACTAGGATGGTACTTAGCACCTCCTGGGAGCCCTCTGAGCTGATATGGGCACTGACTCCAGCCCTCTGGGAAGCCTGTATTTTTCAAAAGTTTCCTTAGAGAAGAGTCCCAGGAGAGTCGAGGGGCTGAGCCTGCATTGGCAAGAAAAGTGGATTAAAAGAAGGCCAAACCCAAAATAGCTCCTGGGGGTTGACAAGATGGATATTGGATTGCTGCTCTGTGTGGGTATAACCCTGTGGAGGCCAGTAAAAGGGTGAGAAAAAGGGAGTGATCACTTCTAGAGAGTGGGGGAGAAAATGTTGCTGCCTGGGTCCCAGCTCAGCAAATGCTACAAAAGAATATTACCCAAAAAATCCATATCTTAAAAAAAAATTCAAAATGCAAAGGATTTTCAAGTGCCATAGGAAAAATATTATTTTAGTAATAGATGAGTATCAAAAAGATTACTGGCCTTATGTTTAAAAATATTAATATCTGGACGCGTTTGGGAAGTAACGATCTGGAGGCAGCTTTCTAATCTTTTTTTTTTTTTTTTTTTAATTTTGTAATTTTTTTTTGCTAATCTTTCTTCCTGAGCTGGGAAGCATTCAGCCATTCTCCTTAGGTTACTGTCTCTAGGTATGTGGTGTCCTGTTTGGAAAATGCACCTGGCCTTTAGAAAGGGGCTGTTCTGTGACCTTGTAGGCCCCTGTCTCTGGTCTTTATGCAGAAAGCCACCTACTGGGGAAGACCGGGGCTCTGTGTAAACACGTAATGGTAATAATGCCTACGCTGTTTTGGTTTTCTTTTCTCATCACTGTGTTGTTTGGGGAGCTCAGTTCAGGGAAATGATGCTGCCAGCCTTTCAAACCGCCCTGGGCTGCGCAGCCTCCCAGTAGGCACCCCGAGTCAGGCACGTCTGATTTCCTTCTTTCAAAGCTGCAGGAAGTAGCAGCCCCAGGATGAGCACACATCTCAGCCTCGTGAGAAAGACGGGCTTTGGGAAGGGAGATTTAGAGTTAGAATAAACAAGAGAGAGGATTTCATAAGCTTCTCGGAAACGCCTGGACCTGATGCTTGTCATCTGCTACTAAATTTGGCCTTTTCATTTTCCTTGCACAGGATACAGTGGCAACCAAGGCACAAAAATACGGGATGTATTTAGATAAACAATTTGGCGGTGGAGGATTCTTACCTGTCATGGGACCGAGAAATGTCAAGGGTTATAAGCGTGACTCAGGACAATTTCAATTAAAGTGTCAAGAATAGAAAAAAAAAAAAAAAAATCAGCAGTCTAGCTTATCTGTCTCTCTTTTTTCTTTTCTACCCTTATAATTTTCATTACTCTCAATGAACTGCTGGAGGTAAAACTGTTTTTGTCCTTTCAGCTTTTACGTTGTGTGTACGTTGCTTCTCGCGTTTGGATAATACCGTGGAGAGCTTCAGTATCACCTCTGCCCTCTTCCTGGGCGGGTAGAATGAATCTCTTCCACCTTGAATACCCAGAGCACCCGTGCACGCCTCTATTACAGCCCCCACTGCTTGTAGTGTATTATTGGTTCGTGAGTCTGTTTCCCCCGCTGGTTCTAGAACCCCAGTGTGGACCATCTCTGGCTGACGTTTGTATTCTCCATGTGTGCACAGGGCCTGGCACATAGTAAACCCATATTTGAGGCTAAGTGGTCATCCTGCTTCTGGGGGATGATGCTTTTGGCTGCCAAATGACAAAAGAATAGAGCCAAAGCCTCATGAAAAGACAGCAAGGAGGTAAGAGAAGGGGCAAAGGATTTGAAGACCAAAGATGTTTCTTTTGTTGACTGTTTCTATTACTTTGGGCAAATCACCAGTTTGACATTGCGTTACCCAGGAAGTGATAATACTGCTTTCTTCTAGGTTTGGGGGAGAAATTTAAATGATGTAACAGATAGGGGTGTGTTTTCTCAACTGGGATGAGTTCTATGCAGGAGAAGCACAGTCATTAGTGGAAACAATCGTCTGGACCTGGGAGCTGAGACAGCCATGCTCCTGGGCGGTGCTCTCACTCTCCATCTGAGTGATTTGGGGCAAGGAAATCACTTAGCCTTTTGTGGATTCCTCGTCAGCCAGGAAACTCAATTCTGTTTCCCAGGGTCATTAGGAGGATCAAAACCCACATGAGGGCTTCCCTGGTGGCGCAGTGGTTGAGAGTCCACCTGCCGATGCAGGAGACACGGGTTCGTGCCCCGGTCCGGGAAGATCCCACATGCCGCGGAGCGGCTGGGCCCGTGAGCCATGGCCACTGAGCCTGCGCGTCCGGAGCCTGTGCTCCGCCACGGGAGAGGCCACAACAGTAAGAGGCCCGCGTATCGCAAAAAAAAAAAAAAAACCCACATGAATATTTTGGATGATTATTAAGGTCTGTGAACTGGACCCCTAATATTATTAGATAAGGTGGAATGAGCACATCCAGATCTCTCTCTGCTTATGTTCCCTGTTCTCCTCCTGTCTGCCCTGGTCTCCCCACCATCTACTCAGGACATATGTACGTGTGTGTGTGTGTGTGTGTAGTGTCAGGGCAGAGGGCAAGAGGCCCTCTGACTCTGAATGCCAGCAGAGTGGCCCCTGTCCTTGCAGAGCAATGACCCAAGGGGGCTGGATTCTTCACAGTCTGCTACTAGGACAGGAGGGGAGAGGTCAGCAAAAGCTGCTCTGATTAAATTGCACATCTGGGGGAGTTGCATCCAGGTGTACAAACAAACACGTACATTTCTGGTATATCTGCCCCCAAACTGGACATCGATGATGTTTATCGTCCTTTAATGAACAAGATCAGCTTTTTCCACCAGCCAAACCATATAAGCAGTTGGTGTTCTTACCTGTGCACACAGCACTGGAAATCATGATTAGTAGAACCTTACTAACCAGGACCCTCAATTCACCGGAATTACGTCACTGCATTTAGTATTCATGAGAAAGATTAGCAAGCAACACACAAAGCCTGTGTGTCTGGGTAAGGTATGAAGTTATTAATTTGTGCTTTGTTTGTGCTGGGATGGAAGAATGCAGTTAAATGGGACACTGTTGTGTTTTATTCATTTTATCCCACCTTTCTCATTCTGAGAAGAGAGACAGGTCTTTCAGGGGCGCTTTTTTTTTTTGCAGTACATGGGCCTCTCACTGTTGTGGCCTCTCCCGTTGTGGAGCACAGGCTCCGGACGCGCAGGCTCAGCGGCCATGGCTCACGGGCCCAGCCGCCCCGCCGCATGTGGGATCTTCCCGGACCGGGGCACGAACCCGCGTCCCCTGCATCGGCAGGCGGACTCTCAACCACTGCGCCACCAGGGAAGCCCTAGGGTCACTTGATTGTGAGTTCCCAGGGCAGAAGAGAGAGGTGACGATCTGTGGGGTGTGTGAGTGTGAGAGGAAAGAGGAGCTTTCCTGAGACTGGGGAGCTGGTGGAGATCGCTGGGTCTGCTACATCACGGCGCCCTCACCCCTTCTCCACCCACACCCCAGATCAGCACTGACACCTTGGACAGAAATGGTTGCGTAGAGTTCCCAGGGGGCTAAAGCCCAGGAAATGGGGCTCCTGGCCCCAGCAGCAATTGGCTTGCTCAGCCCCAGCACAGGCAAGGGAGTACCAGTCCCTAGGACTTCAAGAGACCATGTTCACTCTTTGTATGATGCTGGTAGATTCGGAAGCCCTGATAGGTACTGAGATTAAATTTTGGAATTATTGCTTAGAATTGGGTTGAAGGCAAATAAATACACGTGCTATTTCTCGGGTAGCGGAATATGTTTGCAAACCTACCCTTGGCTACTTGGTTGGCAGGATTTATTTTTAGAAACGCTATTTTCAGGGCTTGCTATGAGGTCAAGTGATATCCAGTCCAGGTTCCGGCATCTACATCTTCAGGACTGTAAGGGCTTGGAGAGCTGGGGGTGGAGCAAGAGGAAAGCTGACAGTCAAGCTTCAGAGCCCAGGGTGAAGGGATATGGAGGAGACTGGGATTCACCTGAGCCAAGGGTGGAAGTGTCCCTCGTCTCTCTCTCACAGGGAATCCCTGAAATCCCTAGAGGTCGTGACAATGGCAAACCAGGTAACCAGGTACTGTGCTAAGCATGTTGCATACATCAACTCATTTAGTCCTCGTAACAGCTTTGGGAGGTGGGCACTGCTCTTAATCTTCCATTTTACAGATGAAAAAACTGAGGTAGAGAGATGCTCATGATCACATAGCTAGTGAGGGGCAAGTCCAGGAGTGAACCAAGCTATCTGGCTTCAGAATGTATGCTCTTGGCAACCGTACTCGTCTGCCCGTCGACCTTGACTCATAACTGACCAGATGGGATGTTGTTACTGGGCAGTGCTCATGGGCACTGAGGGTGCTTGTCCAGCAAGGCTCTAAGTCATCAAGGGAAGGTCAAATGTGCATATTCTTGGTGGCTATTAAGAGATAAGCTATTTTAATTTTTGTATTTTTATTTTTTTAGGACAAAATTTTACGCGTACTGATAAAAAAGGGATGTCTGGTCAAGCCTTGTTTGTTTCATTCAGCCATACTAGACAATTCTCTTCCAAGCACAACTCTGGATTTTACTTCAATAAATGACTTTGGGTAACTGAGGCCATCTTGAAGTGGACGAGGCCAATTTTTTCCTGTGCTACTCTTTAACCAAATCTGCTCTGGTGTGGGGGGCTGTTCTTTGGAAACCCTGGAATATGAGGAATGCCATGAGAACCTCAGGATGAAATCGCAGAAACAGTCTATTAGCCTTCTGGCAAGAATACTGAAATTCGGCAGAGTGTGTGGGGGTGAACACGCAGAGGACGGTGTCATTCAGATCATTCCATTTAAATGAAATCTGACTAGGGATTTGGAGAGCCTTATTACAACCTTTACAATTGGGAATTCCTGGGCGGATGTAAATAGAGCTTAGTATTTGTTTTTAGGTAAACATCCAAAAGGTCATAACAGGTAAGGGTTTGGAGGATACAGCAACAGGAGCCTTTTTAAAAAGAACTTTATGCTTGGGTGCTTTCCATGTAACACTGCTTTCTGGATTTGAAGATGGTACTTCTCATGGTCCTCTCAACCCATGGATATTATGGCAGAGGGGTCACATAAAAATAGATACATTTATATTCTATTAATTTTATCCTCACTAGGAGAGAATAACAGTCAAGTGACTAGAAGCTTTCTTTGTTAGATGCCTTTAGACCACCCTTTCCCCACTCCCCTGCCTCACCAAGGGGAGCTACCATAGGGCTGTCTGCTTCAATAACTCTAGGTCTCAGCAATGAGCAAAGCATTGAATGAAAGTCATCTGACAACCTTTTTCTCCTTAGTACCTCGCAATTACCTTTCATTTCTGACCCAGCTTTCTCTTTGGACTTGTGTTTCTGACTCTGATGCAAAGCCATCTGTCCGTCTGTCCATCTGTCTATCCATCTATCCATTTATTCATCCACCCATCCATCTGTCCATTTATTCATCTATTCAAGTATAACCCATTACCTGCCTTCTCCGGGATGGGCTTCCCTCAGCACCCCAGATGATCGTGCTCTCCTTGGAGGGCTTGGCGGCCCCCTGCAGGGGAATGCAGGGCGCTGGGAGGCCCCCCTCATGGACCCCTCCATGGGCAGCATGAGTGCACTGTTGAGCCAGGTTGACTGGTCTGCAGTTTCGGTCCAGCACCACCTGACATGGTTCTGAGCCCACAGGTCTGGGGTGGGAGGACGGGAGGTTCTGGGGGAGGGAAGCCATAGTCCCATCTGGGCTCCTCTTCCTCCTGTGTGGTTGGAATCACCCTCACATCACACTCTTCCTTCCTTCATGCTTTTCTATGTAAGGCCAGCTCACAAAGCTTTTGGTTCTTCGTATGTTAAAAACAAAAAAAGAAACCAATAGCAAAAAACACAAAAAACCAAAAAACTTTGAGTCCTGATAAAACTGTTTTTTCTTAACAGTCTTACAAATTCTGTTGCCTTTAGAGTGAAATATAGTTTGAAATTCACAGCAGAAGCCATGGTGTCTTTACTCCAGTTGGCGTATCCCCTTCCTGGGATGTCTGTCTCAACAGCATGGTCCAGTTTTAATGGCAGATGAGCTGTGGAGTTGGGTGCAACAAACAGTCACTGGGAAAATACAGTGGGTGATAGTTCAAAGCATCCTTGGACACTTGGGCCAAGGGTGTGAGCCCCACCCTCAAGTGGCCCTCACCTTGTACCGACATTGCCCTGAATGGTGCTCTTTCACGTGACATAGAGAAAATGCGTTCTTCCTTATATTGGGTTCTAATTTATGCGACTATCTTGCAGCTCAAACTTCAACTGCAGCTCCTCACCTGGGAGCCCCCCCCGACCAACGTGTGTACGGACAGCTCCTGCGCTGCGCTCAGCAGTCACACCACATCGTCTCTTTCCCACGGGCAACTTGGCCCCATGTCCAAAAACAGCAGCCCCGGGGGGGGTCGCCATCTGTCAGACCAGCAAAGTACAGAAATTTCTCCAGTGGACATCTCTCAACTTACACTCCTTGGATTTTGCTTGGCATCAAATGCAAGAGCCCTCTCAAAATGTAGGCAGCTGAAAGACAGCTTTTTGGGAGTCTGGATGACAAGTCTGCCTCAAGGACAGTTCTCGGCCATGGCTGTGGCTATGACCTGCTCCTTTGTCTGGCATTGTGGCCCCTCCCAGGCATCTTAGGTGGAGGGTCTAACCGTGACCTTGTGGGCAGCTCTTCCTAAGTTCTTCCTCATCATTATGGCTCGAGGATTCAAACGTTCTGTGCCCCTGTGCCTCTGTGTATATTATTCCTTCTTAGAATACCTTATACTCATAGCCCTTGACTCGGTATAACATTCCCTGAACTAGGTGGGCACTTCTCTGGGTACCAAACTGCTCTAAGCCCCATTTGCCCCTTAGGTCTTGGCTTGGCATACAATTCCATCTCTTGCCGGACTACCTGGATTATTCTCTCTCCCTTTTACATCCCTTTCTCCCTTTCCTCCCAGCCCTGAATTAGGGGCTTCTCCTCTGCTCCCTCAGAACCTGTTGCAAATATCACAGCATTTTCCAGGTACTACAATTGCTTTCTCGGTCAGCCCCCTTATTTTGATCCCCGAAAGGGCCAAGATGGTGCCTGTTCATCTCTGCATGTAGCACCCAGCACAATGTCTGCAAGTGGAAGACCCTCAAGAGAATGTACTAAATGAATGGATAAATAAATGATTGGTTTTAATGTATTTTCAAAATCACATCCTGATGAAGGGCTGACTAAGATATTCCTGGAACTGGGAAAACAAACGAGAGCAATTTAGTGTGATTTTAATTTTAACCTGACCCTGAGGCTCTAGGCTGAGTAAACAGAAGATGAATGACAAAATATTGGATTTAAGAAATGGTCATTTCCTCAATGTTTAAAATTTTAAAAACCCCATGCAATTTTGCCCACAGAGAGGAAAAAAAGAAACGCTGCCATGAGAGAGCTGTGAATTTTATGTCTCCGGGGCAACAAAGTGAATAATTTTAGAGAAAGAAGGAGAGACATTGAGACAGAGTCTCACCGAATGAATTCGCTGTTCCAACCGAAAGTCACTTAATTTTTTTTTTTCCCCCAAACAGAAGGATAGGAGTCAAAATGAAAATAAAAGGAGATAAGGTAGTTTCCCTATTCATAATGTTCTCCCGGAGGCTGAGAAGGAGATGGTGAAACAATGCACATTTTATGGGCGTTCGACTCTGTTGAGACACAGCAGGGCCACACAGCTGCGCCATCTTTCTGACGTTTACAGCAGGGAAGAAACATCAAGTCGGAACCCTAAGTATAAGCCATCTCCAGGGCCAACTGCGGAACGCCATCAGCCCCGGGAGGTGTGTGAAGGAATACGGTGACGGATTTCCCTGCAAAGGGCTGCGGGGGAACAGAGCTGCTCTGAAGGATTGCCCCTGGCCTCTCCTTTGCTGGCCTGCCTGGGGCGCCTCATTTCGTGTGCATCAGGAACAAATTACAGGTCTGTTTCCGGCGTGGTTGTTGCCTCCTGACTCTGGCATTCTGCGAGTCAGCCTGTTGTCATGGAGACCACCGTTTAGACAGTTCTTCTGAACAGGACCTTGTTAAGTCGGCGAAAAGGATCCGCAGCAGTATCCACGTTGGTGCAGGAAGGGTCCCAGTCAGGAGCGCTGCGTCACTGCTTGGGTAGCAGCCACGACGTGTTGTCCCAAGGCTTCCCAGAGCCTCCTCGGGTCACCCCTTCATCTCTCCATCTCCTCAGAATACATTTGTTTATTGCTCTTTACGTGCCCTCGTGTGTGACTTCAACAGAGATGTCTCTGCCTGCTCTGATTGTCAGGACCCTCTTTTGTACTGGGCTCCCACATTTAATCATCACACTCCCAAGGGTTCACCCTGGTCACATCCATCACAAGTGTTTCATGTTGAGAGTGTGGACGATGAGCTGCTACTTACTCACTGTGTCATCAGTTGTGAGATCTCTGAGTGCTGCGGGCCCTCTGAGCAGGTCCATTTGCAGCAGTGCCCATAGCTTGCAGTTAGACGGCCAGCACCCCATCATGGCGGGGAGGGGAACTCTCCAGGTACAAGACTAGAGCCAAGGACAGGTTTAAAAGCCACTGGGGACAGACAGCTAGTCTCCCAGGGCCTGTGCATTTTATTCTACGTAACTGACATGAAGCCATTCTGAGGGCTTCTCCCTGAAAACCATATGAACCAAAGTAATATGCAGGATTCTGGGGCAATGGATCACATTCAACACAGAGAATAACATCTAATAGGAAATTGGAAGAAACAGAAACTTCAAGTCTGTGCCTGTGTTCTCAGTTTGAGAGATACCCGTAGCTTGGGGTCATTTACCAACCCCAAGGGATACTGGAGGCAAAGAATATTGCATATCTTGGAAGCCACCAAAGATCTTGTTCTATTGGTGTTCAGAATGACACCAGTACATCATCAAGAAAAGCTAAATATATATGTATATAGACACATATGTTTTTTAAGGAGGTGAAGTAGGTAGTGTGTTTCAGGAAGATTTACTACCAAACTGATAAAATAAGAAAGGGAAAAACATCAGTTTTATGGAAAATTAAGTTATGTGAACGACTATAGGTAATTCTATGTGGTAAGAACTACCTTCTGTTATAAGACCAGTGGCATTAAGAGTTCTTCTATATGCATTTCACAGAAACACTGCTAGTGTGGCGGGGATATTTGCAATCATATATTATGGTGGCTTTAAAATAATTATCAGCCTTGGAACCCTTTCTGCAATGGAATCTTATGCAGGGGCCTCACCTTATGTGGAAACCCGTCTCTGCCAGCAATGTGAGGAAGGAGCTGAGCTGTAAATCTGCTGCTTTCAGATTCAGGTGGTGTCTTGGTCTGCTCAGCTGCCATAACGAAATACCACAGGCCGGGGGGCTTGAACAACAGAAATTTACTTTCTCACAGTTCTGGAGGCTAGAAGTCCAAGATCAAGGTGCCAACATGTTTGGTTTCTAGTGAGAACTCTCTTTCTGCCTTGTAGATGGCTATCTCCTGGCTGTATTTTCACATGGAAGGGAGAGAGACAGAGAGATGTCTAGTGCCTCTTCTTACAAGGACACTAATCCTATCATGAGGGCCCCCCTCTCATGACCTCATCTAACCTTGATTACCTCCCCAAAGTCTTATGTCCGTATACCATCACTTTGGGGGTTAGGGCTTTATCATATGGATTTTAGTGGGACACAATTTAGCCCATAGCAGGTGTGAAAGCAGAGGTCTAGGGAGGTTCTGTGATGGAAGGAATTGTTCCCCCAGAAAATTGTTTCCCCCCAGAAAATCCTGGGGGGGGGGAAATTGTACTGAATTTCATTCCATTGTCCAGTCCAGGGCTCCTCATTTTCTTCTGCACAGCCTAGACTTCCAGAGCAACTGCCCTAGGGTCTTGACTTCCTCAATCCCTTCTGCCCTTTTAAGGGCTGGGTGGGTTTAAGGAAGGATTTCTGGAGGCTGCCTTTTCCAAATCTCATCAGGAGCAATGTTAACAGTTATATTAGAAATAGCTATCATATATAGGGCCTTGACTAACCGTTCTAAGAAGTTCACAGATAGTATCTAATTGAACCCTCACAACAACCTAGGATAAGGCATTCTTATCTCTTCTTCATTTCACGGCCAGAGTACAGAGATACTACATGATCGTGCAAAGTCGTACAGCCAGAAGGCACCACAGTCAGGAATGGAACCCAGGTGTCTGGCTCCAGAGTCTTTTTTTTTTTTTTTTTTTTTTTTTTTTTTTACAGTATGCGGGCCTCTCGCTGTCGTGGCCTCTCCCGTCGCGGAGCACAGGCTCCGGACGCGCAGGCGCAGCGGCCATGGCTCACGGGCCCAGCCGCTCCGCGGCACGTGGGATCTTCCCGGACCGGGGCACGAACCCGCGTCCCCTGCATCGGCAGGCGGACTCCCAACCACTGCGCCTCCAGGGAAGCCCCAGAGTCTTTGCTTTTAAACAGCACCACCCTTTGGGATGGAATAGAGAATACCATAATCAGGAGATGGGCAAGAGTCACCCTCCCCTGGGCTAAGTGTGCTGGGACACATTGACTGTCCCCTGGTCAGTGCTGGAATGACATGTGGGGCTGATTTTGAGAAAAATCAAAGTGCAATTGACATATGGGTGTTTCTCAAACTGAGAACCAGGCATAGACTTGAATTTTCTGCTTCTTCCAAAGTCAAATAATGAAGTGGACAGACTTATTCTAGTCATAGTCCCAATTTCTCGTTTTCTAAGAGGATATAGGTCAAAGGTTTCTTGACCTCGGATCACAGACTCAAAGGACTAGGCAAGGACTATTAAGTCACCTCAGACCTTTTGGTGCCATTGGACAGGACCACATGAAGCAAGATGCCATTTTAGTATTAAATAGTAAGCGCTGGTCTATCCCCTAGGGGTGGTAATCTCCCCTTCTTCTTCTGGGTGACATTCAATAGTCACCAAGGATGTTCATTGTGCTAGGTGTCCACAGCCTAGACTCACGGTCCTGTGCTGTGGAAATTTACATCTCGACATTGATTCTTGTCAGTCCCTCCCAGGGCCCTTATCATCAGCTGTTGCTCTGGTTGGATGGCCCACAGTATGTCTGTGTGTCAGATCTGGGAGTTACATTGACAAGGGTTCAGTCTTGGCTTGTCTGTGTGTCAGATCTGGGAGTTACATTGACAAGGCTTCAGTCTTGGCTTGTCACTGGGTTACTTTGGACAAATGACTTCACCTTTCCGAATCCCAGCTTCTTCACTGAGAAAGTACAGCAACTGCATTGCAGGTGGTTGTCTGGGTTAATATAAGGTGTCTGCCTTCTAGTTGGGGCTTAATAATGTTAAGGGTTTTTCCCTCGGGTGCTACAGGTTGTGCATTTTTACTTAACAAAATTCTTCTGCTAGAGTTTAAGTGATGTCATATTTCTTCAGTGGGTTGTTTGTTTGCCTTTGACTATGAATCTTTTTATAACTGAGATGCATTCGTGCTTCTGGGTAAAGAAGCAGAAGTTAAGCCAAGGAAGAAGCAAAGCTGGGGTTTCAGGATAGTTTTGGAAATGTAAGGATCACCCATTGGCAGAAAAATAACAATGATTTAAAAAGAAAAAAAAAAAAAACCCCGGAGGGAAAATTGCACTGAATTTCATTCCATTGTTTCAAGTCTTGGAGGGCTTTAAAAATTGTTATTTTATGTCATGCTCTCAAATAGAAGCGCCACAAAATATCACTGTCTCCTAGAAAGATTCAGGCAAGTGAAATTAGGGAATTGGATAATAATAATAATCAGTCATCAGAACAAGAACAAGGAGAGAGAAGCATCCTCACAAACTCAGAGTAATATTTCAGACCAGATTCTGCCTGAGGTCAAGATTCGCTTAACAGTCTTGCCCGAGGCAACAGAACTGGCTAGCAGGAGATGGATGGTTTAAGAGCTAAAACATTATCATTTACTCTCCTTCCCTGCAGATCGTAGCTTTCAAAGATGATTTTCTTGCTAATTCTTTAGTAACAGGGAGCAGCTGATGCATGATGCTGTTTCTCTCCTAGGGGAACATGCAATTTGCTGGCAGAAAACACAGGAAAAAAGAAAAGCCACACAAGTGGATTGATGAAGGATTGTGATTGGCCAAGAAAGGAGGTTGGGAAGTTACCCATGGAGACGAAGCACACAGATTTAATTTAATATTGATTTCAGTTTCAGGAGGAAGAAATTTCCCTTGCAGCTGAGCGTGCTGTCATGCAGAAGTCACTGTTTTCACATTCTGACCAACCGTCTCCACTCCTCCCAGTAGCCTCCCCACATGCACGTGTCTTACACTGAGAGCATTTTGAAGGGCTGTTCATTCATTCTAAGCCAATGGAGAGGGGCATATTAAGTACATTCCATCAAAAGCACCTCTGTACAGTGACCAGGAAATAGACGAGTTTCTTGAATAGGATGCTTTTCTTTTCAATACCATTAGCATCTTCTCTAACAAACTGAGAGCCTGTTCTTACAAATAATTTTTAAGAAACAATCACTCTGGTTTTGCCTCCTCCACACAAAAGGATTTAAAAATAAACCAATGTTAGTATCAAACACTGGGTTAACTATTTCTGGTGCGTGTTTTCCTTTCAAGTCATGAAGGGCATGACATCACTCGGCGCCATACCTGTCTCCTGTGGCATCTTTCTGTATCTCTGTCAGCACAAACACTCACCCCTTTGTCCCCTCACTGCCTGATCACCCGAAAACCATTTGACTGACACATAAATTGTGCCAGGCAAGGGACAGGTGGGTTAGCTGAGCTTGGGGCCCTGCCAGCCCTCCCATCACGTAATAAGAAAGCTCTCAAATAAACACTGTATGATTTAATTGAATCTGAGCTAGGAGATATGGCTTTACAGAAACTAATTACAGCAGGCAGCCTGGCATATTAGTGTAGTAAATCTCACTGATGTCAAGCCCTTGAGCTACTGTGTCGGTTTCTTTTCTCTCTCTTCCACTTCTTTTGCTTCTTAGCTTCTTTCATTTGGTCTCTTTCCACTTAATTTCATGTCTCCCTCTTCTTTCTGGCATGTTTAGACCTTGAATAAGGGTTCAGCACTGGTAGCCCACTGATTCCTGCTTCAGATCAACGAACACGTATGGTTCTGTGTATGTGCGTGTACACATGTGTGTGCATGTGTGTGTGTGTGTTTTGGTCTTTCTGCCTGCAATGGACATGACAATTCAGGACAGATTGGTGTAAGGGTGGGGGCAGGAGGCAGTGGATAAAAAAATTATTCAAACTTCTTGCCTTCAAATAGCTTTATCATGGGTGATTTTGGGGGTGGGAGTGGTTATGAAAAGGGGAAGAGGCAAATTATGCAAGCAACTAGGCTTGAAAACATCAGGCAGAATGAGATAAAGACCATGTGTCATGAGAGGGCAGATGGAGGTGTTTTAATTCTGATCAGACAAAGCTTCAGCTTCTTTCCTTCAAGGCTACCTTCTGTTTCAGTTAGGAACAGAATACTTGATTAAATATTATCAGTGAATGAACTCATAATTACATTTATTATTTACTTAAGAAGTTTGGAGCTGGTCTCAGAGTTTGTTTAGTTACTTGGTTATCCTTCCATGCTTTTCCCATCCTTCATGGCCATCCTCAGTGTTTATGGCTTTTTGTTCTCCTGCCTCATGGCCTTAACATAGCTGCTGCAGTCCAGACATCACATGCACATCCCAAGCTTAAAGGAAGCAGCAAGGGCAAAAGGCCTTCTCTTTATTAGGCTCTAGAAAGAAAAGATTCTCCTATAGCCCCCAAGAAAAGTTTTCTTATATCCCCATCGTCTGAACTGGGTAGCTGGCTATAAGCAAGAACAGGAATGTGAGTATCCAGCAAAGGAGAATGAGGGGGCCATGATTCATTTCCTAGGGATGGATGCATTGTCATTCTAGTAAAATTGAGATTCTGTGAGATAGGGGAAGGGGACTGAAAGGGCAACTGGGATGGCCAATGTATGATGTCTGCCATGCTTTCCTCAGGTATATTTGAGAAAAAGGCTACCTGTCTTACATTAGTTACTGAGCGGCCTTCTTACAACCCCCAGCCAATGCTCCTCACATAAGTACCCTTCTGTGCCATTTGCTTTGCTGCTGGTCACCGCAGGAATTCTACAGCTACAATCCTCTCGAAACAATGCTGCCTTCTTCACACAGGCCTACACATAGGATCTCACATGAGACAGACCTGGGTTCAAATCCTACCCCAGGGGTACTACTCACTTGAGTTGTGTCCTGGGTGAGTTTCTTAACCTCCTCACTCAGTAAAAATGCACATAATAATTTGTATCTCCTTGAGTAACTATGAGGGTTAAATTACGAATGTAAAGTGCTTAGTGCTATGCCCGACCTAGAGGGGTGCTCAAAAAATGGTAGTGTTCTGTTTTCTCCACATTTAAAAAATAATAATAGCTGACATTTATTGAGGGCTTCCTATTTGCCTGGCACAGCTCTAAGTGCTTAATACAAGTTAACTCATCTAACCCTCACAACAGCTCAATGAGGTCTGTACTAACATCATGTGCATTAAGAGCTGAAGCAATGAACAAGAAAAGTAGATTTGTCTGACATTCCAGGAGTAGTGAGAGGCAGAATTAAGATCGAATCCAGGCAGTTGGTGTAGAGCCTGGGCACTGACCACCGTGTGTATTTTCTCCTACTCACGATGTGCCCCTCCTGGAAATGGGCTCATAATCAGCTAGGACCAAAGCTTCCTATTAGGCAATAGACATTCAACAAGGAGCGACCTGAATAAGGACAGGCGTGTGGGTGGAGAGCGGTGGGTTCCTCTGCGGGGCAGGGGCTGTGTCCTGTCTGAGAAGGTGGCACAGCAGGAGAGCAAGGTCACGTGAGGGAGTGGGGGGCAGTAACGCCCCACACTACACATCAAGCTATATCCCACAGAAGGGTTTCCTTCCACCACTGTAAGCTTAGCCAGCCTCAGTGTGGTTACAGCTCCCGGCTCCCTATGCGAGGAGCCTGCCCTGGGAGAGGTGGGATTCACGTTTCCTGCCTCCAACTGTTAGACTATTTTCCAGGTGAAAAGCGCAGTACTGGAACCCAGCAGCATGAAATCATTTTGATATTCTCCCTGGGCATAGCTTTTCTAATGGAAAGAAGACAGAGCAGTGTTTTATAGGGGGAAATGGCCAGCTTTCCTTTGGCTTCTGAAAGGACTATTCAGTTGCACTGAACGATTCTAACTGACAGACATAGGCTGCAACATCCAAACAGTAGGTGCCCTGTGGGGCTCAGGAGCTAAGGCACCTTGTAGTCTGAGATCCCAGCCAAACAAGGGAGAGAGGAGATCAGAATGGGACACCGATAGGAATGGAACAGTGAATGGGACACTGCTCTGTGGGCAGTCCTAAGTTTAAGCAATTTCAATTTGATTCTTGGATGGGGATGCCAACATCAGTGCCTGTATTGACATACGCTCCATTTAAAGAAACAGATGAACCACAAATCACACTGGCAAGGTAATTGATGAGGACACAGCATTCTTCTTTCTTTCTTTTTTAAAAAATGCTATCACACCAGAGTCCGTGAGGTTGGCTGGAAGGTGGTGGGTAGGGAACATGCAGGTGTTGAAACAACTGCACTTGGAGGAGGTAAATTCCCCTGCACACCCCCTGGCCCCTTTGTTGTGGTTTTGTTGCCTTTGGATTTTGTTTACTTGTTTGAATAAAGGATGAGCCCTCACAAGAATGGGCCAGAAAGTTTAGATAGTGGAGTGGCATAGGGCCTGCCTTGAAATGAGTGTCTGCATTGCATGGGATGAGTTGCATGTGAAGTTTTGACATGCCAGGCATAGAATCAGCTGCTTACTTAGGCCTCTCTGAGCATTGCTGAGCCCTGGATAATGAAAAGTTTACCATTTTACAAGTGATTTCCTGGTACCCTATCTGACATGCTTCCTGTCACCTCGACCGGAAGTAGGATAGGGGAGATTTTGGTGTTGTCCCCGTTTTTACAGAGGAAACCTGGACTCGGGGCAGCTAAATGACTTGTCGCCGGGGAAGGACGCAGACTTCTCTTCTTTGGAAACAAATCCCACCACACCCTCCAGCCCTTTCCCTAGTGGTTGGGAGTTCTCCCCTGGCCTCCCTAAGATGCTGGGACTCAAGCTCCCGGTGCATCGGGAAGGTGTTGTCCAGCAGAAAGGAGCATGGAGACGCAGGTGTTCTGGGTCACCAGCTTGCTGCCTCCGTGGGGTCGGAGTTGCAGGTAGGTTCAGCAGGGCTTCGGAAATAAGTGTGGCTTATCAGGAGGGCAGGAGTCTGCCCGTATCATAGACTCATAACGATCTGAACACTGGAAGGGAGAGGTTTGTTCTCACAAACGAGTAAAATGAGAATCTAATTCTGTACCCAGTTCCAAAGAGGGGGATTTTTTTTTTCCCCCATTACCAAGCCGTTCTCAGACACCTGCTGGGGGTCGTACAATTCAACTCAGTCCTGCCACTATGGACCCGGAGAGAGCGTCAGACCCCACAAGTCAAGGACTCTGTCTTACCAGACTGCTCCCCTCACCCACACTTCAAGAGGCAGGTTCAAGGCAGAAAGAAAGCAGAACGGCAGGCTCCTGCTGGCCAAGGCTGTCCCTTCCGCTCAGGAAAGGAAAACTGATTCTGGAAGCCGCATCCAGGAATCTTCTCCTTCATTCTGTGGGCCAGAACGGGGTGCTCTGGCTGTCTAGCTGCAAGGGAGAGGGAACCCTAAGCTGTGGCCTCTGCAGTGGAAGGCAGCGAGGGGGCAGGGAATGGGACAAGGGCTCCTGGGGGTCCAGCCACAGTGTCTGCCTCAGGGCCCAGCCTGGATTTCCAGGAGGAGGGACATGGGACACAGTCGTTGGCTCAGCCTTAGTGTAACCCAGGGCAGCCGGTTTCCTACTCCTTAGTTTTAAGAACCAGGTAGAATTGGTTCAACTCTCCGTTTCTTGGTGCTGCCAAGGTCGTCTCCAGGATGTCTTCGTAGTAGAAGGGGGTGTGTGTTCTCATGGTCACCTCTGGCTCGCAGCTGCGTGTCAGCGGCAGGACGATATCGCTGCCTGTGGGCCCTGTCCCCTGTTTCCCCGCAGTTGACCCAGATGTGGATCTCAGAGACTTTCTGTTCTTTCCACCAACCTTCCCAGGCTCCAGGTGTGTGCATTTTACTCAGAAGTGAGTTTAGAGTCGGGTCCACTGACATCAAAGCCAAGGAAAATTGCATGGAAGAAAGCGCATTGGTTGCACCATTGTTTCTACAACGGTTTAGTCAGAATGAATTCTTTTCATTGCGTTTTCCCCTTTAGGACAGGCTGAGTCTGTTTTCTAAAGAGCTGTCTATGCCATTGTTTATGTGATGGCGGGTTCCCAGAGCACGGGGGGTGTTTAATAAATTACTTAAATAAAAGCAGGGAGGACGATCACGGGTCAGGAAGGAACCTCTCAAATGTGGGAGAACTTTTGCAAAAGTTTGGAGAATCGGAAGCAGAGAAGCCTCTTTCGGCCGGTTAGTGTTTAAAAAGGCATTTTCTTCTTGAAACTTTCTTTTTCTCCTGTGAAAACTGTTCTTACTGTTTTCTTGGTGGAAGGACTAGGTTTCGGTGTGAAACTGCCATGGTGTCAGTGGCACTTTGATGATTAAAAAAAAAATACTTGTCCATGTAGTTCAAAATATTTTCCTGTAACTTATGTTATCTTTTCCCACCACCTACCCACTTACCAGGATTCTCTGCAGACTCTCCGTGTGCTGCATTTCTGAGGTTGCCTTGGAGAAAGAAGCTCCAGGATCTCGGGCCATAAATAAGGGCACTAAATGTTTTTTTCTTTTCTGCTGGGGAGTGTCTTTGGGCCTGAAACATGTCTGCGTATTTACTGTGGCTCAGTTTCCTTATGTGAAGAGTGGAATTGTCATTTCAATTCCATGGATCCCTCAGTGCCCTGAAGACTTTCTGATGGGCAATTTTCAGCCAGCTTGTGTAGGAAACACTGCTGGCTACTAAGACCTCAGGAAGTCAAGATGCCTTTCTAGGACCAGAATGGAGAGAAGCCACCTGTGTCAGGCCACTCTCGCTGATGCGTCAGATGATGTCATAGCTCTGTCAACTCTTCCCTTAAGGCTCTGATAGATTTCAGCTGCTGTTTTTCTTTTTTGTTTCTGTTTTTTGGTGGGGTTCGGGAGAGAAGGACGGGGGACAAGGGCTGGGCTGAGCTGTAATGCAAGATCCCTTCTCGGAGGAATCATAAGTGGAAGCAATCGTTCACATTCGATAGCTCATCAGCCTACAGGAGGGAGCAGAGCGTGACACGGAAAAATCACATGGGACCACGAGGAAAGTGGGAAAAATCCATTCAGGATGTTCACTACCACATGTGAAAAGTCGAATTGATTTCTACCAAATGGCTTTACATGATCTTCGAGAAGGGTAGGTTAAACAGCCGCTTAGCTAAACAATGCCCACAGATATTTTTCTCATCACCAGTGGGTGATGAGAAACTGAGATTTGCATGAAGTTCTTTTAAAAGGAAGAATAGTCACCAACACCCCAATTTCACTTTTAGATAAAGAAACTGAACTCGAAGTTTACATAGCAGAACAGGAGCTGAGAGAATCATTTATATCGAGTTAAGACTTGACCATTGCTCCATGACTGTCTTCTCGCCTCTGGAGCTGGGGGTGAGGGAGGCTTTGAGGGTGGGTGACACGCCAAGTGGACCATCTCATTGGTGGGTCACCGAGTGGCTGAGGCCAGACTGCCACAGCAGCAGAACAGATCAACCACCATCCTGTCTTTCCAGAAGAATTCCTCCCCATTGTGTTCCAAACACAGAGAACTAGTTACTCTTCTCCAAACGTGGCATCTGCTTGGCTGTTTTTTGTACCTTTGCATATTCACTCCGTCTAGAATCCCTTCCTCATTTGCTCTTCTGTAAGTCCCTCTTCATTCTTCAAGCCCCTTCTCCATGGTCACACCTTCTCAGATGCTTCAGGCACTTTACCTCTCCAGCTCCCATCACCCTGAATGCTGTCCACATCCGGACACGTATCTCCCTCTCTCCCTGTCCTGTGTCTACAACTTTCATTTCTGTAGACTTAACACCTCAACAATGCCTGGCATTGAGGATACAGTTTTTAATTGATTAATTATTGGATCAATCTCACCATGCTCAAAGCTGGAAATGTACCAGTGGCTTCATAAGTCCCACAGAAACCCATATTAATTCACTCTTGCTACATCTGAACTCTTGGGGGAGTTGCTGGGAGCTCACTGAGACAGACCTCAGCCACTGGGTGTGTGCCGAAGGAGCGCAGAGCCACCAGCATTTTACAATCAGATTCTACACCTGCCATCTCATTTAATCTTCATATCAGCACTGCAAAGTAGGCATTAATACCCTTACTTTACATTTAAGGAAACTGGGGCAAAGGGGGGTTACCCATGAGGCTCAAGGTCACAGGGCTCCCCAAAATGGCAAAGCCAGATTTGTACCTTGTCTGCTAAAGGCTAAAGGTGATGCTGTGGACCACTGAGTTGTATGTATTGCCTTTTAACACATCCATCACACATGCATTCAAGGGTACAATGCTGGCAGGGGGTGGGGATGGCTGGGGAAGGGTGGCTCAGCCTGGGTGAACATTTTTTTTTCACTTCCAGGCTTAGAGTAAGACTCCTTAGTGGATCAGGCCTGGGGGCTGGACTGGTGCCCAGACCATCTATTTGGAAAGAGACCCATGGGCCTCCCAGAACCAGGACATCTGCAGTGTCTATAATCAGATGTGTCATTATTGAAGACCAAGTATGAGGGGCTTCACACACACACACACACACACACACACACACACACACACACACACACATACACAAGTGCATTCCCCCAAAGAACCGCTTGTTGGAGACCAGGCAACCAAGGCTCCACAGTCTTTCCCAGTCAGTATCAAGGGGAAAGGTCCTGTGTGGGGTGTGTCGAGAGACAGCACAGCTGGCTCCAAAACAACACCAGTAAGAACAAGCCCTAGGAGGCCAAATGCTCGGCTCCTGCCCTGTGTTGGCTCAGAGCTCTGGGCAGGAGTTTGGAGCGGGAGGCGACAGGCTTTCAGCTGCTCTACACCAGCCCCAGGCGATGGTCGGAGTCCAGGATTTGTCTTGGTTTTGCAATCCTGGAGGACTTTGCTCCTTGCTGCAGACCCAAGAGCTGCCAGGAAGCCCCAGAAAATGCTTGAGAACAAAGAGGCAAGAAACACACTCCGAACCCTTTTACCAACTGGCTCCATCCCAAACCAAAATGAGAAATGAATTGCCGGGGTATGTGCGTGTGTATGTGTGTGTCTGTGGTCTCAAGCTGGTGGGAGAGGAAAGCGCTGTTTTAGATGGGAATATTCAGTTTGGACCATTTAAAGGTATGGTCAAGTGAATGCAGCAAATTAAGTTTCTATACATTTGTCCCTCTGAAAAGCTGATCTGATAAGCTGTAAAATCTTAGCATCTCAAGTTTTCTTAAGTATTAATGTTCCTGGGGGAAAGGCAACGTGTTTGTTTAGCTTGAGACTGTGTTTTCTGAACAGGGAAGATTATCACCCGCATCATTAACTCTATGTCATCGGCAATACCATCTTTTGTTAAGCACAGTTTATAAGCAAGCAATCTGCTGGAAGCTTACTGATAACATTTAACAGTTTTGTTAACAACACTGCTGGGTTGCTATCCTTGACCTTATTTTACAGAGGACACAACTGCTGCTCAGATTGCATAAGTGATTTGTTAAAAGATCCCACTGCTGGTATTTAAATTTAAGTCTTTTGGACTCCAAAATCCACACTCTTTCTGCTTACTGCTCTATGCGCAAATATTTATTATTATTAATACAATGTCTCAAGCCATAGCACTATTCAGCAGTAGGATATGGGAATGACTATCTTCTCAATGTATTGGGCTTTTATAGGAAACTTTGGGTGGCTATGCTGTTACCCCGGCCAGGGATCCAGGAGCCAGGGCCTGCATTCCATTTCTGGTTCTCAACTACTTTTTCTATTCTTCTTTTTGATAAAATAAATGTGATGCCTCTTGCCTTTACACTATTTTGTAAGACTTGACGAATTCATGTCCATAAGTTGCTCCAATATCTTAGTTTTAAGGTATTCACACATTTTGCTAGTTGTTTTGCTTGTTTGTTTGTTTTCTTTTTTAATTTGATTTTTTAGTGAAGTATAGTTGATTTACAATGTTTGTTAGTTTCAGGTATATTTGCTTGTTTTTGATTAAAGTTAGACCAGATTTACTTCATTTGTGTCTGAGCTGAAGTTTTTGGAGCGGTGTAGGTGAGAGGCCTGATCTATGACCTCAGGAGATTGGCATGATCAGCTCATCATCTGGAAAGCTCTTGGAGGCCTTCTTTCCATGAAGTGCTTGCTTCTAGGGAATCATTAGTGTCTAGGAGGTGGCATGTCCTCGTTTTGTAGGACGGGGATCAAGTGTCCAAATGTAACTAGCTCCTTTGGTATCACAACTGAATTTGAACACAAACATCATACTTCATGTAAAATAATGGGCTTAAAACCAAGGCACCCTGTGCATATCTGAGTTCTTAACAAAAAAAAAATCAAGCCAAACAATAAACAAACACCAACAACCCCAACCTTTCAGGACTTTTCTGATAGCATCATTTGACTGAAATAATTATAAGATAAAGCTGTTAAATTGCTGAATATCTGACAATCCTCTATGAGAACATAGGAAAAGCACCATTGACAGGAAGTTATAGGCCCAGAAATATTTAGCATTAATCAGTACTGTATTCAAGAGGATTACACGATGAAACTAATCATTCTCACAGCAATTCTATATCCTTTTCAAGATGAAGACCTGGGCACAGAGGAGGCAAGAAACTCACCCAAACTCGTTCAATAAATTTGTTCAATAACTATTTATTCACTACAAAGCCTGGCCACTCTTCTAGGCACTGGAGGTGCAGCAGTGAACAAACCCAATGCAGATCCCTGTGTCCAGGGAGCTGGTGCTTGAGACAGGGGGCGACTCCCAAACTGCAGATCTCATGTTCAGCAGGACATCCTTACCTTCCGAAGCCCCAGGTGTGAAAATTCACACCTCTAGCCCGGTGGCTGGATTTTGTGGTGGGAGTTTGTTTTAGTAAACTGATTTTACACTGTGAGTTCCAGAGTAACAGATATTGATGTCTCTCTCGTTTCCCCTCAAACAGGTATGAGTGAGAGGGTGTTTGAGAAATATTGGCTCTTTTTTAAGATTATGAAACTCTTGGTCCCTTGCTAATTAAGACTCTTTGCCCCATAGAGCAAAATCTTCATTATAATCCGAGAGACAGAGAGGGACTTAGAAGGGACGAAGGCCTGAAGCCAAGCTCTCAGTGTGAACGCCTTGGTTCAGTCCTATGCACAGTGCAGGTTGCTTTCCTGGATTTGTGCTGATTTGGTTTAAGCTGCATTCAGCCAAGAACGGGAGCCATGGGGGTGCTCTCTCTAAGCATCTGGAGATCACCCTCCCTTTGATGTCAGCTCCCCATATGCTCCTTTTGCAATCATAGCAGCAAAGACTGTGGGCTCCTGAGGGCATAGGTGCCTTTCCTCTTCCTATGCCCGGTTCCCCAAAGAACTGGCTTATTTAAGTGCCTGCCAAACGATGAATGGATAAGTGAAAACATCCCAAGTCCAAGAGTCATGATAGCTAGTTTTGGGTCTTAGAAACTTAGGCCAGGGGCTCCATGTCCCTGCCCCCATATCCTCATCTATAAAATGAGAAGACAAGTCCCCTCAAACTTAGGTAGTTGTAGATGGTTTCTATTCCAGGAATTCTTATTTGCAACAATAGATATGGATAGTCTCCAACTTACATTGTTCTTCTGCTTTATAGTGAACCCTATGGAAAACCCCAAACGAAATCATTTCTGATTTTCTACAGGGTGCTGAGGGGCTGAAGATTTTTTGTTAGGAAAGAGGAGATTTTTATTAGTAGTAGTATTACTGTTATTGATCAGTTATTGAGCACTTAGAATATTCCAGGCGATGTGCTAAGTGCTTTACAGATGTTATTTCTATTAATCCTAACAACGACACTATGATTTGGTCCTTTTACTTTCCTCATTTCATAAACAAGAAAACCAAGGCTCAGAAAAGGTTAATTAACTTAAGCAGGCTCACCAGCTAATAAGTGATGGAGGCACACTCGTGTGTGCACTTGTGTGTGTCTTTGTATTTGTGCAGGTGTGTGCAGGTGTTGACGTCTTAGTGTAAGAGCATCTCTTTTTCCTTGTATTTTTCTCAATTCTGCAGGAAGGTCTATCCCCCAGAGGATACCAGACTCTGACAAAGATCCACAGCGGAAACAAAGCCCCTTCCTGTCCGACCTGCTGTCTGAGTCTGTTCGGGCTGCTATGACAAAATACCACAGATTGAGTGGCTTATAAACAACAAACATTTATGGCTCACAGTTCTGGAGGTTGGCCATCTGAGATCAGGTGCTAGCATAGGCAGGTTCCCGTGAGGGCTCTCGTCTGGGTCACAGACTTCTCATTGCATCCTCACGTGGTGGAGGGGGCTTGGGATTGCTGTAGGGTCTCTTTTATAAGAACACTAATCCCATTCATGAGGGCTCCACCCTTGTGACCTAAGCACCTCCCCAAAGCCCTACCTCCTAATACCATCATCCTCGGGACTTAGGATTTCAACATATGAATTTTGGCAGGGACACAATCAGACCATAACCCCTGCCTAAGCCAAGCCAAGCCGAGGTGTGAGAGTAACTAGATGCTTTACACAAAGGAAAGGCAAAATGAAGGGTAAGCCAGAATCCTAACTAACCAACTTCTACCAGCCCCAAGCACCTCTGTGGTCAGACATCAGTAATCTGTATATAAGAACCAAAAATGACTCCTGGAGGAAACTGGGGTTGTTTAAACTTCTGAAAACTTTTGTGATCACTAAGTCCAGTTGCTAAAATGCCTTT
Source organism: Kogia breviceps (assembly GCF_026419965.1). Taxonomy (NCBI): domain Eukaryota; kingdom Metazoa; phylum Chordata; class Mammalia; order Artiodactyla; family Physeteridae; genus Kogia; species Kogia breviceps. The sequence continues at coordinate 23,051,074 of NC_081325.1, forward strand.
CCATAAGTAAGCCAATTTCACTCAACTCTTCTTTCTCAAGGTTGTAACCATTTTCAACTCAGAGAAGAATATTCAGGTGTCTATGAGTCCTTGATTGCAAACGAATTTGTCTTGCTTTCTGTTAATACTAACAAAGCTGTCATTGATGGAAACCAAGGGCATTAAAACCCAGAGCACATCGACTGGCCTGGGGAAATCAATCAGATTATAACGGCTTTGAGAAACAGGTTCTGTGTTGGGACACACTGGCCAGTCTCCTTAGGGCACACCCAGGATCTCATTACAAACCACCCACCCCATCTTGTGTAGGCTCCTCTGCACAACTCACATGCACAAAATTGCCTCTGTTGGTGGGACGTCCTTCCCCAGACAATGGGTTTGCTGTGTGGTTTCACGGAAGAGACACCATAAGCCGAAGAATTGATGTACATGTCATAGTCTGGTGGCTGGGACACGTTGGTAAAGAGCACCCAATAAGTTCAGGGGGGCTGATCATGCTGTGTTTTGTTGGGCAAAGGCGCAAGGCCACACACCAGCCCACTTGCCACTTACAATACCTGCATTTAGTATCATTGGAGAGGCCCTCCAGGCCTACCTACTAATTGAAATTATTATGCATATTTTACCTGGATTTCAACATGCTGTTGTTTACTCTTGCTGCTGGGTGTGTAAAACAATTGCCGTTACTTTATGTTTGCCTTGCCTTTGTTCCCCTGAGCCAAGTGCAAGCCCCAATCAGCCTCTGCAGGTCTGAGTTTGAGGGTAACTAAGAGCTTGCCTTCTCATTTTACAGATGAGGGTGTGAAGGCTCAGGGACCTTGAGCACATGACCAAGGTCCCAGCTACATATTCTTAGAGTCAAGACCAGAATCTACCTATCATGCCTTTTGGTCTTGGGATCTTTTCATTCATTCACGCAACATTTGACAAGCACTCAAGCCAGTTCTTTGAGGAACTGAGGATCTGGAAACGAAAGGGGGTCTTGTCCTGAGGAGGCTGTGGTCACTGATACTCTGACTGCAAGAAGCCCTGGGTCCCAACATCAAAGGGAGAGAGATGGACGGAAGCTGAGAGAGAGCATTCCCACAGTTCCCATTCTCCACTGAATGCGCCTCAAACCAAATCAGCACAAATCCGGGATTCACTAAAGAAGACACTGGAAAACAAGGTGAAAGTGACCGAGGCCAAGAGAACCGATACGAGTGCCTTCCTATCCCTCCTGAGAAGTGAGCCAACGAGTGGCCCCCAGTGACAACGTGGGACTCATGCCTGGGCCTCACCGCCCACCCCGGCACCGCCTGGGATGATTCACATGACAGAGAACAACGGGGCTGTTTCTTAAGAGTCATTTGTCAAGCTGACATCCGTGCCTAGAGTTATTTAGGGCTTTCTAAAGACACTTCTTTCCCTCCCTGCTGCAGGAAGCACCTGCACGGCTGTCGAGCTTTGGGTTTGCTCAATGACACTTTGATATCCCTCAAGGCCATCAATTACACTTCTGTCCCTGCCAGCATGGACTTTGGCTAATACAAAGATAGGAAAGCTTAGGGAGGATGATGAAGAGGAAGAGGATGGCGAGATCCCACCCCGCCCCGGGATCTGAGACCAGACACTGTCTGGATGTGCGCTCCTTGCTGATTCCTATGGGTAATCCTCCAGGCCAGGCCAGTCTGAGTCCTTGGCTGGCTGGACTCGGAACTTAACTGTGATGCTCCCATGAGAGCAAGTCTCCCTCTTGTCAACTACTTAGAGGAAAAGCAGGCCCACCAGATGAGTGAGACTCAAGCAAGATTCAGGTAAATGGCTTCAGGGAGAGGGAAATTGGAGAGGACTCAGAGGAGAAAAATATAAATAATTAGAAGATCCGGTGAATGGACCTCTGAAAGCAGTTAGGGGAATTAGAGTTGTTGAGTCTAGGGAAGGCAAGGGTGTACTAAGAACCAGCTTTGATTACAGGGAGAATAATTGTGAGGAGATTATTGATCATTTCCACTGAAAACATGATGTGGGTTAGTGATGCTTAAATTGCAGACTGAGAATTTTGTGCAGTGCGTGCTGGCCCGTCTGGGCTGTTACATTGTTCTTATTCATGAGGTGGTGGGGCTTCTTCTGTGGAGATGTGCATGAATGAAAATGACATCCTCCCAGCTGGAATGGTTTAGGGAAAGTCCTAATGGCCCATGGGTCTCCTCCGTTCAGTTCACACCGCCCAACAGCCCGGTTTGGCCCTTATGTCTGAATCAGTTTGGCAGACTCTTGGCTGGTATCCAGACATTCCGCCTCTACCTCCTCCAACCTGTTTTGCATAGTGAGGTCCTACTTATCTTCCTTAAATTCATCTTGGCTTATAGCAGTGTCCTGCTCAAAAAGTGTTGATGCTTTATTCATTCATGCAACAAATATTGAGCACATATTGTGTTGAGCCCAATACTGTACTAAACTTTGTGCATACAGTGTGGTACAAAGTGCAATAGGCCCTCAAGGAGGTCTTTCAGTCTTCGTGTCCTTGTCCTGGAATTTTTCAAGGCCCCCACTGCTTGGTTTTGACATGTCTTTCTTTTTTTTTTTCTTTGTGTTTTTTTTTTTTGTGGTACGCGGGCCTCTCACTGTTGTGGCCTCTCTCATTGCGGAGCACAGGCTCCGGACGCGCAGGCTCAGCGGCCATGGCTCACGGGCCCAGCCGCTCCGCGGCATGTGGGATCCTCCCGGACCGGGGCACGAACCCGCGTCCCCTGCATCAGCAGGCAGACTCTCAACCACTGCGCCACCAGGGAAACCCTGACATGTCTTTCTGACTTTATGCCAACTACGAAACTTCCCCCTCCACCAGCCTGGTCTATTCACCATGCCCAGCTCACTCTGGGCCTTTCCTCTCATCACTACTGGTGCATGGACTAGCCTTAGCCAAAGCCCATCTCTCCTTTGAAACCAACACAGGTCTCCCCTCCATTAGCAGGACTTCTGAGGCCACTTGGGTTTTGAGAATTCCAGCACCTAAGCCCCAGCCGTGTTTCCTTGGCACTACATATTTCCTGCCTGAGGGCAGATTGCAAACTGGGCAGCTGCTGTGCCTGCTATGACCACTGCTGCATGAGACCACTGTGCATGAGACCCCAGAGAGCTGTGATCACATGGACCTTCTCTCCGTATCCAAAGCTCTGCTGTGAGCAGTGAAGATAGTTGGGGGTTGGGGGACAGCTCAGGTGTTGGCAGGTGCTTCCGGAGCATTTTACACTATTAAGAAAAGTGCAATTATATCAAATCTCTGAACTTAACAGGAGAAAGGCTTTTGTGATCGTTTAGTAAAACTACCTCATCTTCCAGATGTGGAAACTGAGGACCAGGGGAACTGGTTTACCCAAAGCCACTAGGTGAATTCATAACAGAGTCAGATCTGTTCTTGTCCACTAAACTAACCTGTCTCTATACACTCCAGCAGTTGGAATCCTAAAGAACCTACCATTTCAGGACACACGTGAAAGAAATAGGAAATGCATTGGTTTCTTATTATGGCTGTTAACAAAGAAACGCACATTTAGTGGCTTAGACGACACAAATTTACTTTCTTACAGTTCCGTAGGTCAGAAGTCTGACATGGGTTTAGCAGTCTCACTGCTAAAATCCAAGTGTTTGCATGGCTTCATTCCTTTCTGGAGGCTCCAGAGGAGAATCTGTTTTCTTGCTTTTTCCAGTTGCTACAGGTGGCCTGCATTCCTTGGCTCATGGTCCCTTTCATCCATCTTTCAAGCCAGCAACGGTGTGTTGAGTCTTTCTCGCGCTGCATCACTCCTGCCTCCTCTCCTGCCTCCCTCTTTCACTATTAAGGACCCCTGTGGTTACAGTGGGCCCACCGGGATACTCTTCCTATCCTAAGTTCAGTTTAATCGCAACCTTAATACCTCTTTGCCATGTAAAGCAAGATATTCTCATGTTCCCTGGATTAGGAGGTGAACATCTATGGGGGAGGTCCTTATTCTGCCAACCCCAGGAAAGGAACAGAGAGAAATGAGAACAAAGGCCAACTCTCTGTCGTGTTTTCTTAATTTTTCTAATTCTCTGTGACCAGAAAAAGTTACTTTGAAGATATCCTAGATTAGGCTTCTCTTCTGAGCCATGATCTGGTTAATGGTCAAGACACAAAGGAAAGGAAAATGCCAAAATTTATAGAAAAGAAAGCCTCCAAATGTTGGCAAAAATGGGATGAGAACCAAGGGAAGACCTCTCTAGTTTCTAAGGGCCTGAGAATTTCTAGGCTTCAAGGGTGTGGGCTTAATATACCAGAGGAGGGAGTTTACATGAGGCATGTAGATGGAATCCCTGACTTCAAGGCCTGTTGGTCATTAAAATCAGTAAGTTAGAGTAGGGCAAAGAAGGGAATGTCTTGGACAATTTAAGGATGGAATCAACACATTTTGGGTCAGGATGTTTTCATAGACTCCTGGCCTCTCAGAGTTGAAACAAAGGGCCTTAAGAGGTTCCTTGTCTGACCTTACACCTAATGCAAAGTCCTCTGTAAGACCTTTGACCACCCACCATCACCCTGCTTTGTGGAGCTCTGGCCAGAGGTAGAAAATCATCTAGATTCCCTTAGGTATTCTCCAATTCCCTGTGTTTATGATTTTCTGTGAACCTCAAATTTTATTTCTAATTAATTCTTGGAGTTGGTGGGAAAATCAGGCAAACTATCCCTCCTGATCTTTTCTCTATCAGGATGGTAGGATTTTGACTGTTGTTCTATCTTCACATGGAGAGTCTAACACCTCCCTAGACCACATGTAGTATTTAACCTTCACTGATGGGACTGTGAGGAAGGGAGGAAGAGCCCAGGGAGGAGTCATCTGCCAGTGGATTTGGTTTCACAGGGCTCTCTTGTCCTCATATGCTGTAGTGGCTGTTGTTTAATCTGCCTAGCACCCCTCCCCCACCTCTTTTGGTAACAGACCCTGTCTCCTGGTCACATGGGACACATGACCCAGGAGAGCCAATCACATACCTCCCTTGCTTAGTCATTGTGGCTGGGCCAATCAGCATCATCACTCTGGGATTGTTTTCTAATCCATGGGAGGAGGGGGAGGAAATGCCCATCTGCTCAGATCCTGAGCTGTGAGGAGGTGAGATTTGCCCATGGCCACATCCCCACCTCCTGGAGAAGCTCATCTGGGAAAATGGCATCATCCAGGAGTGAAAAAAAGAGTGAGTATCCTCAGGGTGTTTCAGGTCCCTCAATCCAAAAATCCTTTTTTATGGCTTGGTTATATGAACAAATAAATTTCTCTTTTAGGCTTAAACTGGCTCAAGATGTGTTTCTTCCATCTGTAACCCATGAGTTCTAAATCATTTGGGACTTTTCTCAGTTTTCCCGCTTTTTAGAGACTCTGAAAAGTAAACTAAAGATCAGAAACAATTCGTCTCAGAGTCCAACCTGTCCATGAGGCTTTGGGGAAGAATGAGTAGAAAGAAAGAGTAGAAAATCATGCAGGTGAGAAATAAAGGTTCTTGTGTGAAGCCCAGTGAGATGGGATCCGTGGGTGATTCATGGGGTCCCTCTCCCTTTGGTCCTTTTGGACCTCAACTTGCTTAAAATATATCATAGCCCTAAACTCACACAGATTCAAGCCAACCTTGGGTTCCCAAAGGGAATGTTTTTCTACTTTATGGAAATGGTACTATTTGTTTGGTGTAAATCAGAGCTTTAGAGAGTACTCAGTAGATTCACTGTTAAGCCCAAGGGAAAGGGGAGGGAAGCGAGAGAAAAGTCTAGAAGTAAGGAGAGAGAAACATGACTCCACCAACAAGATGCTGACTGAATATCTCCTATGATTTGTTAGTCTGTGCTCGTTTCAACTTGTCATTCCAAAGCACCAAGCAGAAACCTTATTCATGATGACAGACGCTAAGAATTAGGTGTGTCTGGTAGAAGAAAAATGCACACCCAGGTAGGAATGGCAGGCAGCAAAGTGGACAATTACTCATGAAGGCTATTAAGGAAGGAACAAGGATGAGAGGGCCCATGTTAAACTACACATTAAGTTAAAACATATGGAAAAAATTTTTTTTTGGATATATATTTAAAGCCTGTAACGGTCTATACAAAGAGGCTGTGGCATCTCCCTCAGAGGGAGCCTATTGAGGATAGTTTAGACTGCCTCATGACCGCTTCTCAGGCTTGATTATAGGTCTGCAACTTGGCCCTCACATCTGCTTTTCAGTATCACCGTGGGGGAGGGCAATTTGTCCCTTTGGACTCTTAAACATAATCTAAGGCTTTTGCATTTTTTTTTTCCTGGCAGAGTTAGTTTTCCATGTTTATTTTGTCAAGAATGGCTTTATATATATTTTTTTATATATAATTTTTTTTTTGCGGTAAACAGTTGAGCAAAATGTACACAGTGTTGTCCAAACTTCTTAAGTGCTCCCAGATTTGGAAGCAGTGTTTATTTATGTAGCTTTCAGAAAGTCCGAATGGATCTGAAAGGTCAGAAGATACCTGAACTTTAGACTCTGCCCTTCAGCTCACACACTGTTCTGTCCATTGTTTTATCTTCAAAATGGGAAAACGAAGAACTATTCTTTGGCCGTATCTTACTCACAGAGCCTTTCCCCTCCTGCAGACTGTGCCACCACCCGCAAGCTTGAAAACACCCAAGGAAACCATCCCGGCATTGTGAGCAGACTAATCGCCACATACCACTCAGTTTTCCTTCCTGGACTGCGTCACTGGCCGTAGCCCTGCGGTTCTCACATTGTTTCTGTCATCATCCCAAGGAGCATAATTCCTGATCTTGAGTCTGGGCAGGACAGCCTGTCTCAGCACGAGCTCTTATGTAAGTGGCTATGGGAAGAGTTGGCAATTAACAAACATATTTCCAGCCATTGTTTTCTCTGCAGTCTTGAAAATTATTTTCTCTGGGGCTGCTGCTCTCCTGCCCCAGGATGGAAGATTCCCAGCTTAGAAATGTCTTGCGCTGCATTTCTAGATTCTAAAATCAGAACGAAGTGAGCCATTGAGCACGGGGGCATTTAGATGGATTTCTCTGCAAGGGGATTGGAGGCAGCATTTCAGAAAGCTTGTCCACCCGTCTGTGCTGCTGGTGACTGTTGGTAAATTACATGGTCCTTCAGAGCCACGGGTGGGGAAACCAAAAGACCATAGGAACTAACCTGGGAATGGAGAAGTGATTTCATGGCTACCAGGTCCTGTCCTCCAGTGTCAAAGTCAGACTCACTGCATGAACAGATTCCACCAGTATGAGAAAAATGGGACTATTTGCAGACTCCATTTCTCCTTGAACCACTCCATCTTAGAAACTCAGAGGAGGGACGGTTTCCAATACTGCCTTAAAATACTCTGCCTCTAACTCCCATTACTGAATTTAGTGAAAATCCCACCCAAGTAGGCAGTTCCTGGGAGAATCTTGTAGGGACGCTCAGACAGCTCCTGGTTCACTGGGGGGTACCCCTGGGCTTCCTGTGGTTGACACGACGTCACCTGCGAGGCTACCTGGCTTCAGCTGCTTGTCTGAAGCAGTCATTTCCTCCTCCCGCCTCCCCCCCCCCACCGCCCCGCCTTAGTAGTCTCCATTGGGAGGCCCCCACCAAAATGATCACGTCCCCACTTTCCCAGCAGTGGCCAGCTGCTCTGGGGGTACTCTCTAAGCTGAAAGCCAGGTTGCTTTCTCTGTCTCTCTGAGTAACTCAAGTCATCTCACAATGAATTACGAAGCGCATTTGTTATTTTTTATGGGGGGTGGTGGTGATGGGGTTGGCATGCACGCCCAGAGTCTCTTTGAGTTTTCCTTGAGCCTCCTGAGACCCCTGAGAGAGGACTCATTGCCTGTAGCCTGGACATGTCACTACACACTTGAGAAGCCTCCACTCTGCTCACTGTCAAGGCTGGGTCTGTGTCTTTATTCATCCTACTTCGCTCACTATCATCTCCGTAACATCCACAGGACAAGGATAAGGTTACTTGAAAAGGAAGAGGTTCACGCAGGCCACTTGGCTCGTCCTTGGTCACCTGGAGCTAAGATCGGCTACATAGTTTGCAGGGCCCAGCGCAAAATTAAAATGTGAAGTCCCGTTCTGAAAAATTATTAAGAACTTCATGATGGTAACAGTCAAGCCTTAAGCCAAGCATAGGCCCTCCTATATAACGACACAGGTTACACACCCAGGGAGCCTGTATAGTTTTATTTGAAATTGCCAGTTTTCTGAGTGGAGTGACCAGAAGAGGTAAGTACTTTGAAGACCATGTAAGGAAGTCTATGACAGAGAGGCATCAGCTGGCTGCTTCTAGCAGCGTGCTCTAAGTGGGGGAGGTCTTCTGAGGACACCCTGACTAGCAGGCACCATTCTCAGTACTTCCATATGTTAAGTCCTTTCATATACACACACGCATATAATTTACATCTATTACATCATGAAGCCTCAGAGCAACCATACCAAGCAAGTACTATTATTTTCCCCTGCTTTACAGTTGAGGAAACTGAGGCACAACAGCACTTAAGAAAACATTGAGAGTTTGCTTCTCAGCTTTCTGAGGCAGAACCTCTGTTTTTCAAGTCTACCGGACCTTACCAGACCTGGAAGGACTGAATCATGCTGAACTCATGGATAATGGATTTCTATGCTGCAAAAACACATGTATTCCTCTACAGTGATAGGCGCTACCATTCCAGTAATTCAGTTCCGTGATCCAGGGCACCCCTTTGGGTATTAAGGTGCCTGGGGTGACTAAAGTCAGAAGGTTTCTCAGTGAGCACAGAATCAAAACAAAGCTAACTGCAAAATCCAGGGGAGACCTTGACCAGACTAATGCAGAACCCGGGAAACGATCTTCCTTGTTCTTAACGCACTTCTTCCTGGTGGGTGGAGCCCCCATCTGCTGAGCACAGAGGCTCTGTCCTGTGCATGGAGTCACTCCCACCACCTCATGCCACGCCAGTCACATTGCAACCGAGGGGGGTGTCCCTTTCTTTACATTGTTGCAATCAGGTCTGGGATTTGATCCCAGACGTCACAATCCGGGCAGTAGTGTATTTACAAACCAACTCCGAGGATGCCCAATGCGCAGAAGCCCTGTTGATTTCTACCGGTTTCCATTTCCAAGGACACCCTGAATCTGGCCCTCTGTGTTGCCTAAACTTAGCACTTAAGTAATTCCAAAGAGAGGCAGAATGTTAACATGCTAAAACGAGATTGTGTTGGTTCCATCATGAATGTAGGATAAAGATGCCAAGCTGTCCCTTTGGAGGTAAATTAACTCCCTAAAAGCTCCTACCTGAGTAGCACTGAATAAATAAACATCAAAACTACACTTGGACAGGTTTCAAGTGGGACTGAGGAAGTAGTTGTAAAGTAAATGACTTTTGCATCATCAGGGAATTAGTTTTTGTTTTGTTTTGTTTGTTTGTAAACCTCACTTGAAAGTTGTCTTCTCCCTGCCAAAAGTCAGGATGAGTCAGAGGACCCATCTTCTGATGTACAGAGAACCTGCAGCAGGTGATTTTGAAGGGAATCGTCTGGGGGCCAATTTAGAATAGCACGATGATAGCTAACATTAAAAATATTTTTACTATATAGGTGGCAAGAATTTGCTAACTGAGTAAAAGTAAGTATTTTCTAACAACGCTCTGAGATTGTTCTCATTTTACTGAGAGAAAATGGATTTGGGACCAGCAATTGTAATAGAGATAAAGGTGATGATTCTTAATCTCTGAACTAAAAGCATTAAGAATTGGCCGCAATTGGAAACTTGTCTTAGACGGAAGGGATGGTTCCACACAAACGAGTGTGGGCTGGATACTGGTGGGGCACATGAGGAAGGACGAGAGACTCAAATAGCCACGTGATGAAGATACAAGAGGGTCCTAAAAGGACTAGGGCAGAGAAAGCACCAGGGCAGGCATTTCTTTGGGTTAGGTCCACCTGGATAAAATTCTCCTGAGATCCCTCACTGAGAAGGGGTCACAAAGACCAGCAGGACCATCTAGTCTCTAGTTAGGTATGAATATTAATTGTAACTGATTATATATGTGTTCATTTATGCTCAAGTTAACTGTGAGTAGATTGGTAGGATGTCATTCCATGGTACGGATTTGGTTTTCTTTCCTAATCTCTTTTGCTTCATTAGAAACTCCAGTTAATGGAACACTTCCAATATTGTGGGAAGCAGAAGCCAGCTGACCAGCACATAGTCACTTAGCCTTCTCTTTCTTCCCAGGAGGTGGTTACATCATATCCATTTGTACAAGAGGAAATAGTGGCTTGGAGGTACTCAGTAATTTTCACAGTGAGGTAGTTCACAGGTGAGTGGTGCAGATTTGGGTCTCAGATCTCTCTGGCTCTTTCCCCTTCAGTGGAGAATCAGGCAAACAGCAGTCCTCGGATAGGAGAAGTCAACCAGGCTTATTCCTGTCTTCGGCAGGCCTCCCATGGCCCTGTCTGCAGCTGCCCTCTCTGTGGACCCCACCCCCGCCCCACCCACCAGGGTCTAACCTCAGGTACACGGTGGTCTCCTTTAGCTCATTGCTTGGCCTACTCAGGTGTGGTAACTGAGAAAAACAAGCATATGACTGTGATTTTCTTAGCTACTTTTTAATGTTCAAATCAGCTCTTTGAAAACAAAGTCAAGATGCAGTAAGTGTTTATAGTTAAAGTAGGGAATCAAACAGCACTTCTATAGCATCTACTATGTGGTAGGTACTGTTATTGGTGTGTTCCATGAATTCAGTTTGCCCCTGGCTTCATAAAGCAGTTTGTGTGTGTGTGTGTGTATTTGCCTGTTTGTGTGTGTGTGGTATGTATGTGTGTGTGGCAAAGGATGCTAGAATTTCAATTTTCTCCTGCTCCCATCTTTGAACTTCTCAGAATTAATTTTAGCCGGGCTGGACCTAAGTAGAATCTAATTCTTACCTGTGGCTCCCAAAATGGTCCCACTCTACAGGCTGCCTGTTTGGCAAAGGGAGGGGCCAGACAAGACACAAGGGTCTGAGGCTCACCCTGGAGTCCCCCAGGCCTGACCTCTCTGGAGGTGTTATCAGAATCTGTGGTTCCTGTTCTGCTTCCTCCTATTTTGCTTCTTCCCCCGCCATCACGAAGTCTTTCTTTCGATGGTGAAGAGCCATGTGCTAGTTGCCTTCTATGCCAACAGTCTCACCCTCCTCTGGCTCTCAGGGCCAAGGACCCCGTCCCTTGGGACCTCGTATGCTTGGCTTCCCTGCACCCTGGGAGGCTGGAGACCGCTCCATCTCCTGGTGCCCATACAGCCATGTGAGACACATGTGTGCAGCCGGGGGAGAATTTGGCTCCTAGGATCCAAAGACACTCAAAACCAAGCTCTGTGTAGTAATTCCCCACATAAATCTTGCCTTTGACTACAAATTATTTAGACTATCCCATTTCACTTCCTTCTCCTCTCCCATCAGATTCAAAGGATTTTAGACTTAAGAGAAACATTGGGTCTGAATTAAGCTGAGTCATTAACTTGATCATCTTTAAGTCTCTCGTTTCACCAGGGAAGCCTGGGAATAAGGAGATGCAGGGGCAGGGGCTCCCCAAAGCAGGGGCTCTGAAGTTATCTATGTATAAAAAGGCATTTGCAAAGCCAAACTTGCTGTGGCCTTTATGATATTGAAGATGGTGCAGCCCAAATGAAACATAAAACATAAGGCTGGCCCACCTCACTGTGACATTATGGCCCTTAATAATTGTCCTGGGTGGTGCACCTCCTGAAATTTGAAACAGGAAGGAAACAAGATTCCAGGGGCTCCAGCAAGACCATAATGACAGCTTTAGAGAGCGCTGCAGCCATTTTTTTTAGGCCTCTGCCCCACCCCTGGGGTCGAGGGTAGTATTTGATCTCTACAGCTTTCCTTCCATCCAGTTCAAGTACCTGCTTGCAGGCTTCCCTGGCCCAACATGCAAACAAAAAGTGACAAAGGAAAACACTGGCAGCAGTTTCCAAGGCAGGCCTGAGGCAGGGATTTCCCAGAGTTTGTTATGAGAGGCAACCTGCTCTTCCCACCAGGTTGGGAGTGGCCAAGAACCAGGTGGAACAGCCGTGAGTCAGGCCTAGAAAATTTCAGTTTCAACACCCCTCTGCAAGAGGCTGTTTAATTATATCTGTTACCTTCAATGAAAAGGTCACTCACCCTGTAGTAAATGATTCATTGCTGGCTGCTGAACATACTCTTCCGATTCTAATTCCTTTACATTTCTGGTTAATTTTTGTAGGAAAACCAGGATGTGATTCATTTTGTTTTATGGGATGGTAACCACAGTCGATGGTCAGTTGGTGGTGAGCTGTTCCCGTTTGATGGATCCTTTGCAAACAGCGCTGTGTGGGATTGAAGGGTGGGCGTGGGCGTCATGGGACTCAGTCTGTAGTTCAAATTCTGGCGTAAATTGTTTCACCCAAGTCTAAGGTTCCCTGAAAGGTTGGAAACAAGTTAAATAATCACTGTGGTCTGAGCAGGGCAGGCAGGAAGGATGCGGGGTTTCCAGAGAGACCATTCATTCACGCCACACCGGGGCTGCCCTCAGGATCCCCCAGCCCCCAACTCGCTGTCCTCAGCCCTTGAAGCGAAGGACCCAGGAGGATCAGCGGTCCCCTCTTAGGACCTGTCAGCACTGTTCCTGAGACGACGCCACCGTGCTCAGGAGTCACACTGAGCACCTGTCATGCTTGCTGGCTTTCTTTGTTACGGTGATGGCAAAGGGGCAGGCAGAGAGCTATGGAATTTGATCTACAGCTCTTCATCACAACTCAGCCCCTTCGTTTCCCTCAAGAGCATAATTGTCAAGAGTCCAGTTTGTTGGAGATTATTTTTTGGATCGAAGAGGGGCGTGGGGGGAATCAGTAGATGGAGGGAGTGTCAAATGTGTTCTAATCATTTCTTCACATCTTTCCCTACCTTTTTTCTACGTGGGACTCATTTAACGTCTGTCGTAAGCTCCTGAAGAAGCAGAGCACATCTTCTGTACCGGTACCTAAGAGCTGACCCAGTTTCCTGGGGCTTGAAGCTTAGCCACTCTGGGGACCTCATTTAAGAAAACTGAATATTCATAATTAGGATAGAAAGAGAAATAAATGATAATTTAAAAAATACTGACAAATACCACAAACACTGACAAAAATCCAGAAAAACCCCATGCTGTTTTTATTAACTAATTGCCTGGCATACCTCTATAATACGGTTTTCCCCACCCTTTTTTTGCCTACATACTCTTTGATCATCTCGTCACATGACAATAATTTTATAGAAAAACAATAGGAGGATAATTCAGTCTTTCCTCTAACACGGTTGATCAAAAACATTCTTTTTCAACTTTAAATTAAATAGTTGGGACGTATAAACAACGTATCAACTCACACAGGGAGAGACACACTTGCTATTTATAGGACTACTAGAGGTTTGTGTCCTACAGATGCTGCGAGAACTTCCTTTTTGATGAGGCATCCACCAGAACTGAAATCTCTGCTTACAATTTTACATGTTTGCTGATTGGTAGACCTGCTTCTGCTTCCATAATCTCAAACCTCTGTGACTCTCCATTTTCCATAGAGTCACAGGCAAGACTCTGCATGGCACATTGGTATCATGATATAACACCTGGCTGTGTGCCTTCACATCACGATGATGGATGAGTTGGCACAACAGGTTCCAGGAGTATTTATAGAAGCAATTCCTCCACCACAGTAACTTGCAATAACTTAATCATAATACGCAGAGGTGACTGTGAACCATAAAAATACATCCTGTTAAATCCAGACCAAATTTATCTCCAACTCACCTTTGCCTCAGCAGAATTCCCAAGTGCTCTGGCCACTCCAAGCCAACCCGCACAAGAGTGAGTGTGGTGAAGCAGAAGTCAGAGAAGAAGAAATAGTCTGAACTGATTCCAGTTAAAATATTTTACTTTTGCAAATTTTACAGAACTCCTGTGACCGTGAACCTTGTAGCTCCATTAACATCAGTCAATCTGCCTCTGCTTGTATCCATTTTAAAGCTCAGTTCAGTGCTTAATCAATAGTTCTTCATTGAGAAATGGAGAAATTAATCTTGAAAACACAGTGAAAAAAGAGGAAAGAGGACATGAAATGTGAGGTGGCTGGCAGCCATGCATGTGCCGAGCAGCATGTCAGCCTGACATGGGTCCAGGGAAGCAGCCAGGTGGCCAGCCTGAGATGCTCCCGGAACCTTCAAGGGATGCTCTAGGCTGGGGATCTGGTTTCTGGACCATGATAGTTTCCAAAAGCACAGAGCAGTCTTGGCTGTTACTGAAAGTGAGAAGACATCCTGCATGTGCCAGAGAGAGAGGGAAGAGAGATTAGGAAGGGAGTGGGAAAGGAAGGACAAAAAAATCATGATGATAAAGGAATTTGCCTCATTAGTCCTCCAACTCTTCTTCCTAGCAATGGCAATTCCGTGTGTAGCCTGGAAGGAGAGTATGTCAGAGGTCACTTGTGGGTACATAAACCTTTCAGAAGTGACCCACAAATGACAGTGGTCTGCTGGTCCTGCAGAGAATCCTTTGCTAAGTCTGAGGATTTTCCTGTCTGTGTTTCTAGGAGGCCTTTGTGGTTGGTTCTTTTTATGGATAAGAAAACAGTTTTATGGGGGAGAGAGTGTGACTTGTGACACTCTTGTGAAATGGATGAGACCCACTGCAGAGCTGGAGCAAAACCTCATATTCTCCATCTCCTAGTTTCCTAGGGCTTCAGTATTCTCCTGTTCATTAATTGGGTCGATGACTGTGTATTGACTATATACTGATAGCCCTACATGCCAGGTACTTTTCTAGAACTGGGGATACAGTGGAGGACAAGACGGGTAAAGCCCTTGCCATCATGGAGCTTCCATTCTAGTGGGGGGACAAATGGTATATAAGCCAATGAATATTATATATCAGCTCCAGTAGCAATAAGTCTTGAGAAAATGAAACAGGAGGATGGGATATGGGTTTAGAGAGGAGTGTGTATGTGGGGGAGACAACGGCAGGGTCGGGTGTGTGCTCACTTTTGAAGAGGTGACACCCAGCACTGGAATGGTGAGAAGGAGGAAGGCATGCAAGCATCTGGGAAAAGAGTTCCAAAAGGAAAGGGAACACCAGTCATGAAGGCCCCCAAGACCAAGAGGAGTTGGCACATTAGAGGGACAGAGAATACACCAGTGTATCCACAGTGAGGAGGTGGAGAAAGGCAGGGGATGAGATCAGGGGGAAATGGCCCAGGTGGTGATGAGCTTTGTAGCCTATGGTTAGGATGGTGGATTTGGACAAATTAGCCTATCCATTCAGACACACAGACTCCCATCGTACAATTCTACCCCATGAGCCTAGAAGGGTATGTAGAAAACGACTATAGTGAACGTAAAGGCCACCAGACCGGGGCCAGGAGTGGGCTCAGGGAACTGTGAGAGTGATGAGAGGCGTCTGCAGACCCCAGGGGAACAATGGTGGTGGAGTAAATGGGTTTCACGTGACCCTCAGTAGGGCCTGCTTCAAGGTACCCAAGAGAGTGAGCTGGCACCAGGTGTGCGGAAATAATCTTCATAGTTTAAAAAGACTACTTTGAATACACAGGCCATAGTGAGATAAGAGAGGTAGCAGAGAAGCCAATTAAAATGGGATTTTTGTGGTAGTTCAGGCCCATGGTAATGTTACCGAGTCTAAGCTCCTATTGTTTTGCCACTCAACCAGCCAGTAAATAGAGATGGGTTGTTGGGACAAGGAATAGCAACTCTATTTGGAAAACCAGCAGGCCGAGAAGATGGTGGACTCGTGTCCCAAAGCACCATCTTACCCAAGTTAGAATTCAGTCCTCTTTTATACTAAAAGGGGAGGGAGTGTGGCTGCTTGTTGCTAACTTCGTTCTTGCGGCTGTCCACTAGGTCTGGTCACAATGTTCCTATAAACCTCCAACAAAGCAAATGTCATCCTCTGTTCTGCAACTTTCTATCTCTATATGAATGGGAAAGTGTCATACGTTTAAAGGTCAGAGCCTTGAGAATGGGCAATCTGTAATATTTCAGGCTATAGCAAATATTCTTTTACAAACAGTGCAGAGCCTACATGACTACGCGCAGGCAACAAAGCACAGAGGTTAGAGCTAAAGGAATAGATTCAATATGGAGTCAGGTTTGTTCTCCGCTGTTACAGTAATACTTGCAGGCACATATCTTGGAGGTAGAGCTGAGAAGACTTGCTAAACAATTGGAAGGGGATATACAAAAGTGAGGAGGAGGATGCTTTCATCAACTGCTGAAAAAGGGAAGATGAGAGAGAAAGAATTTTAGTGGGAAAATCTCGCTTTGTTGTGCTTGCGATACCTAATGCTATGTTGACTAGGACAATGAATGGAAGACATGGAGCCCAAGGAGAAGGTGGGGCTGGATTTATATATTACTGGTTTTATTAGCTCCTATTGATTCTTCAGCAATATTGCAAGCAGCCAGGCAAACGTACAGTTCAGATCTTGCCATTTGTCACCTGTGACAAGTTGACAGTTTGTTCATCAAAAATAAACAAAGAAGAGTTGTTGCTGGAAGCAGCTGCCCACCAGGACTCATTTCTTTGCCCCTCTTACATTTAGGAAGAAACCAGTGATTAATGTTTCCAGGTCAAGGAAACAGTCACAGAATAGTGAGCAGCTGTATCTTATTGAGTCTTTCTCTTCCCTGTGTAGCTGGCCAGTTACAAAGGGTTATATGTCTCTTGGGCAGTATTTCTTAACCTTGGCACTATCGACATTTTGGACCAGAAAATTCTTTGTTGCAGTATCTGTCCTGTGCCTTGTAGGATGTTTAAGAGAATTCCTGGCCTCTACTCACTGATGCCAGTAGTATCCCCCCAGTAGTGATGATGAAAAATATCTCTAGATATTGCCAAATGTTTTCCGGGGGCAAAAATCACTTCTGGCTGAAAACCACTACCCTAGAGAATGGTGAAGCCACAAAACGAAAGAGGCCAGAATCCCTGAACCTCTGCAAGGAGAATATCCATCACCCGCTGACCAGGAAAATCCACGTTGTACTGTCCTGTGAGTAAAATAAAAGTTTATTGTGTTAAAGCTACTGCTGCACAGTTAGGGGCTTCTTTGGTACTCTAACCAGTCCAACTAGAATAATGCCATAAGCAAAAAAACAAAAACAACTAAAAACCACAATCTTTCTGTCTCTCCAATGTCGCTAATGAGCTGTGTGACTCCCCGTAAAGCATTCAGCTTCTCTGAGCCTTAGTTTTTTCTCATCTGAATATAAGGTAATGTTGGACTAGACATGTGCCTTCCAAACACTTAAGACTTCAACTCACAGGCAAAAATACATCGTGGTCTAGGACACACGTAAGAGTTTCACAGAGCAATACTTACCATTACTATGAGCAAATAGCTTTAATATAGTTGGGATACTGCACCATCATTAAAGCTATAAAAAGCTATCATTATGGCTATAAAAAGTTTGTAGGAAAATGGGAAAATGATGATTTTACTGCATCAAAAAGTAAGAAATTTTAACTGAGCTCTTTCCCAGGGCGATTACCCCAAGCACCATGCATAAAAACTCATTTTTGTGTAGAAATGTTGTTTTTCTAATAGAAAGGAAACCCAATACTACATTTCAAATCCAAAGAAAACCTGAGTTTTGGCCTCTACAGTGCTTCTGACAGACTATATAATCTATAAAAGTGGTGTGAGGAAAATATGTTTCTTCCACCAGGAATTCTGGTGGGAGAGAGAATGACATTATTTGTAGCACTTTCCAAGGACCAGTCCTATGTAAATATAAGGTGTTGTTCTCTCTGCTGTCATAACTAGCAAGAAAAAATATTATGAAACCTTTAATTTAAAAAAAAATAAGACTTTGAATCCTGATTAATTGCTACCATAGACATTCTCTAGAGCACGGAAGTCAAACTCAAAGGGTAATAACCTATTTATTTCCCTGTCTCAAACTCTTTTCCTTGGTTGAAAATACTCTGTCCTAAATCTACAGACTACAGCTGCAGTGGAAATGAAGGAACCAGTCTCTGTGGAGATGTCCACCTTTCTGGAGCCTTCAATGGAAAGTTTTATGAAAAGTAAGATATAATAGAATTCATAAGAAGGTAGAGGGACAATCTTAAAGACTCCAATTTTTCCTAGAGGGCCTCACAATCCCTTCCTTTGCAATATAGTCTAGTGGGGTTATTCATTACTTTGCCAACTGGTTTCAGAAGTTGGTCATCTGTTTTGATATCTCTCCAAGGAGTTATCTTTTGTTGCTCAGAGCACAGATTCTTCCTAAGATTGCAGTTTCTTGGACTTCAATTACCTGTGAAGTCTCCTTTGGAAAGGTTAAAACAAGTATCAAGGGCACCATTTTCTTGCTTTTTCTATCCAGGTACCTTGCTGTTTCATGCCTCAGTGCATAAGAAGAGAAATTATGGAAGGTGAAAGAGGGAGATTTTAAACAGACTTAAGGCAAAGGATGGGGTTGGATACCAATGGAGAGTATGTATAGTGAGATATTTCTTACTTCAGAATCATAGAATGGAACATTTTCACTATCAACTATCCTAAAACTTTCTAGCCTTGAAATTCCTGGGCACTCTTGTTAATAATAATTATTATGAAGGTTGTAGTGAAAATAATAATAACTCTAGTAAATATTTAGTGATTTTTATAACTAAGGGCTGGATACTGTACCAAGCACATTATCATTTCATTTAATCCTCACAGTAACCCAAGAGGCAAATTCCATGATTATACCCATTTTGCTTAAGGATAATTCCATTATAATAATTCCATTATTATACCAATTTTGCTTTTAGTAACTTGCCCAAATACCAAAGCTAACAATTGACACTGTGAGGATTTGAACTTGAGTCAGTTAGAATCCAAAGTTCATGCTCTTAGCCATTAAGCTATACTACCTTCTTGATAACCATAAGATATCCCCAGTGAAAGTAGCTATGAGTTCTAGAAAGGGTTTCATGGGTAATCAGTGCTAATGCACCACTAATGGTGATGGCATCCTCTTCTGTTGATATATTTGTCTTTTTTTTTTAAAGAGATAATGCTTCCTCCAAAATCCTAATGTACTAGATCTGAGGCATTGTAAAAACATTTTTTTGCTCCTTTCACATTTGTCAGTTTATAATGTTCCCTAAGTGACCTTCTACAATCCTTCTTTCTTCTGGAAATAAATGCACTTCCCATGACCACGTGCCACTTGGCTATGTCAAGCCCAGTCAAGTGCCAGCAATTGGTCCAGACTTAGGCCCATGATTCATCTGGGCCAATCAGAGTTCTTCCCTGAGACCTTTCTTACCAAGAGGTAAGAAGCCTCTTTATTACATGAGCCAATATATCACCTTTTGGGTGATCTTATTTCATGTTGAGTTTCTGAAAGAATCCTGATTAATATAACCTTATCCCCAGCTCTTTTCAATTTTCGTTTTATTGTAGGTCCCCGTACACTGGGGAATTCAGTTTTGTACCAGTAAGGACCAAGAAGTTCATCTGATAGTAAATGAAAAATGAGACAAAGATGGGGAATGGGTACCCATAGGGATACACTCTCATTGTAGGTGTTTGAGGACATAGTGCCAAAGGAAGTTATAATATTTCTTCTCGAAGTATTTTTAAAAATATGGTAAGAAATTTTCACAAGGAGGAGGTACTAGGGAAGATGCCGTCCTGCCTAAATGTAGGAGACTCCTGAGGATTTGAAGACTCATCATACTTTAGGCTTTATAAAATATTTCTCCTCTGGGTGCTTCTGTTTGCGTAAATTTTCTATATTTGGTATGCATGTTTTTTCAATGGAAACTTTCTCCATTGTGTACATCATTTTTCCTCCCCTAGGGACATATAAGAAAAATAAAATCAGCTTGTTTTTCTATCTAAATGGAGGTTTGTGCTAAACACAAAAATCTAGCTATGAGTAAATTATGTTATGATCTTGAAGGATAAAATAAACACAAAGCAATGCAGAGATGGACTTTACCAGAGCCAAATGGAACATGAAGTCCAGAAGTTTCCAATTGACTTCCAAAATTAGAATAAATCTTGGCAAAATGCATACACATGTCCCATTAGGAATTTTATCATTTGAACTCATTGCTGGCTACTCCATGCCTTACTCATTCCAGTAGCTCCCAGGAGGCCTGAGGACCTGACTCCATGTGTTCTGGAGCTGCCCTGGGTCTGCTAGTTTTAACTTTGCCTTAGTTAGGATGAAAATAGAGCATCAAAAACCCAACCAGTGATACCCACTTCCAGTCCCATTTCTTCTAGGAAATCCAGCTGTTGCTGCTGAGTTTATGCACTGAGTATCTATCCTACTTGGTCTCACAGCTGCAGTCCTCTCAGATGTACTTGGTGTAAGGTGCTGGATCTAAGCCTTTTGGCTGGGCTCTAGGTTCCCATGAAAGTCTCTCTGGATTATACATTCTGTAAGAGGTAGTCCATTTCTAGATTAGAGGCCTTCTTGGATAGGTAATCTGGTTCAAGTGTGAGAGTATGGGAGTTCCTATCAGGAAGTTCTTTTTTATTTTTTTTTAACATCTTTATTGAAGTATAACTGCTTTACAATGGTATGTTAGCTTCTGCTGTATAACAAAGTGAATCAGTTATACATATACATATGTTTCCATATCTCTTGCCTCTTACGTCTCCCTCCCTCCCACCCTCCCTATCTCACCCCTCTAGGTGGTCACATACCACCGAGCTGATCTCCCTGTGCTATGCGGCTCCTTCCCACTAGCTATCTATTTTACGTTTCGTAGTGTACATATGTCCATGCCACTCTCTCACTTTGTCACAGCTTACCCTTCCCCCTCCCCATATCCTCAAGTCCATTCTCTAGTAGGTCTGTGTCTTTATTCCTGTCTTACCCCTAGGTTCTTCATGACCTTTTCTTTTCT
This sequence comes from Kogia breviceps, assembly GCF_026419965.1. NCBI lineage: Eukaryota > Metazoa > Chordata > Mammalia > Artiodactyla > Physeteridae > Kogia > Kogia breviceps. The sequence goes on from NC_081325.1 coordinate 23,071,981, forward strand.
TAGATTCCATATATATGTGTTAGCCTATGGTATTTGTTTTTCTCTTTCTGACTTACTTCACTCTGTATGACAGACTCTAGATCCATCCACATCACTACAAATAACTCAATTTCTTTTTTTGTGGCTGAGTAATATTCCATTGTATATAAGTGCCACATCATCTTTATCCATTCATCCGATGATGGACACTTAGGTTGCTTCCATGTCCTGGCTATTGTAAATAGAGCTGCAATGAACATTGTGGTACATGACTCTTTTTGAATTATGGTTTTCTCAGGGTATATGCCCAGTAGTGGGATTGCTGGGTCATATGGTAGTTCTATTTTTAGTTTTTTAAGGAACCTCCATACTGTTCTCCATAGTGGCTGTATCAATTTACATTCCCACCAACAGTGCAAGAGGGTTCCCATTTCTCCACACCTTCTCCAGCATTTATTGTTTCTAGATTTTTTGATGATGGCCATTCTGACTGGTGTGAGATGATATCTCATTGTAGTTTTGATTTGCACTTCTCTAATGATTAATGATGTTGAGCATTCTTTCATGTGTTTGTTGGCAATCTGTATATCTTCTTTGGAGAAATGTCTATTTAGGTCTTCTGTCCATTTTTGGATTGGGTTGTTTGTTTTTTTGTTCTTGAGCTGCCTGAGCTGCTTGTACATTTTGGAGATTAATCCTTTGTCAGTTGCTTCATTTGCAAATATTTTCTCCCATTCTGAGGATTGTCTTTTGGTCTTGTTTATGTTTTCCTTTGCTGGGCAAAAGCTTTTAAGTTTCATTAGGTCCCATTGTTTATATTTGGTTTTATTTCCATTTCTTTAGGAGGTGGGTCAAAAAGGATCTTGCTGTGACTTATGTCATAGAGTGACATAATTAACTGACATTAATTAAGAGGAAGTTCTTAATTAAAGACAGCCATATGGTTGCCAGTTAGACAAGTTTCAGTACTTGCTGAGTTAACTTCCAGGGGCCAGGATGCCAAACTTCATCACCAAAATGGACCTGAGATTCTTCCCTCTTTTGTTTGTGGGGCTTTGCAGCACAGGACTTCATCCTATCTCCCAATACTCATGAATCAGAGTGTAGCATTTTTGTCAGCCAGCGTCCTCTTAGCCCCTTAAGGTGTTGTGTTCATGGTAACCTCAAGATTTCATTCATTCCAGTTTCCCTCTTGGAACGCTTCCTTCCACTCCATTCTACAAACGCCTTTCACTTCCCAAGCTCATCTCAAATCTTCTTACATCCTGAGTGAGGCATCCCTGCCAACAATTTCAGCCCACTTTGGTTGCTTGCCTCTCTATTTTCTCATTGCCTCTATCATACAATTACTGCTTCATTAATACTCAGCCATTTATTTTTCTGCAGTTGTGTCCCACAACTATACCAAAGCATTTTGAAGTCAGGGCACATATTTTAGACTTTCTTTCTTATATCTCTTGCAACTTGAAACATAGGTACTTGAGATCTGCTCAAAGTTGAATGTGAATCTAACAAAAGATAAATAAAATCTTTAGACTGAAAACTATGGATCATTACTGAGATAAATTAAAGACCTAAATAAAAGAAGGTATAGACCACGCTCATGGATTAGAAGCCTAAATATTTTAATGTGGAAGAATATTTTCATGAGCATGAGAAAGGCAAAGATTTCATAAATAGCATTTATGAATTTATGACATACTAAAAATAAAACTGATAAGTTAGATAACAGTAAAAATGAGAATTTCTGTTTATCCAATATACCATTAAAAGAGGGAAAAATTAAGCAATGAGGCCATGGGTTGGAAGAAAATATCAGCAAATTATATATCTGACAAAGGATTTATATCCAAAATATGTAAAGATCTCCTACAAATTAATAAGAAAAAAGATGGACATCTCAACAGAAAAATGTGCAAAAGACCTAAAGAGGTAGTTTACAAAAGAGGAAATGCAAATAAACATGAAAAGATGCCTAACTTCATTAGTCATCAGGAAAATACAAAATAAATACATGTGCTTAAAAAAGCACAGCGACCAGAGAGGCTAAAATGAAAACAACGTTCAATACCAAGTGTTGGAGAGGATTTGGACTATTCAGAACTCTCGCATGCTGTTATTATACAATGGTAGGATCCAGCTGATACAACCACTTTTCAAATCTATTTAGCAGGATCTACTAAATCTGAGTGTATATATAGCACATGATCCAGCACTTCTATCTTATGTATATATATGAGTACATATGCTCATCAAAAGACATGTAGGAAGAAGAGTCACAAGAAGCTCTGTGAATAATCACCAAACAGCCCAAATGTCCATCCACAGTAGAATGGGCAGATAAATGTGTATACAGTGGAGTTTTTTCAGCAACAAGAATGAGCAAACTATTGCTACATGCAGCCTTCTGAATGAATCTCATGAACATATTATTGAGCAGATGAAGTCATACACAAAAAGGATATATTCTATAACTGCATTTCTTGGAAGTTCAAAAAGAGGCAAAACTAATCTATGGTAACCAGGAGGGCTTTCAGGATGCAATGATGTTCTATTTCTTCATCTGGATGGTAGTTACAAGGCTTTGTTCTTTCTGTGCCAATTCACTGAACTGTATACTTATGATTAGTACATTTTTTCTGTTTTTAAGACGTATTTCTGTTTAAAAGCAGAAGGTTTTGTCCTAGGAGGATGAACTGTCATTCATCAGGGATTTTTACTCACTGCTCATAAGCTTAGGGGTGGAAAATGAGGAAAGTTTGATTGAATAAACAGACCCATAAATCTGATTTTAAACCTCATCTTGACCTTGAGAAGGATAAGCCGGTTGGAGCTACTCAGATCCTCCTGCTTCAACAAGTTTACTCATAAAAACATTTCATAGATGTTGCTTTGCTTTCAACAAGGAAAGCATTTTTATTAATAATATTCACATCCTCATTATCTCCCCATTGTAGTTCATCTCCTGGCTTGGAATTGCCCAAGTCTCTCTCATGACTATGATCTTGTTGAAGCTTGCATTTATAATTGTGTGTATTCTTTTCTTATTCCAGCATCCCTGCTCAGTTTGATACACAGGAGAGGCTTGAGGCTGGACTTCCCCCCCAAATTTTAATTGAATTGAATTAACTGCAAGGTTCAGGGTTACAAGCTAAGTGGGTGGGTTTGGCTATACCTGGTTATGCTTCAAATTCTCCTTGTTGTGAATTGAGTAAAAAGGTCACCATTCCCACCAAAACCCAGCTGGGTGCTGAGGCATCTTTGCTCCAGTCTGCAAGATCACGGGCTTCACTGTCTGAGGTTATTCGTGGGCACTTGGATTGGTTTAGGATATTCCAACCAGAACATTCTTGAATGTTGGAGGCAAATTAGAAAACACACTCTCCTGCTTTTGTGTAAATTTTATCAATTATACTAAAGTGAGGTAAGAGAACTTTGGACTTTAGAAGTCCTGAATTTAAAATGTTTTTACTTTAGCACTCTGGAACTTTGGTAGTGGGGTGGGGGAGGGAAATTTAGCACCTGTTTCCGTATCTTCCCCCAATGGGACAGTAATGCCACCCCACAGATTATTGGGAGGATTCATTCTTGCATACATGCATTCAGTTTTCAACATTCAACATTTATTCGCAACACTATAGAGTGTCAACCATTCCATCAGCTCCAGGGACCCACGACGAAGTGAGAGAGTGGCATGGACATATATACACTACCAAACGTAGGGTGGATAGCTAGTGGGAAGCAGCCGCATGGCACAGGGAGATCAGCTCGGTGCTTTGTGACCACCTAGAGGGGCGGGATAGGGAGCGTGGGAGGGAGGGAGACGCAAGAGGGAAGAGATATGGGAACATATGTATGTGTATAACTGATTCACTTTGTTGTAAAGCAGAAACTAACACACCATTGTAAAACAGTTATACTCCAATAAAGATGTTAAAAAATTAAAAAAAAAAAAGATTCATAGTCCAGTTGGTAAGAAAAACATATGACCAAATCAGTTCAGTACTTCTCAACCGATTTTTCATTATTGGCCTCTAAAGGGCCTTCTTAGACACATTGTTCCTAACTCTCCCACCATGAAATGTTAATACCACAGATATACTGTATAAATATGCATGCATATCTGTGCTTCATAATACAAAGAATACGATTTTTCCAATCCCCCAACCCCCAGCTCCAAGAACTCACCCCCTGGGGGGAATATCCCCTCCACTGACCATGAAGGAAACAAATGATTACAGGGCAGCGTGACGAGTGCAGTAGGAGGAAGAGGTACCGGCTGTAGAGCACCCGCAGCACCCACCCATGGATGCAGGAGACCACCTGTGACAGGTGTTGTCAGGGAAGACTTCGGGGAGTAAGGGAGGTGCTGGAGATCACAAAGGACGAATCAGGACTGCCCGGCAGCCATGGAGAAAGGTGGTCCCTGCGTCTTTTGTCACAAGGTGGGGTGAGGCAGTGTGCTCACTCTGGATGGGTAAAGGTGGGGAGGCCCAGGGGCAGCAGCGCAGGGTCTTGAACGCTGAGCCCGAGAGCAGACCTCACCCCGAGACACCGGGGACCCAGGAAGTCCTTAAGAAGGGCAAAGACTTGATGAGAGTCATACATTTACAAGGTCGCTTCTGTGTAGATGAGGCAGGGAAACCAGGTCAGAGACTCTTAGAGAATCTGAAAGCCAGGAATCGTGAGCACTTGAAAGAGAGCTGGTGCCCGTGAGGATGAGAGAGGAGGGAAGGAGGTTTTGGAGACAGGGTTAAGGGAAGCAGTTTCTGTGACAGCCCCTGGCATGCTGTCGGTAAGTGGTAAAAGGGCTTATCGCTGAAACTCAGCCTCTGGGACCATTTGGCGACTTGGCATTGCAGGCGCTTCCCAGAGGCCTCAGAACCTGGCTGCCTACATCTCTCGGGGGCCTGAGGTTTGATATCTGTTAAATCAATGTTTTCCTCTGAGGTGAAACTGGGCAGCGTAAACCTAGCCAGTGGGCTGTGAGGGGACCACACGGGCTGGGTGCTGACCCCTGAGCTGAATGGCTCCTGAAATTGTAAGTGTCACGGCGGGACAGCACGGGCCGCGGGCGGTCCTAGACCCGTGCAGGCGTCGCGCGTTGCCTTCGCATGCTCGCTTGGCGCTCAGCTGCAGCCCATCTGAACCCACTGACGTCATCAGATGCTGCATGTCTCACCCCTTCTGCCTGCTTTGCTCTCTTCTGGGCATCACCTGATCCGCTACCGAGACCCTCGAGAGATGAGCACACTCTCCCGTTTGTCTCTAGGTCACAATCAGTTAGGCTGCTTATGGATTAGCCAACAGAAAGCTATTCATTTCCTATCTGTTAGTAGCTTTGGGGATTATGAAGAAAGTAAAAGAAAGGGGCAGTGATGTAACACGTAGGGAAAATGAGGCATGTTAATGTGTGAATGGCTTTTCTATCAAGTGGAGCAACGGAGGTCAGTGGCCTCTCGGCACCGGAGGACTGTTTGCCATTCCCGGAAGCCAGGGAAGGATCCACAGAGGTGAGCCAGGGAGGGCAGCGGCTGCTGGTGGCACCACTTCTCTCTGTGCTGCTGTCACTCCTTCCCGAAGAGCTGCCCGACAAGGCCTCGGGGTGGACAGGGAGCTGTCTGTCCACTGCCTGGGACCCTGTGATCTAGGCTGAAACCCATTCCTTTCATCTTTATGCAGAGCACACTTGCTGCATTTGATAAGATGGGTTTGAAGTAAAGATTAACGCTCCTTTGTCTATTCTGGATCAAATCCATACACTGCGGGCCACCTCCTCAGCGCTCATCTGTATCACAGCACATCCCTTATAGGCCCTTCCAGAAGCCCATCATAACGGCAGCAGAGATCAAGAACTGCCAAAGTCTCCCTCCCAACCATCCCTTTTAATGTCCCCTCCCTTTGGCTTCCCCATCTCAGCTTCATTTATCTTCTTCTGGTCTGCCGAACCCCAACTCTACTGACAAGTGGGTCTCAGTGTTTCCCTTGGCTCTGACACAGAGTGCCTTTAACACACTGCCCTTCATGGATTTGCACTAAAAGTGGGCAAGGGCCCTGGTCCTATGTCTGCCCGGGGTCTAGGAATTGGACTCAGCTGGCCCTACAGAACCTTCCAGATTCTACTTATTTGTTAGAAGATGGAAGCAACCGTGCTGAGGGAGCCAGAGCTGAAGATGATTAAGGAGCTTGCTAGGGAGCTCCCAGATGCTCCCAGGGCACCAGAGCTTCTGACCTGGCTCAAGCTCCGGCCCAGGCACGGGCTACCTAACTATTGAAAGGATGTATCCAAAGAGTGCTGACTCATGCCTTTTGGTGTCTAGAGGGAGGTCTTTGGTGGGGTGCCACAGTGCCTGACATAGTCCCTGTTTAAAAATTAACCGGATGAGGAGCATTGGGAATGTGTTAAATAAACACAGAGAATGCAAAGCTGGGCGTGGAGACCAGTGCACAGTGACAAACTCTGGATTGAGAGCAACTTTGAGGGGATGAGCAGTGTTATAAGATTCGGAGAAAACGGAGAAATGTTAGCGAGAAGTGTGAATGGATTTTCTATTAACTGCATGGTGCAAGAGAGAGGAGATACGGCGTATTGTCATGAGTTGAAGAGCCTGCAGGATTTTTAATGACCAATAAAATAAGGGAATATAAAACACAAGATCCAGTACCTCAAATTTTAAATACACTGAACTGAGCATGTCAAATTTGTCCTTCCCTTGATGGTCCCAGTATCTGTTGATCAGAGCTATTAGTCTGCTAGAATTATCTATTATATGGTTTGAATGATTTAATATATCATTGTAATTAGTAGCCAATTGGTTGTTTGTTTTGTTTTGTTTTGTTGTTTTGCGGTACGCGGGCCTCTCACTGTTGTGGCCTCTCCCGTTGCGGAACACAGGCTCCGGATGCGCAGGCTCAGCGGCCATGGCTCACGGGCCCAGTCGCTCCGCGGCAAGTGGGATCCTCCCGGAACAGGGCACAAGCCCGTGTCCCCTGCATCGGCAGGCGGACTCTCAACCACTGCGCCACCAGGGAAGCCCCTGTTTTTTTTTTAAAATTTATTTATTTATATAGCAGGTTCTTATTAGTTATCCATTTTATACATATTATGTATATATGTCAATCCCAGTCTCCCAATTCATTCCACCACCACCCCCCCCCATGCATCTCAAGGATTCTCTATGCATAGTATCATGTCATCTGCAAACAGTGACAGTTTTACTTCTTCTTTTCCTTGTATAACTTTATTTCTTTTTCTTCTCTGATTGCCGTGGCTAGGACTTCCAAAATTATGTTGAATAATAGTGGCGAGAGTGGACATCCTGTCTTGTTCCCGATCTTAGAGGAAATGCTTTCAGTTTTTCACCATTGAGAATGATGTTTGCTGTGGGTTTGTCATTCATGGCCTTTATTATGTTGAGGTAGGTTCCCTCTATGCCCATTTTCTGGAGAGTTTTTTAGCATAAATAGGTGTTGAATTTTGTCAGAAGCTTTTTCTGTATCTATTGAGATGATCATATGGATTTTCTCCTTCAATTTGTTAATATGGTGTATCACATTGATCGATTTGCATATATTAAAGAATCCTTGCATCCCTGGGATAAATCCCACTTGATCATGGTGTATGATCCTTTTAATGTGTTGTTGGATTCTGTTTGCTAGTGTTTTGTTGAGGATTTTTGCATCTATATTCATCAGTGATATTGGTCTGTAATTTTCTTTTTTTGGAGTATCTTCGTCTGGTTTTGGTATCAGGGTGATGGCGGTCTTGTAGAATGGGTTTCGGAGTGTTCCTTCCTCTGCAATTTTTTGGAAGAGTTTGAGAAGGATGGGTGTTAGCTCTTATTTAAATGTTTGATAGAATTCACCTGTGAAGCCATCTGGTCCTGGACTTTTGTTTGTTGGAAGATTTTTAATCACAGTTTCAATTTCAGTTACTTGTGATTGGTCTGTTCATATTTTCTATTTCTTCCTGGTTCAGTCTTGGAAGGTTATACCTTTCTAAGAATTTGTCCATTTCTTCCAGGTTGTCCATTTTATTGGCATAGAGTTGCTTGTAGTAGTCACTTAGGATGCTTTGTATTTCTATGGTGTCTGTTGTAACTTCTCCTTTTTCATTTCTAATTTTAATGAGTCCTCTCCCTCTTTTTCTTGATGAGTCTGGCTAATGGTTTATCAATTTTGTTTATCTTCTCAAAGAACCAGCTTTTAGTTTTATTGATCTTTGCTATTGTTTTCTTTGTTTTTATTTCACTTATTTCTGCTCTGATCTTTATGATTTCTTTCCTTCTGCTTACTTTGGGTTTTGTTTGTTCTTCTTTCTTTAGTTCCTTTAGGTGTAAGGTTAGATTGTTTATTTGAGATTTTTCTTGTTTCTTGAGGTAGGCTTGTATAGCTATACACTTCCCTCTTAGAACTGCTTTTGCTGCATCCCATAGGTTTTGGATCATTGTGTTTTCATTGTCATTTTTTTCTAGGTAGTTTTTGATTTCCTCTTTGATTTCTTCAGTGATCTCTTGGTTATTAAGTAGTGTATTGTTTAGCCTCCATGTGTTTGTGTATTTTACGTTTTATTCCCTGTAATTGATTTCTAATCTCATAGCATTGTGGTCGGAAAAGATGCTTGTTGTGATTTCAATTTTCTTAACTTTACTGAGGCTTGATTTGTGACCCAAGATGTGATCTATCCTGGAGAATGTTCCGTGTGCACTTGAGAAGAAAGTGTAATCTGCTGTGTTTGGATGGCATGTCCTATAAAAATCAATTAAATCTCTCTGGTCTATTGTGTCATCTAAAGCTTGTGTTTCCTTATTAATTTTCTGACTGGATGATCTGTCCATTGGTGTAAGTGAGGTGTTAAAGTCTCCCACTATTATTGTGTTACTGTTGATTTCTTCTTTTATAGCTGTTAGCAGTTACCTTATGTATTGAGGTGTTCCTATGTTGGGTGCATATATATTTATAATTGTTATATCTTCTTGGATTGATCCCTTGACCATTATGTAGTGTCCTTCCTTGTCTCTTGTAGCATTCTTTATTTTAAAGTCCATTTTATCTGATATGAGTATTGCTACTCCATCTTTCTTTTGATTTCCATTTGCATGGAATATCTTTTTCCATCCCTTCACTTTCAGTCTGTATGTTTCCCTAAGTCTGAAGTGGGTCTCTTGTAGACAGAATATATATGGGTCTTGTATCCATTCAGTGAGCCTGTGTCTTTTGGTTGGAGCATTCAATCCATCATGTTTAAGGTAATTATCAATATGTATGTTCCTATTACCATTTTCTTAATTGTTTTGGGTTTGTTTTTGTAGGTCCTTTTCTTCTCTTGTGTTTCCCACTTAGAGAAGTTCCTTTAGCATTTGTTGTAGAGATGGTTTGGTGGTGCTGAGTTCTCTTAGCTTTTGCTTGTCTGTAAAGCTTTTGATTTCTCCGTCGAATCTGAATGAGATCCTTCCCGGGTAGAGTAATCTTGGTTGTAGTTTCTTCCCTTTCATCCCTTTAAATATATCATGCCACTTCCTTCTGGCCTGTAGAGTTTCTCCTGAGAAATCAGCTGTTAACCTTATGGGAGTTCCCTTGTATGTTATTTGTCATTTTTCCCTTGTTGCTTTCAATAAGTTTTCTTTGTCTTTAATTTTTGTCAGTTTGATTAGTATGTGTATTGTCATGTTTCTCCTTGGGTTTATCCTGCCAGGGACTCTCTGCACTTCCTGGACTTGGGTGGCCATTTCCTTTCCCACATCAGTGAAGTTTTCGACTAAAATCTCTTCAAATATTTTCTCGGATCCTTTCCCTTTCTCTTCTCCTTCTAGGACCCCTATAATGTCCCTATAATGCGAATGTTGTTGTGGTTAATGTTGTTCCAGAGGTCTCTTAGGCTGTCTTCATTTCTTTTCATTCTTTTTTCTTTATTCTGTTCCGTGGCAGTGAATTACACCATTCTGTCTTCCACGTCACTTATCGGTTCTTCTGCTTCAGTTATTCTACTATTGATTCCTTTTAGTGTATTTTTAATTCCAGTTATTGTACTGTTCATCTCTGTTTGTTCTTTAATTCTTCTAGGTGTTCTTTATTTCTTCTAGGTCTTTGTTAAACATTTCTTGCATCTTCTCGATCTTTGCCTTCATTCTTTTTCCGAGGTCCTGGATCATCTTCACTATCATTATTTTGAATTCTTTTTCTGAAAGGTTGCCTATCTCCACTTCATTTAATTGTTTTTCTGGGGTTTTATCTTGTTCCTTCATCTGGTACATAGCTCTCTGTCTTTTCGTCTTGTCTATCTTTCTGTGAATGTGGTTTATTTTCCACAGGCTGCAGGATTGTAGTTCTTCTTGCTTCTGCTGTCTGCCCTCTGGTGGATTAGGCTATCTAAGAGGCTTGTGTAAGTTTCCTGATGGGAAATGATTGGTGGTGGGTAAAGCTGGCTGTTGCTCTGGTGGGCAGAGCTCAGTAAAACTTTAATCCTCTTGTCTGTTGATGGGTGGGGCTGGGTTCCCTCCCTGTTGGTTGTTTGGCCTGAGGCGACCCAACACTGGAGCCTACTCGGGCTCTTTGGGGGGGCTAATGGCGGACTCTGGGAGGGCTCGCTCCAAGGAGTACTTCCCAGAACTTCTGCTGCCAGTGTCCTTGTCCTCACGGTTGAGACACAGCCACACCCTGCCTCTGCAGGAGACCCTCCAACACTAGCAGGTAGCTCTGGTTCAGTCTCCCCCGGGGTCACTGCTCCTTCCCCTGGGTCCTGATATGCTTACTACTTTGTATGTGCCCTCCAAGAGTGGAATCTCTGTTTCCCCCAGTCCTGTTGAAGTCCTGCAATCAAATCCCGCTAGCCTTCAAAGTCTGATTCTCTAGGAATTTCTCCTCCCGCTGCCAGACCCCCAGGTTGGGAAGCCTGACGTGGGTCTCAGAACCTTCACTCCAGTGGGTGGACTTCTGTGCTATAAGTGTTCTCCAGTTTGTGAGTCACCCACCCAGCAGTTACAGGATTTGATTTTATTGTGATTGCGCCCCTCCTACTCTCTCATTGTGGCTTCTCCTTTGTCTTTGGATGTGGGGTATCTTTTTTTGTGAGTTCCAATCAATGACTGTTCAGCAGTTAGTTGTGATTCTGGTGCTCTCACAAGAGGGAGTGAGTGCACATCCTTCTACTCCACTATCTTGAACCAATCTCCCCAATTGTTTAATATACATATATTTGGCACATAATCCCATAACATGTTTTACTGAATCATTTGATCATTATTCTTTTTTTCAATTTATTTTTTATTTATTTCTGGCTGCATTGGGTCTTCTTTGCTGTGCGTGGGCTTTCTCTAGTTGCGGTGAGTGGAGGTTACTCTTTATTGCAGTGCCCAGACTTCTCATTGTGGTGGTTCTCCTGTTGCGGAGCATGGGTTCCTGGTGTGCAGGCTTCAGTAGTTGTGGTGCTTGGGCTCAGTAGCTGTGGCTCACGGGCTCTAGAGTGCTGGCTCAGTAGTTGTGGCCCACGAGCTTAGCTGCTCTGCGGCATGTGGGATCTTCCCGGAACAGGGCTTGAACCGTGTCTCCTGCATTGGCAGGTGGATTCTTAACCACTCTGCCACCAGGGAAGTCCCATTAATTAATTCTTTTCATATATATTTATTGAGCAAATAGCAAGTACTGTACACTCTGCTAGGTGCTGGAAATATAGTAGTAAATGAGATAGACATAGTCTCTGCCCTTCTAGACCTTGTTCTATCCTGGGAGACATTTCAGACTAGCAAATACACACATGATTATTCAAAATTATAATCTCCATTAGCTTTATGAAAGTACTAGTTTCTAAACAGCATACAGTAGGGAGATGGGTGGGGTATTCAGGGAATACCTCTTGAGGAAGTGAATTTTGAGTTCACTAAAGTTTGTGGAGTTATTCTGTCCAATATGGTAGCCACTAGCCACATGTGGGTATTTGCATTTAAATGGCTTAAATTAAATAAAATTAGAAGTTCAGTTCCTCAGTCACACTGACTACATTCCAGTACTCAATAGCCACCTTCAGCAAGTGGCTACCATATTATAAAACACAGACATAGAATGTCTCCACTGTTGCAGAAATTTCTATTGAGCAGTGCTGTTACATAGGATTTCAGTAGCTGGGAAGGAGCCCAGGGGAGGGGAAAGGAAATAACTTGAGCCAAAAAAATATACTCCTGAACTTAGTGGAAATTGCTTATAATCTAAGAGAAATAATGTTTTTAGAATGTTCTGTGGTTGATGGGTTTTGGTGAAGGATCAGAGGAGATGGGAAATATTCCCTCCTCTTGTTTTGTGACTCAGCCTTGGACAGATAATATCCAGCCAATCATTCAGGGCTTATTCCCACATGGGCCCCCTGTTCTGGACCCTTGCCTTGGTTCCTGGGTATATGAAATAGTTAGGACCAAGACAGGAGAAAGGAGAACAATACTGTGCTTGAATTGTTCAGCAAAATATAAAATGAGTGACATAAGAAGACAGCTGACAGCACATTTCGAATTATATTGTAAAAGCCACACATAACTAAATATTGGCAGTCACTGCCCTCTGAGTCATCTGCCATCTGCCACAGGCCCTTGTCCTCAGCCCATATGAGACAGGCTGGGACCTGGGACCCTTTGCTGCAGTGCTTGCACCTGAACAAATGTCTCCTCTCCTCAAGCAACAGAATACAAAGAAACTATAAGGGACAAAAAAATAACTGTGTGCATGTACGGTCGGGGCAAATTATGGATAACAAGATACAAAAAGACCAAAAAAACCCAACTGCCACTTCTGAAGAGCCAGGAGCAAAAACAGGGTACTGCACATGCCCCCTGCACTCAACACCACCGAAGCGGTGGGCAAAATACCTAGGCCATGCCTCCGGCCCGACCCCTGGACACACCCCTACCCTCACACCATATAAGGAACTAGCTCGTGCGCCCTCCACCCTCCACCCCCTGGGAGCGAGACAGCAAGGGAACCTGTTGCTTGTTTTTGCTTCCCCCTCTGCTGCAGCAGGGGCCCCAGTAAAGCCTTACCTGAATTTCTCGTCTGGCCTCTTATCAACTTCTACTGATTAAGGAGGCCAAGAACCCTATCAGTAACACACAGAGTAAGTATCAGTGCTCCTGAGAGCTCTGTCTTGGGCACTATTTTCTTTTCACTTTACACCTTCCCTTGAGTGCGAGCATTCCCTCCCTGACTTCCCATCCGATCCACATTCTGACAGTTCCCAAGTCTCTATTTCTAGCCCCAGGCTCTCTGCTGTGCTTCAGACCACGCAATGTCCACTGATAAACTCTAATAATGCTGTCCCACAGACCCTGCAAACTCACCCCAACTGTGCCCACCCAAAATGCCCCTCCTTCTCAGGTCCCGACATCAACAATGGCGACACTTTCTGAACCAGAAGCCAGAAGCCTGGGTGTCATCCTTGACTTCTGTACTGAAATCCCACCAGCCACCAAATCTACCGATTCTGCCTCCCAAATAACCTCTTGAATTTGTTGACTTATCTGCCTTCCCTTCTGCACTGTCCTAGTTTTTCATTCACTGCCTGAATTATGTAACCATTTCCTAACCATTCCCCTTGGTCCAGTCTTGGCTGCCTCCAAACCACACTCCACATTACAGCCATAGCCATCTCTTGAAATCTGATCATGTCCTTCCATTGCTTAGAACCTTTCAGGGCTTCCTCATTACGCTGGTCCAATTGACTTTCTGTAGTTACAAGGCTCATCTTGATTTGGCCTCGGTTACTTCCCCAGCTGCTTCTCCCACCCATTCTCCTTGTACATTCCTCTGCAAATACACTTAGCTTCATTTAGTGCCAGGAATCCAGCAGGCTTAACTTTGTATTGGGATCTTTGCACATGCTATTTCCAGAAACACTTTCACCACCGTCACCCCCTTCTTTTCCTCTTTTCCTGGCTTATTCAGCTTAAACGTTATTTTTTTCAAGGCAGCTCACCCCTATTCCCCAGTGAGGGGTTAGCTGCCGCTGTCATATACCCTCTGTAGTGGGTTGAATGATGGCCCCTCACATCCTAATTCCCAGAACCTGTGAATGTTATACTTTCATCAGAAAAACAGTGTCTTTGCAGATGTACTTAAGGGTCTTGAGATGAGATCATTCTGGATTATCCAGGTAGACCTTAAATACAATGACACATGTCTTTATAAGAGACACAGAAAAAAGAGGAAAAGGCCACGTGAGGAAGGAGACAAAGGTTAGAGTGATGCAACCGCAAACCGAGGAATACCTGGAGTCCCTAGAAGCTGGAAGAGGCAAGAAAGGATTCTCTCCGGAGCCTTCAGAGGAAGCACGGCTCTGCAGACGCCATGATTTCGGACTTCTAGCCTCCGGAACTGTGAGAAAAGAAACTTCTGTTGCTAAGCCACCAAGTTTGTAGCAATTTGTTTCAGCAGCCACAGGAAACTAAGGCACCCCCCGCCTTCTTCTATGAGACCTCTTATCACAGTGCTTCAAAGTGGCCTTTTTATCAATACTTGTTTGCCTTCCTGACTTGCAAAGTCTCATGAAGGCAGTAGAGATTGACCTAATCACAGGCTGGGGTTCCCAAAATAAAGCTGGGTGAGCGCTAAGGTGAACTAATAGAAACTTCTCCTGCAGGACCGAATTTTCCCAGCAGGTAAATTCAGCATCTTTGTGTGCTGAGAAAGGATTACAGTTTGCCATGACGTGTGTGCTTCCCAGAATGGCTGGTTGGGACCTGGGGCTTCCGAGCAGCCCACTACAGCATCCATATATTAGCATGTTCTTTGTGTACCATGGATTTAAAAAGGCTGGCAAATACTGCTAAGGTTAGGAGTCACCAAAGCTTCTTGAAATTAAAACATGAATAGGAGTATCTACATAATTTGTGGGCCCCAGTGCAAAACAAAAATGCAGGCCTCTGATTCAAAAATCATGAGGAATTTCAAGATGGCCATAGAAGAGCATGAAACCAAGTGTGGGCTCCTGTGTAGTTAATTGCATGAAGCCGACCCTGATCACGATAGAAAGATGTGCTGAAAATGCACATGATGTTGTTTTGTGAAATGGGCTGAATGGGTAGGAGGCTAGTCCGGGGCACAAGGTAAGGGACTATTGCAATAACCCAGGAAGGCAGAGGTGAGGAGACCGTGGGCTAAGGTGGTTTCACGGCAGTGCTAAGGGAAGAAAAAGACAAATCCAGGAGGTGGTGTGTCCTCAGAGGCAGGGATGCTTCAGGGTCTTTCCAGACTTAGAGCAAGGAGAGGCGTTGGGGAGCCCTGGAGGAATCTGGAACACTAATGTGTCATTGACATTGTCCTGGGAGCTGCCGTGGGCAGGAATGACTAGAGCTCAATGGAGACCAGAGTGAACAGGGGCACTTACTCCACAAAGGAACCACGTACAGCTGTCAGGCTGTAGCCTAGCAAACGGCCGACTATCATGAGGGTGACGGACAGAAAAGGTGGCAAAAGGGAAGAGGACACACCCTCAGATGCTTCCAGGTGGCGGAATGTGTGAGGATGAGGGGTGGTGGAGACCATCGAGAGCTCAGGACCAACCCCAGTGACAGCCACCCCCGTACATGGTGATGTGGGAACACAGGGGCAGAATGGCCAGAGCTGCAGATTTTGAAAGAGAAGCCAGGGATCCAGCATTGTGAAATCTCCCAATTCTTAAGTGTTGACAACTAAGCTAAATATTTTTCTATAAATACTATAAGCCAAACTAAACACACCCATAGGCTAGATCTGGCTCCTGGGACTCAGCTTGCAGCCTCTGTACAGGGGGCAGCGGATAAGAGCTGGGCGGGACTCAAGTCCTGTCTCTGCCACTTGACCAGCGGAGCCCTTCTAAGCCTCACTTCTCCATATAACGGGGACAATTTTAGGATCTACCTCTCAGGGTGGTAGTGAGGAATAAATGCATCTTTTAGGTAAAGCACAGATGACAGCAACTGGTATGTAAAACTGTGCTGTGCACTTTATATATTCTATTTTATTTAATGCTCACAACCATGCAGTCAAGTTGGCTTTATTACAACATACCCATTTTCCAGAGGTGGGTTGGAAAGAAAGGCTCAGAGATAAGAAATTACTTGCCTCAAATCACACACGCCAAGTCTGAGCAAGCCTTCAAATCTCATTATTTCGGCCTCCAAAGGTATTGCTTTTTAAAAAGTCTCTCTTACCCTGTACTGACTCGTATTTTATTTTAGAGGTTTCTAGAAAGAATGTTTTAGCCAACGGTACTTTCATAAGAAAAATTTTAATAATAAAAAACTCCAAAAAGGAAAAACCAGTCTCTTCCTCTTCAACCTCCACACTTAAACACACACACACACACACACACACACACACACACACACACACACATTCAAAACAAAAGTAACGAAAGGTGCCAGAACATTTCCCCTCCCCACCCTACCCTCAATCCAATGGACTCTTAAATAACATTATTTGAGGGAATACATGATTCTTTGTATTTTCCCAATTCCTCAGGACAACCACTGCAATCTTATTCTTTAAATCTTTTTAAAATTCGATACAATGTTTAAAGGTTACTTTCCATTTATACTTACTACAAAACATTGGCTATATTCCCTATATTGTATGTTACATCCTTGAGCCTGTCTTATACCCAATAGTTTGTACTTCTAACTCCCCTATCTCTATATTTCCCCTCCCCCCTTTCCCACTGGTAACCACTAGTTTGTTCTCTACACAGTATCTGTGAGTCTGCTTCTGTTAGGTTATATTCACTAGTTTGTTGTATTTTTTTAGATTCCACGTGGAAGCAGTATCATACAGACTGCAATCCTATTCTGCCTCAGTGGGGCAGGAGTTGATAGCATAATGGATAAGGGGCCTATGCACAGGCCCTAAGGCAAGAGATTAACAGGTAGGACCCTAATGCCTTTATTGAGTAGACCAACTTCCTTGTGTCCACTCAGCAGTGGTGACAGGTGTCGGCGCCAAGCATGGGGCCCTAGGGCCTCTGTGCCCTGGAAGGCAATAAGGCATTTGCTCAGTGGCGTATACTTCATGTATACACTCCAGTCCCACACACTGGTCATTCCATTTCCCGTTTCTCCTCGGGGCCTTCGCCTTTGGAGCTGGATCTTCCAGCAACCAGAATTTCTTTTCTTAAAGAGAGAAAAGGAAAGAAAAGAGTTGCGCTGTTTGTAGGTCTGAAAGTAGCAGGAATTTTAACTTGTTCCTGGAACACATTCTGGGGCATTTGAATTGGGAGTAGAATTGGGGTAGGGGTGGGGAAGGTCCCAGCTGGGCAAGTCAGAGTGATGAAATTCATAGCCAACAGCTTTGTTTGATTCTTTTGACTATGGCCAAGCCACTAGGGCTGAGAGCACGATGTTCTCAACAATAGCCTTGACAATAACGTGGTTTGTTTCCCTTCCAAAGCCGAACATGGCACCTCAGCCTGCAAAGGGGAGCTTTCTTCTGAACCTGTGGGATGGGAGAGCTGATTTCGTCCTCCAGACTAGGAAATGAAGGCATTAAGCAGGGAGGACTCGAATCGAAATGTCATCTGGCCATAACACTTGCCTAAACAACACATATTTTATTTTGTTTTGAAGGAACACGTCTCTTCAGTCTTTTCATGGCTAGGATTTCAGATTAAGATGCTCCTCTTTCCTAACCACCAGACTGAAACTGAATATTGCCTCGGTCCAAGGGGGTACAATACTGCTGTTATTTCTGTAATTCACAGCAGAAACTAAGTCCTGAAGCTTGACCCAAACCAGCTGACGTTTTTAGGCCCTGGGCTGGTAATTACCAAATGGTTTTCTTTTCTTCATGCTTTTCTGGATTCTTTCAGAGAATTGGGAAGCTGTTTTCTCAACAGGGAAAACTGAAAGCTAATAGGCATTTATGCCATTAAGAAAAATAATGGTTGCAGTTAGCTAGTAGTTAATCATGATTGTAAGTGATTGCAAATCTCTTGAGTTGCACAAACGCTACAAACAGAAATAAATGAGGGTTTCAATGCTCTCCCCACTGGTGAAAAGCACGGATTAAGCTCAGCTCTGGCCAAAGCCATGCTCTAGTGCTGCAGGGGAACACTGAGTCACCAAAGACGTGATCTCTGCCCCCACTGAAATTATAGGAACGCAAGAGCAGGGCACCCCCAGGCACACACATGCACACCTCCCCAGTAGATAGCACAGTCTTCAAGGTGTGCACGGGTGTGCAAGTTCATGTCTAAATCAGTGGCTTGAATTCAGATTGCATTTGCCAATATAAATTATACCCTAAAGGCTGAATAAGTTCTTGGGCTGGCAAATCACAGCCCATTTGCTTCTTCAGACAACAGCAGGATTTGTCCACCTTTTGTAACATTGTTTCTATGGACCAACTTATTGATCTCCATGGTCCTGATAGTAAATTCCAGAAGCTTTATGTCACCACCCTGCTGGAGAGAGTGTCCCCTCCTCTCTCCTTTTACTAGGATTCTGTTTTCTTAAGCGTTCCAGTGGGGGTGGGGTGATGGTACCCGACCATTGATGGGAGTTGAGTGGTAGGGGACTTGGGTGAAGCTGGAAAATCCGGGAGGCCTCCGGGACATTCAGGGAGCAGTTCATCTTTAGGAAGGAGTTTAAGTCTTAGCCGTGGCTCTTATTAGTCCTGGAGCCTCAGGCGACACCTTCTTGATGAGTCTCTCAGCTGACCTGGACCCTTTGAATCAGTTTCCACATCTGGAAAATGGGAACAATGATAGTAACAAATGATGCTCCGCTCATGGGGTTGCCGTGAAGATAAGGGGATAGAGTCTGAGAAAGCACCTAACATGATGCGCTGTCCCAGAGCTGGCATTCAGTAAATACCGAATTTGGATCTGTTAGAGGAAGAGAGAGCATGTACAAAAGTATAAACAAGTACAAATACATTGAATGTAAACTATATACAGGATGAGAAATAGGTGTGGAGTGGTGTGGAGATGAGGTAATTTGTGGGCCAGCAGATAAAGCTATCCAGGGAGACTCTGAGAAACTTCCACATGGACGCCTCTCCATAGGACATATCTCTTAGCATGGCTAGGCTTTTTGGGTTCTTCGCGGTCATGTGGGTTTGATCAAGGCTTCCGTGTGCAGCTCTTGGCTCTGCTTCTGTTCTCGCTGATAAGAAGGAACTCAGCCCCACCCCATGCAGGGTCTTAAGATTTAGAAGTCAGACCACAGAATGCTCAGTTAAATTTGAATTTCAAATAAACGGTAAATAATTGTTTAGTATAAGGATGTCCTATACAATATTTGCAATGTACTTATATTTTTAAAAAATCCATCGTTTATCTGAGATTGCAATTGAACTGATTGTCCTGTATCGTATTTGGAGACCCTACCCCTGTCACCCCCAAATCGCAAGGGACCAAGGGCAGAACTCAGCAGGATACTCCACACTGACCTCTTGGGGAAGAGAAATTAACTACACCCTGGGAGGTTGGATAGATTCAGGAAAACTCACGAGGACGGACACAAAGGACTTCTGTTGTCAAAGAGCTCTATCACCTCCCCTCTCTTCAACTCTCCTCTTTGGATCAGTGACACTCCTTGAATGAACACCAAGATTGATGCCCCTGGACTGTGTAGCTTTGGGAATTCAGCCCCAGAGGGAGAATGCTGCCTGCCTTGGTTAAGGATCTGAAAGAAATTACGTGTGACCTTAGGCCAGGGTTTCTCTAGATTCCAATCAGTCCTCCGCCTCAGAGTCAAGCCTTAGAGCATCAAATCCACTGCTCTCCTCAGTGCCCATCATTTTTATGCTTTCCTGATGAATACGGGGACCTTTCATTGATCCTGTGATCTGAGGAGATGGAGCTTAGTAAATCCTTAGGATAACAACACAGCTTGAAGAGAAAGATCTGAGTTGGCAAAGAGAAACTTGAAAATATAAAAATAATGATATCACCGACAGAAGTTTGGAGGGAGGTGATGTTAGAAGAATGTAAAAGCACCAATTTCTTTTTTTTTTTTTTAATAAGGTTGTTCCATTTTCTTTCTTTTTTCTTTTCTTTTTTTTTTTTGCCCGTGTTGGGTCTCAGTTGTGGCACGCGGGATCTTCGTTGAGGCATGCAGGATCTTTTCGTTGCGGCGCATGGGCTCTTCGTTGCAGCATGCGGACTTCTCTCTAGTTGTGGCACGTGGGCTCCAGAGCACATGGGCTCCATAGTTGCAGCATGAGGGCTCTCTCATTGAGGCACGCAAGCTCAGTAGCTGTGATGTGTGGGCTTAGTTGCCCCGAGGCATGTGGAATCTTAGTTCCCTGACCAGGGATCGAACCTGAGCCCCCTGCATTGGAAGGCGGACTCAACCCCTGGACCACCAGGGAAGTCCCAAAGCACTAATTTCTTAATCGTATATAGTGAGGAGTAAGCCAGTGCTGTTGAAAGCTGGTGGAATAAGACACAAGTACATAATTTAAAGTTATACACATAATCAACAGAAAAACTTAAAAAGGAGTAATAAAACTAACCAAACTCAAGAAATGGGAAGTAGTGTAAGAAAGGCAAAGAGAGTGAAGAGGTATTCACTCTTCTTTTAGAATAGGAAGTAAAAAGAAACAAACTGTTAAAAGTTTATAAATAAAGACATATAAGTATATCAGCTAAAAACTAAAACAATGGTTCTTGTTCTGCTTGTATCTCATGGCTGTGGCTGCCAGTCTCCAAGATGGCTTCCGATGATCCTTGCCTCTTGGACTGCACACTCTTGTGTAGTCCCCTCCCACATGGCACCAAGAATTGGTCTATGTGACCAATATAATACTAGAGAAGTAATGACGTTTAACTTCTGAAATTTAGGATAATTTGTTATGCAGCAGTAGATAACTAATACAGTGGCTGTCGGTTTGCTGAGTCTCTGCACCGCAAAACGTCTCATTATGAGACTCAGGAGGAATGAGTAGCCCCTGGGACATCTGTTCTCATGGCAGAGAAGAGCCAAAGGGGAGTGGAAACTCACAAGGGCTTTAAACCGTCTGCTTAGAACTGGCATACGTGACTGCTGCTCACATTTCATTGGTTAAAGCAAGGGCATGGCTGAGTCTGTTTAGGGTAGGTAGGTATATTTCTTCTGCAAAAAGGCATTATAATAGGCAGAGATGAATAATTCTACTGGGAAAAAGGACATCCATAATCAATAATTGGGAATTATAATACATTTGATTCCAAGAGGCATAATGTATTTGCTAATATACAACTAAAATATCTCTGGAAGCATAGTCAGAATAATGATAACATTGGTTACTTCTGGAGGAAGAGACTTGGGTATCTGAGGAGTAAGGATGGGAGGGAGATTTTTCACTATATGCCTTTTGAATATTTTAAATGAGATCTAAGTAAATATAGAAGTATTTACTTCTATAAGTAAGTATTAAAAATACTTACTTGAAATTAAAATTTAAAGTGGGGAGGGGGTGTGGGCCTTCTATTTTGAAATATATCATTACTAGGGAGATACTTGGAGAACCACTAGTTATTTATGGAGAATGGAGTGAGGATAAGGTATGAGGACTGAGAGGCTGAGATGTTTTGTTTAGGTCCTGTTAGTTACTATTTAAAATAAAACAAACTTCTGCTTCCAGCAAGATGGAGTAGATGTACTTTTCCCTATTTCTTCACCAAGGACAACTAAAATCCCTGGACATTATATTTAAAACAAACATTAGATGTTACTGAAAGATAGAGAGAAGAAGAAAGACCAGCTAGGCACCTGGGGACCTGAGAAATGACATGGTCGTGAGTTCCCTGAGTTCTCTTTTTGCCTCATACAGCCAAGACTTGGAGCTGAAGAAGCCAGTGATGGAAGAAATTTTCACATATTGAGGTATGAGGAGTTGTTCTGGCTTATACGTGATTTGGCTTGAACTTTATGTTAGCCAGAGCAGCCTGTCTTTTGGCCTCTCAAACATGCATTGTACAATTGCTTTAACCATTAAAGAAAAGAATGTATTTAAAAAATCAAAATGGGGTAACTGTGGTTTGAGCATTCAAAATGGAGCCGGGTGGCCATTGTGGATGTTGTTTCAGACATGTTCCTGCATCATTGAGAACTTGAATTGTCTAACTATATCAAACTCAAGGACGCCACCTTGAGATATTGTTTTCAAAACAGTATCTGCTAGCAGCTGCCAGCTGCAACCTTATGGTCTCTAGGTCTCCCTTTATAACTATGTAACCATTTCGGACCCCAACCAATTCTTACTGTTTAACAGCACCCTTACTTCTTGCAGTTCCAATTACAATCCTTGAGAGACAACTCATGTAACTAACTGTAACCTTGCAGCTTTTGCCTACATAAGCCTCCCGCATTTTGTAATACAGTGAAACACAATTCGAGTGCTTCTTGAATCTGTGTTTCCTGGGCTATAGTCCTCAGTTTGGCTTGAATAAAACTTTTCTATTCTTATTATAGATTGTTTACTGATTATTTCCATCAACACCAGCAACCTGGATTTCTCCTCCTCCCAGCAGTTACACGGTGGTCCATTCTCTCCCCTACCTCAACCTCCTGCCACAGCAGTATCAGAAAAAGCCACTTAAAAACAGAAGGTTTAAATAAGATCCAGAATCTTGGAACATATTTTGATATACAGCTTTCTATTGGTTTCCTGTGTCTGCAGCAACAAATTACCACAAACTTTGTGGTTTAAAAAACAGAAATTTATTCTCTCACATTTCTGAAGGCCAGAAGTTAGAAAGAAAGGTGCTGGCAGGGCAGCTCTACCTGATGCCTTAGGGAAGATCTGTTTTGTTGCCTCTTCGAGAGTCTTGGGGTAGTTGGCATTCTTCGACTGGTAACCACTTCACTCCAATCTCTTTCTCTGTGGTTACATTGCATCCTCCTAGAAAAAACAATAGAATATTTTCAGGATCTAGGGCAAAGAGTTATTAGACTTGACAATAAAAGTACAATCTATATATAAAAGGAAAAATTGATACATTAGAAATTTTAAAAATTTGATCTGTGAAAGACTCTGTTAAGAGGAAGAAAAGGCAAGGTACATATTGGGAGAAAATATTTACAAACCTCATATCTGACAAAGGAGTAATATCTAGTATATACAAAGAATGCTCAAAAACCCAAAGTGAACAAAACAAACAATCCGGTTAGAAAATGGGCAAAACATATGAAGAGACATTTCACTAAGAAGAATATACAAATATCAATAAGCACATGAAAAAACTGTCAACATCATTAGTCATAAGGAAAATGAAAATTACAACCGTGATGAGATATTTCTACTCATCTATGAGAATGGCTAAAATAAAAAATAGTGACAACACCAAATGGTGGCAAGGATGTAGAGAAACTGGATGACTCATACATTTTTGTTGTGGGAATGTAAAATGGTACAGCCATGGAAAACAGTTTGTCAATTTCTTAAAAAACTAAACACGCAACCATCAAATGATGCACGAATTGCATCTCTAGGAATTTATCCGAGAGCAATGAAGACTTGTGTTTACACAAAAAGCTGTACATGAATGTTTATCGCAGCTTTATTTGTAACAGCCCAAGATAGGAAGCAACCCAGGTGTACTTAAATGGGTGAATGATTAAACAAATTGTGATACATCCATACCTTTGAACACCAAGCAGCAATAAGAAAGAACAAACTATCGATACACACAAGAATCTGGATGAATCACCAGAAAATTATGCTGAATGAAAAAAGCCAGTCCCCAAAGGTTATATATACTGTGTGATTCCATTTATGTAATACTTTTGAAATGACAAAATTACAGAAATGTAGAATAGATTAGCAGTTGTGAGGGATTATGGGGGGGTGGGAGGGATGTAGCTCTAAAAGGGCAACATGAGGGATCCTTGTGATAATGGAAATGTTCTGTATCTTGACTGTCTCGATGCCAAATATCCTGGTTGTGATATTGTACTATGATTGGAGGAAACTGGGTTAAAGGGTAAAGAGTATTTCTCTATATTACTTCTTAGAATTGCATGTGAATCTACAACTGTCTCAAAAAGTTTAATGAAAAAAACCATACTTCAATTAAAAAGAAATGTGAAACAAACTAAAACAATGTTCATGTATTATTTAATTTATAATTAAAAATAAAAACAACATACCAGGAAAATATAGTTAACATAAATTACAAAGTGTTAATATTATTATTGTAACATGATCTTCAGGTAATCATTAAGAAACATAATAGAAAAATAAGCAAAAGTTATAAGCAAGTGATTCTCAAACTAAGAAATGCAATGGCCAGTGTGACATGAGTTTCATTTGCTTTCCTTCTGGTTAGCACCCCTTTTCACTCAAAACACTCTAAATTGCACAGTAAGTTATATGATCATCTCACTGATAAACCGCTAAAGAGGCGTTCACCTTCACAAATAGTGAAAGAAAAGTGAAAAATCAAGTTATTGTTTTCTCCTATCAGCTTGTTAAAGAATACATTTTGCTAATTCTCACTGTGGGCAGAGGTGTGGGAAAGGTGGATCTTATGTTCTGTTGGTGAGAGTGTAAATTGGTTCAGTTCTCTGGAGGGTCATTTGTCAATATGTACTAAAACCCTTTAAAAAGTACATTCTTATGAACAGCAATTCCATTTCTAGAAAATTAGACAAGTATACATAGATGGATATTCAAGAATTTTCATTGAAATGTTGTGTAGACATTGAAGATAATCCAAATAGCAAATGTTCATTAATACATAAATAATGGTACATACATACAGGTAGATGTAATGGAATATTATATATATATATATACATATAAATATATATTATATACATGTCTAAAGATAGTAAAATTAGCATACCTTGGTTAGTGGGTTACTTGTTAATGCTAATTTGCTCCTTTATACTAGTCTAAACTAGTGACAAGAGTCACATACTATTTTTATAATCTTAATACAGCAAATCTATTTCAAAAGGATCCTGAGAAAAGTATACCTGGAAGATCAAGGTAGCCTCAAGGAGATTAAGTGAAGCAATAGGAATGGGGAGTGTCACTTACGAAAGTGGCCTCTATGGGATGTGGGAATTGATTCTAGCATCCAAGAATAACATTAGGGCTTGGTGCTACAATATGGTCACCTTGCTGTTCTGCTGTTCTGTTTTTAGAGTGGCTCCTTCACAATTAGGACATATGAGATAGGTACTTTATAAACTATAAAATGCCACAAAAATGTTGGGTATCACTCTCATCACAAGTGGTCCCTCCGTGCTGCTGAGATAGGATTTGAGGGCAGTTCTGGAACACCAACGAGCCAGCTGGATCCTGGGAGCCCATGAATGGAGCACGCTGGTATTCAGCTCACATTCAGCCCTGTGGCCAGCCTTGGGCTCTGCGCTGAGATGTCACATGGTGTGGATCCCAGAGCAAAGGTTCGGGCGTCATAAGACACGGGTTCAAATTCTGCAGACTCATTCACCTTAGAAAACCTGGGGAAATTGCTGTAATTCCACTACCTGTTTCTTCCACTTAGAAGTGAAGAAAATAATAATTCTCATGTCACAGGAGTGTTCTGAAGATCCGGTGAAATAGGGCACGTGAAAGTGCTTTGTAAATACAATATTCTGCAAAGCTCAGTTATACGTGTTGGAGAGGCAGTATTGACACCATGAATGTATCGGTTTTGTAGTGTGAACCCAGGGTGGCCACCTGTAGTCGTGTCACTTAAACTCTCTAATCTTTTGTTTCATCATCTATAAAACAAAAATTATAATAACTTCCTTATAGCGTTTTTTATGGGAATTAAATGAGATAATGAGGGAGGGAAACACAGTTACTGAGCATCTGCTACATGTCACGCACACAGTACGTGCTTTTTATATGACAATAAATAAATATAAGGCATATTCCCCCTCAAATCACCCTTTGATATAAGAGCTTTGCCTTGTGTGTTCAAGTCCTTACAATGTTTCCTGTATTATGGGATGTTCTCTTGGTTATTTTATTTTTGAACAGCACAGTACCATTTGAGAGATACTGACTTAGATCAAAATGACTCAGTGGATGCTGGTTTTGGACACAGAGGTCACCAGACATAATCTGTGAAATCAGGAAGCAACATTCTAGGATGGTTAACCAGCACATGACGTGCCTGATCATGAGTCAGCACCTGCAGAGGGGTTGGTTATCTAGCACTCCCCGTATCTTTAGTGAAATCTTGTCTTTGGTACAATGAATAGTGTCAACACTGGTGGTTGGTTAGGGATATTGTACAGGCCCCACTGGTCCCCCGCCCTTTTATGAACAAGACATAAGAAACTGGCAGATGTAGGCCTGACATCAGCCACTTGGTCCTCTGTCCTCTCCTTCACGGGGGACCCTGTTGCCTGATCTGAACCAGAACTGCCCAGTGCTCTCCTAAGAACATCACTGTGTCTGCCCCAGTGCCAGCCTTTCATGCACGATGCTCCCTCGACTGCCAGGGCCATAGTGGGTCTTCTCCTAAACCACTGAGTGAGTCTGAATGCCTGTTTTTGCGCTTGCTTGCCAATGCATGCTTGTTTGTCTGATGGGGTTCAGTCCAACATTTCTGAGGTCGTGGGAGAGGGGATTTATAATTCCTCATGTGCTTCTAACCGTAAGAGGTTACCAATAGTTACCAAAAGAAACTGATGTTTTCCAAATCGCCAAGTCTGCTTAAGTCAGAAGGCAATGTCATTGTCTCTCTCCCCCAGACCATAAACTCCTTTAAGGTAGGGACCATGCCATTTCTGTGAGCCTCTTTCAGATGCCTTGTGTAGTGCTTTGTGCAAAAGTAATGTAGGAAGCAGATACGTTTATTTGGAATAAAGCTTCCTATGTTCAAATCCTGCCACTTGCATACATTGAGAGAATTTGGGTAAGTTATTTAAGCTCACTATGCCTCAGTTTCCTCTTCTGTAAAATGGAAATGGTGACAATGGCACCCACTTTGTAGGGGTCTGTGCAGATTAAGGTAATAGATATGAAGAGTTCAGAACAATGCTTGCTTTTCAATAAACATTAGCTCTTCTCATTAAGAAGGTGGAAAATGTTTGTTATGTGAATTAGGAGTAGTAGTGCAGGGTTCTGGTAATTGCACAAGAGCTCTGTCCAGGCCAGCTATGATTGTGTAATCAGTTTCCATAAATCTGCTACTGGTTCCAAGAAACATCCATCAACGAATCCACCTGCACGGCACTTGAAGCCACCCCAGTGGGGCTGGAGGCAGGCCACACAGCCAGCCCCTCCACTGTCCCTTCCTGCTTCTCGGCATAAGCCAGCAGAACACTTTTCTGAGAGGGCCACTTGGGAACTCATCCCTGAGGGATCCTATTTTTTCCCACACTGAGTGACCTTCCCATTAGGATGCTGAATTTGATAATTGGTAGATCTCCTCCTTGGCTCATTCCATCTCGTTACTTCAGGCTTCTCCTTTCCCCCACTGATGCTAAGTGATTCCCCGAGGCTGAACTGGAATGAGAACAGGGTACTTGTCGACTCTCGGAAAATAATGGCTTTTCCCATCAGAGTTGGGTTTGGCAACTGTTCTGTGGTCAGGCTAACATGTGTAATCAGGAGGAAATCAGGACATTGTCCTGCTGCACTGACCATCCTCCCCGCTGGCCTTGGGACTGTGGTGGTGAGGACAGTCATGGGGAAATGAGCATTCCAGACTCGAGGGCTGAGATATCAGCTTCCTAGGGTTGACTGCTTTATCTTGGTTGCTGCTTCTCTCGTGAGACTGTGCCCCTGGAGCCCTGAAGCATTTAGAGGCTGTTGCCACCCATACCCTTGAGCTGGTCCAATTTATTAGGCAAATCCCTGGGTTCGGTTCACATCAAACACCCTGGAACTGACATGGCTTGTCTTATATACCAAGAGAGCAGACGTGTGTGGGGTCCGTCCTTCCAAGGGGGAGGAAGGCCTCTTCTCTTTGTTCAGGATGGTGACAACGTGGCCCTACCCCTCCCACACAAAGGAGGCTATTTATAGATAGTGTCTGTGGCCACTTAGGGGTGTCTCTATAAATAGAACTTTCCAGAACAACCTTTCAAGCAAATTTTCTTATCCGTCCCCTAAATAATGTTGACTGATAGGGACAGGTGAAGGTATATTAGCTTTCCACCAGCAAGTAGAAGGCATGGCTGATCAATTCGACAGGTGAGATGTTAATAAGTTTGTGTAGGTGAGCTCTCAGCCAGAGAGGAATGAGAGATAAACGTTGTCTAAGAGACGTGAACTCTTTTTTCTCCATTAATTATGCCTGGCTTCATCAAAGAGAGTAGATAATGCAGGTAAAACATGCTTGTGTTCTGGTTGTCAAGGAGACGGGGGATCTGTTTGCTTAAGTCTACGCATAAGCAAACTTCATAAGCACAGCCCAGTATTTAGATTTCTGGATTTTTGCCAAAGCTCTGCATCTTTACTTCAAAGCTTTGTTGAGTTCAGTGATTTGTGGTGTGTTCTTTTCTTTCTGTGGTTCTCTTCTCTCTGCCACCCCCGGAGCCAGTGAAACTGCTGACATAAAATGAAAGCCCCTGTGGCAAGGGAGCTTCGCCAGGCTCCCAAGCCTGATGGCGTTAAGCCCCTAGGATGGCAGAGCCGGGCAAGGTGACCATCGCAGCCCAACTCCCAGCACCCACTCCTCAGGACTGTGAGGGAAGCAGAGACTTCCTCAACCCAATGACTGGCTGATTCAAAGGACAGTTGACTGAAGTGGAGAAATGTGATTTTGGAAGGCTGGAGGCAAAGGGGCTTGGAGCCAGAGAGGAACATGCCAGACCCGAGAGCGAGAAAGCTGAAACATAGATTTCTTTTTTTTTTTTGGCCATGCCGTGCAGCTTGCGGGATCTTAGTGCCCCGACCAGGGATCGAACCTGTTTCCCCAACAGGGCAAGCACGGAGTCCTAACTACTGGACCACCGGGGAACTCCCGTAGATGTTGTTGACATGTTTCCATGTCAACCAAGTGTTTCGGATCCAGATGCTGGAATGCCGGAGTTTTCCTGGCAGGATGGTGGGAAGCTTGGGGCACCAGCCAGGCCAGGCTGAGCCTTGCTGGCTGTTCTGCTTTTCCTGGGATCGTCTCGTGGAGAGCCTGTTTCCCCTTAGTCGATTGGTAAATCCTTACAGAGCCACAACTGGAATATGTGTGAATGTTTCCCAGGTTCATTAGCCTTGGACACAAATGAGGCTGTGAACCTCTAGAATGAAATTTTGCTTGTTCAGCTGTGTCCCCCGTGGGGCCTTGGGGTTTCTTTCAGTCCTCACCCCTCAAGCCTCTCTGAGAGTTCCAAGGGTGTATCTTATATCCTCCACGATCAGTTCAGCTGTATGGAAACAGCAGCCTGTCATCTGTGAGCTGCCGTTTTAGGGGGTTCCCAAAAGGTTGTTGGAAGTCTAGTAGATCAGGGTTGAGTTACATCTTGACCTTTCACTTCAGGGCACACCCCCTACCACCAAAGGAGACAGCTGGGGTGAGTGCAGCAAAAGTCATCCAAGCCTTTCACTTCCATTGTTCTTCTGGGAGATGTTCTTGAGAAGGCAGCCACCCTTCCTGTGGCTTGCCTTCTTTTATCCTCACTTCTCTCATTATAGTTCATCAGTTGAGGAGGCAAAGTTCAAAGAAATATATATATATTGCAGATGAATGAATCCAAAAGTACAGATAGGGACCCCCCTGGCGGTCCAGTGGTTAAGACTTTGCCTTCCAATGCAGGGGGTGTGGGTTCGATCCCTGGTCCGGGAGCTAAAATGCCACATGCCTCGCGGCCAATAAACCAAAACATAAAACAGAAGCAATATTGTAACAAATTCAGTAAAGACTTAAAAATGGCCCACATGAAAACAACCTTTAAAAATAAAAGTACAGATAAAAGTAGAACAATCTGATTGCAAATGAGAGGAGGAGGACCTGGAGGGTCCAAGTGAAAGGACAGGCATAGGAAGCGCCCTGGGAGAGGTGAGTGGAGCTGGTGAGGGAGCTGAGAGATAAGATTACTGCAGATGTGGCGGGAGGACGTCCTATGTGCTTCCATAGCAACCGGGCTTTCCTCTGAACGGCCTCCCACAATTATAGTGCCTTGTAATTGCTCTTTCAGCCGTCTTTCCACCAACCTGTGAACTTCAGAGACTGAAGCTTTAATCTCTGTATTCCCAGAAGTATGGCTCGGGCAAAGATCTGGAAGCGAAGCAGGCACATTGTGGACCAGGGGCAGTGAACGAAATTGCTTGGTTTAAAATGATGGATATGTTGTCAATCGACTATACTTCAATAAAATAAAATTTAATTTTTGAAATGATGGATACATGAAGGGAAATGACTCTTATAGTCAGCCTCGAGGACCTCGGTTTTACTTAACAGTGGGTCAGAAGCTGAAATCAATCCTTGAGTGTGAACCCAAGAACAAGGCTTGGGAATTAATTTTCAGAAGTTGTGTGTAGAATGGCTGGGGTCGGGGCAGAGGAGGAAAGAGGCTGTGGTCTGAGGGACCCACCGAGAAGGTGTTGTAGGCAGTCAGCATGAAACCAGGCAGGGAGGAGATGAAGGCTCATTTATGGGAAGAAAGGGCAGAGCAACGGGGGAGGTTGGAGGAGCAGGAATTAGGCTGGACCATGTGAAAGACTGATAGGCATGGACTCATTCCTTTGCTCCGTTGTCCATTAATTCATAAACTCATGCATGCTTTATTCAGCATTGGGTTGTGCCAGTGTCCTTGCTGAGAGCTCCTCTCTCTTCACCGTCAAGCGACAGCTGCAGGTGTCACCACAGCCAGGGAGTGACTGCGTGGCAGAGTGTGGACCCTGGCTTCAGTTCCCATTGGTTCATGTCCCGATTCTGCCTGTGTGGATCTTAGCAATTTACTGAACTTCACTAAACCTCACTCCTCTCATCTGTGAAGTGGGGGTAATGACCTACCTCATAGGGTTATTGTGAGGGTTGCTTGAGATGACACACAGAGCTAACAAAGGCTAGCTAGCAGACGATAAATGAATATTTCTTAAGCACCTGCCTATGTGTTAGGTACCGTGATATTAGGATATCGAGCCAGATAGGACCCCGTCTTGTTCTCTAGCACCCCAAAGACAACTTTGGGGAGTAGGGAAGTTTGAAAACTGTGCTGTGCATGTAATGTGGTAACTGCTCTAACAGAAGGATGATGTTAGGGCCATGGAATTCAGACAAAGAGATTAAAGGGGCCTGGGGAGTTAAGAGAGATGCCGCGTGGAGCAAATGGTAATTGAACTGGGCTTTGCAAATGAGTAGAAATTTGGAAGATGAGAAGAGGGAGGAAGAAAAAGATCTTCAGAAAAAAGGAATGAATGTATGAAAGAACAAAGGGTAATGACACACCTCCCTTGCAGGGTTACTGTAGGATGGACTGAGGCACCATATATGCCTGGCACCAGGGCCTTCAAGGTCATAGCAAAACTCAACATATCAACACACGCTAGCTTTCTCTCTACCTTTGCTGAATCCCAGCTGTATCTTCTTTAGACAACTTGGAGCTCAAACCAAGAAAATGGAGGAACGTCTCAGAAAAGAGAGGAGAAAGAAGGCAGGAGTTCTAACCAAGGCTTTTATGACCACGGTTAATGAGTAAATGGAGAGAGTAAAACAAGTGTCTACAAAGGAGGCCAACAGAGGTCACTCAGGGTAAAAGGAGCAAAAACAACAGGGTTCATGTCGCATAAGCTGAAGAAGGGAAAGTCTTAGGGATGAGTACTCGCTTATGTGGTCTGTAATTAGAGGTCAATAAAGGAAGAACATGGCCAGGGCTGCTTCCAGTGGGCTTCAGCAACCTCCTCAGAGTTTTCCATGGTAACTGCTGTGGCCACTGTAAAGGGCTGGCTCTCCAATGTCTGCCCACAGCTCCAGAAATGTTTCTTCTTCCCCTGGAGTCCCCATCGCCCTCTACACCCACCACCCCACCAGGTCCACGGGGTATGCAGACCCCAGTGAGGTGGGAGCAGAAAGGCACGTAGCTGTACTCATGGCCGCCCCACAGACCAAGCCACTCTCCCAGGACAGCCCCACCCACAGAACTTTCCCATGGTTACGGTCGGTGTCCATGCAGGAGAACCCCGCCATCATGCAGGGCACTGCCTGCTGACCTGGAGTCAGCATCCAGGAGGAATTTGGTAAAACCTTGGTTTTACCAAATTGCTCGCTCTCCTTTGCTTAGTCTTTGGTAAAACCAAGACAAAAGCAAAACAAAGTCTTCCTGTGTTATTGCTGCAGCTGGGACTGGTCTACAAACTACCTGTTGGTGCAGTTCTCCCAGAGATGACCTTAAAGGACTCAGACCTCAAATATTTAATGACAAACAAGTATGGTTGTCAAGATAAAGTCCTTTTAGACTGGGTCATTCACAAATGCACTGGTAAGCAGGGAGGCCACATTAAACTCCAACAAAGGTCCATCTATTCCAGCACCTATAACAAAACTCAGGGAACTTGCAGTTCCTAAAAATTACAGATTAGCAGGCCTGCCTTTGTTTGATTCGTATGCCAGTGCATCAGGATATGGGCTCCCTTTGCTTTCTTTATAGGTGAAACCCTGCAGAGTGGAATAAAATAGTACTTTCTCCTGAAAGTACAGTAATACAATGGAGAAGACAAATAAACACGGTAGGAGATTTCCTTTATCCTTGCCTCTTCTTTGCTTTATATTTTTTAAAACTCGGAGGGTGAATCAACTCTGAAGAACTACCCTAAGATAGCAGGGTAAAATACCAGGTTAATGTTTAATTCACTTTTGCTTGATCAGGACTTTAAAACTTTGAACAAAATGGACTTCAATAAAGATAGAAGATGGAAGAAGATTTTAATATAATTTTGGTGGAGAAATAGGGCGAAAGTAAATGGTTACGGAGGAAGTAATTTGTAAGGAGAAACAAGCCATATCCAGGGGTTGGTAAACAGAACAGGGAGAGCTGAAATCTCTGCTTGTGTAAGAGAAGCTCTTGCCTCTTCATCAGGGACTGGGCTGTGTTCTCACTGTGGCTCTCATTCTGCTGGACCTTCCTCTCCCCATGCCCAGTAAAAACTCGCCATATGGTCACCACATACTAATCTAGCATGTGCTAATTGCTAAGCAGAGCACTTAGCACATGGGAGCGTAGAAAGAAGAATGATATTTTAAAACCCTCTTCATCTTCGTCTGTCTCAGAGATGACTCTGACCCCAGTCTAGGTGAGGGCCACTATTAAGTGCATGTACAACACCTCGACTGTCTCACTCGCTCTTGTGTTTACTTGATGAATATCTGTCTCCCCACAAATTGTAAGCCCCAACAGGGCAGTGACTCTTGGTGAGTTGATCCCATCTATATCTGGAGCATCTAGTATAGTGCCTGACACAGACAGTAGGTCTTCAATACATTATGAATGAATGAATGAATAAAAAAGCAATGGAAGGACAAATACCACTTCTAGGCCATTGAAATGATTAATTCATCCTTCTTTTGGAATAGCAATGGAAGAATGCCATTCAAATATCAGCTCACTCTCCCCTCCCTTCTCTTTCCTTCTTTCTTTCTGCTTCACTCCTCACCCCTCCTACCAGCCCCTCAAATATGAAAATAACATCATCAACAACCACAAAATGCACTCTGAGTACCTGCATCCTGGAGGATGTGGTGGTTCCGATGTGGGCTATATGGACACAGCCCACGTCCTCTGCTGTGTTGCCTGGGGTTTTTATGTAATAGGAACAGGTCGATTGGCATGTTGTCAGTTTGGAAAGAGGAGCCATGCCTTGTTGTGGCTTTGAGTTCAGACCAGTTTTTCTTAATCTTTGAAGATGAAGAGCCCTAAAAGCAAAGCAAGGCAAAATAAGCCCGAATGCTTCAGGGCAGGAAGAATGCTGTGTGGTGATATTGTTTAGAAAGACTTGGTAATTGTTGTACTGGAGAGCCGACCTTTGCAGAACTCAACTGTGTGGCGTCCGACTGAGTGAGTTAGCAAAATAAAGACAGATGGCAACGGATTAACTCCAACACGCCCACCAGACAATGGCAGCCAACATGGAGAACGGTGGAGTGCCCTAAAAAAGCACTTTCGGGGAGACTTCACCAAGTGCCTCCCGTAGATGCCACCGAGTGACTCACCAAAACGTCGCATCTTGCACAATCCTATAGATTGAGGCAACAGCTTAAGGAGACCATGCGATACACAGCCTGGCTTTGTTTAACAGGAAAAGAGAGAGGGAGGGATACCAGATCATGGAGGCCTTGAAAATTTATAGTAGTTTAATGTCCAGTTCACTGAGAAATAATGGTTGAATTTTGTATTCTGCCTTGTATGTTTAGAGGGAAAAAAAAAGAGAGGTAAAGAACACAAATCCTGCAAGACAGGCAACTTGTCTTTCATCCAGAAATAAATGACCCAGAGATAGACACAAGATTTAGGACAGTTTATGCATTGGGGTCCTGACTTTTTACAACTAAAACCTAGAATATGAATCATTCATTTCAAGTGCCAGCTTCAACTGACTAGCGGAAGCTCTCGGGATGGTGTGGGGTTGTGAGGTGGGCTCCAGACTCATGGCTGGGACCTCGTGGTCCTTGAGATATTCTGCCGTGGCTGCAGGCAAGGGGACTGGTGGTACCTGGGTCTGCTTTAGACAACCTTAGGTCAGGCTATCAAATCTCCTAATTTGTTTAAGAAACTGTACTCCTGACTGTCTGAGGGCAGGAGCTGAAATGTGCATAGAACATAGAGAAAACGTGACAGTTTCCATGTTAAGGAGAGATGAAGAAGTAACATGAGCAGTTTTGTTAGGTTCTACCAAACTCAGGTTTCATTATGTTTGTCCCTCCACTGTGGAAGGTGGTGTTTGATTGGCAGTTTACATACTAGTATATATAATTTAGGGCTTATAGTCCTTGAACATGTGCCAAGAACTTGGTGCTGAGGCACTGATTACTCTTAACTATAGAATTATTTTACAAGTGAAGGTCTAGACAATTTCACTACAGGCAGACCTCAGAGATAACCATACGACCGCAATAAAGCAAATATCATGATAAAGCAAGTCACGTGAATTTTTTGATTTCCCAGTGCATATAAAAGTTATGTCTGGGCTTCCCTGGTGGCGCAGTGGTTGAGAGTCCGCCTGCCGATGCAGGGGACGTGGGTTCGTGCCCCGGTCCGGGAAGATCCCACATGCCGCGGAGCGGCTGGGCCCGTTAGCCACGGCCGCTGAGCCTGCGCGTCCAGAGCCTGTGCTCCGCAGTGGGAGGGGCCACGACAGTGAGAGGCCCGCGTACCGGAAAAAAATAAAATGCTTCCCATGAATGGGTAGACATTCTTAATAAACTGCATGTACAAAGGTGGAGGAAGCAAATTTAAAAAAATAATAATAATAAAGTTATGTCTATGCTATACTGTAGTCTGTTAAGTGTGCAAGAGCAGTATGTCTATAAAACAATGTACATACATTAAATTAAAATAATAATTTAAATTAATTTACTTTATTGCTAAAAAATGCTAACCATCATCTGAGACCTCAGTGAGACGTACTAGTAACATCAGAGATCACTAACCACAGATCTCCATAACAAATGTAATAATAATGAAAAATTAATTAATTTTTCATTATTATTACTTAAAAAATTAATTTAAATATTGTGAGAATTACCAAAATGTGACACACAGAAACGAAGTGAGTGCTATTGGAAAACGGCACCAATGGACTTGCTCCATGCAGGGTTGCCACAAACCTTCAATTTGTAAAAAACGTAGTATCTATGAGGTTTAATAAAATGATGTAGTTTATTCATTGCCACATGTGGGCAACCCATCTGAAGTGTCTAGAAGGGTCCCCCAAAGCAGTTGGTGAACACCTCTTGTGTACCAGGCACTATTCTAGGGGTTCAGGGACACAGAGATGAAAACGAACCACGACTTGTGCAGGAGAAGTTCTTGTTTTAGTGAAGAGGAAGACATGCATAGGTAAAACCCCAATATCATAAAAGAGATGCTGTGACTGAGGTCATGGCTGAGGGAGCTGGGAGCTCAGTGCAGAAGGTGACATTTCAGTTGGGTCTTGAAGGATGAGGTGGAGTTGTAAAGGCTGAAGATGACAGACTAGTGTTTGCAAGGGCTAGGTCACATGGAAGGGCAACGTGCAGTTGTGGAATAGTGAAGTCCAAGCTGATCACAACACAGAGCAACAAGAAGCCATTACGAACAAAACTACAAAGACTTTCATGTCTTCTCTGCTTTGACATTAGCTTCATGTTTGGGCTTTATTCTGTAGGCCAGCTGTCCCCAGTATTCACTCTTAAGGACTCACTTTCTATACTTTCTTTCCAGTGGATCGTGTCTTTTCTTTTTAACCTCCCCCAATCCTGTGATTATTAAGCAGTAATTTGTTTCCCGTTTCAAAAAAGTCATCCAACGTCCATAACTTGCAATGGATAAGCATGAGATAAGGCGTGTTATTAAATTGCGGAGAAAGGATATAGAACATTAACTGATGCCTTAGACAAACCCCCCCAATCCCAATGGTTTAAGACATGAAGGTTTATTCTTGTTCAAGTCAGGTCCAGTGCATATAAAAGTTATGTCTACACTATACAGCAGCCCCCCATCATGTTGCAGTAAAGCCACTGAGAACATTATCTTCCAAGGTCCCTGCATCAGGGGAAGAGAGAGCACGGAGGAGGCACCCTATCTCAGCCTGGAAGTGACCCTGTCACTTTTGCTCACAAATCATTGGACAAAACTAGTCACATGCCCCAATCTAACTACAGGGGAGGGTAGAATATGTGGAGATGTAGCGTTTGTTCATCATTAACAACCTGTGCCATGTGTCATACATGCGTAAATTTGCTCCTGGGTCTGTGGAGTTCAGAGGCACCTCCAGCTGAGAACCACAACTCTGGCAAAAGGAAACAGGAGCATGTGATCGGATTGCTTTCTTTCTCGGAAAGATCACACAAGTGGGAGCACAGAGAATGGATTCCAGTGAGTAGACTAGGGGCAGGAAGACCAGTTTAGGAGGATGAGGGCCTGGCCCAAAGCAAGGGATGGAGCAAGGGAGTGGGTTCTAAATATAGTCTGGAGGTAAAATCCCTCCGCGCTGGAGACCAGATATGATGCCTGAGGGAGTCAGAGGTGTCGATGTTGGCTCTTGGGCTTCTAGCCTGGGTGAGTCAGGGGCACTGTGACAGCCACAGCAGAAGTCAGGCCAGGCAGGCAGGACCCCCTTCTCCAGGGTTGCAGGGATAATGGTTGCCAGTCACCCTCCCTTCTCTCCCTGCTGACCTAGTCATTTGTTCTACCCCTTCCCCACCCAAGAAAACACCAGGTTTGAGTCGCAGCCTGTGGAAACTCAAAAGCCAAGGCACCAGAGTCAGGGCAGATGTGGCTGGAAGTTTCAGACTCCAACCCCGGGCTTAAAGCCTTCCTAGCTCTCGCCATGCACGCTTAGGTGCTCTGTTAAGAGTTTGGGCCAAACGGCACTTAAAGCCGCCACTACTGCCATCACCCAGTGCTCCTTTTTCCTCTTCTACTCACTTTCCTTCGTCAGGTGTCTTCCCTTCTGGACGCTTCGCAGTTGCTCCTATCAACCTTGCACCAAGCATTACGGCCACCTCCTCGTCACTCCGCGGATACTGTAATCCAGTGTATCTGTGCAGTTCTTGTCCAGCCTGTCCTGTCTTCCACTGGACAGCAAGCTCATCCGTGGAGGGACCACACCTTCCCAACTGCCGTGAATTGAGCAGAAAGGGACAAACTTCACCCCTTCAAGTAAATGAGCTACTCCTAATAACGTTGGCCCTCTCTGGACATCAGAGCCTTGAATGCAAAAATCAATTGCGTTCCCCTGTTTGAAGCATCACCCTCTTAGCAGAATCTACTGGTATGTGGCTTCTTTGAACTTTATGCAGAGAATTGAAACAATCACTTGAGAATTGAAACCACACTTAGGAAAAAAGTACGTTCCGTATTCTGTTTGCTCAGTACGATGAACTACTAATGAGTAAGCGGCTGTTACAATGGATAGCAGCATCAGGGGCTTGAGCATCAGGGGAAACTTGGTGCTTGGGTTCTAATTAACTGCATGTTACAGAGCTTCACTATCTTCATCTGCAAACGAGGGATCTTAAGAGGCAAAAGCAGTGCTGTTCTAGGCCTGGGCCCATGCAGAGCACCTAGCACAGGCCTTGCACAATAAGAGCCACTCAATAAAGGGCAGCCAATACATGACTATCACTCAGTTTCCTCTCTCATGAAGTATGATGTTGTAACCTGAATTATTTCTGCCTTTTTTCTTATCTATAGGTCCCCTTCACGTTTTATCTTCCTGATCTTGTGTCATTCACTGATCTTTATCCATGCATCACACAGAACCTTGCGGGCTCATCACTTCTTAGTCCCAGTATTAATTGTAAAGAGTTGTCAGTATTTTATTTGCACAAAAGTTGAACCTAAGGGTACAGAGTTTGCATCAACTGCTTTTATACAGAGAGTCTGAGCTACTTACGTTTCCATTTGCTGCGCTATGAGACCATGCAAAGACCACTGGACTTGCTCCCATTTCTCCAAGAGCTGCCTGGGAATAGTGTCTTGTGGTAGAGGAAGCAGAGCCAGCACTGAGGGTCCTTCTGCCAGAAGTTCAACAAGTCTCGCTGCCTTTCAGTGAGAAGAGGAATCTTTTCAGCTTGAAATGATTGTACTGCTCAGAAATTAATTACTTTTGGATCTGACTTTTATCTGACCATTAATTACCCACACTAGCAGCAGAAGCTGGGGTTAAAAACTGCACTATTGGGCTTCCCTGGTGGCGCAGTGGTTGGGAGCCCGCCTGCCGATGCGGGGGACACGGGTTCATGCCCTGGTCCGGGAACCGGGCCCGTGAGCCATGGCTGCTGAGCCCGCGCGTCCGGAGCCTGTGCTCCGCAACGGGAGAGGCCGCAACAGTGAGAGGCCCGCGTACCGCAAAAAAACAAAACGAAAAAACCCAACTGCACTATGGTTGCCTTACGGCAGATTTGCTATTCAAGCTTTTCTCGCCATTTATACGTGTGCTGGCAATAAGTTCAAGGCTATGGGCACTGTAAGAAGTACTTGAGTTTCTGTTCGACATGTCTGATGCATTCCGAATGTAGTTTGAGAGTTCAAAGTTGCTCCACGAAACCTTTTGAGGAAAGGATTTGTCAGAATATACCCAAACAAAAACAAACACATTAAATGGCACACTTTTCCATCTGGGCCTGCATCCAGTGTTAGAGCACCTTAGGGTGTCAGAGTGTTTGGGTTTCCTGCCACCTTTTGCAAATGTTGACAGAGCAGGGAGGAAACCAAAGTGAAAAAAAATAAAGGAGGAAGGTACATCTCGGGAGACGTCATACGGCTGGAGAGGTAAGGAATGGGAAGCATGCTGTTCTGGACTGAATTGTGTTCCCCCCAGAGTCATATATTGCAGTCCTAACCCCTGAGAAGGTGACCGTATTTGGAGAGAGGGTCTTTAAAGAGTTAATCAAGTTAAAATGAGGCCATTAGGGTGGGCCCTAACCCAATATGATTGGTGTCCTTATAAGAAGAGGAGATTAGGACACAGGCACACAGAGAAGGAAAACAATGTGAAGACACAAGGAAGAGAAGACGGTCCTCTACAAGCCAAGATGACAGGCCTCCAAAGAAGCCAATTCCACTGACACCTTGGTCTCAGACTTCTAGCACCCAGAACTGTGAGAAAATTAATTTCCCTTGTTTTAGCCACCTAATCTGTGGTACTTTGCACTACAAGAAACTGATAGACTTGCCTTATTGATATAGAGCAGCAAGCGAACATTTCACAAGTAAAGAAGTTTAGGAAGACTGAGATAAATGATTACATATCTCTAAAACATTGTGTGTAGGTATGTTGGTATTTTATATACATTTGAAGTTGCCCTATACCTCCTACTCCTGAAATGCTTGTTCATGTTTAAATTGTTCAAGATCTTGGGATCCGTCTTACTCAGAATCATACTCAAAACTCCTTTTTTAAAGAGAAGAGATGTTAAATGGGTAATTCTCAAACTCTTCTATCTGGGTATTCCCAAAAGCAAGTAAGAAAGAGTAGATGCAGCAGTGAATTAGCCTGTAAAGGGAGCCTGGAGTAACCTGATTTTTTTCTAAAAAGTCAGGTTTATTGAGATACAATTTACATAAAGTAAAATTCACCCTTTTAAATTGTATAGTTAATTAAAATTTTAAAAGTATACACAGTCATGTAACCATCATCACAATCAAGGTATAGAACATTTTTCATCATCTCCAAATTTCCTTGTGTTCTTCTGCAGTTTCCTTCTTCCACTTCCAGCCCCTGGCAAGCACTGAGATGAATTTTATCCCTATAATCTTGCCTTTTTCAGAATGTCATATAAATGGATTCATACGTCTGGCTTTTCTCATTATTTTGAGGTCAACTTTTAGATTCTAAAATTTATTTGAATTTTATATTCAACGCTGATATATATGACATATACATATATAACATATATATATTTAAAATGCTGAATAATATATCCATGCTTGTTTTAATATTGGGAAACATTTAAACCTATGTACCCAATTAGGTTACTTAAATGTGACTTAATAATAATTAGATAAAACTAATATTCCATGAAGATGCCCCATTTCCTAATTTTAAAATATCACTTAATTATAAAGATGTTGGGTTACAAGAGACCTCCAAGAAAGTTCAAAGAGATATTCATTAAATTCTGAAAAAATATGGGACAGGGAGTAATGAACAATAGCCTCCTTCCCTTTTATCAGAGACTGCGATCAGAAATGCCTTCTTGGGGTTTGAGAGACAACATATTCTATATGTAAAATAAATAGAAAAAGATTTTCATAAGAAGGACATCCAAACAGGCCACGTGATAATCTCAATAGTGATGTATCACTGAAACACGCTGATGCACTAGTTTCCCACTGCGTGGATAGTAGTAGGTGTGGAGGTGGGGCCTCTGCTATCCAGCCAGTACCCACCAAACCAGTTCCTCACAACTGGAGGCCCTTCTGGTTGGTTGTTTCTTTGGGCCACGACGCATTTGTAGAACACGTTTGATATCTGCCTTTAGATTGCTGATCAGAAATAGATCTTGTGCAAAAAATGGTTCTTTTTATGCAAGATCTAGGCTTTGTTTGAGATC
Source organism: Kogia breviceps (assembly GCF_026419965.1). NCBI lineage: Eukaryota > Metazoa > Chordata > Mammalia > Artiodactyla > Physeteridae > Kogia > Kogia breviceps. The sequence continues at coordinate 23,113,058 of NC_081325.1, forward strand.
AACACAAAGCATGAGGAGAGGAAGAGGCACCCACTTGGTCAGCTGGATGGTATACTTTCTGGGCTGTCCTTTCACACTCTCCTTACTGAATTCTTTAAGAGTCCACTTAAATATTACCTCCTCTGTGCCCCCATCATGACCCGTTCCCTAACCCAAGGCAGAACTGGACCTCTTATAACACTTGCACATATTTATCACATTTTATGACATTAGTTTTTTATGTGTATGTGTCGCCTGCTATGTTTTAACTCTGTATCCCTAGATTCTGGCATGATAGCAAATGCTCGGTGAATACACATTAAATTTAGTTGGCCCTTACAACATATGATATGCCACATGTCACAGACCCACCTCAATCAGACTTTGGAGAACCAAGAACTGGACTGTGCAGATGAAGAGCTAGTCTCCAGTTTAATTTGTGTATCAGGCTTCATGTTTCCTACTAGTCTGCCAAGCTTTTGACCCAGATTCCTTCTCTGAGCCTATCTGCCTGGTCCAAGTGCAAACATAATTCCTGCTCTGACCCAGATCCACTGCCCCTACTTGTTCCAGCTCACCAGGGTCTCCTGCTTTGGCCTCATCTATGAAATCTGATGTGTGACTAAGGCAACCCTGGTGAAGAGCCAGGTGGGGCCAGCTGGTACTGCAAGGTCCCAGGGTGACATCCAACTCTCCCGGCTATCTGCAAGGCAACTTAGTGGGCCAAACAGAATAAGCTTTCATGGGCTCAAGTATACAACGGGCTGACGGCGAATCCTGAGGTAGGAGGCAGGTACAGACGTGGACCAGAGTGGAGCTAGGAAGCAGCACATTAGTCGGTCAGGATGTCTTGCTTGCCCCTCTGGCTGTGAACATCCCATAAAAGAAGTATGGACGAGACTGGAACAGGTGTGCAGGGGAAAGGAAAAGGGAAAAGGAAATATATGTAGGTTCAAACAAGGTAAAGGGATGGATTCTATTTGGAACCAGTTAGGGCCCTTTTATTCCTTCTAGTGGGTTGAATAGGTGGCCCCAAAAGATATGTTCACCTCCCAACTCATGTGAATGTGAGCCTATTTGGAAAAATTGTCTGTGCAGGTATAATTAAGTTAAGGATCTCAAGATGAGGTCTTCCAGAATTTAGGGTGAACCCTAAATCCAATGACAGTTGTCCTTAATAGAGACAGGCAGAGGACGATTTGGACAGAGATGCAGAGAGGGAGAAGGCCATGTGAAGACAAATATAGAGACTGGAGTGATGCCACCACAAGCCAAGGAATGCCTGGAGCCACCGAAGCTGGAAGAGGCAAGGAATTCTCCACCAGAGCTTTCAGAGGGAGGGGGCCCTGCCAATACCTTGGTTTCAGACTTCTGATTCCAGAGCTGTGAGAGAATAAATTTCTGTTGTGTTAAGCCACCAAGTTTGTGGTACCTTGTATGGCAGCCCAAGAAAATTAATACACCCCTCCTTTGCTCATTTATCAGAGAAGTAGGTATGCATTTGAGTGTTTGGGTCTATGAGGAAGGTTTTCAGAGCATTAGGGAAAGAAAACAAGGCACAGGGGAAGACGCTGGCTCAGAACCACACAGAAGTAGCTCAATCGTCAGTAGAGACCAATAGTATCCACCGGAAGAAAGTTTCTATTATTCAATTTAGCTCACCCTAAGAAGGTATCTTCCACTTACAAAGGAAGTGATAGTAATAGAAATAATAATAATAATTACTGGGAGTATGCCATATGTCAGGCACTGAGCCAAGTGTTCTACATATATCCATTTTATTCTGATGAGAAAATTGAGGCTCAGAACAATCAGGTAAACCTTTACATTGTATTTACTATACGCCAAGCCCTGTTCTAAGAATTTTACAATTATGAACTCATTCAATCCTCATAATAACCCTGTGAAGGAGAAATTATTATTTCCATTTTACAGATGAGGAAAACCAAGGCACAGAGAGGTGACGTAACATGTCCAATGTCACACAGTGAAGAAGTGGAGGAGCTAGAATTCAAATCCAGGAAGTCTTGCCCCCAAAATTCTGCTCTTACCCAAAGCTACCTCATGGCCATAGGTAAGGAATAGGGATTTGAATGCAGGTGTGTCTGACCCAAGATTCCATGTATATTCCATATGCTGCACTTTCTCTTAAAAAAAAAAGGTGGAATCACATTCTGAACAGTGGTCCTGCCCATGTGACCATCCTTGTCTGCCCTCTCAGTTACAGGCTCTGAAGCCAGAAAGGAATTCCTCCCCGTTGCTTACACAACCCTGAGCACAACAGCCAAAGTAGATGGAAGCTCAGACCTACTTCCTGGCAGAGACTGGCACTGGCTTTGCGGGCCAGTCTCTGGGAGATTGCAAGAGAGCCCTAGCCACCTCCCTCCCTTCCCCCTCCCCCATGCTGTCCTGTCCATGTTTACCCAGTTGTGTAACTGAGGTTTTTATTGTTTCAGCAAATATTTATCAGGCATTTATTGTATGCTCTGCAATGTGGCAGATGGTAGAGACAGAGTAAAGGCCCAGGCCCAGGCCCAGGCAAAGCATGCAGTCTCCAATTCAGAATGACGGGTGCCATCAAGGAAGAAGAATAATAATGGCCACTGTTTGAAGAAGAGTGCTGTTATGTGCTGGTCATTATATAATCCTCCCAACACAGGCTGCTCTGGGAGAACACAGGAGGGTCACCTACTCAGTCTTGGGAGGTCAAGGAAGGCTTCCTGGAAGAGTCCTGGTAGACACATGGGGGATGAGTAGGAGTTAGCCAGGTAAAGAAAGAGAACCAGGGAGAATGGTCTTCCAGGCAGAAGCCTGAAAGCTGAGAAGGCACACAGTGCATGCTGTAGAAAAAGAAAGCAACTCATTGTAACTGGGGGCACAGCAGGAGGTGGGAGAAAAAGATGGATGTGGAGGGAGAAGTGTGTCTGCAAGTAAACATTATCATGGCCTTGGAAGCCATGATAAAGGATTACTGGTCCAGCCGGACTGGAGTCTAACAGCGCCTGTCAGCTGAAACGTGTAACATCTTTCTGCTGTTGCTGGATTCCCTGTCCCCTGTCCATTTCCTAGAGCCCTGCTTCTAGGTGAACAGACAACCCAGAACTACAGGCCTCCCACCCCTCTGACTGCAGGCACCACTACTGCCCAAAAGCTCCTTGGATACTGAAACTGGCCTTAATGGCACTCAAGTTCACCATCCCCTGTAGATACCTCCAAATCGATGGTTGGACACCACGAGCCCTGGAGGGCACATCCACAGGAGAGTTATTCTGCTAGCTCTGACCAATCTGCCCCTTGCTCCCCACTTTCTGGTGCCTTAGAGGGTCCCCGAATGTTTCAGAAAGATGTCTACCCTCTGCAGGTTTAAGAAGAGATTCAGAGCTGCATTTGGTAAAGCCTACACAGCTTGTCACTGAGGGCATCCTGGCCTCCTGACTCTACATCCAGGGTTTTGGTCAAGTGCAAGTACTTTGGAGACATGTAGCCTGTGTTTGAACACAGGTTGTACTGCTAAGCAGTTGGTGGGTGATCTTGGGGAAAGTTACTTAGCTTTCCTAAGCCTTGGTTTCCCCCACTGTAAAAAGAGGTGATAATTTATCTCCCTCACAGGACTATAGTGAGAATTAGAAAATGTGTGTAAAAAGCTTAGCACATGGCCAGCCATTTAGTAAAGACTTATAACATGAAGATTGTAGTGGATGTTGTGATACAACACCAGATTCCCCCCCAGGTCTGAGACATTCATTTTTCTGGCTGCCAATAGCTCCATAAGCCAAAGGAAGCGCTCTTGCTCAAGGTCATGTCCCTTTTCTGAGGCGTTCCATATTCAATGATGGGTTGATGTGACAGTACAAGTTCTGGCTCCCTTTGCCCCAGAAGGGTCCTCAATAGAGTCCTCTTTCATCTTCAGAGTCTCTCCTGAGATCAGCTTAGATATTTGTCACCATTGCAGTGGGGCTCAACTTTTCCTTCTAGTCATGTTTCTTCTGCTATCCTACAGGTGTTATGCCCTAGGGCAGTCCTGGATAAATTTCCTGAATGCAGATCTCAGAGTCTCAGAGGACCCATGCTGATGAGGAAGATGATGCGGTGATTGAACCTCACTGCCTTTAAAGATCAAGCCTGTGCTGATATTGACAAGAAATGGCAGCAAATTAATTGATTGGCTTATATTTATTGCCTATTCTCAAATAAGTTCTTTCTTTATCTGAAGTTTCTATTAGAAAGAAAATACACAAACTTGAATTTCACAAGTATGTGTGATTTACAAAAGTGTGATATTTCTTTATCAAGAACCCAGCTTCAGGCTCCTTTCAGACACTGATTATTCTCAGTAAGTCACTAGTCTGGGTTAAGCAATATTTATCTTTTGTGTTAGAACTTCAAACCAAACAACAGCTAATTCATGAATTCAGTTATAACTGTTGTTACCTATTTTTTCCCCAAAGTCTAAATCATACATATAGTAAACTCTATTATTAGGTTTTGTTAAGAGTATAGTATCATTTGGGCAAACCAATATTCTGATAAATAGAATTTTCACATTTCCACACATGCTTTACCAATTTTTAATGAATTAGAAATCATTAAAACATATTTAACACTAAAAGTCTGCTGCACACAATCTGATTTTATTTTTGGTAATTCCAAAGGCATTTGGCATTTGAATGATCAGCAGTGTGTTATAAATGTGCAGAAATAACAGTTACTAGAGAATGACAAAGTCAGTTTTACTCTAACTGTATCTATTATGATAGACATGAATATCCATATTTGCATACATTCATCTTGTTGAATATAATTATGAGAACTGTTGTTATAAAAATTGGTAATTGGAATATAGGTGCTCGTGGGCACAGCAGGGAACTCATTGATTTGAATGGGCTTAGATAGATTTTTAAAGTAAGATAAAATTTACATATACTGTACATTAGGTGTAGAGTTTGATGAATGTTCAAAACGATATATACTTATGTAACCAACAAGATCGACAACATCTCCAAAGCAGGGATTATGTGGGAAGATCTTGGATTTTTGGCTTTCCCCAATAGTGTGCTTGGTTTCCCAAGATAGCCTGTCAACTCCTGGATCCTGGGGCCTGCTTTGATTCTTTTCTCATCTCCACTGCTTCTTGCAGCTTCCCTTGGCGTCCACTGCAAGGGACGCTGGTCCTCACTGCACACAGTTTTCACCAGATTGGAGGTGAGTTCTTTCATTTTCCCAGGTGGTGGCTGTTTCCATCTTTTCCTTTCCTATAGTCTGTTGTTGGCTTACTAGTTTCAAATGATCTTTCCTCACAATGGACACACTCAGTGATCAGATTTCTTCCCTCCTTCAGGAGCTTTCCAAACGTTTGTTCATAAATCTTCCCAGTACAGTCCTGGGTAATGAGTAGGGAGCAAGTCACATGCTTTGCTTTTATAGATGGAAACCTCAAAGCAAAGTGAAGTTAAGTGGCTTCCTGCAATGACTCTAACACTAACTCAGAATTATATGACCCAGTTTGTGCCATGTTTGCTTTTGTTTTTGTTTTCTCCCTCCAGCAGGAAGGAGAGTACGGTGGAGTTCCTGAGACAGTTCTCTCTTCAAGCCTCTCAATTTTGCTCACCTCTACTTGAGAGGCTATTCCATGGTCCAAGTATGAGGAAACAGTGACCTGGAAGGAGACACAGCAGTAGGAAGAGACACAGGGAGATGTGGTGTGAGAAGCCTCAGGTCTTGGTCATGTTTTTAGAGATAAGGAACAAGAAAGAGGGAGCAAAGGGTCAAAGATGGACACACAAAAAATTAGTCAAAGCAGGAGTTCTTCATACTTCTTGTAGTTATCTGCACACTTCCTGCAGTGTCACCTTCAGCAGCTTAATAGTTTCATTTAACTGGAGGCAAAAGGAAAATTTATTTTGACTCTTTGCAGTATCAAAAAGATGATGATGAAGAAGTTATAAAGGAGATACTGAATTTTCTGGGAAATCCCCCTTCTCCGCTCCAAACATTCCTCCCTCCAAATGTTGCTCTTTACCTTAACTGATTGGCTTTGTGGAAATAGCCACCTTTAGGTATTAAAGGACATATATATTTAGAGGCTTAGGAAATTACACCAAAGGATTTTTCCATGCTTTGGACAGTGGGAGGGGCAGCCACCCAGTGTGTTAAATTTTGCAAAAGGAACTGTGCGGCTGGCTTCGCCAATGCCCTACCTCTGCAAACAGGGTCAGGAGACGAGAGCAGTTGGAAATGGTACCATTCTCCTGCTGCTCTTATTGGCTGGCTCGCAGTTCACCTCTTACCCTTGGCATAATGCCTGTGCTGTGGGATTTGACAGTTGCAACATCTAATCTGCCTCAAAGGCTCTCTTCACGTCCAGGGAGTTCCACAGGACCTCCCTTAGTCTGGTGGAAGACCTAACCGCAACCTTAATTATTAGTCTTCTTGGGAGAACCAGGGAGACTGTCTCCCACACCATGACTCCATCCACTCAGCTGTGAATGAACAATCCAGCTCTTTACCGCTAACTCCCCAAGTAAGCGTGTGTGAGTAAAATAACTATGTGCCTTAAATAACACAGCCCAGGCACGCTGCTCCTATTTTGCTTCTTAGGAAGCGTTTTACACTCATCTGCAGCCTGAGTAAAACTTTCTCTGGTACCTCCCTCTGACTCATGAGAGCATCAACTTAATTCATGGTAATAATAAAGTATTCTATTTAGCTGTACTTGTGGAAGAGGCATCATTAAGGTTGCTTAGCAGTAGACACTGGTTTATTAAAAACAACTGTCTGTGAGGAAATCACTCCCTCATTTTCCTATGGATTCGTGTCTTCTGGTTGATTGAATTGCTAACTGAATTGCTCAAAAGATTTTCTCCTTATATGTGCTGGGGGGACCTGGAGAGCAAAATGGCTGGGAAAGACTCGATATTAGAAAGAAGACTAGATGCCTTGAAGCAACGAAGTCGACCTTGTTTCTTCTGTCTAGAAAGTTGGAGGACTCCGAGCAGCTGTGTGTCCCCTGCCCAGATGTGGGGTTTCATGTGACCACAAGCAAGATGAGGGAGAAGCTCAGAGAGGGAGAAGGGACAGGTGTCAAACTGGGGATGAGGACAATCATCTCTGGAAAGGATATAGACTTGAGTTGTTATGTAGTGACCTGAAGCACCACAGTTGCCATACTCATTTTACTGAATTTTTTAGACTAACAGTAATGATTATGGGGCCAGAAAGGTAGGGAAACTAGTAAAGCTACCTGTGTAAGGGGGGTGGGAAAGAGAATCATTGACCTTTATTGAATGATTGTTATGTGCTACTTTCTTCTCAAGTGCGCACGGAACATTCTCAAGGATAGATCATATCTTGGGTCACAAATCAAGCCTCAGTAAATTTAAGAAAATTGAAATATATCAAGCATCTATCCTGACCACAATGCTATGATATTAGAAATCAATTATAGGGAAAAAAACGTAAAATACACAAACACAGGGAGGCTAAACAATACATAACTAAATAACCAAGAAAACACTGAAGAAATCAAAGAGAAATCAAAAAATACCTAGAGACAAATGACAATGAAGACACAATGACCCAAAACCTATGGGATGCAACAAAAGCAATTCTAAGAGGGAAGTTTATAGCTATACAAGCCTACCTCAAGAAACAAGGAAAATCTCAAATAAACAATCTAACCTTACACCTAAAGGAACTAGAGAAAGAAGAATGAACAAAACCCAAAGTTAGCAGAAGGAAAGAAATCATAAAGATCAGAGCAGAAATAAATGAAATAGAAACAAAGAAAACAATAGCAAAGATCAATAAAACTAAAAGCTGGTTCTTTGAGAAGATAAGCAAAATTGATAAACCATTAGCCAGACTCGTCAAGAAAAAGAGGGAGAGGACTCAAATCAATAAAATTAGAAATGAAAAAGGAGAAGTTACAACAGACACCACAGAAATACAAAGCATCCTAAGAGACTACTACAAGCAACTCTATGCCAATAAAATGGACAACCTGGAAGAAATGGACAAATTCTTAGAAAGGTATAACCTTCCAAGACTGAACCAGGAAGAAGTAGAAAATATGAACAGACCAATCACAAGCAATGAAATTGAAACTGTGATTAAAAATCTTCCAACAAACAAAAGTCCAGGACCAGATGGCTTCACAGGTGAATTCTATCAAACATTCAGAGACGAGCTAACACCCATCCTTCTCAAACTCTTCCAAAAAAATTGCAGAAGAAGGATCACTCCCAAACTCATTCTACGAGGCGACCATCACCCTGATAGGAAAACCAGACAAAGATACTACAAAAAAAGAACATTACAGACCAATATCACTGATGAATATAGATGCAAAAATCCTCAACAAAATACTAGCAAACAGAATCCAACAGCACATTAAAAGGATCATACACCATGATCAAGTGGGATTTATCCCAAGGATGCAAGGATTCTTCAATATATGCAAATTAATCATTATGATACACCGTATTAACAAATTGAAGAATAAAAACCATACGATCATCTCAATACATGCAGAAAAAGCTTTTGACAAAATTTAACACCCATTTATGATAAAAACTCTCCAGAAAGTAGGCATAGAGGGAAGCTACCTCAACATAATAAAGGCTATATATGACAAACCCACAGCAAACATCATTCTCAATGGTGAAAAACTGAAAGCATTTCCTCTAAGATCCGGAACAAGACAAGGATGTCCACTCTCACCATTATTATTCGACATAGTTTTGGAAGTCCTAGCCACGGCAATCAGAGAAGAAAAAGAAATAAAAGGAATATAAATTGGAAAAGAAGAAGTAAAACTGTCACTGTTTGCAGATGACATGATACTATACATAAAGAATCCTAAAGGTGCCACCAGAAAACTAGTAGAGCTAATCAATGAATTTGGTAGAGTAACAGGATACAAAATTAATGCACAGAAATCTCTTGCATTCCTATATACTAAGGATGAAAAATCTGAAAGAGAATTTAAGGAAACACTTGCATTTACCATTGCAGCCCAAGGAACTTCACGTGCTATTATTTCGGGTATGTTTCTTACTGCCAAGAGTCTGTAGGTGTTTAGGGACCTCATTAAGGTTTGGAAGCTCTGGATTCTCTCTGCTCCTTTGCGGCCTGGCCCTCGGTTGGGCCAGGCCCTCAACGTGCCACTGTCAGCACTTTCCAGATGAGTACTATGCATGGGGAGGGGCCAGGCCTGGGGCCCCCTGAAGGCTGTGTCATCCCTGGCTCTAGCCACAGAGGCTTCATCACAGGGGGAAGCTGAGCTGTGAGCATGTTGCTAGGCTGTGGCTATTTATTTTTATAAATGAGGCTTGTGCTTAATTTAGAAATCTGCTTTTGCTTTTTCTTTCCTTTGTTCCAGCATCATCTGGTTGTCTGGCACCAGCAAAGAATTGCATTTCTGACCCAATAAGAGCTCATGGGTGAATGGGGGCAGGAAAGAGGTCGGGGAGAGGACTGATGCCAGCCAGGCGGCCTCCCGGGGAGGTGGAGACATGTGGCCATGCCATTAGCATCCTGTTCGGCTTTCGGATGAGTTTCATCAATGACACGTACATAGTCCTCACTTGGAACAAGAGGATTGAAAGAGGCCCTGGAGCTAGCTCCTCTTCTCATTAACCACACCTCAGCATAGAGCGGAACAGAAGGCAAAGCTGCACAAAAGAGGACCACAGTCAGGTGCCAGAAGCAGGTGACATCCAGACTCTCAGTTCATTGGATGCAGCTATTTTAATAGAGCCACTTTTTTTTGTGGCTATTTAGACATAGGGATATTTCGATTTGGCTTAAAAATTAAGCTGATAAATGTTAGTTTTTCGGCACAGGGAATGTAGCCAATATTTTATAATAATTTTCAATGGAGCGTAATCTATAAAAATATTGCATCACTATGTTTGTATACCTGAAACTAATATAACACTGTAAAACAACTATACTTCAATAAAAGAGAATTTTAATTAAATGATGAGTAAAATGGGCACGTTATACTCCACCTTTGAGTTTCACCCTAGCCCCGAGCTTTGTCCCTATTGCCAATCCTACCTCTGGGCGTCGGGGAAAGGTATGGTAGAGGTTCAACATGGAAGAGATATCAGGGATCAGGTAACAGTTAAGGACGGAGAAAATGTCAGGAATGAGGTGCCCGTAAAAACTGGGAGTAGGTCAGGAGGAGAGGAGGGCTGGGAGGCCTCTAATGTCGATCCAATAGAGATAGAGCAAGATTCAGAGACGGAGTGAGGGGGCGGGAATTGCTATCAACATAAAATCCTGTGAGCCTGCAGTTTGGCTCGCCTGTTTTGAGGCTGTGTCAGAACAGCTGCATGCCATTGTTGGGCAGGAAAATATTCCACTTAGGGTTCAGAACAGCTCATCTTGTCTCCTCCAGGGGCAGCGTCTGACTCATACACGTCTAGGCATTTCACTTGAGGGCTTGTTTGAGCCTCGGTTTCTCCATATACAATGCAGATGATCGTGTCGACCCCTTCCTCTTTCCCCACCTGTGTTTTCCCTCCAAGCGACAGGATGCAGAATGAGCCAGCAGCTTGTAAACTGCTTCGAGCCACTTGGAGAAGGTGCTTGGGTAACTAGTGGGCATTAGTCGGTACAAGTGCTCCATGAGTGAAGAGTTTCCGAGTCGGGCAAGTGTAGCCGTCTCTGCCTGATGATTCATGTGGACACAGTGAAGCCTTTAGTTGGAACGTACAGTGTTGGTGATAAATTTGTTCTTGCCATGGCAGAGAACTTCATCTTTACCAGAGTGCTATCAACGTGAGGAGTATGCGGGGATTAGATGGGGAAAGAGTTGAAAGGAATCTGGCACTTGTGCCTGCCATGCAGAGCTCCACTGTACAAAGAACTATGGCAGCATGTTTATGCCCAGTCATCAACTCCTCTTGGCCAGCAAAGAAATTCTTCCAGATTCCTCTGCCATTTGTCAAACTTGCCGAAGTCCCCACAGGCAGTTTCTGTGTAACTGAAGGTGGAGGAAAGGGAGGACTTTCTCCATCAGGTTTCACTACTTTCTCGGTTGATCTTTTGCATCACGTGGTGAAGCCTCACTGACTTGGGTATGGAATGTCCTTCCAGAATTGGTACAAGGAGGCAGCAGGGCCTGGGGCCTCAGCTTCCAGAAGCCTGACCTGGGGCTGCCATGCAGCTGGGCAGGAACGCTCCCCTGAGCCCTCAGAGCAGAGGCAGAGTGCAGGAAGGGCGCGTGTGTCTCTGCAGCTCGTTGGCCCAGCCGCGCCTCCGAGTGCTGGCCGCCCCAATCTCTGCTCTAGGAGCCAAGATGCCATCTCCCTGGTACAGTTAATCTTCGTTCCTGCCACCAACTCATCTTTCTTTGTTACTTCTCACCATGCCTCTGGCCGCAGATTCCTTATGGATTCCTTTCTCAGGTGTCGTGTTTTGATTCCCTCCTCACACGTACTCCCAAGTGCCAAGAACAACTCTGTTCCGGCAGGAGGATATCATTTGGCTTAAAAGAGGGTGGGAGCGGTAGCTTCTCCACATGAACATTCTTTGGATTTATGTGGGGGTTTATTCTGGGAACTGTTTACCGTCTCCCGCAAGTCTCCCCCCACTGCCAACAACACGTTTCTGTTGCAGAGAGTTGCTCTGCTTTCATTGTTTGCAACTGGAGGATGATACGAGCTTTTCCTCCGGAGCCCGGGTAGAAGGGCTCAGCATGCTCTCGCCACACACACTATTACTGCCCCAGCACGCTGGAGGGGCCCACACTGAGCAGTACAAAGTGCTTTGTTACCATTATTACAGCCCCAAGCCTTGTCCCCAATATTTGTGAGATAAACCTTAAGACTTCTTCCCGAATAGTTGGTTTCTCCAGCCCCGGCAGCGGTGTTCACCCCAGGGGGTAGCCCTCCCTGAGCGACTGACAAGCACTCCCAGGTTTAGCTGGAGGGGTCAGGCGCAACTGACCTTTGCTTCTCTGTTGCTATTGCGTCAGGCTTAATGATACATGCTAAGCACAGTAGCTGCTGTTCTCCCTCCTCCCCATCGTAGTTTGGGGAGGTTGCGTTGCCCCATCTGTCACTTTGTACAGTGATTCAGGAATCTGCTGTTGGACATGGAACTAAACTTAGAGACAGGAGGGGTCAGGCCCCATGCAGGCAGCAAGCAAGCCTGCCCGGCCTGTCCCCAGACGGGACAGTGCCTCTGGGAGTGGCCGAGTCCTGGACTTGGTCTGCCTGGACCAAGAGAGTCACTCAGCAAGACCCCTGCTTTAGGGGCTAAAATCAAGTAATCAGGCCAAGCCTGAGCAAGAGAAATCTGAAGTTTGAAGGTGCTTCCAGGTACAACCCCTGATTCAGGTACGAAAACTAAGACAGTGGTCTCCTTTCAGTCCGACCACAACTCTTGGAGGTAAACAGGGCAGGTGTTATTACTCCAGTTTTACCAATGGGAAAACTAAGTTCCAGAAAGTTTAGTTAACTTCCTTAGATTCAACTAAGTAAGTTACTGGTGGACTTGAGACGAGAAACCTCAAATTCCTGACATCTGCTCCAGTTTTTTCCATTACTCCATGCTGCACTGCAGCAGGGCTTACGCAAAACATCAAATGCAAGTGCTAGCCCTTCCAGCTGGGCAGGAGCTGGAAGCTGGCATGGGTTTCCACTGGCGTGTCTGGGGCCCAGGAGGCTGCAGGCGCTGTTTCCACTTGCTTGTACAGCAAGTACCTTCCACTTCCAAGCACCTTCCATTTCCACTTGTACAGCAAGGTGAGGCTGCGTGACTCGTCAGGGCTGAGAGCATTTGGGGGCTCGCTGCTTATGAGGCTGTAGTGAGGGGAATGCAGCTGAGAGGGAGAGGAGTGGAGCAATGATGTGAGTATCTGTGTGTGCACTTGTGTATGTACACTCACACACACAAGCCAGGGTTCACAGGTGAACAGCCGTAACTACCGTCTGCCACAATGGCTGTTGAAGGTGGATAGAGCAGATCCCCTTCGAGGTCATCTGCAGCTTCCGGACGCACTGTGGCTTTTACATCAAGCTTCTGCATCCTGAAGGCTTTCTCTGGCCACGGGAATTGGCTGAGCCCCTGGGTGGGGCTGAGGCGGCCCAGAAGAGCCCCAGAGCTCATGGTTCTCTGGCATTGGTTAAGACCAATGAGGGAAGGAGCTGGGCATAAATGTCTCAGGTTCCTTGCCCCTCGATAAGACAACTGAGGAGTTTTCTATGGGGTCTTTGACAGGGACCCCAGTGGGAGTGAACCCCAATGCTCTCAGCAGCAGCCTGCTCATAACATCCCCTTTTTTGCTTTCCCCTCTCTGTCTTGCTTCCCCAATCCCTCACTGCGTTTCTTGGGACCACCTCCCCCATAAGCTCTGTGCAACCAGATTTCTGTTTCAGGCATGAAAACTAAGACAGTGGCTTCCTAACTAACTCCTGCCTCCCAGGAGCATCTTGTACGTGGTGGGCTTTCAAAACAGCCAGGTTCCTGCTGAGAGTGGCAAGTGTGCATTTCCTGGTGAGCACTGCTCCTTTTCAGCCATCGGACAGGAAGCCCGTGGCTCTGGTACAAATAATGATGGAGTTCTACATGCTGGAAGAATCTTTTCTCCTACGTATCTAGTGGAGGCCCTGCATCAGGGTTGCATGGGTAAGAAATAGAGAACTGAGCTCAGTGTCTTTAAAAACGATGCCTGGAGTAAGCCTGGAGGATTTTTTGCTGTTTCATCTTCTGGTTTTTTTTTTTTTTTTTTTTTTTGTTTGTTTGTTTGTTTTTTTTTTCCGGTGCGCGGGCCTCTCACTGTTGTGGCCTCTCCCATTGCGGAGCACAGTCTCCGGACGCGCAGGCTCAGCGGCCATGGCTCACAGGCCCAACCGCTCCGCGGCATGTGGGATCCTCCCAGACCGGGGCACGAACCCGTGTCCCCTGAATCGGCAGGTGGACTCTCAACCACTGCGCCACCAGGGAAGCCCCTCATCTTCTGTTTTGCCAACGACATGGACTCTGTGCAGGTGTGGCCTCAGCTACTCCTTCACTCCTTTAAGCCCTGGTGAGTGGCGCCATAAATGCTCCCTTTCCTGGGGGAGGCCTGCATTGCCTTGCTCTCTAAATTCCTCTTAATGCAGCTGCGGAATCTTGGGAGCATGGGAAGGCAGAGACAGGACTCCCCAAGGCGGGAGCAGGTTCCTGGATGCCACCTGCCCTTCAGTCCTCCTGGGTTCCAGCAGACAGCAGATTCGACTTGCAACCAAGCAGACACATGAAAGCAAACGTGCGCTTCTGACATTTTGTAACCCTCCTCCCACAAAACAGAAGGTACTCTTTTCCTTGTGTTATTCCCTGCCTTGTTCTTGACATTTTTAATGTGCTGAGTCTACAGCCGACTTTGCATTCCCGACACCTCCCACTTGAATTGGCTCCTGGTCCCTCCAGGCCTGAGATCCCAGTCATGTGCTATACCCCAGAGAACACTCTTATGTTCCCTTTCTGGGCAGGCTACCCTCCTCCTCACCTTGACATTTAGGGCCTGCTGTTTCTTTTCCTCTTCTCCTGTAATAAATCAGCGCCAGGCAAGATTCACTGTACACTTGGCAGAGTTTGGGGAAGCTGATGCTGGGATAAGGGGGCTTTTCTGCAAGCACTGCGTAAAAAGCAATCATTGTCTTTCTGCTCCTATTGCCTGGCTTTGCAACGGTGTGAAACCCTAAGCAGAAAGCCCAGGTTCCATTTCCAGGCCCTTGTCTGACCTGCACAAAGCTGAGCGTATCTTCCAAGTTCTTTTGCTTAAACCAGACAAGGCAATGCTGTCCCTTGCCTGGGTTTTTCCTAGTTTGTAGCCCAGGCTGAGCTGCTGGCTGAGTTCATTCACCTCAGGGGGTATGGTATGGAGCAGAGTCCTCAACAGCCAAAGGAACACAGAGGCTGGGCCATTTCTGTCCATCCCCCCCCCCCCCGAATCTCTCCAGGTCACGTTTAGGAGTTGGGGTTTGATTCAGCTTGGGACTGAAGGGAAGTAAGCCTTTTTAGCGCCAAGTGTCAGATACTAAGCAATGCCTAAGGGTATGTATGTACAGGATGATAAAGTCATCAGATAGGCGACAAGGATATATTGTACAACACAGGGAATATAGCCAATATTTTGTAGTAACGGCCAATGGAAAGTAACCTTTAAAAATTGTATAAAAAATTTAAAAACATTGTTTTCAAGACAGAGGGAAAGGGGAGAGAAAGGGACAGACAGCAGGAGAGAAATGGGAGAGAGAAAGACGGGAAAGGAAAAAATGAGTCCACAAAGTAATAGTGATGCAGCGGAGTGGCTAAGTGCCACCCACAAGCCTTTGAGTGGCACCGTTGCCATCTGTCACCCATCTCTGCTTCAAAGTGGCATCGGGAGCTGACGAACGCATGTGCTAGCTCCACAGAAAACACACAGCTCAGATTTTAGAACCATGTTGCTTCCCACGGTCCCCGGGAGTAGGGATGAGTGTGAACCTCCTTACTCAACTGTGAGAGGTCTTCATCAAAGGACTTTCAAATGCTTCACGATATACTAAATCACTTGTGTAAATATAAGATGGTATTTTTTTCTCCAACTCACTTCAAGACTCGAACACACACTATTTGCACAAGTCTCAAGGTTAATTTAAGAATACTTAGAAGATTCTTAAAGGAAGAGACCATGACAGTTGGGTTGAACCAAATGACTGGCACACAGTAGGTGCTCAACAAATGTCTGAAATTGAATCAGGGAATGAATGAATATGAGAGATACAAAGAAGACTATTTTAACAAGAAGATACCTGAATATTCAACACTGACTCCTTTTCAACACATTTCATGGCATTCCTTCTGGGTCCCAAGGATGAAAGGATGAGTGAGCGTTCCACAGGTGTATTCACTAGTCGGCCTGTGATCACACACACACACTGTGTGGACAGGGTGCAGGGATGGGGATGGTTGGCACCGCCCAGGGGTTTCTGCAGAGGTGTCTATGTATGCAGGTCCTGAGGCTACCCAGGAGGTCTCACCAGGCAGACCACTTGGAAGACAGAATGTGAGGACAAAGGGATGAAACAGCCTAGTGTGTCAGAGAACACAATACCTGCATATGGCTGGGGCAAATGGAAGAGGGGTGTGTGTGTGTGTGTGTGTGTGTGTGTGAGAGAGAGAGAGAGAGAGAGAGAGGGAGAGAAGGGTGGGGGGTTGAGGGAAGGCAGCGGCAGGATAGAGAGCCCTGAATGTCTCTGACAACCGCCAGCTTTTGCTGGTCACCAAAGATTTCAGAGTGTCTCCTATATGACCAACCACTGGCAATAGTAGGTTTCACTTATTCAAGTCTTCCTGGGAAGCTGAAACCCCACGGATCAGCTGTTGCTTGGTCACTGGGGAGTGTGGGGTGTCTCCATGCCTCCTTAGGGCCTCCAGGCTAACGGTAGAGGGGTATGATCTCTGACCTTCTAAGCACCTCACGGTGCTTATGTGGTGTCTGGTCTAATTTCCTCTCTGCTGTGAGCTACCTCAGGGCAAAATCTCCCTGTTCTCTGAGCAGACCAAATGCAACAGAGCTTTACTGGAAAGATGGATGGATGGACAGATGGACAAGTGGATGCTGAGTCCTACAAAAGCCTTTAAGCCCCACCACTCTTCCCTAAGGGGGCAAAAGTCATATTTACCGTGACTACTTGTTTATTATTAACATTGCAAGTCTCCCATGGGCACAGAGCCCAGACCCAAACCAGTCTGGGATGAAAAGAGACAAGGCTGGAGCCCCCACAGAACTTAGCAAGAAGCCAGATCAGGGCTTATCAGAAGAGTGGCCGGCACAGGCTCCGAGGCCTGGGAGGAGAGCATGGGCTGGAAGCCTGTGGTCCCTCAGGTTCTCGGGCCCCTGGTAGTTCCAGCAGAAGTGGGCCCAGTGATGGAACACCATGAGCACTTCTGCTACAGAATGCCCTGGAAGCCAGATGATTTGATAAAGCCCAAATCAGAGCGGATAAAAGGCAATTATGTCCCCACAGCCTGGGCTTCTGCCACCCTGAGCCTCCCTGGGGATGTACTTGTGGCATTCGGATGTTTCTCTCACAAAGGCCTGGAGAGAGAAAAACAGCCATTCAACATCTAATAAATTATCTATCGTGTCAATGCTTCTGCTGGCCTCGTTCTGACACTTCTCCCCTTCTGATTGCAGACAATCATCATTCTCTAATTGCTTAGTTCAGCTTGCTCATGGAGCTACAGTAACAACAAAAAGCTCTCATTTGTCATTGTTTGTTCAGAACGCTGAATTAAGCCAAATTATGCCTCAGTTTAGGCACGATTCTATTCTGAAGAGCAGCTCTCCGCCCCACACTGGCCCCAGTGAGGCTTCTCTCTTGGCCCAAAAGCTGTACCTGATTTCCAGGAGATCACTAATCAGCCCCTCCCCAAATGGGGCGTGGAAGGGGGGGGTCCTTGTGTATCTGGGGGCCATGATCTGGCAGCAGATGGAGAATAACCGAAGGAAGGCAGCAAGTGCATGCAGGTCCCGACCCCACTAACAAGTGGATTTCCCTGGAATTCAGACCAGCCTTGGACCCTGTGTGTGAGTCCCTCTTTTTTCAAAGCACAGAACTGAATGGCAGGAAAATAGGACAAATTGCTGACATAATTAAATAGTATTTATTAGCCATCCCATATTCACTGCTTGGTGCTTTGGGAAGCTTACTTCCTACAACATGAGTACAGATTATGCACAGAAGTCACCGTGAATATATGGAATACATGGAACTGTGAGGCAGTGGTGTGAGTTGGACATAGCAATGAGCACAGATTCTCAGAGCAGCAGCACGTAGAGAATGCATGAGAGAATTACCTGAGTGCAAGCTGGACATCAGGCCTAGAGATCTAAGTGGCTTAACTGATTACTTAATTCATTTGTCCAACTCCATGTATTGAGGACCTATTAAGTAACAGGTACCAAATGAGGCACCGAGAACTTAAAGAAAAGAATAAACCTCTGCCTGTGGCTTTGAGGAGTTCATACTCTAGAGAAAATTAAAGTACGAATAAACTAGATAAGTAATTAGAGTGCAGTGGCACATGGAGAGTGGGAATTATTGGGGAAGCGTCAAGGAAGGATGGATGGACTCAGCCTGAGGAGACGGGACCCAGATTTGAATGGACCTGGCAGGGTTGGTGAGCTCCTGAAAGGTTTGCTGAGGGTATTTCAGGCCTGGAAGCCAGAAGAGCAGGGAGCAGTTAAAGGAACGTGCAATAGTTGCATGAACAAAGAATAGAGGGAGGGAGGCGGAGTGACAGATGTGGCTGGAGAGAGGCCGGGGCTAGTTTGGGAAGCTTCTGAGTGTCCTGTGAAGGATGTGGGCTTTTACACTGAAGGCCTTAAGAGGAGAGAGGACAGGAGGAGAGTCACTGGCCAGTGTGGAGGGGAGTGGATGGAAGCGGGAAGGCAGGAAGCAGAGACAAGTGAGGAAGTGGTGGAATTAATGGGGCTGGAAGAGACGCTTTCAGAGACACATGAGATGCTGTCTATTCCACCCTCACGTTTCTTTCTTTTCACTTTTCAGTCCTTTTTGGGGTATTACTACACACAGCTGTTTTATAATTTGACTGTCTTAATCTGCTTATTCTGGAAGTCTTTCCCCACATTTTTCTTGGGCCCTGATATCTGCCTCTATTTCTGCAGTGTCCAGGTGCACAATATTTTCTGTCCTTGGTTGGGGGTGAGAGACCCCAGGGTGCACACTCCGGTTAATGGAAGTTCCACATCATGGGTTGGACTCAACTTGAAGTCCTTCCTTTATGATCTAAATAATGAATTTATGTTTTCTCTTTTCAAGTTCATAAATTCTCAGCTGAAGCTAGAGTTATCTGTGTGAGGACTTGGATCTTTCCCTACTTTCTCTGTCGGGGGTGTTAGTAATCCAGGGGTCAGGTCTCAGCCAGTTTATGAACACAAATTTATTGGACACCTGCTGTTTACACTTCACATCACTATTCCAGGGTGTGATCAAGAAAGAGTGTGAATATGGTTCAACAGCCAAGGGAAGGTTCAGGCCATTGACGAAGGTTCAGGCCAGGCATTCGTAGCAATAAGCAGCCTTCACCTGGTGCTGAACTCACCAGCCTCGGGCTAACGGTGAATGTCTGTCCTTCTCCAGAGAACTGCTCATTTGCTTGGTGTAACTCTGATGACTCAGCATCCTCGGACTCCATACACACAAACATCTGCCTCCGGGGTAATTGCCATGGTTGTTTCCAGATCATTACTGTGAAAGGTGATATATGAAAGTACTCTCTAGGTGGCCTTGAAAAGAGCTCTGCTCTGAACCTGCACCTCTCCTCACTTTCTCCACCAAGAGTGTAAATAATTCAAGGGTCAAGAGTCAGCCAACCTACGATCAAAGATTTATTGGATGCTTGCTGTTTACACATCACACAGCTATTCCCGATAGCATCCAAGAAAGAGTCTAGACTCTGAGTCTCAGCAAAAGTCCCCTGTAACCCCTCGCACTCTGCCAACAGCACTTGTTGCCGGCTTGGAGCAGCCTTCCCCTGTGCTGTTGTGAAAACTAATCTCTGTAAAATGCTTGCAAAGCCGGATGCACATCAGTCATCTGGACCCCTAGCTCCCCACCAACGACACAGAAACAAGAGAAGGGCTAGTCTCTGGAATGCTCTTCAGATCATAAATCTCCAACTATACTGAGGAAACAGCCTCTCCCTTGGAGATGGTAAATCGATTTGCCTAAAAACCAACCAACCAACCGACATTTCTCTGAGCCTGTTTCTCATTTCCCAAAGGTAACATATTCTGGAGAAATGAAACTAAAGGAAAATAATAGATTGATTCAATACCTCCTGTATATATGAGTCTCTGTTAAGCACCATACAGGTACTATAGGGTCACAAAAAAACTATGACTTGGCCTCTGACCTTGTGGAGTTTACATTCTACTTGGGAACACACAGAGCTGCATGAATACCTTTAGAGGCTCTAACATGAAAAGATACGATCCCTTCCACCCGTTTACAGGTCAAAATAAAAAAACAAACCTCTAGTGTAAAACACAGAGCTTACATGTGTGTAAAAGTTCTGGATTTTCTGATTGCAAAATTCTGGACAAGTTAAGTGAATTCAAGATGAACTTTTCTCATGTTTTTGTGGTCTTATTTTACTGGTTCTTTAAGCACAGGCTTCATCTGCCTACTAGTAATCTAAATGGGGGCCATAACTATACATGCAAGATACAAGACTATACACACCAGACAATATTACAAGAAAAAAAAGGACATGGTGAGTCCCTGTGTCATTTAGGGTTCTCAAGAGAAACAACCAGTGGATTGAATATGTATGTGTGTGTGTATGTGTACAGAGACAGAGACACAGAGACACATACACACACACAAACACACACACACACATACACACACACGTAGAATTATTTCAAGGAACTGGCTTAAGTGATTATGGGGGCAGCTGGCAAGTCTGGAATCTGTAAGGCAGGCCAGCAGCAGGCTGGAAACTCTCAGACAGGAGCTGATGCTACAGTCCACAGATGGAATTTCTTCTTCCTCAGGGAAACTTTAGTTTTGCTCTAAAGGCCTTTAAACTGACTGGATGAAGGCCACCCAGATTATCAAAGATAACATTTACTTAAAATCAATTTAAGTAAATGTTAATTACATATACAAAATACCTCCCCAGTGATACCTAGATTAGTGTTTGAATAACTGGGCCAAGTTGACATGTCAGGCTGACCATCACAGTCCCCTACAAAGGATGTAACCATAATCAGGTGGATCGTCAGAAGAAGGAATTCCAGGATGTGAGAGCTTGAAGGGTATTTAGAGCTCACCAAGTTCAATCTCTTCCATGCACAGGGATGCTTGGTTTGTACATAATCTTGAAAACTGATTTTTCTAATCTAGTAGCATGTTGTATGCAAGGAATTCAAGGGGATTGTTATAGAGGCCTGGGGTCGAGATTCTTTCTTGATTAAGGCCTGATGGAGCAGAATGTACACAAGTGTCCAAAAGTATTTTTTAGTTGTGTCACATGGGTACTGGAACTGGGCCTGAGGCTTAGTCCTACCCTTTGAGAGCAGGGTTCAAGACCATCAGTTCACTGATATGTCCCTAGGGCCTAGTCTAGTCATGGCACGTAATAGGTGCTCCACAGCATTGGTGAAATTCATGAATTGAATGAATGCATGGAATTCAGGCCAGTTGGATGTGCAATATCCTGATTCTATCCATAAAAATGCAGACACAGAAAGGAAATATTCTAAGCATGAAGTATGGTGTTTTCTGAGTTTCCTCATCAGTCCAATGGAAATGGTAGTATATTACCTATCTAATAGCTATATTCCAAGGATTATATGAGCATATGTACATATTTATATTTTATACTTTATATTTTACATATATATATATATATATATATATATATATATATATATATATAGCATTTAGCACAGCACTTGGCATATAGTAGGTGCTCAATAACTGAGAGAGATTACTATAATCCATGTTATTTCACACTATCCATTTCCAGTAGATGCTGTTGGTGCCATGCCCAGACTACTTTTACCAGCCATGGCATGTATGGTAAAACTACCAGCTCTGGGCATTGAGCGCCAATGACCCACAGCTGCCCATGGAGAGAATCACCCTCCACTAAAACAAGATCTTTGTCACTAGGCAGATATGGTTCCCTGCCTTCAAGGGATAGCCCACAGCCAATGACTGACCCATATAGAGAGACAAAGATTTAGCCTCCTTGCCTTAAGGTGGGACCAACCCCAAAGTTCATGGTGATAAAGCTGCAGCTAGTCTCCAGCTGAGCTCACATACTGGCATTTCCCCTGCCCTCTTCTGCTCCCCTCGCTCCCTTTCTCCTGACAGCATGCCCTCACTAAAAAAATCACTTGGACAAGAATCCTTGTCTAAGGCTCTGCTTCTAGGGAACCCACCTTAAGACTTAAACATTTACTTGGAGAGAGCGCCCCTTCTTTGCCTGTGCAGTAATGAGCCACTGCACTCGTGTGATTCTGCTATTCAGATCCCCGCGTGAGTCTCTGCCACGTGCTGTTCCTAGCCAGAAGAGAGAAATGGCCTTGCCTCTGCAGCTGGCACCTGGCTCATACATATCAGACCTCTCTAGGCTGGTGCAGGGAGTCCTCTTTAGCTTACATTTTGCCTAATTCTTCCTGGCCAAGTCTATTCAATTAGCCTTGCCTGTTCTTTAAACCAAATAGTCACACTTTCAAACAGTAAAGCTTGAATTTCAGGGAAGACATTCACTCATCCATCCATCCATCCATCCATCCATCCATCCAACCAACAATTATGGAGTACTGTCCATGTAGCTGAGAGCTGTGTTAGGTGCTGGAGATGTGGCTACAAACATAGACAAGACATAGTACCTACCCTCCAGGATGTCGTAGTCTGGAGGGAAAAATGGACAAACATGCAATTGTGATGGAGTTTATGATCCACTATAACATGATACTACAAGAACACAGAGAAGAGATTCCTAAATCAGGCTATTGGTTCAAAATGACTTGGTCTTCACTGTGATTGACCTAAACAGAAATAGATAGAATGGATATCCCCTAGCACGCTGCAAACCAAGACGGTTACTTCAGAGAATAAGGCGTTACACTGTAGAATGACGTGTAGTTTTAAACACAAAGAATAGTTGCCTAGTGATGGACAGAATAAAGAAAGATAAATGCAAAGGACTCTGTCTGCTGTGTCATTACTGCTATAGCTTTTCTCCCACTCAAATGCTTCCTTCCTGGGGACCCAAAGAAAGGGCAGCTGAATTAGACGTTTTCTGTCTGGGCACTGGCTAGATCAGTAGCAATCAAAACCGAGTCCTTCCACTGCCTTCCCACCTGCTGGCACGGCTGATCTCCCAGAGGCATGGCTAGGATTCAGAGGTCTCACTGCACAGCTGCTTTATTGTTGCTTATTCCTCCTAAGCCATTCATCAATCTATTCCTGCAAGACATGTGGAGGTTATAGCCTAACCGTGAGGTTAGGAATGTTAATTGTTCTCTGCTGATATTAGTGTGGCTGGTGCTAATGGGAAAATAATTACTACTCTGTGCCTTTATGGCCATGTTCATTGCTCTCTGGTGGTTATGTAGTTGTTTGGCTATACGTGGTAATGGCACAATGCACCGGGGCTATTGTGGTTTCAGCTATACAACTGGGGGGAGTGAGATAGGAGGAGGTGTTTGAGAGGCTGGGACTTAAGAAATAAAGACTTCATTCCTCTTGACACTTTTTTTTTTTTTTTTTTTTTAGTCTTTGCAGAGCTCTCTCTGTAAAATCTCTATGTAAAATCCTAAAACTCCAAAACATTTGGTGATTCAAGAACCCCAACATCTTATTCATAAGTCAGCTCTGTTGGTGATTCTGTGCTGCAGTCTGAATAATAAGGAATCTCCTCGTCTCTCTGGATGCCTCCTATCACCTAGCTTCCTGAGTTATAAGCCTTGGAGTCGATCTAGATTCCCCCACCTCTCCTATTCTCCTGTGCTCAGCTCCAGTCACTCTCAAAGCCCATCAGTTGTATCTCTTGAGCATCCCACTTCTGTCACCTTTGTCGCCTCCTCTCTGGTCCTGATCATGGCTCTGGTAGGGGGCCTGGGCATTTATCTCTTCTTGGACTCTTGATTGACAACTGCCACCTTACTGGTTTCCTACCCCTAGTCGCAACTATTCCAGTCCACCAATCATGCCGGTTCCTTATTTAAAATTCTCCCCATTGACTACTGGATAAAATAAAAAGTCCTTTCCAAGATATTTCAACATCTAACCCCTGCCCACCTTTCTAACTTTACCTCCTTTCACATTTCCTTCTTCTTCCCAGCAGCCCTGTGTACGACTCATGACTTGCTCTTCCCTGAGTACATCATGCTGTCTCCTCCAATGCCTCTCTTGCTTCCTGGAATGCCCTCATCCTTCAGAAGCTACTTTGTCTGAGACCCCTCCCTGCCTCGCCAAGGCAAATATGACCATACCTCTCCCGTGTCCTGCAGGTGACACCTCAAGCACAGAAACGACCACACTGCACTGTAATGGTGTGTGGGCTCATCTGTTTCCTCACAAGACTGTCAGTGTCTAGAGGTTCATGAGGTTTTTCTCTCCTTAATTTTCAGTACCTGGCACAGTTTCAGGTACATGGAAATTATTTAACACATGCTGAATAAATGAATGAAGTGGTTTTCCTCCTTATGAACTAGGATCTTCTGGATTAAAATGACAGACAATTACTCTTTAGAAGGATCATATGAGATGTTTTTATCGATTTGTAGTTATAGTCACACAGTCATACCTGTTAGAAGGCCAGCCTCCCTTTCTTCATGGTCCTCACATGTGCTGTTCCATCTTCTTGGAACACTCTTCCTTCCCTGTCATATGATTTCAGCTTAAATGTGTATTCTTTAAAGAAGCTTATACTGAGCACCCTTCCAACCCCCATCAGTCTAGGCTAGGCCCCCAGTTATATGTTCCCATGGCATCTGAATATTGGCTTTCCATTTAATTTACCCAAATTATTATTAGAAAATATTAGTTTAATAACTTTTATCTATTAAATATTAAGTTCCTTGAAGGCAGGGGCTAATAGTCTTATTCACCACTGTGTTCCTGAATCTGGCATATCACCTTGCCTATACAGAGTATATAATACACATTCAAAAAAAGGAACTGAAAAAGTTTCCAAGGCAAGACATTCTTTTGACATCTACTTTACGCACAGATTAACAGGTTACATAACTACATCTCTTTCCAGAGGTAGGCTGAAGTGCATGTTGTCTTGTATAACATTTCAAGCAACACATTGAATTTCCATCAGTTTGGACTAAGAAGAATAGGGGAGAAGACAGGTTCTTTTGAGTATGTGATCAATTTCAATTTCAGGCTTTTTTCCAGGTCAGTTTAGTTCAACATCTGCTGAGCACCTACTATGTGCTAGGCACTACCTTGGACTCAACATTGGGTATATGAACAAGAATATGACAGACTCTCTGGCTCTCTGATGCTTAAAGCCCTTTGAGAAATGCCTCTCTGTAGATTTACTAAATTTTAATTCACTCTAAGCACATCCTGTTTCTTTAAATCATGTGGTCCTCTCTCCCCAGTTCTGTCTGGAATGTTCTTTCCTGTCTTAACCATTTGGTTAATCATTATTTCTCTCTCCTACAGCAAACCCTTTGATTAAGATCACACCGCTCCTTCCCCAGAATCTTCATTGCTCCTTCTCTGCACTGCTTTGCTATTCTCCCAGGACTGGTCCCCATAACACCATCCACTGCATCATCCTCCCTCCTTTACTCCTATTCTGTGTGTGCCCGCAGGGCAGGGACCATCATTTCATTCTGTCTCTAGCACAGTGACTGAGATATACGAGATGCTCAATGATTCTTGTTGTTTTTACAATGAATGAATAGATGAATAAAACTCATGTTTTTAGCTAGAGATAGTGCAAGACTATTTTTTTTTTTACTGTGCAACATCTTTAATTTCTCATCCCAAATAACTGGAAAACAATTTTACACCTTTTAGCTCTACTTTACATCCAAGCATTTATCCAATTAAAATGTGATCTCTTTCTGCATCACATTAATGAAATTGTGTCATAGAACTGTTGCAAGACTATTTTTTAATGGATTGTTTACAATTAGCGGTACTCACTCCTACAAAGACCTAGACAAAATTCCTCAGTATTTCTTTCCCTGTAATCAAGTAAGTTAAACATCCCCTAGTATATATTATTTATCTCAGGATTCTTTAAGATTCAGTCATATGAAGCTACCATTTCTGTGCATCAAAAACAACTGAATATCGGTACTTCACATAGCTCAACCTAATGCTTATCCGCTCAGAACAACTGAATATCGGTACTTCACATAGCTCAACCTAATGCTTATCCGCTCAGAACAACTGAATATCGGTACTTCACATAGCTCAACCTAATGCTTATCCGCTCATTAATGATGTTCAAGGTGAACATCAAAGTCTACATTTAAATGTTTCCGATTCCAAAAGAGAGGACTGTTTTCCTTGCCTCATTCTGGATCTTCTCCCTGGCCCATGTCTACAAAGCTATTCAGGAGTGTCTTTGAAGCCCACTGCTTCTTCCATTTTCCTGAAATCAGAAATGTTTGGAGCACAGCACAGAAATAATCTTTTTTAGGATCTTTTATGAAAGGTTAGTATTCATAGCCAATTAGCAAACGCCCAACACAAAGTGTACATACAATAAATGTCTCTGAATGAATACTAAGCAGCACAGTGGATATTACTCATATCATGATGAGACTCTCCAGGTGGTTGGGATGGAGGGGTTGAGGGATAATGGCTTTGGTGAAGCCCCTTCTTTTCTGGAAGGAGAGTCACACTTTTTGAGATTTGTTCCTGGGCCTTTAACTCCACTGCCCTGCCCCTATCCCATGTGGCTAACACCCACAGAACCAAACTGTCCTCTGAAACATCTAACCCACAGTCTCTGCCTAAGACTTTATTGCTCATACCATGCTTTATTCCATTTCCCAAGCAAATGGCATCATTGGCTCCCAGCTTTTTGCCTCATCTCCCATCTATGTCTGTATGTTCACCACTAGAATTTCACAACCGATATTTCTCTACCAAAATTGCCCTGTATTTCCCTCTTTGATGGAGACTGCATTTTCTCTGGTCACTCAAAATATCATCTCTGGATGTTGAGGGAACACTTGGGTCCTAACCCCCAGCACTATCCCTACTCCCTCCTCACACTCCATATTTCCCAAGCTTACCTGGAAAGGTGGAGGAAGAGAAGGCAGAAGAGAACGGTGAAGCCCAAGAACCTGGGTATTTTTCTTGATCAAGAATCAGGACTGCTTTGGATAAACAGAGGTTGTGTATGGAAGTGTGCTGTATAGTTCAAGGCCACCAGAGCTACAGAGGCCAAAGTCACTTTAGCAGGAACTCTGACCTGGCTCCCAGGGAGAACTGCCTCCAGCTTTTCCCTGTAGATATTATCCCTTTTCGTCTGCCAGGCATATAAATCTCTGCTCCCATCTTACAGCATTTAACCTTCAGTTTGAGTCCTTGGTCCCCTCAGGTCTACCAGCACCCACCTCCTTCTTTGTTCTGTGACACCTGTTGAATGAGACACACAGGACTTGCAGTCACTGCAGTACGACTTGTGATTGTGAGGTAACTGGATGATATTATCACCTTCTCAGAAAGTCTTCAAAGATATCACGAGGAAGTGAGGCATTCCTCTTCTGGCAGGTATCTGTGTGGTCAGTTAAGAAGACCACTGCATTCCATCCCAATCATGTCATTCAGCCATCTTCCCACAGTGGGCACGTCCACAGAGACACTAAAGGATGTGAGAGTCCAGAGGGCTCAGCTAAAATGCAAGTCCAAACACAGCACCCACACATGGGTTTCTAATAATCAGTCCGCAAATAGTCTCTCCACAATTCAGGACGTAGGTTCCTCTCACTGCATTGTTTTTGCTTTTTACCTCCTGCCTTTTGGGAGTTTTAAAAAGTTAAAGGGGGGCTTCCCTGGTGGCGCAGTGGTTGAGAGTCCGCCTGTCGATGCAGGGGGCACGGGTTCGTGCCCCGGTCTGGGGGGATCCCGCGTGCCGCGGAGCGGCTGGGCCCGTGAGCCATGGCCGCTGGGCCTGCGCGTCCGGAGCCTGTGCTCCGCAGCGGGAGAGGCCACAACAGTGAGAGGCCCGCGTACCGCAAAAAAAAAAAAAAAAAAAAGTTAAAGGCATCTTGGAGAGAGTGACAAAAGTATTCATTATCAAAGAGAGCTCTTGTATATAGTACAAATATTAATGTGTGTGACTCCAAGAGCTAGAGCTAGATTGCCTGGGTATAAATTTCCGCTCCAACAACTTATAGCTTTATAAACAAGGAGAGGTTATTTAACCTCTCTGTGCCTCAATTTCCTCATCTGTAAAACAGGAATTATAACAGGATGTACCTCAGAGGTCACTAGGAAGATTAAATGACTCAATGTATATAAAGCATTTAAAACAATACCTGAGAAAAAGTTGACAAAAAATATACTGTTATATTATTGGTAGTAGATAATGTTTAGCATTTGTCTTAGAGGAGTATGTTTTCCGGCAGTGTGTCTCCTATGTAAGAACTCACTGAAGCCCTTAAATACGTCCCTGGACCATCTTGAGCTCTCTGGACTTCTGAGTATCACAGGTTTTGCAAAACGAGTCCCAGACTAGAAGCCAGAAGACCTGGGAGGTTCTGTACCTACCTACTTATTATTCATTAACAGCCTACACGGGCCAGTCCTCATACCCGATTCTTCTCCTGTTACTTTATTTATTCTTCACACCAGTTCCGCAAGGTGGCTCTTATTTTCCTAATTTCACAGATGAAGAAACAAATTCAGATTAACCACTGAGTCAATGCTATGGAGCCGAAAACGCGGGTCTGGAACCACTATTAAAATCTCGTTTTAAAAACCCAGGATGTGATTTATGGAAAGTCACTCAACCTCTGGGACCCTTATTTCTCCCACCTGTAAAACTGGACTATGCCTCCGGGGTCCATCTCACAGGGTTAGACTCCACAGAGAAAGTGCTTATGCAGGCCGGCTGTAGGCCGCGAAGGGGGGAGCCAGCATCCTACTCCAGGAGCAAAGAAGCGCCTGGAACAACGAACCACCAAGACGCTAACGCGGGGAGGAGACTCCCGCTTCCGGGCAGGCGCTCGGATGAGTGGCAGGAGCATTGGCCAATAGAGCTGTGGGAGGTGGCAGGGGCGGGGTTACCCGGGTTACCCCCTCAGCCGCGCTACGCCTTGTGGGAAGGGTAACGGCTGTGCGCCTGACCGTTCTCGGTTCAGTCAGGAGAGGTTCCTGAGCCAGGCGGCCTGTGGGACTTTAGCGAATGCCAGAGCGCTTGCCGCGGGCGCCCAGATGCCTGGCCTTAATGTTAAAAGGCTGGCGAAACCTCGTTAGCGAGAAGAGCAGGCTGCTGGCGAAGTCACGACGTGCTGCAAATGGCCTCAGCGAGCCTGGGCTCTGGAATCTGCGCGTCGGAACAATTGATCTCTGTAATCAAGACCCCGGGGGTCCCGGCCTTCTGTTTCCTGTCTCATTCCTGACAGTTCCAGGGGCGGGGACTGATGGGGAACAAGGGGAGGCAGAGAGCAGGGACTGTTTTCCTACCAGAAACACATTTGCAGTCGTCCTAGAAGGAGAAATTCATTAACAGTGGGATTCGAGGAAAGAATGACACCTTGGTTCTCACATTTGGATGTGATCCGTTCACTTCGCTTTTTAAGCTGCCACCACCATCTCTCACGTGCTTTGTCGCCATCGTTCTGACTGGTTTCCTGCTCCAAGATTTGCCCATTCCTGTCGGGCCCACAGTAGCTCAGAGTGACTGCTGCTAAATGCTTGGGACATGCCCCTACATAAAACTCAAGGGATTTCCCATTACCCTCAGATGCAGGCCTAACACTGAACTTGGCATTCACGGCCATGAGGCTCTGGCCTCTGATTACTGCCCCAGCCCTGTCTCTAGACACCTTCCACTCCCTTTCCTCAGTTAAAGGTTTGTGAGATGAGTACGTGGATCAATGAGTAATTCTAGAATTATCAGCAATATTATCAGTATAGAAGAAGTCCTCCAAAATCTGACGATGAATTCTCAGTAATCGCCTCAGATGGGAAGTCAGCTCTGCCCTGGAGTTCAGGAAACCTAAAGGCTAGTTCTTGCTCAGCTGCTGATTTTACTATGTTATCGATCACAGGTTGCTTCCAGTCTCTGTTCCTTTACTTATAATATAGAGCTGGTGAAGTAACATTTCCTGTTCTCTTATATTTTTACCTTTTCAGGATACTTTAAAGGTAAATCTAATAGTACACGGAGAAGCACTTTACAAATTTAAAGTATTATTGCTATATGCCCCTTACATCAAGGTGTACACCTTAAATATGGGCCATATAGAACCTACACTTTATATACAATATGTCATACCTAAGGTTTATTTTTATATCTGACATAGATTTAAAGCACCTCACAGATTCCTTTCCCTATGGCTGGATCTGAGGTGCCCACCTGACTTGTAAGCCTTGCCCACTTCTGTTCACCAGTTATTGTATGTTTCAGCAGAAGGACCTAGAGAGAAGTTGAGATAGAAGATGTTAACTAGAGAGCCCTGGCTGGATGAACTAAAAATGGCTCTGTCTTAAGGAAACCTTAAAAAGTAGTTCTTTTTTTGTGCTACGTACACTGTTGTCCTCAAAGGAATTGGAATAGCATGTAAAATAGAACGTGGAGTCATAGGCTGCTGTAGGTCCCTGATCACACCATGCTCTTAATCACCTCATTTTCTCTGCCTTCAATGCCCTTTCCCAATCTGGGGTGCCTCTCTTCTTTCCTTCCCCCAACCTCCCAAAGTACACATACTTTTCATTTCACTAACTCTTGGAAAATACTGTACATAATGAAGAGTGAAGAAATGAAAGGATGATGGATGGATAGATGTTTGGGCACCATGGACATAAAGTCAGAAGATCTGGGTTCTTGTTTGGATCAGCACAACCGCCTTGTAAAGTAAGTAGAGCAGCAATTAATTGTCCCATTTTACAAATTATAAAATTGAAATTCAGAAAGTTAAGTGACTTGGTTGAAGACATATTGTTACAAAGTGACAGAACTGGCCCTTAACTCTTAGGATATTTTTCTTCCCACAACATCATAATTCTTGAAGCCAAGAAAGACTGAATTTCCATGTTGTAGGCTGAGAAGAAGCCATCTTTAGAGAAAAAGACATTTATATGCCTGTCTCCTTCGCCACCACCTCCTCCCCTAAGAAAAGGATTTCAAGGCAAGCCAGTACTCAGCCTAATTTTCAAGACAGGTCTGGGAAATGATGGCTGTTAGGAACATGGCAGGGAGAAATTAGACATCATGGGATTTCAGCCCTTTTTTTTTTTTTTTTTTTTGTGGTATGCGGGCCTCTCACTGCTGTGGCCTCTCCCATTGCGGAGCACAGGCTCCGGACGCGCAGGCTCAGCGGCCATGGCTCGCGGGTCCACCCGCTCCGCGGCATGTGGGATCTTCCTGGACCGGGGCACGAACCCGCGTCCCCTGCATCGGCAGGCGGACTCCCAACCACTGCGCCACCAGGGAAGCCCCCCTTTTTTTTTTTTTTTAAACAGACTTCTGTTGTGGAGCACAGGCTCCGGACACGCAGGCCCAGCCGCCATGGCTCATAGGCCTAGTTGCTCTGCGGCATGTGGGATCCTTCCGGATGGGGGCACGAACCCGTGTCCCCTGCATCGGCAGGCAGACTCTCAACCACTGCGCCACCAGGGAAGCCCGTTAACAGACTTTTAATGGGAGACTCTGTACAGTTCTCTGTTTATGAAAGGAGCCTGTTTCCATGGCAAGGGAGGGACTGAGAGAGGAAGGAGAGAAACAATAGAGCATGTTTTCTCAGAATCATTTCTTCAGATACATTGAACAGTTTAAAGGGCCAGGGCAATTCACTGATGAGGAGTGTGGCAATGGGTGAGCACTGAGAAGTATTGTTAGAACAGTTCTTTAGGTCTGACCCAAGTGACAAGATCAATGAGAAACTTGGGCATTAAAATGCTTTATTGAGCTTGTGAGCCTGCCCTATTTCATTTGCTCTGGCTCTCATCTCTACATATAGTCTGAAGCTAGACTTCCTGGGTTTTAAACCCCGGCTCTACCACTAGCTAACTCTGTAATCATGAGTATGATTCTTAACCTCTTTGTATATTCTCATCTGTAAAATGGGGATGATAATAATTAACACCTCCCTTGTAGGTTGTTTTGAGAATTAATTAGTTTATGCTCATACCTTTAGGTCAGTGTCTGGCACATTATAAATGCTACTATCATTATTACAGTTGCCTCTTGATAATTGAAGTAGGGCACATACATTAAGACAGTTATTTTCAAATGGGTCACAAAAGGGAGGAAAGGAAAAAGAGAGGAAAGAGTGACTAGATCAACTGGAGCTCTTTTACACTTTCTGGCCCCCTTCTCCATCTCCCATCCCCAACCTTCTGGAAATTCAGACTCATTTGGTCTGGGGTAAGACATAGTCATTGTATTTTGAAAAGGCAGCTCTAAAATGCTTTCTTTCATCCTACCCCTCAACCTAACTCCCCAGCAGAATCTCAACTTTAAGGGAATTCTCTAGAGGGTAAAATGTATTCTTAGTTCATGAGGATTACCGCATAGTATAAGCTTAGGCAGGGCATGTATGCATTATTATTATTAAGTCCATCCAAGCGTAATCGGATTGAAACCAGCCTAATTTAGGATTCAGACATTTTTGTATTATGGATAAGCTGATGAGCCTTCCTCAGACTTACAGATGATATTGATATGATGATACTCTTTCTGTAGACACCAAGCCCTAATAATTTAAAGCTGGATCATACAGTATTGTGTCCATTATACTGCAATTGACTATTTTCACTTAATAACCTATATGGACATACTTCCAAGTTCATGCATATAGATCTAACACATTCTTTTTCATAGCTGTATAATATTCCATTATATATATATATTTTTTTTCATGCTTTCTTCAACCATTTTCTATTGTAGGAAATGCAGATTGTCTGTACCCTAGATTTTTACTACTGAGCAACAAACACCCTTGCACATAAATCCATACATACTAGGGCATTTTTTTCTTTCCTCTTAGGATGGGATCACAAAAGTGTAATGTTTGGATCACAAAGTATGTATATTGGTAATTCTAGACGATATTGCCAACAAGGTTGAAACACTTCACCACTGCTCCTCCCACGAGCTTCTCCAGAACCTAGTATGTGTAGTGTGGGAAGGGGGCAGGCTGACCTAGAATACCTTCATGTAGATGCAGCTGTGAGTACAAGACTATGATTCATGGTTTGTGAAGTATTTTGGATTTTATGCTTCAGCTAAATCTCAGATAACACGCCACCTGCCCTTTTCAGAATATAACTGTGTCCATGATGTGGCTGAGCATATTACCCACCCTTGCTTATAGCCACAAGCATCAATCTGCCTTCCATCCCTGCTTCTAGTTTTGTATGGTACCTGCTTGAGGGAGAGAGGGAGTGGGCCGGAGAAGATGCAAATAAAATACAGGGGCAGGTAAAAGGAATTGTGGGAGTGGAAACCCACATAAGCTCAACGCAGAGACCACAGGAGAGGTGTCAGGTGACAGGATCGAATCTGTTTCTTTATTTTCATTCTCTCTCTTTCTGCTCAGAAACATTTTCCATGGAATAGCTGCTGACTTCTATAGCACCCTCCTATAATCTCCTGCAAATCCAGTGGACTCTGTGTTGTCACACTTCATCAGCTGTGTTATAATTCCCGATAACTGGACACAGTTGATGTCCTATCCCTGAAAAGCTGGCTCCAAATAAATGGCTTCAGAGGGCTTAATGATAAATCAGAAGCATTTTGAATGGATTCTGAAAGTATTCTAAGTCAGGACAAATCCTCCCTAGAATCCAATTTGGCTGCTTCATTACCAGTTCTATCTCCTGCATGCAGAAAGATGATAAACAACATTGTAAAGATGTAGATGAGATTGGCTTTTGTGACCTAATGTTTCTCATGAAGAGAGAAGTACATGTTGTTAAAATGGAAAAAATGCACACAACCCACTGGCAAGATTATTACAAGCTTCATTTTGAACAGGAATCATTTGTGATTTTATTACCTCGGAGACAAAGACCTGGCTGCTTCTGCATTTTATTGTGGTTTAATTAACCTTTGTGCACAGAGCTGATACACCTACTGAAACTAAAAGGCACTTAAAAAATTGAAAGTTGCCAGCTCTTTCTTACAGACCCAGACCAAGATTCTGCAGGGATAGATAAAGGAGTGATGATGGTAAACATTTCCAGGCCAGGCTCTGGGGGGTGACTTCCAGCAAATAACTTCTCTGTGTCTCAGTGTCTTCATTTGGAAAATAGGCTAATGGTAGTTTGTACCTCATTTTTAAGTGGCACTAAGAAGAACCAACAAATAACCAAATGTGAGAGGGTGTATGGGCAGAGAGTGAACGTATATTTAGGAAATCTAGTCTCAGAAAAATCATTAAGAACTGTTGGAGTTTGGCTTTCATTTTTGGTTAGTAATTTC
Organism: Kogia breviceps; assembly: GCF_026419965.1. Taxonomy (NCBI): domain Eukaryota; kingdom Metazoa; phylum Chordata; class Mammalia; order Artiodactyla; family Physeteridae; genus Kogia; species Kogia breviceps. The sequence continues at coordinate 23,147,195 of NC_081325.1, forward strand.
CATGTAAGGGGTTAGGATTGACAGTATATTCCATATGTTATTTCTGTTCATGGCCTTTGGAGTTAGACCTGGGTTTAAATCCTTGCTCTGCCACTTAGCAGCTGTGTGACCTCACTTTCTTCATTTACCTTATGGGGAATAAATGTCACAGAGTGCATAACCAATACATTATAAGGATGCAGTGCCTGGCAGCAGCTATGATTATTATTATGCTCTAACTATTGGCTGCCATGTATTGAACCTTGTATTAGTTTCCTATTGCTGCTGTAACAAACTAACACAACTTTGATGGCTTAAAAACAACAGAAGTTTATTCTTTCACAGTTCTGGAGGCCAGAAATCTGAAATCAAGGTGTCAGCAGGGCCACACTCCCTGCACAGGCTCCAGAGGAGAATCAGTTCTTTGCCTTTTCTAGCTTCTGGTGACTGCCAGCATTCCTGGTGTTCCTTGGTTTGTGGCTGCATCACTCTAATCTCTGCCACTATCTTCACATCGCCTTCTCCTCTGTGTGTGTCTAATCTCTTGAAAAGACACTTTTGATGGTATTTAGAACCCACCCAGATAATTCAGGATAATCTCCTCTCAAACTTCTTAATTTAGTCACATCTGTTAAAACTACCATATAAAATAACATTCACAGGTTCTAAGGGTTAGGACTGATATCTTTGGGGGCACCATGCAGCCCATTATAATCCCTTACCATGTGTCAGGGTACCCTGGTTTTCTAGAGATGTTTCTCATTTCTAGTTGAGGAAAAGAGGAAATCAAAAGTGAAGTAACCACAACTTTTTAAACCAGAATGCTGAGAGAAATAGGGGCTTCAATTTGTCAATTGAAAACAAAGTAAACATTTTGTTTCTGTGTTACTGGGTCATCATTTCTAACATAAACAATGATCCTACACAGGTGACTGTAGCTTAGAGGTGGAGACCCTAGATCCTGGACGCAGATGGCCTGTATGTTAGGTGTAACTTTGGGAAATGATGCCTCAGTTTCCTTATCTATAAAATGAGTACAGTTAGCGTACCCACCTCAGGGGGGTGCTTGTGAGGACTGAAAGGAGCCCAGCTCACAGTAAATATTATGTAAGTGTTAGCTGTTATCATGTATTTCTGTACATGCAGAGGGAGAAAAGATTTGGGACCAGGTAGAACACTTGCTACATTTCTAAAATTAGAAATTGCTTTTTTTCTCCCAATTTCATTACTTGCATCTGAGGGCATTATGCAGAGAACATTTTGGTTAATTAAGAATCAGTTATCAGGACCCTTGTTAATTGAGATTTCCTATGTAATTACGCACACTGAGCATGTGCACTATATGAGTAGATGTATGAAAGGGCAGATCCAACTTTGTGGGTGCTGAAACTTATAGAACATGGGGGCCCTCTTGATGAAAAGGAACACAAAAGCACAGATGCAAAATTAGGTACAAAGTGAATATTTATTTACAATGAGGAGAGAAAGCACAACAAATCACTGGTTTGAGCTGGTCACGGAAGGTAAATGGAATGCAGATTCCAGGGCCTGTGCATATAGCCACGGTCTGGGTGGTTAAGAGAAGCAGTTCCAGAAGGGGTCTCGGCACAGCGGACAACTTGATTAACAGCCTTCTCCCAGACAGGAGTTAATAAAGTTAAATCCATTAATAAAGGAGATTTATTATATGTAAACTAAGGGCAATTTATTTTCCTTCTTTAAGACTTCACAGAAAAAATTTACATATATGTCCGAACCAACATTCCAATTTGGGATTAGGAAATTCAGTCCTGTGTTTCCTTTTATTCTTAGTCTTCATCTAGAAAAGGATTCTTCTTCAGATTCTAGGTCTTATCTGGATGGAGAAGGGAGCCTGGAAATGTGGGCCTGGGGCATACCAAGGTGACAGTACCATTAAGCAACATACATTGTTTTGATGTTCTTCTTCTCTCTTATTTCTTGAGTGCTTGAGTTTTCAGGTGCTGTGTGGCTGGGAGAGAAAGCATGTATGGAAGAATATGTGTGATGAAGGACTTCCCTGGTGGCTCAGTGGTTAAGACTCCACGCTTCCAATGCAGGGGGCCCGGGTTCAGTCCCTGGTCCAGGAACTAGATCCCACATGCATGCTGCAACTAAGAGTTCGCATGCCACAACTAAGGAGCCGACAAGCCGCAACTAAGGAACCCACCTGCTGCGACTAAGAGCTGATGCAACCAAATAAATAAATATTTTTTTTTAAAAAGAATATGTGTGCTTCCCTGGTGGCGCAGTGGTTGAGAGTCCGCCTGCCGGTGCAGGAGACACGGGTTCGTGCCCTGGTCCGGGAGGATCCCACATGCCGCGGAGCGGCTGGGCCCGTGAGCCATGGCCGCTGGGCCTGTGCGTCCGGAGCCTGTGCTCCGCAGCGGGAGAGGCCACAACAGTGAGAGGCCCGCATACCGCAAAAAAATAAAAAAATAAAAAAATAAAAAAGAATATGTGTTATGAGTCCTGGCCTGCTGGGCTTCTCAATATTGTCTGGGCAACTTTGGAAGAGCTAAGGGTATTCTGGAAAGTATTGCCCTGCACTGGGAACCGCTAGAAGAGAGACAAAGTCTGTTTATGTCTCCGTCCCATTTCTTTTTCTGTCTTCCTTACCTATTCCCACCTCCCCCTATTCCAGAATCCTACACAGATACCAAGTAAAGAAATCACTCAATAATTGGAATCTCTGAAATACTCAAAAGCATGAATAGATAACGGTGACAGAATTTGGGGTATTATGATAGGAAATGGAAAGCTCAATGTGGGGAGCTGTGTGATGAGAGCCTTCCAGGCACTTGCCAAATGACTCAAATGCCATGCGCACTCAAACGCCCACTCTTCTTACTCACAGGCCATTGCTGCTCTTGGAGATAAGCTGACCCCTGTATTGGACAGTGCAGTTGGGCCATCTCTTCTAGGCCCAGTGACAGTGACATGCCCACACCAGCCTGTCCACACCTCCTCCTCAGCCAGAAGCCACAGGACATGGAGGAGTGTTGCAGATTTCAGTGTGGGTCATCACAGAACTAATGCTTCCTGAAGTCCAGGGTTCATCTGCGTGCCTCAGGGATGAGCAGAAAGGTAAGAACAAAACTGGCATCAGCTCCTTGATGACAAATGAGACTTGATTCTGCTGAGTGACTCAGGGTTCCATCTTGTTAACCAATATGTGTAGTAGCCAATTATTCAAATATTCATTCAACAAACACTTCTGAACACATGCCAGGTGCTTGACAGGTAAAAGATACAAAGAAAAAGTTCACAAGTATAATTATAAAAACATATGAGTATATCAGAAATAATATAGTGTAATGGGATAATTGCTCTAATAGAAGATAAGTAGAACTTTAAGGAAACCAAGAAACGGGAATGATTAAGTGTGTGTGTGTGTGTGTGTGTGTGTGTGTGTGTGTGTGTGTGTAGGAGGTTGTCATCCAAACCAGAGAAATGCGTTTTTTTTTTCATATGTAAACCAAATATCCAAGTGTCTCCTGCGAGTACAGCCCTCTCCCCAGTAGGAACTAGCTTCTTTCCTGCCTTCCTATCAAGTTCACCTACTTCTAGTGTGTTTTGAGTGAAAGGGAGTCATCTCACGTCCCTTCACGAGGTGGGGTGGCCCATGCTCCAGCCTTCTCTCCACAGTAGCCTGTTCTTAACGGCCACTCACAGCTCCTGCAATTGCTGACCTATCCGTCTTTCCCCTCACACTGGATAGCATCTCTGTTCATCCCCAAAGCTCCCCTCAATCAAAGCTGTTGTGTGTAACAGATTTACAGAGTGGTTGGAGGTTATGGAAAGGGTCACAAGATAATGAAGAAGAGAAACTATTTAAAACAGAAAATTAAAATGCCACAGTTCTGTAAAATGCTATAGCCATTCTTGCCCCAAGAAATTTTTCATGGCCCTCCTTGAGCCTCAAGGCCTGCTACGTTCTGTCATGTCTCCAGAGACCACTGCTTGATTTTGGAGACTCAGACCATATGATGTCACTTTGCTTCCCTGAGGAAACTCAGATTTCTGGTTACTTTATTAAGCAGAAGTTTGGTGCTTCTCTGTCCCGGCCTCTCTAGGTCAGACCAGGTCACTCTCTAGGTCACTTTCATGAATCAAGGCCACACCCTGATGCCTTTTCCTTTGAGAAGCTTCTCCCCAGACACAGAACAGCAGCAGTTATTTTTGTTGTTGTTATTGTTGTTAAAGCATTTTGTTTTCATGCCCTTGAACATGAGAGGTGGAATAAAATGAAATCTTGTAGACCTGAGTCTCTGATGGAGTCCCCTTATCCAAGGAGATGGGACAGAGATGGTGGCTAGGGGAGGCAGGTCCCAGAGAGGGATGGCCACTTGGGTTGAACTTCTGCATATCTGTCAGGGGTGTGTCCTGGACAGATTCCTTGAATCCTTCCAGTCTTAAGCACTATGGATCTGATGTTTTCTCTTGCATTTCAAACTTGTGATTTGAAGCCATGAAAGGATCAAACAGTTGCTGTACTGACAGCAGCCTCCAGCTTTGGAGTGAATGGTAGCACAGGTATATGCTTGTCCCTCCCACACTGACTTTATCTGTTTGCCAACTCAGCCTGGCCAGGTAACCTGCTCACAATTCCTCAGGTAACTCAAAATTAGAATTAATGAAGAGAAAAAAGGAAAACCTGCTTTGGTTTCAATGACCTAAGCAATGTAAAACAATTTTTTAAAATTAGATCATCTGGGAGGTAGGTCTTCTTGAGTGGCTTCTAGGAATTTATTTTTCTCCTGCTCTGAGGGATCATTCTAGTTCATTCCAAGCACTACAAATTGGCTCCAGTAACTGCTGCCAGTCAGTCAGGTTCCACAGTCATGCTTAAGAATCCACCCCTTCGCTTTCGTTGTGCCCTGGTGGCAGATCTTTGTGAAGCTTTACTGCTTTGTTCCCCAGCACTCGGCAGGGAGAGGCTCTCCTCTGAGGCAACACTGGGGTCAGGCACAGTGGTCCACTGACAGCCTGCCTGGCAAGCGTTACCACCGTCACTCAAGGCCAGGGATCACACTGGGTTGGATGCGTGAGCAAGAATGTTTATGGTATTACTTAGCATCTGGGCTGTTGTTTGCCATCTGGGACAGAAATATGAAGCAGAGCAGCCCTGAGCAGAATAGGGGGCACACATCCACGGAGACTCAGGATGTATCAAACACAGCCTCCAAGGGAAAGGGGACAGGGAAATATTGGGAGCAAGAATGTTGTTGCTTATGAGCTTTAAGAATCCAGAGGTAATTCCATGGTGAAGAAGTGAGTGCAAAGAAAGAAGCCTAAATTAGCCAGAGGCAATGAACCCAGAGACTGATAGGCAGCATTGTCCAACTCCAAGCTATCAGCCCTGCCTCCAGTCCTCACTGATCTCTCCCTTTCTTGAACTCCTATCACATGCTCCATCTTTATTACGTTTTGACATTTATACCATACTCTGTCTTATGTTGTTTCCCAACTGTGGTTTCATGTATATGCACCATCTCTTCCCAACATGAATATAAAGTCCTGGAGGGCAAGACCATATGTGAAAACTGGCAAAAGGTATGAATTAAATTAATTTTTAAAACTTGTGTATTTACTATAAGAGAGAAAATACAATCGAGTCATATTGTGCATTGAAATAAGTTAAATAATAATTACTATAAAGAAGCACACCAGCACTATTAAAAAGCTTTCTCTACCTAACTTCCTGGTGTAAAAATTAATTTTAAGGTTTTTAATAATAAAAAAAGTTAAACATAGTCTAAAGTAGAATAAACAGTTTTATCCCCATATAATCATCACCCAGAGTCCAGAATTTTCAAATTTTCACTACTGTTGTTTCATTAATTCCCTTTTTTACCCACAGTAATTAAAAAATTTTAAACACAAATCCCAAATATGTTACTTACTTCTATATACTTAAGAAAGCATCTCTAAAAAATTTGGGGCTTCCCTGGTGGCGCAGTGGTTGAGAGTCCGCCTGCCGATGCAGGGGACACGGGTTCGTGCCCCGATCCAGGAAGATCCCACATGCCGCGGAGCGGCTGGGCCCGTGAGCCATGGCCGCTGAGCCTGCGTGTCCGGAGCCTGTGCTCCGCGATGTGAGAGGCCACAACAGTGAGAGGCCCGTGTACCACAAAAAAAAAAAAAAAAAAAAAATTTGGACATTTCCCTTCATAATCATGTGCATTCATTAACCTGATTGACGTCAAATTAAAATTAACAATAATTCCTGGATATCATCTAAACTTCCCGGATTTTTTCAAAGAGCAAGAACATCATTTAAAGGAGGGCCTGTTTGGCTTGCTGAATGGATACAGAAATGAGACCCATATATATGCTGTCTACAAGAGACCTACTTCAAACCTAGGGACACTTTCAGACTGAAAGTGAGGGGATGGAAAAAGATATTCCATGCAAATGGAAATCAAAAGAAAGCTGGAGTAGAAATACTCATATCAGATAAAATAGACTTTAAAATAAAGAATGTTACAAGAGACAAGGAAGGACACTACATAATGATTGGGGGATCAATCCAAGAAGAAGATATAACAATTATAAATATATATGCACCCAACATAGGAGCACCACAATACATAAGGCAACTGCTAACAGCCATAAAATAGGAAATCGACAGCAACACAATAATAGTGGGGGACTTTAACACCTCACTTACACCAATGGACAGATCATCCAAAATGAAAAAAAATAAGGAAACAGAAGCTTTAAATGACACAATAGACCAGATAAATTTAATTAATATTTATAGGACATTCCATCCAAAAACAGCAGATTACATTTTCTTAGATTACACTTTCTTCTCAAGTGTGCACAGAACATTCTCCAGGATAGATCACATCTTGGGTCACAAATCAAGCCTCAGTAAATTTAAGAAAATTGAAATCATATCAAGCATCTTTTCTGACCACAAAGCTGTGAGATTAGAAATGAATTATGGGGGAAAAAACGTAAAAAACCACAAACACATGGAGGCTAAATAATACGTTACTAAATAACCAAGAGATCACTGAGGAAATAAAAAAATACGTAGAGACAAATGACAATGAAAACATGATGATCCAAAACCTATGGGATGCAGCAAAAGCAGTTCTAAGAGGGAAGTGTATAGCTATACAAGCCTACCTCAAGAAACAAGGAAAATCTCAAATAAACAATCTAACCTTACACCTAAAGGAACTAGAGAAAGAAGAACAAACAAAACCCAAAGTTAGTAGAAGGAAAGAAATCATAAAGATCAGAACAGAAATAAATGAAATAGAAACAAAGAAAACAATAGCAAAGATCAACAAAACTAAAAGCTGGTTCTTTGAGAAGATAAACAAAATTGATAAATCATTAGCCAGACTCGTCAAGAAAAAGAGAGAGAGGACTCAAATTAATAAAATTAGAAAGGAAAAAGGAGAAGTTACAACAGACACTGCAGAAATACAAAGCATCCTAAGAGACTACCACAACCAACTCTATGCCAATAAAATGGACAACCTGGAAGAAATGGACAAATTCTTAGAAAGGTATAACCTTCCAAGACTGAACCAGGAAGAAGTAGAAAATATGAACAGACCAATCACAAGCAATGAAATTGAAACTGTGATTAAAAATCTTCCAACAAAGAAAAGTCCAGGACCAGATGGCTTCACAGGAGAATTCTTTCAAACATTTAGAGAAGAGCTAACACCCATCCTTCTCAAACTCTTCCAAAAAATTGCAGAGGAAGGAACACTCCCAAACTCATTCTATGAGGCCACCATCACCCTGATACCAAAACCGGACAAAGATACTACAAAAAAAAGAAAATTACAGACCAATATCACTGATGAATATAATGAACAAATCCTCAACAAAATACTAGCAAACAGAATCCAACAACACATTAAAAGGATCATACACCATGATCAAGTGGGGTTTATTCCAGGAATGCAAGGATTCTTCAATATACGCAAATCAATCAATGTGATACACCATATCAACAAACTGAAGGAGAAAAACCATATGATCATCTCAATAGATGCAGAGAAAGCTTTTGACAAAATTCAACACCCATTTATGATAAAAACCCTGCAGAAAGTAGGCATACAGGGAACTTTCCTCAACATAATAAAGTCCATATATGACAAACCCACAGCCAGCATCGTTCTCAATGGTGAAAGACTGAAAGCATTTCCTCTAAGATCAGGAACAAGACAAGGATGTCCACTCTCACCACTATTATTCGATATACTTTTGGAAGTCCTAGCCATGGCAATCAGAGAAGAAAAAGAAATAAAAGGAATATAACTTGGAAAAGAAGAAGTAAAACTGTCACTGTTTGCAGATGACATGTTACTATACATAGAGAATCCTAAAGATGCCTCCAGAAAACTACTAGAGCTAATCAATGAATTTGGTAAAGTTGCAGGATACAAAATTAATGCACAGAAATCTCTTGCATTCCTATACACTGATGATGAAAAATCTGAAAGAGACATTAAGGAAACACTCCCATTTACCATTGCAACAAAAAGAATAAAATGAAGGTGAAAGACCTGTATGCAGAAAACTATAAGACACTGATGAAAGAAATTAAAGATGATACCAACAGATGGAGAGATATACCATGTTCTTCCATTGGAAGAATCAACATTGTGTAAATGACTATACTGCCCAAAGCAATCTACAGATTCAGTGCAATCTATCAAATTACCATTGGCATTTTTTACAGAACTAGAACAAAAAATCTTAAAATTTGTATGGAGATACAAAGACCCTGGATAGCCAAAGCAGTCTTGAGGGAAAAAAATGGAGTTGGAAGAATCAGACTCCCTGGATTCAGATTATTATACAAAGCTACAGTAATCAAGACAATATGGTACTGACACAAAAACAGAAATATAGATCAATGGAACAAGATAGTAAGCCCAGAGATAAACCCACACACCTATGGTCAACTAATCTATGACAAAGGAGGCAAGGATATACAATGGAGAAAAGACAGTCTCTTCAATAAGTGGTGCTGGGAAAACTGGACAGCTACATGTAAAAGAATGAAATTAGAACACTCCCTAACACTATACACAAAAATAAACTCAAAATGGATTAGTGACCTAAATGTAAGACCGGAGATTATAAAACTCTTAGAGGAAAACATAGGAACAACACTCTTCGACATAAGTCACGGAAAGATCTTTTTTGATCCACCTCCTAGAGTAATGGAAATGAAAACAAAAATAAACAAATGGGACCTAATGAAACTTCAAAGCTTTTGCACAGCAAAGGAAACCATAAACAAGATGAAAAGACAACCCTCAGAATGGGAAAAAATATTTGCAAATGAATCAATGGACAAAGGATTAACCTCCAAAATATATAAACAGCTCATGCAGCTCAATATCAAAGAAACAAACAACCCACTCCAAAAATGGGCTGAAGACCTAAATAGACATTTCTCCAAAGAAGACATACAGATGTCCAAGAAGCACATGAAAAGCTGCTCAACATCACTAATTATTAGAGAAATGCATATCAAAACTACAATGAGGGATCACCTCACACCAGTTAGAATGGGCATCATCAGATAATCTACAAACAACAAATGCTGGAGAGGGTGTGGAGAAAAGGGAACCCTCTTGCACTGTTGATGGGAATGTAAATTGATACAGCCACTATTGAGAACAGTATGGAGCTTCCTTAAAAAACTAAAAATAGAATTACCATATGATCCAGCAATCCCACTACTGGGCATATACCCAGATAAAACCATAATTCAAAAAGACACATGCACCCCAATGTTCATTGCAGCACTAATTACAATAGCCAGGTCATGGAAGCAACCTAAATGCCCATCAACAGACGAATGGATAAAGAAGATGTGGTACATATATGCAATGGAATATATTACTCAGCCATAAAAGAGAATGAAATTGGGTGATTTGTTGAGACATGGATGGATCTAGAGACTGTCCTACGGAGTGAAGTAAGTCAGAAAGAGAAAAACAAATATATTAATGCATATATGTGGAACCTAGAAAATTGGTACAGATGAACTGGTTTGCAGGGCAGAAATTGAGACACAGATGTAGAGAACAAACGTATGGACACCAAGCGGGGAAAACGAAGGGGGGGTGGGGGTGGGGGTGTTATGAATTGGGTGATTGGGATTGACATATATACACTGATGTGTATAAAATTGATGACTAATAAGAACCTGCTGTATAAAAAATATATAGATAGATAATTTTTAAAAAAGAAGGGAAGTATGTAGTGGGAAAATAAAGGACTTTAAAGAAAAAAAAAATAAAGAAAGCCTGTTTCTCAGCCTGTCACCGGGAGTCATTCTTAAAACTGACAAGAGAAGGCAAGGATTAAATTCAAGGTCAATTCTTGTCTGGATGTACTAGCAAAGTCTAAGAACCATAGTCACAAGATTGAAGTTGGCTATTCTCTGACAGAGAGGACTGGCCTGGAATCCAGCTTTCTGAAGAGAAGCCAGTGGCTTCTAGACAGCTAATGCTATTTCAAGGTGTGTATGTGTGTGTGTCCAGATAAGGGTCATCCTTGAGGCATTGAAGTGAGAATAGATTTCAGGGGATTATGAAGGAATTCAGGGGAGTTATGAATTTAGATGGAAAAGGGCAATACATCTTAAGTTTTTATTATCCTTTAATGGAAATTTAAAATTCCTTTTAACTATAAATATAGGCTGTAAACCACAGACGTATTAGTATCTGTGGCTTTGTCACCAATAGAAGTAAAAATATTTTAATGTCACATTAGAGTTGTCCCAGATATCTTCAAATATTGTGAATACTCATGTTTACTTTGAAATTATGTTGTTTCCCCACCTCTAGATCTTGTTATATGTCAATAAGGAAGCATATACATTACAACATCACAAATCTGTTTTGTTTTGTTTTACTATTTGGATAACTGTATTTTTTATATACTTGATTTCCTTTCTAGTCCTATGTATTTTATTTTACACATTTTAAAGTAGTATTCTGAGAAAGAGTCCATAGACTTCACCAGACAGCCAAAGGAATACATGGCACAGAGAGAAATAGCCCTGGGAATAGCGTGTTTGGAGACATACAGAAAGCTGAGGTGCTGTGAGTGATGTTAGGGGAGAAAAGAGAATTACCCCTTGACTAGTTCGTCATATTTTTGAACCGTGAACACGATAGCTGGAGATGACAAATCAGCCCATATAAGGAGCTTGGAAGTCACCGCAAGAGCCATATGAAGGCCCGTCTCCAAAGCGACGTTTCTCCTAATGCTGGCATATGAGTCACAAGCTTTGGCCAGCTCTTCTGAAAAGACGCTCAAAGTCCTCTACAGGCAGAGAACTATAAAAGTCTAAGGTATTAATAGAATTCCTCCCACCTCAAGGCTGTGGTTCTTCCCACGAGATCTTTGCAGCGACATCTTGGGCACATGCCAGCTGACCGTGTTCGGGGGGCGGGGGGACTGCTGGAGACAGCTTTCAGCTCAGTCTGAAGTTGATATCAACTCGCTATCATGAATAGGATGAGAGGGAGGTGAAGTGGTTTGACTAAACTCCCTTTTCTGGAACATAGGAGCCATGCAACTTGCCATTTACCTCACAGAGTTTTAAGTTGATCAGCACAGTGTATATGTTAAATCCTAGGAGTGTCACATAATCGTATGATGAAAAAGTTACCAAGCTTTGCTAAAAGCAGAGGGTAAAAATAACCAGCTGCTGCTGGGATCACATAGACTTGTATTCTTTACCTGCAAATTCATCAGTCTTGTTTGCTTCTCACTGGCTAATGACTTATTAGCCTTATGCAGTGATTTGCATATAACTGCCTATACAGTAACCATACCTTAAAATTTTCCAAGCAAGGAAAATGATCTTTCACAGTTATTTTTGCTTCCTACAACCACAACAGTTTATCAGACCTTGAATTTCACATTCACATTTGGTGTGGCTTTTGGCAGGAGTATGTTAACAACAATCAAACATTAAAAATGGCTGGCAACAATTCACATTAGCTCCAAACTGGACGTGACCCAAATATCCACCAATAGGAGAATGAATTAAGTTATTTGTGGTAGATTTCTACAAGGACATAGTATACAGCATTAAGAATGAATGAGCTATTGCTACTGGCAACAAGCTGGATCAATCTCATGAAAATAAGGTTGAGAGAAAGAAGCCAGAGAGAAGAGAGTGCACGCTGAATGATTCCATGTACACAGAGTTCACAAACGGCCAAAGCGAGCCCGAGGCATTAGAAGTCAGAGGAGTGGTTGTCTGTGGATGGCGAGGAGTGACTAGAAGACATGAAGGTGTTCCTGGGGTACTAATACGAAGTCTGTTTATTGACTTAGGTGCCGGCTACTTGGATGTATACATTTTGTGAAAATTTTTTGAGCTGTACACTTATAATTTGTTCACTTTTCTGTGTATATGTTATACTTCAACAAAAATTCAGAATTAAAAAAAACAAAACCATGAAGACAGGATCCCAACATGTTTTCTTTTTAATACACCCTCCACCAGAATACATTTCTTCTTAGAGAACTGGCGATATTTTAAAACAGTGTTAGGAAATCTGAAATTCTTAATCGGGGTTTCTGGGAATATGCAGATCACCAGAAAATAAGCTATCCTGCCAGCCCTGCAACCTCTAGTTGGGTAATAATTCTTTTTATTGACATATTTGTTCATCTTAAATGACAGATATCACAAAACCAACTGTGATCTGTTCTAAAGCCTTGTTAAAGTGACCTTAAGTAAAGTGAGCAATCATGAGGACAGCGTTACCAGGAGCTTCTCCCCAGGAGGCAGGGCGGTGGTGACAAGGTCACCCAGTCAAGCCGATGCAAGAGCAGCTGGAATCTGTTCTTGCTCAGCTCCCGGTGTGGTGCATGCAGCAGGAAGAAGGGGAAACTTCTAATTGACCAGCCCAGAAAGCGCATTTTTTCCTGATTGGTGGATCCAAACGGGTACTGTTTTAGAAGACTAGCCGGGATGCAGCCCTGCTTCTGTCCCCCAAGGGGGTCCCTTCTGCTCATCACTGTTGATGTAGATCACGGTCCCTCCCCCCTCCAGTTGCCTACCCTCTTTTTCCCCTGTTTTTACGTAGGAAGCCTTTAAGAACACTCTTCTTCTTTCATGTCTCCCTTTCATTCCACCCCAACTCCAGAGCAGAGCTTAACCCCAAGTCACCATGTTTCACTGTTTGCTTTGTAAGGATTAAAGGTAAGAGCCCTGTTTATGAAACAATGAAACCCAGTTCATCTCCCAACACTTGGTGTCGAGGAGGAGTTTACTAAACACTTGTTCAAAGAAGGAACTGCAGATTCTTGGTATTTCTTTTGGCCCTTTTGCATTTTTGTCTTGCCTTTATTCTGGGGTATTTGTTCTCATGTCAGTGGGGTACAGTGGAAAACGAGCAGGTATCAGAGTTAGACAGATCTGGTACCAGAATCCTGCTAATCACTTGTCGCTTGTTGAACCATGGGCAAGTTATTTACCTCCAGGCTCAGTTTCCTCAGTTGTAGAATAGGGATGGTACTATCTTCCTTGCAAGGGTCTGAGGAAGATCATATAAACAAAATGTGTGTAGCTCCTAGAACAATGTTTGCACATAGCATTGCACATTCATTCATTTCCTCAATCATGCACTTGATAAACATTTGATAAGCTTGGAAGACATGCCAGAAACCAGGCTAGTTGTAGTGACATGAAAAATAGGGCTCTCATTCTCATTGTGTGCAGAATCCTATGGGGGATGTATCTGTAATCAATAAATGCAAAATAAATATTTTGGGGGGGTATTATACTAAAAATATATGCAGGGTTATCTATCTATCTATCCATCATTTTACTATCCAGGCATCTATTCTTCTATCTGTATATGTATGTAATTCTTCTACCTGTATCTTATGTAATAATATAAAGTACTATATGTGTTTTCTATTATTATTAATAATATTATAATTATGCATACTAAGAAATGTCTGCCATAAAAATTTATAACTATGTACATATAGAGAGGTGTTTATATTATGATTATTTCTAGGGCTAGGATTTGGGGTGGGATTTTCAATTTCTTCTTTAAATTTTTCTGTATTGATTGAAATCTCCAAGAGCAACTATCATTTTCAAAACACATTAAAACATTAAAAGATTTATGAACTAAAAAAATCAAAAACCTAGACAAAATGGAAAAATATTAAATGCCAAAATTGGCATTAGATACAGGGAACTTGAATAGACCAATAAGTTTTAAAGAGATTACATTGCAATTAACAACCTCCATGCTCAGAAAAATTGTAGGCTTTTTCAGGTGAGTTTTACCAAACTCTTGAGGAACAAAAAGTTTCCAAGTTACTCCAGAAGGGATGAACACAGAGCTGCCAAGCTCATTTCATATTGGCATAATCAGATGAACACAGTATATTAAAAAGAAAACTCTATCCTCTTTTTAAAAATATTTTAAAAGATGAAATATATATTTTTTTTTTTTTGCGGTATGCGGGCCTCTCACTGTTGTGGCCTCTCCCATTGCGGAGCACAGGCTGCGGACGCGCAGGCTCAGCAGCCGTGGCTCACGGGTCCAGCCGCTCCGCGGCATGTGGGATCTTCCCGGACCAGGGCATGAACCCGTGTCTCCTGCATCGGCAGGCGGATTCTCAACCACTGCGCCACCAGGGAAGCCCAGAAGATGAAATATTTTTAAAATGCTAGCTAATTGATTCTAACAGTATGTTTTAAAATAATGCAGCTTGATTAATGAATGGTTCATCATTAGGATTCTGCCAATATAATTTAGAATATTAATAGATTAAATTTTTTTAAAATCATAATTTTAATTGATGCAGAAAAAGTATTTGACAAGTTCTTTACTTATTTATGATTAAAAACTCTTAGTAAGCCAAGAGTAGAAAAGAATTTCTTTAATTCCCTTAAATGAATGATGGTTATATTCCAAAACTCTCAGTAAATATTATACTTATTGGAGAAACTTTAAGTGCATTCCGATTAAGAATGGAAACACATATTCTTATGGTCAGAAACCACTGTATATTACAACCAATACTATAATATTGGAAATCCTGGTCAAGACTGAAGGAAAGAAAGAGAAATAAGAGGCTTGGAAAGAAAGAAATAAACTATTGGTTTTTGAAGGATGATATACTCATTTTCTCCAAAATCAACAGGTAAATTATAAGAACGTGGTGGATGTATGATTAAATTATAAGCACATTTCTAAGAGCAAACAACTACAAAAGCAAGATACTATTCACATAGCAACAACAACTAAAAATTGTCTGGTAATTAACTTAACCAAGAATACATAAAGCCTCCTGGAGAAAACTTAAACATTGTAATAAAGGACATAGAAAAAAACCTGAGTGATTAAGAGACAGTCCATGTTCTTAGATGAGAAGACTTAATATTGTAAAGATATCAACTCTCCCCACAATTATCTCGTAAATACAATATAATTCCACTAAAATTGTAGCTAGACCTTTGAGATCCACAATAAATGTATTTTAAAATGTGTCTGATGTTGAGGCAGTATAGGACCTCTTAAGCAAAAACTTCAAAAAAAATATGGTATAAAATTGATTATTGAATACATCAAAGTTACACATGGATAAAGTTAGAAACATGGGTGAAGAGCCTTTAAAATGTTTCAAATGGACAAAGGATTCCCATCTAGAATGTAGAAGAATACAAATCAAACAAGAAATCAAATCAAATCAACAAGAAATCAAATCATACAAATCAAGAAGAAAAAAGACAGTAACTTCAATAGAAAAATGGGCAAAGGATATCAGCAGGCAATTTACAGAAAATAAATTCAAAAAGCTAACAAGTAATAAGTAACTCGCTGACTTAACATAACAGTGAGATATAATTTTATACTTATTTGACTGGAAAAAATTAGAAAGCTAAATTATGCCCTGTGTTGGCTGGATACGGGGATAAGTCTTGCTGGTGGGAGTAAAGATGGGCACAGTCATTGGGAAGCACAATCTGTACTGTTCAGCAAGTGAGTAAAGCTGTGTCATATAAAATGGCAAGACTAAAAGGATGGTAAGGAGATGAGAGGAGTAGAGAAAACAACAAGGCTTCTGGCTTAATCATTGACTGGGTAGATTCAGATGACAGTGCCCAGGATACAGAATGAAGAAAGAGGAGGAGCTTCTTTGAGGATAAAGATGATGTTTTCCATTTGGGACCTTTTAAGAATTATGAACTTATGGGGTACCCTAATGGAATTAGTAGGTACTCAATTAATATTAACTTCTCCCCCACCAAATAAGTTTCCTTTTTCTTCTGTGTTTAGGAAAGATTTAATCTTAATTTGCAATTTTCTTTAACTTAAATACTGTTAGTTTTTGTATTTGAAGGACCAATGTTTCTATTAACCCCTTCTCAATAATAAAAGAATGAATAGATAATGCTGATTTTTTTAGATCATCAAAACTTTTAAGCTATAGTTAGGAACTAAGTGAGAAGATATCCCTGCTTTTTCCAAGTCACCAAATGTCGACCTTCTTGGGCATATTTTTTAAAGTGAGGTAAGGAATGCTTAAGAGACATCATTCCAAAAACCTCATGGGAACCACAAATCAAAATCTACAATAGATACAGACACAAAAAAGAAAAAAGCAATCCAAACACATCACTAATGGTAGACATCAAATCACAAGAGAAGAAAACAAAAGAGGAAGGGAAGAAAAAAGACCTTCAAAAACAAATCCAAAGCAGCTAACAAAATGGCAATAAGAACATTCATATCTATACTTACTTTAAATGTAAATGGATTAAATGCTCCAAGCAGAAGACATAGACTGGCTGAGTGGATACAAAAACAAGACCCATGTATATGCTGTCTACAAGAGACCCACTTCACATCTAGGGACACACACAAACTGAAAGTGAGGGGATGGAAAAAGGTATTCCATGCAAATGGAAATCAAAAGAAAGCTAGAGTAGCAATACTCACATCAGACAAAATAGACTTTAAAATAAAGAATGTTACAAGAGACAAAGGTGGACACTACATAATGATCAAGCAATCAATCCAAGAAAAGAGGTATAACAATTGTATATATGCACCCAACATAGGAGCACCTCAATGTATAAGGTAAACACTAACAGCCATAAAGGGAGAAATCGACAGTAATACAATAATAGTGGGGGACTTTAATACAGTAAGTCCCCTACATACAAATGAATTCCATTCCGAGAGCATGTTCATAAGTCCAATTTGTTCGTAAGTCCAACAAAGTTAGCCTAGGTACCCAACTAACACAATTGACTACGTAGTACCATACTGTAATAGGTTTATAATACTTTTTACACAAATAATACATAAAAAACAAACAAAAAAATAAAGAAAACATTTTTAATCTTACATTACAGTATCTTGAAAAGTACAGTGGTACGACAACAGCTGGTATACAGGGGCTGGTATCAAGTGAACAGGCAAGAGGAGGTGGGAGATGGTAGAGCTGAAGGATCATCAGCAATAGGAGACGGAGGGCAAGTTGCAATTTCACTCATGCCTGACAGTGGTGGCACAGGTACTGGTTACTCGCTGGATTCAATTCTATCTACCCTCTTGAAAAAAATGATCCAGTGATATCTGGGTAGTAGCTCTTTTCTTCTCATCATAGATGACATGATAGCACTGGATTGCATTCTGAATGGCTGCTGCAACCTTCATGTACCATTATACATTCAGGTCCTGTGCCCCAAAATCTAACACTGCCTCCTTAAATAAAGAAAATCCCCTTGCCATTTCCTGTGTCATGAATCTCTTTGGTTCTTCAGTTACTTCTTCCTCCTGTCTCTCTTTGTCCTTTCTCTGGCCCTTCAATTCTGTCAGGTCTTCATTAGTGAGCTCCTCATGTTGCACAGCAAGGAGTTCAATGAAGTCATCCTCTTGCAGATCTAGCTCCAGCTTCTTGCTGAGGGTCACTAAGTTGACGAATACCTCTTTGGACTCCTCATCCACCTTTCTCAAAACCATGAAAATCGTGAACAAACTTTGGGCAAAGGTTCTTCCAAACCCCATTCATGGTGATGGCCATAACATCATGCCAAGCAAAGTAAATGTTTTTTATGGCCTTGTAGATGTTATAGTCCTTCCAAAATTGTTTCAACGGTGTTCCTGATTAGTCAGTTGCCTTTACTGCATGACAAAAAGTGTGACATAAATAATATTTCTTGACAGCCGCTATAACTCCCTGGTCCAGAGGTTGGATGAGTGATGTAGTATTTGGTGGAAGATGCACTACTTTGACATTGGGATGAAAGTTGTCCATGAATGGGGGGTGGCCTGGAGCCCTGTTGAGCAGCAAAAAAAACACTGAATGGGATGTCCATCTCCAAGCAATATTTCTCTACCTCTGGGATAAAGTGGTGGAAAACCAGTCCTGGAAAATGGCCCGTGTAACCCAGGCTTTGGGGTTACTCTTCTACAAAACAGGAAGAGAGCCCTTAGCTATGTTATTAAGGGCCCCTGGGTTCTGTGAATGATAAACTAACAGAGGCTTCAGCTTCATATTGCCAGAAGCATTGCCACCAAACAACAGTTAGCCTATCCTTTGCTGCTTTATTGCCTGGCATCAACTTTTCCTTCTTACTGATGTAATGTTGGTCTGTCACCCTCTTCCAGTACAGTCCTGTCTCATCCACATTAAAAACATGCTCAGGTAAATACGTGCCTTCATCAGTAATTTCTCAAAGTGTTTCAGGAGATTCCCGGGCAGCTACCGTATCTGCCTCACCACTTACTTTTCCATTGTGAAGGCTGGCTCTAGCCTTGAACGAATGAAACCAGCCATGGCTGGCATTAAAAGATGCACCCTCTGATTCTTTGTCATGTTTCTTCTTCACATCTTCATAAGGGCTTTTAGCTTTCTCTTGAATCAGCATTAAGCTGAGTGGGACTCAATGCTGATGCTGCTCCTTCATCTACACACTGAGAAGTTTCAACATTTCCTTCATCCCTTTTCCATGCTTCTTCAATATTATTGTCAACATCAGCAGCACAGCAGACTTCACATGTTCCATGATCTTGTCTTGTTCTTTAGAATTGTGCTGATGGTTGAACAGTTCATGTTATAAGAGCAAGCAATGTCTACCATCTTTTCTTCTCATTCCACTCTCAATTATTTTCACTTTTGTTTCCATTATTGTTTGCTGCTTCTTAGCAGTACCAGCTACATCACCACTGCTTTTATACTTGCTTCTGGACATCCTGGGCTTGAAATAAAGATACTGTACTCTATACAGTACTGTACAGTAAAGTGCACAAAAGCACAACCACTTGTAGAGGATGCATGCACATGACAATGTACACCAGACATGTGAACTAACTTACATGATTGGACATGCGAACACATATTTTCATCTTTGAAAGTTCGCAACTTGAAGGTTTGTATGTAAGGGGCTTACTGTACCCCACTCTCATAAATGGACAGATCATCCAGACAGAAAATCAATAAGGAAACATAGGCCTTAAGTGACACATTAGACCAGGTAGACTTAATTGATATTTACAGAGCATTCCATCCAAAAACAGCCAAATGCACTTTCTTCTCAAGTGCACATGGAACACTCTCCAGGATAGATCACATCTTGGGCACAAATCAAGCCTCAGTAAATTTAAGAAAATTGAAATCATACCAAGCATCTTTTCTGACCACAATGCTATGGGATTAGAAATCAATTACAGGGAAAAAACTGCAAAAAAGAAAAAATACATGGAGACTAAACAATATGTTACTAAACAACCAACAGGTTACTGAGGAAATCAAAGAGGAAATAAAAAATTATGTAGAGACAAATGACAACAAAAACATGACAGTCCAAGAGACATCATTTCAAACTGGAAGGTCATGTACTTTGGTGCCAGGAAACCTGAATTTAAATACCAGCTCTACCACTAGCAAGCTATGCAATTTTGAGTAAGATGCTTAACCTTTCAATAAGTGGAATAATAATAATTACTTTTCAGGAGTGTTATTAGGATTAACTAAAATCATATAGGTTTAGCTTTGGACACAGTAGATGTATCATAAAGGCTGTCTATTATTATCATTAATATTATTATCATATCACCGTAGACCCTTACCTTCCATTCTTCTTTTATTAATTATACACAAAGTAGTCTACATCAGCACTGTCCAATAAGAATATAATACAAGTCACATTTGTTACTTAAAATGTTTAGCAGCCATGTTAAGAAAATAAAAAGAAACAGGCTAAATTGATTTTAATAATAGACTTTATTTAACCCAATATATACAAAATATAATTTCAACATGTGGGCAATATAAAAGTTATTAACAAGATATTTATATCTTTTTATTGTTTCAAAATACAGTATATTTTATACTTAGAATACATCTCAATTCAGATGAGCCACATCAAGTGCTTATTAATCACAAGTAAGCACTAGTGGCTGTGGCATTGTATAGCACAGGTCTAGATACAATGTTTTAAATCCTGCATTATTTAAACATTCTTTTTAAAATCAACAATTTCCTCTCTATCATTCTCAGATGATAAAAGTTTGTCTAAGAAACAACACAGCATTTTTTTCCCCATCTCAGTCATTAGAAATGGAGGTTTCTTTGGAACAGTCTTTAGACCTTTAGTGCTTCTGGAAAGAAGGACTTTGCAAATGCTCCCTCCTTTCCCTCCAATCTCTGGAGCCAGGCTGAAATGGGGCCTTGGAAGGATCTCTTGAACCAGGAGTCCATGCAGCAGTTTTGGCTGCATCTTGAGGAACTGTAGGTTTTCTGACTCTTCTCCTCGGGTTCAGAATATGAATTCTTTTTTTTTTTTTAATTGGCTACTTATTACATCTTGTGCTTATATGAAAGAGGCCAGAATTTGAATTCTTAAACAAATCTTATTCCCTCCCAGACCTGGGAAGATCCAAACCACAGCAGCCATTAAACAAATGGGAAGGGAGGAGACAACTTTTTCCATTTGGGGCCCACTCACGTTCCAGTGCAATCAAGCAGATCATTTATTCTGCTTGGAATTGGTTTGGAATGAAACAGAGAGGAAAGAAACACATATTGCATAAGCTTATGGTAACCACAAATTGGGCAAGACGAGTATTAACAATACTTGAAACAAATGAAAAAGTTTGAAATTATTTCCTTTCTCTGCCAAATCTAATACAATGTCCTGCATTGGGTGGGAGGGTGACAAGATGACTTCTCTCAAATCCATTTCAAGTTTGTTATTCTCTAGTTTCTAAAATAATTATGTAGACAACAGGTTTTCTTGTTTTTCTGTTTTGGTTTGTGTGATAAAAACACATACCATGAACTTTTACTATTTTTAAGTGTACAGTTTAGTAGTTTTGAGTATATTTACATTGTTATGAAACAGATCTCCAGAACGTTTTCACCTTGTAAATCTGAAACTCTATACACATTAAATAGCAACTCCATTTTCCCCTCTCCTCCAAGACCCTACTAACCACTATTCTACTTTCTAAGAGTTTGACTACTTTAGACACCTCATATAAATGGAATTGAACAGTATTTGTCTTCTTGTGACTGATTTATTTCACTTAGCATAATGTCCTCAAGGTTCATTCTTGTTGTGGGAACATTTTTTAATACGATTTTTTAAAGTTTAGTCTCCCAAATTCATCACAAAAAAACAAATTTTATTTTTTCCACCAGACTTTAAATGAGTAACAGTTATATTCTCTATGCCATACACATGAAGCCTATCTTCCTGTTGGGGACCTAGAAAGCTGGGATCTTCAGTCTCAGGTTAGCAGAGCCATGGATGGGATTTCCTTGAGACTCACTCTAGTAAGCTTTAGAGAACATGCCAGGGAGTGTACAGCCTTATGTCCAATTTAAATTCTACCCATGATCCTCTGCCAGGCACTTCATTACTCCATGTTTCTCACTCTCCTAGGTGATTAGTCAGGTCCACAAACCATGGAGAATATAGGTAAAAGTAAGCATAGAATATGTGTGCAGCCTTGAATGAAGTGGAGATCAATTGATAAGCTCAATATTTCATGCTCAGTGATTTGGGTGAGACACAGGCTGGTGATGGAGAGGGTGGCCCATAACAAAGAATCCCGCATCATCAGAATCTGTCCCCACCCTCTGTCTTTCCCATTCCCAACACTTTTGACTTCTCCAGAGCATCAGGGAATTCAGCCCTGCCATGTGTATCTTAGGTCAAAGAGAAAAAGTATAGAGCTCCAATGTGTGATTCCCAGTCTGAAAGGAACCAAGTGTCTTCTGATAAACAACACGAGGGTTTTTTGGTTTTTTGGTTTTTTTTTTTTTTACGGAGGCACTAAACTGACCTTCTTTTGAAATGGGCTAGACAGGGTAAATAGGAGAGATCTTGTTTTCCCTTCATCCTGGAAAAATAACATTTCTCTCTTTCCAGCTCAGTACAGTTGACTGAATTGGAAAGGAATCTATTTTCTCTGGAAAGATTTATTTGCCCAACAGTTGTGTTTTTGTATATGTGTGTGTGTTGGCAAGAGGTGATATATTTTCCAGAACAAGGGTCGTCTTGTTCACAGTTTAAAGGGGCCCAGAAGTTGACTAAGGAATTGAATGTTAGGGAAAGCTTTTTCAGCTTTCGTTAATGCCATGTACAGACTCCAAAGAATCTCAGGTTGGTTTGGGCATTAGGATGGGGAGGAGAGTGTGCTGGGGCATGGCTCTGTGCTACCAGCCCACTCATTCCAGAACAGATAAAAAACGTTTCCACTGGGCTTCTCTGGTGGCGCAGTGGTTGAGAGTCTGCCTGCCGATGCAGGGGACACGGGTTCGTGCCCTGGTCCGTGAAGATCCCACATGCCGTGGAGCGGCTGGGCCCATGAGCCATGGCCGCTGAGCCTGCACATCCGGAGCCTGTGCTCTGCAATGGGAGAGGCCGCAACAGTGAGAGGCCCACAAAAAAAAAAAAAAAAAGTTTCCACTTTCCTCACCTCAATCTCAAGACATGTGACAATCAGGGTCTGTTAGGAAGCATCTGTGTTTCTATTTTTCAAATAGAGAAATTGTTTCCAGAAAAGTTAAGCAGGTTTTGACTAAAGCCATGTGGAAAAGCAAAGAGTAGCATTACCTCCTCTCCCCACAGCCAGACTTCTTTTCCCACCTGGGAACACATGTTTTAGATCAAGCAAAGATGTAAATTCCTTTCTGGCCAAATTAGAGAGAAGACTTAAAGGGATTATTAAGGTGCCCCTATCTCCTGTCTCCTCCTCTACTTAGCTTCACAAAGGACTGGCATCACATTGGAAATTTTAGAGCAAATATTTTCTGCTTTACAGAGAATTGTTTTCACTGCTTTTACTTTTCTTGTTTTGTGTGCTAGGCATTAATACAACATTAAATAAAATTGGATACTTTGGGATATTTTCTTGAGAACATTTCTTGGAAGGTGAATGACCTACTTCTTGTCAATTCAAAAAAGTTGACTATACATTATGTACATAACACATATAATTAAACATATATAATACTGGGTTGGCCAAGAAGTTCTTCCAGATTTTTCTGTAACAACTTTTGGAAAACCCAAATGAACTTCTCAGCCAACCCAATATATATATTCTAACACCAGAACTGCAATATATCTTAAGCTGAAGATTTTTTTCCCCTGATGTTTTTGTTTCCAAGTCACTGCTTGCTGAGCTCAACTGACAGCTCAGCTGGATTTTGCACAAGTGACTCTTCACTCAGCTGGTCTTTGCCTTGCCAGGTGTGGCTGGCCAATGTAAAGGAAAGGAAAGGTGTTTTTCCTTTTAGCATGAATGTTAAAACTTTTACCATATTTTCCATTGCCCAGTGTCTGTTTTCAAGGAGGCACGGATCTGCAGAAAACAGAGGAGGCTGAGATTTCCCATTTGTAGATGTTGGCTCCCAGTCTCTTAGTGCATTTAATTTAGCAAAGTCCAGGTAATTAAATGAGGGGAAAATAGAATTTTTCTTTGATGGCAAAATGGTTTCCATGAAGAGAAGCTGGCTGATGGTGTTGACTCTGAAGTGTTGCTGGAAGACTTCACAAGCAGCCACGCACCCTCCTTCAGAGCCCAGACTGTCCACACTCCCAGGGGTTGACTCTCCTGGCACTGAGCAGCTTTCTGCTTAGGAAGTGTATACCTTCTCGAGACATTTTTGACTTTTGTGTGCCAAAGTCCATGTATTTGGCATAATTGGAAATTTTACTAATTCATATTGTGTTCTTTATTACCCTGGTTTGAAGATAGCTGGGACTAAATCTGGGCGAAATGCGTTTCCCACTTGCTCTCAAATTACCTAATACAGCAGCTCTAGAAGAATCAGATGTCATCTTTAGGAAAGACCCCAAAAGCTTTCCAGGGCAGGATCCAGGCTTTTCTTCTTAGTCTATTCTCCAAATATCTACCCGATCCTTGGTGTTAAATAAATATTAATTGGACATGCTGACCATGAGGTAAAAGACATAGAGGAGGGGAGAGAAAAATGGCAGCTTGCTGCCCATGAGCAAAGGATAAAACAGGGGTGATCATCCAGTAGACCCGGACCTGATTCTCAATCTCCAGCTTACTTTTGTAGAGCTCTCAGTCAACTGAAGCTTCCGAGACTTTCTCTGCCATAATCCCTTCTCTGATTCATCTCTGGTGGTGCCCCCTAAACTCTGCTCATTCGTCCTTCCATCAGCACCTTTCTTTCCCACCCCATGGTGCAAAGAGCCCTCCACGGCGACACTTCTCTTGCCTCAGTTCCAATCTCTTCCCCTCCAGCCAATTGCCTCTGGAGTGGGGGAAAATTAAAAACAGCTTCTTCGCCAAGAAGCAGTCTCTGGGATGGAATATTATGTCAGGCTGGACGGATCCCACACTCTGGGCTTCTGTACATAGGACAAGAGGCAGAAGAAGGAGATTTGAGGTGCGATGTTTGCACTTGCCACCTAATTGTCAAGGTTGGTTGTTCACAGAGATGCATTCCTCACTAAGGTTGTGGACAAGCTTAATGGAACAGAATGGGAATAGACTATCTTAGCACCTGGCCTCAGAATTTCTCTTACCTTGATGAGCCAGACTGATGGGAAGAGTTGAGCAGAAAAGTTCGGCCCCAGGTGAGTAATGGAAAGAAAAGAGAACAAGAAGAGGGCTGAATTATGTATTTAAAAAATGAAAGTATAATATTTTTTATTAGTGAGGGTGAGGGTAGGAGGTAGGGGAAAATATTGTGGTAGTCAGTCTCAGTTGATGGAAAAAAATATTTATATCATATAAATATTAAGTTATTTGTTTGCATGGGTATGATGTAAACCCCTCTATCTAAGTCTTCAGTAAAAGAGCATAAAGTACTTATAAATTACATCAAATACATATAAGACAATGTGTGTGTGTGTGTGTGTGTGTGTGTGTGTGTGTGTGTGTGTGTGTGTGTGAAAATCAAGGGATTCTTCTGGATTTTCTACATCCATACCCCCTTGTTAGAGAAAGCCCCAAGGGCACAATGAGATGATGTACACATAGATACACAGAGTCAGTGTTTCAATGGGAGGAACTGGAACTTGACCAGCAATATAAAAAGGCATACTTTCCTTATGCATCCAGGATCCAGGAGGCAAAAGGGGTGTAAGGCCCCTCAGATAGGAATGTGAGGCGATTCATCTGAGACTCAAAGGGCAGATTTTGGTTTTTTTCTGAAGCCTTGGTTAAATTAAGAGCACATTTATCAAGTAGGGGGAGAGGGCTGGGCAGCCATTTACTGGCTTGATTTAGTTCTACTAGTGTTACCTGGAAAAATAGATCAAACCAAAAGAAATTTAAACGTCTATCCAGCATTTTGACTCTATTATTAATAGAGATCCTCACCTTCCTTCATGAAAACCTATGGATCACAGACATGAAATCACCAAAAATGTTAAAGTCGTGAACCCAAATGTGGCAAGAGCCATAGAGCGTATGAATCCAAACTCTGGTACTAATGATCTGGACTTGACCATGCTTACTTGTAAGCGACCTTATGCAAGTTCCTTAACCTCCCTGTGCCTCAGTTTCCTCTTCCATAAAATAGGGATAATCATAGTTCTTAACTCATAAGGTCCTTGAGAACATTGAGTTAGTGCAGAAAGCACTTAGAAGAGTTCTGGCACATTCAGAACCTGAATTATTGTCATCTTGCCTTATCACAGGAAGTCAGGAAGAGGATTATGCTAGGAAATTTATGTACCTATCTCAATCCTCCCAACAATTAATTTTCATAACAATGGGACGTTATTAAAACTATTGTCTCAGATGAAGACTTGAGACCAAGGAAGAGAAGTAAATTTGCTAAGGTCACACAGCTGGTTAGAAGCATGTCTTTGTGGGTCGTTTGTTATACAAATTTACACAGCAAAATTATAATGACTGATTATAGCTCACACAGTGAATAGTACAATATCTTATATAGTATTTATAGAAATGGAAAACCAAATAGGAAATAGCTATGTTAAGTGCATTAGGCTAGCCACCCACCATTTTAAATGGGAAAGTGTGAAATGAAACCATTACAATTAATCTCTAAGCAGAAAGTCCACGGGATCAGTAGTGGGGTTGAGCTAGCATGTCTGCAGAAGGCTTAATTTCTCAAAGTCTGGCCTGCAATTGCTTAAATTTTTTAAAACAGTGTTAAAAGTAGATTTAGCTAACATCTCAAATATTAAATATATTCATATTAATTGAAAGAGAAACAGTTTTCCTCCTCAAAGCTATGTCTAAAGTAAAAGTCCCTTTTTCTCAGTTTGGGCGAGCCTGGTTTACTGGAGGTGAGCTTTCACGTCTCCCTTGTGGCTTAGAGCCTGATATTGATCCCATTTCTGGGGGATGGGCTGAGAGGTCGGAGAGAATCCTTCCTTGTTGAGCTCCTATTGTCAGTGCCATGCTAGACACTTGGCATCCATCAGCCCTTCAATCGCCACCACCATCTTCTGAGGGTGGTACTCTCATCCTCTTTTTGGAGGAAACAGGCACAGAGAGCTTATTTCTTACTTGTTCACTAACCACTCTGACAGTATTCAGAGAAATTCACAGGCTCTAATCTGTTAAACCAGTGCTTATCTCACTTTTCCTGTGTGAAATAAATGGCGTGTTTTGTTCTAATGAATGACGCACTCCCACGGGTATACTCAGGGCTGTGATAAATTTGCTACGTCTACACTCTTTTCTCTTTCACTTCAGAAGGCCTATCAGAATGCAAGTGAATACTCTGGTTATTGGAACCATAACTTTGAATCCATACTCATTTATATAAAATAGTACATCATTTGCTAACTTCAGCACTGCCACCATTATTTGCAATGAACTATAGGCAAGATACAAAAGAAGTGATACTATGATGTTTAAAATCAAAATGAGGCAGGCATGGTGGGTAATATGTCAACACATTTCCAAAGGAACAATTCTTCATTTTCCTCTCTTTTTAATCCTTTCTTTTTTGTGAGGATCCCTTCTGTGTTCTATTTCCATCTATAGAGCTAACTTACCTAGAGTTAGCCAGACTTAGCAGCTCAGGGCCATTTTAGTGCCTCCTCATACTTCCCCATTTCTCTCACATCTGTTCCCTTTTCTCCATCCTTCGTTCAGGTAATCATTATCTTACTTCTGGGCCATTGTCTGTTCACTTGGTTCCCTGCCTCCTTCCTCTTTCTCTTATATTCTTTTTATTTCATTGCTGCCAGATAAGTCTCCTCAAAATGCAGTTTAAATCCTTTTAAATCATTTTATTGTAAAGAAACCCTAAATAGCTACCCAGATCCAGTGCAAGCCTCAATACATTAAGGCAAATGCTAACAGCCATAAGCGGGGAAATCGACACAAACTCCTCCCCTTAGCCCCTAATAAACTTTGCCTTATGATCCCAACAAGTTTTCCAATCTTACCTTCTACTCTCTGAACCCTGTGCCCCAGCCAAAGTATAATAGATAACTGGTGCCTGTGTTTCTCTTTGCTCATCCATTCCTCACTCTATTAAAATGCTAGCAGTCCTTCTAGATTCTATTCATCCTTCTCCAAAAAGTCTCTCTAGATTCTCTCAATCTGATGTAGTCATTCTTCCTTTGAACTCTTCTGTCATAAAATGAGCAGACATTTCTGCATATTATTATCTCTAATTCTCTGGTCTCTTGCCCCCCTCCTTCCCCAACTACACACACACACAAACACACACACACACACACACACACAAGCACACACACACACACACACAGTTGGGACTTTGTATTCCCTGTAGTTCCAGTATGGTCTTTCTCATGAAGTGGTATTTGCAATCATAGTGTTGTTAAGAAGAAAAAGAAGAAGGAGGAGGGGGAGGAAGAGCAGGCTGAGGAAGAGGAAGGGGAGGAGAAGAAGATGGTAGAGAGCTTTTTTGCTTCTCCAGTCATCATGGTTAAACAGCTCTAACTGTTGGAAAGTTTTTCCCTATATTCATCTGAAATCTTTGAAAAATTCAGTTCCATAAATATTTATTGAGTGACTACTATGTACAAATTATACTATTTTAGGCACAAAGCACATTCACTGATCCAAATACAGCCCATATGCCTGCCCTGCCCATGACCCACCATCAGGGACCTTCTTCTCACATATTGAGGAGGAAAAAGGTTGCTTCTGAGTCCACCCACTCTTACCAGCTTCTCTAAGATTTGAGGCCCTGCTTTCCCAGTTAATTTCTTTGAAAGTATCTTTGTCCGCTCATCTCTGAGCTATAATATACGTGGGGGGTGTGCCTATAGGCTTGCTGAGGGATTTATTGGATTTACTATCATTATGTATAGCAAACTCCTGGGGGTCAGAGGCAGAAAGATTTGTTCTTCCATTTACACAAAAAAATGGATCTAAGCCTCATGATTAAATCTTCAAATATGTGAAGATAAATATCCTAGTTCCCCATAAATCTTCTTTGGAAAGATTTATTTACTTTGGAAACTAAGAATGGAGAGATAGGTAAAGATGCTTAGTATAAATACCAGGAGATGGGTTTAAAAGGGATTTTGGTAATTTGGTTTAAAAGGGATATATTTAGAAAGAGGAGTCATTTATTTAGGATTTAGTTTTACATTACAGGGATGGGGAACGTTCTAGAAGTTGGACTATCTGATTGTATCAGCCCTTGGAGGCACTCCAACATAGCTGGCAGAGAAATAGACATAACTTTGTTCTCATAGGTTCATTATATGAATTAGACTTTGCTGTAGGTAGTTGCTAAGCAATGCATGATCTGATTTGACACTTGGACCAGCCAGATCCACCAGTGTCTTCCTTTCCATCACTGCTGCCATTACTCTCATTGTCTCTTTCCTGGACCACACGATGACCTCCAGCCAGGATCTTTGTCTCCAGTTGCTCCTCTTTCCAAACCATCCCACATTACCCAGTGAGGGAGATCTTGCTAAAGTGCAGCTCTAATCATATCCCTGGCCCAGCAGTCCCGTTTTCTTAAATCTTACCTAGAGGGGAGGGATAGGGAGAGGGGGAGGGAGGGAAACGCAAGAGGGAGGAGATATGAGGATACGTGTATATGTATAGCTGATTCACTTTGTTATACAGCAGAAACTAACACACCATTGTGAAGCAATTATACTCCAATAAAAATGTTAAAAAATAAAATACACCATCATTTAAAAAAAAAAAAACTTCAGTGTCCCCTCCCACCTCATCCCTGGAGGGGTTCCTAAGCTCCATATAGAGTTGACTAGCCTCACTTTTTACCTATTATTTCTGATACAGCTTTCAATCATAGTACTTATGACAATTTACTTCTTTAGATCGCTCTCCTACTTTTAAGACTATAATTTACTTCTGCATCCCCAACACCTACCATAGTGCCTAACACCCAGTGAGTGTCTAATATCTTGTCTTAGAGAATGAATACAGGCATACCTCATTTTATTACACTTTGCAGATGTTGCGTTTTTTACAAATTGAAGGTTTGTGGCAATCCTGCATTGAACAAGTCTATCGGAGGCATTTTTCCAATGGCATTTGCTCA
Source organism: Kogia breviceps (assembly GCF_026419965.1). Lineage (NCBI taxonomy): Eukaryota > Metazoa > Chordata > Mammalia > Artiodactyla > Physeteridae > Kogia > Kogia breviceps. The sequence continues at coordinate 23,177,204 of NC_081325.1, forward strand.
CTTTGTGTCTCTGTGTCACATTTTGGTAATTCTTGCAATAGTTCAAACTTTTTCATTATTGTATATTTGTTATGGTGGTCTGTGATCAGTGATCCTTGATGGTACTATTGCAAAAATGTTATGACTCACTGAAGGGTCGGATGACAGCTAGCATTTTTCAGCAATAAAGTATATTTTAATTGAGGTATGTACATTGTTTTTTGAGACATAATGCTATTGCACACTTAACAGACTACACTGTAATATAAACATAACTTTTATATGCACTGGGAAACCAAAAATTTTGTGAAACTCACTTTATTGCAATATTTGCTCCTTTGGGTGGTCTAGAACTGAACCTACAATATCTCCAAGGTCTGCCTGTGTAGGATAAAATCCAGTCTCCTTGGTACAGCACTCCAGGCCTTCCACAGTCTTGGCCTGCCCCACTTCTCCAGTGTGCCTTTCCATGGCCCCTGTTCCTTTACAAATCACAAAGCAAACCTTTCCCCTAACAAGGCTTGAATTTTCCCACTTTGATAGGGGAATTCTGTCACTCTCCAGTCTGTTGCTTTCACCTGGATGGCCCTTTTTCCTTTCTCTGCTTGTTGAAACCCTATTCTTTTTCACGACAGTCCAGTTATCCCTTCTCCTTGAAGCCTCCACCTGCTCTGAAAACACCTGGTTGATCTGCCTTTGACAGCATTCATCAGACACTTATTTCGTGACCTCATCCAATTTCATTTTCACCACAGCTTTTAGAATGGAGATTTGGCCAAATAGATTCTAAGAAAACTTTGTGGCATGGAAATAATATGGCTGCATATCTGCTGACTTTGTTGAGCACACAGCCCTGCCCAGGATGCATACATCTTGCTACTGAACAAGTGCTAGAAAATGGCACATCATAGGCTCTGGGGGCATAGTTAGAACATGATCAGGTCAAAGTCTTTTCCTCTCTTAATTTTCTCTGGAGAAGTAGTTAGCTGGGCTGCAGAGCCTCGAGCTGCCCAGCCTGTGTTCTCACAGTGATGGGTTACAGGTATATGGAGAGAGATTCCTCTCACTCCTCAGGGTGGCAGGGCCAGGCTTGGAACCACCCAAACCCCTGGGCCAGTGGTCTGGCTCTTTGCCCAGTGTGCCTCAGCAGACACTGTTTGTGGGTCCTGTTATAAACAAAGTTAGAGGGCACTGACCTAGTCAAATTAGGGCAAAACCACAAACATGGGTGCACGTGCACTGCAATGGGAAATGGCTCTGTTTGGATTTGGCATCCTATCTGTGGGCACAACAGGAAAAGCAGGAACGTGGAGTCAGAAGCTGCATCCTAAACCCATCCCTTACAGCTGTGTGACTTTGAATAAATCATCTGAACTTTCTGGGCTTCTGTTTCCTCCAGGATTTTTTTTCCTTCAGGGATTTTTTTTTTTTTTTTAAACCTGGCTTCATTTGGTGTTAGGGGAAGACTCGGTTTGAGGTTTCTAGACCCTTGCCCCACTTCGGTCAGGGCAGCTCCCCTTGGTCTGTTTTATATGCTGTGGGAGCAGGTGGACCTCCCTGGGAGAAAGCACTATACAGCACTATACCACTATACAGCATTTGAAAGCCATTGGACTAAGTGTTGCCCACATGCCCTTTCAGGGCTCACATCCTTGAAGTCTATGGAAACCTATTTCCATCGCTCTGTTGAAAGTAAGTAAACGAACACACTTTAGGCCACAATTTTTTCATTCTTAAACTAGATTGTTTTGCTGGTTAGTCACTTTTTATCATTTGGTTTTCTGAGAAAGTAGGACCTCTGGGTGAGGTAAAAGTTTTAATGACCTGGGTGTTAAACCCACCAAGTTGAAGGCAAAAACTATGACTCCTTTTGGAAGAGGAATGTGAACATCTTTTTTTTTTTTTTTTTTTGCGGTACGTGGGCCTCTCACTGTTGTGGCCTCTCCCGTTGCAGAGCACAGGCTCCGGACGCGCAGGCTCAGCGGCCATGGCTCACGGGCCCAGCCGCTCCGCAGCATGTGGGATCCTCCCGGACCGGGGCACGAATCCGTGTCCCCTGCATCGGCAGGCGGACTCTCAACCACTGTGCCACCAGGGAAGCTCTGAACATCTTTCAAGGGCATCAAATGCCATAGATTTCATCTTCAGGTGAAAGATGAAGAAAAAAAAAAAAAGTGGGCTTTATTCTCCCACTCTCAATTAAATATTATCGGATTGTGAGCTAATTTAAATATTATAGGATTGTGACCTGCAGCACAACCTGTAGGTTGTGTGTTGTTCATTTATTAATTCAACAGAGAATTGCTTATGGTAACCCATACCACTGTTTGTGCCCAAACAGTCCACGTTAGACTTTTTGTGCATCAGGTGACTTCTAATAATTACCTGAAACACTCCCTTTCATTTTGAATATCAAGTGCCTTCTCTCTGCCAGCAGTCTGCCCCTTCTGGATTGGGTTGGTATAGATTCACAAATGACTCTGCTCATTCAAAAATGAGAACTGAGTCAAAACAACCTTCTGAAATCTCTGTTTCTGAATCTGGTGAGTAGTCAATGAAGGATGGTGGAGCCTGAATGAATTACAGGATTCAGAATCAAGCCCTCTAGCTAAGCTCTGATTCTTTCTCAGACACAATTTTAATTTAATTTTTAGACGATTTTAAATTCATGCTTTCTCCTCTATGTTTTTGTGGCTTATAACGGTTTGGTTTTCCATATCAGGATTTTTCTCATTGGCGTGGACATAAACCCTGATATTGACCACAACAGATTTCTGCTTGCTGAGTCAGAAACCAGTCCTTGGGGTGAGAATTCACTTGCTGAATGAAGATACCTTTTAGGTGCAAGGTGTCTCCTTCACCATTCACAGCATGATTTATTCACTCGCTTCCACACACTGCCTTCTGTCTCCATCCACAGAGTTGGAAAAAGGGGTCTTGATTATATAAAGGCATCATAAGCTGAATCTGTCCCTGCAAGGCCTCCTCCTTTGCCATGGGAAGGACTCCCAGATGCACTCTGTGCTGTTTAAATACACATTTTCATCACCTGGCACACATCCTCCATTTACAGCCTGAGAATTCCCTTCCCTTATTCTGACCTAGTAATGCTCCTTGCTTCATTTAAAAGCGTGATTGGGTTTCTTGTATCTTCTCCCTATTAATGCTGCCTTATGCCCTAGCATGGTAAGGTCCTGTTTAAACACAGGCTTGTCTAAAGCCTTCACTGACCCCCACTGTGGAAATAAGCTCTCCTTCCTCTTAGCTCCTGACGTTTCTCCATAACCTTTCTACTTGCATGTATCGCTTTTTAAAGTGATAAGGAATCTTCAAATCCCCAACAGGCTGGGACCATGTGAGATGATTGAGGCATTGGCCTCAGATGCAAAATTTAAGGGGGCCCCCCCAAAACCCAGTCACAATAAATAGCATCATAACATGACAGTTTAAAAAATAAAAATTAGTGCAAAAAAATCCCTGATGGACAAAAAGTCAAATTTTTCAATGAAGAGTGGATCAGTATTTTTCCTTTTATTTTCTCTTTTTTTTTTTTTTCTTTCAGATTTTCCCTTTTGCCTCAGGCTCCAGTATGGGCCAGCACTGTTAATGATTATGTCTTTTTTGGAAATTTTAATATGTCATTCATCATAGATTTTTGCATTAATTTTGATTTTTTTAAAAAATTGCATTAATGTGTTATTTATCTTGATTCCTGAGTTTTTTGGCATCACTAAATGTTGTGCTTCAGGCCAGTGCCTCATTTGCCTTTCCCTACGTCCTGGCTCTGATCTCCATAGCAACTAGCACAGACCTTTGCCCATTGATAGGCACTCAATTAACACTTCATGAATGAATGAATGAATACTAGCAGAGATATTTTAGGTACTCTTTTCTTTTCTTTTTTTCTAAAGGCAAAATGACACCCTACCCACAATCCAGCATCTACCATGACATTTAGATAGACAGTGACACAGATATGTTGTCATGGTCTCAAGTGGCTGCATGTTGTGGCAGTCACCATTACTCCTACCAGTTAACATAACTGATCCTGGGCCTCTTTCACTGTCACAGAGCGTCCCCTTGCAGTCTTGCTTTATTTCATAAACAAACAATTCTCAAAGAGCTAAATAGCCGCAGAGGTATAGAATCATCTTTCACCTTCTTCTAGTAAATTGTTAACCACTAACAACAAAATAACCCCTTTGCAAGTCCAGAATAATGGGGGAAGGAGTTCTGTTGATGGGTTTCTGCAGGAGCCTCAGTGGTTCCATGGAGAGGAAGAAGGCAAAGGGCTGGAAAACCAAACATGATGGAATGGGGTCTGCCCCTCAAATTACTACCTGGCTTGACAGAAAGTAAAATGTTGTGTCATTACAACAGCACAGACATATAGGAGAGGTTCCCATCTCTCAGGGGAAAAAGACACAGATAATGTACATGCTGAGTCTGGGCTTCACATATGCTCTGAAATTGATTCCTCAGTGTATTTATCAACATCTATCTTTAAAATACAAAAGTGACCATTCACAAAATCCTCTCAGAAAACCATCTCTAGAAAGTTGAGCCTGTAATAACAAAATTATTTCTCTGCCCTGGTAGATGACCCGTCATAATAATGTTTTTGATTTCATTACAGGAATTCTGTTCAGCAAACAATGCTGTTAAAGTGTTTTCTCTGGGTTCTGTCCATATAGTAGTCACTTTCCTGAAGTGAGGAAAATAGATTTTATTCTGTCATAGTTAGTATGATTTACACTTTTTGTCTTGTCGTCAAATGATCATTAGCCTTTGTCTATCCTCACTCCTAACCTTAAGTTGTCCGACTGTAAAAAAGTTAACTAAATTAACTTAAAAAAAATGTTTCTTAGTGACTACCTCTTCGTTTCACTGACAGTCTTCAAATCACTTATTTTCCCATTTTGTTCTTTGCTGTTTCAATGTGAAGTGACTGAAACTTCACTTCGAGTATGCCTCTGGAAATCTGGGGATCTGAGACCAAGCAATGTGCTCATTTTAACAAATTATCTTACAGGGAGAATGTTTAGACACTCCCTGGAATATTAAGGAGCCCCACTAATACATGAGGTTAAGATTCCACTTTTCATGAGGGCCTACTCTGTGCTAGCCACCATGCTAGGTGGCTTTCTCAAGCTATTTCATTGAACCCTTTGAAGAGTCTGGCAGGAGAACAAGTATTGTCAGGCTCACATCAAAGAAAGAAAAACCAAGACTCCAAGAGATTGTGATGTGCTCAGGGTCACAAGACTAGTAAGGAGCAAAGCTGAGGCTTGGCTCAGGTCTCTTGTTTGTCAGTTGCCTGCAACTGCCCGGTTATTGTCACGGGAGGAAATTTGCACTTCTTCTGCTTCAAGAGATGCCAAGGATATGTTTATCCGACCCAGTTTGTCCTGTGGTTAGTTTCCAAGGTGAAATGAAATCAATCCTAAGAGGCTTCAGACATTATTTCAACCTATATGAAGAGACAAGCACTGTCTGACCATCTCTCTAGACCCTGTATATACTTTCCCAGGAATTTCATACTGTTTTCAGGGAAACTTCTCCCTTTTCAAAAAGGTCACCTTAACTTCCAAAAAGGTTTACAAGGTATAGGTTTTAGATCACCTTGGAAGAATTGATAAGGTGATTGTGTATGAGACAGAACAATTTGATTCTATGAAACAGGAAATGTGTCAAAGTTTATATGCCTGAATTTGGGGGGTATATGTGGGCATAGTTGTGTGTGTGCTGGGGGTGGGGAAAGAATGTGCGTAACAGAAATTGAATGATGCTCAGGACAATATTTTTGATGATCAAACAATCAAGTATTCATGGCTACAACTCTAATGGATAAAATGACTCAAAAACAGTATAGGGAAGTAAGATAGAATAGCACAGCACAGTGGTTAAGTCTGTAGGCTCTTAAAATCAGTTGCATTCGTTTATATCCCAGTTTTGCTACTTACTGATTGTGCAACATTTGATAGGTCACTTAAAAACAAACAAGCAAACCCGGTGTGTTCAGTATTCTCATCTATACAATGGACACAATAACAGTAAGTACACACAAGGATGTTGTAAAAGTGAAACGAGAAAGTGCCTATAAGGTATCTAACTCTTCATTAAAATGTGCTATTATCAAAAGGAGGATATATCTAACATTTTTGAGCTCCTTGTAGTAGAATAATGTATTTCTCAGGTTCAAGAAATAGGAAAGAGTTAATCACAACAGGAATTGTCACCAGGCTTAGTGATAGAGCAAGTGATTTTATTAGTGGAAGTCAACGTGATGCCTATATCAAGGCTTACAAAGCATGGAGAAGAGGACACCTAACCAATAAATAGTAATAATCACAAGGTTGTTGGCAGCTGAGCCCTCAGAGCACCTACATTCCTTTAATAATTAGTAGGCAAAGAACCCTGCTCGGTGGCAGTGGATCTGCACTAACCATACAAGTGTTGCCAGCAAAACTAGAAAAAACTAGCAGATGCCCCTTGCAGGAAATTTAATTAAAGTGGAAAGGCCTGTTATAGTGGTCCCATTGTGCTCTTGACTTAAATTGGAGAGGCAAAGCATTGTGCAAATTCTCCAGACCAGGAGGCTGGCGTGGAAACAGCCAGACACTGTGGGCCTCCTTGGATCCTGCAAGAGGACTTGTAGCTATGTCGATTGATAATCACTTCCCCAAAGTCACACAGCACCTTCAGATAAGCACAATTCTGGGTCACAAAATGGGTGGGAAGCCACGGAGTTCCAGGTCCTTTAAATAAAGTTAAAGATTACACCATCTATAATGACATGCCTTTATATCTCCTCATGGCCTCAGTTCCTTAGTCACTGAGAATACAATAAATTCCTCCGAAATAATTCATGGAGGTGAGAAATGAAGCCTCACCTCTCATGTTCTGAGCTGTTAGCAATTGCTCTAGGTCTTGAAAGGGGGATGGAACATTTATTGCACATCCTCAGCCTGTGATATTTTCTTGCCAATGTGAAAGACTCTAAGTTCTGGAAGGTAGTGGGAAGGCAGTTCCACGGGGAGACAGTATAACTGGTGCCTGCCCTGGAACAGCAGTGTCTGGTTTCAAATATGGTCTCAATGTACCAGCTCTATGGTACTGGGCAATGACTTCATTCCCTGTGCTTCTCGGTTTCCTCATCCACAAAATGGGAGTAATAATAGTGCCTACCTCATAACGTAGTTGTGCCTGGCACACTGTAGGTACTAAATAATTGTCAGCTATTATGCCCATTCTTCTCAGTAATTAACAATGGTCTCACCTCTTGATAGTCTAGCGAAGAATTCTTTGAAGACAATGACCAATTAAGTGCATATTTCATAAAGATAAAATATCTAACATTATTTTGGATCTATACCCAGAAGTAGAATTGCTGGATCATATAGTAGTTCTACTTATAATTTTTTTAGGAACCTCCACACTGTTTTCCACAGTGGCGGCACCATTTTACATTCCCACCAAAAGTGCACAAGGGTCCCAATTTCTCCACATCCTTGACAACACTTGTCTTTTTTTTTTTTTTTAATAATAGTTATTCTAACTGGTATGAGGTGATACGTATATATATCATTGTGATTTGGGGGTTTTTTTGTATATCAATTATATTTCAACAAAGCTGTTTTTAAAAAATCTATACATGTATTTTACATGTTGTAGGGATATCACACAATATAGGTAACTATTGGCTCTTTGACTGCTATGTAGAATGATAACACGTGTTGCTTCTCTGAATGATATTCTGCTCCTATGACATTTCCACTGCTTTGACCTTTCCCAGTGGACCCGTTGAAGGGATAACAAAGACTTTGGCAAGTCTTTACAGGGTTCATTCGAAATGCATACACCCACTAGATGTTAAGAATAGAAAGGGAGGAGGTGCAGACAAGAGTGTGGATGGGGTCCCTCCTTCATGGAACTTAAATTCTGGTTAGACGAGAGGTAACAACAAAGCCTGAGAAGTGTTAGAGCTGGAAACTCAGAGTGTGAGAGAGTTATGTGTCAGGAACTCACAGGAGGAAGAAGGAAATGTTTCCCTAAGGAAATGAAGTTTAAGCTGGAAAGTGAAGGATTCTAGGTATTAGCTGCACTTGAGAAAGTGCTGCAGGCAGGTGAAAGGTTGTGGTTCCAAGATCTGGAAGGAAAAGAGCTGGTAGCAAGAAGAGATGGAAAGGTGGGATGGTGGCCAGATTCTGATATAGGCTCGGAGGCATTTCAAAGGGTGAGGCTTGATCCTGAGAATGAGAGGGAAATCACCAGAGTGTTTCAAGTAGGGAAGGGAAATGATCCTATCTGAGATTAGGAAGCATCATTGTGACTGCTCTGTGAGGCAAGAGGGAATGTAGGATCCTGATAAGAAGCATTAATGCATCATCTCTTGATTCTGGCCCATACTTTGGTGGTTTGGAGGCAAAGAAATGGGTAGATTTCAGAGAAATGTAAATAGTAGCCTAAAACCCAAGCTAACCCACCCCACCATCCAGATAGGGATGGGACAGGTAGAAATCTTAACCTTCAACCTGCTCTTCTGCTAAGAACACTCAAAACATATTTAGTCTGGAGAAATATGGAAAACTTATATCCAAAGTGGAGCTAGGGGGTTGTCTATCCATGTCAATTGTCTGTGCTAATCTACTTGACCCATTGCTTCAGCTAGTGAAGGGCTGCTTGCCTGCCTTTCACCCTAATTATGCTTATCTTCCAGGGCCCATAGACACCAGTAATAACTCAACACGAGTCCCTCCAGCCAAACAATCAGCAAACAAAGATAAGTTTAAAGAGTGTCAAGCCCAACTTTATGGCACCCTCATAGGTACCAAGGTCATTGTCTCAACAGCCTAAGCCACCAGACAGGATGGCCCAGAGCTGCTTGTTACTTGACCTGCTGGGACCAACTGTGACTCATCTGTTTACTGCAGAGCAAAGGTAACTTGGGCTGTAAAAGTAGACAGCTGCCTGCCATCCGCACCTGGAAATGAGGGCACTGGGCTCCTCAACTGGAAGTGTTTCCATTGGCACAGACCCAGGCTGGATGAAGCATGCTGGGTGAGAAGTCATGCCATGGGAATGAGGGAACATATGTGCATATTTTAAAGAATGGGGTCTTCACAGATGACTGGCTATTTTAAGTCACTTTCATTCTCACTGAGCAGCTTAGAGGCTAGTGATAATCACTTGTGAGTGTTCTGTTATTTACAATTTCAATATAACGAGACTTCTTTCCTTGGCAGAAATAAGATTAAGGGCAGGAATAATAAAAGAGTAATAATAGTATTATTGGTGTCATTTATTAATTATTATTATATTCAGAAGGTGCTATGTTGTTCAGGTTGTATACATCACCTCCAATCTAGTGATCACAATCTGGGTGCCCATGTGAGTCACCTGGGGAGCTTTAAAATACTGATGCCTGGGCCCACCCTCCAAAGGCTCTGATTTCATTGGTTTGTGGGAAGCCCAGGCACTGGCATTTTAAGGCTTCCCAGAGAATTCTAATGTGCAGCCTAAATTGAGAACCACAGCTTTAATGATCATGACAGTGTGCAACATAGAGATATTTAGCTTCATTTGATAGATGAGGGGGAAAAAATAGAGCCAGAGAGAAAAAGTTCCTTGCCTATATGCAAGATCAGGCACTTCAACCTTGAGTCTGGCCACCAACCCCCCTCGCAGTTGCTTCCCTGTACTGTTTAGTGAATCCTTGGAAAAGAGGACACAGGGAGAGCACATGGAAGGAGAAGGAAGGAAGCCCAGGGTGATAGCACTGCACAGGTACCTGGAACTCTGTATAGGAGGCTCTACCCTGCCCTGAGCCAGCTGTGCAGCCCGTAGGTGAAGATTCATAAAGGAGAGAAGCCAAGTGGGCAAATAACCCCCCTTCGTGGTGGCAGCAGCTCCTGGCCTCCGTCCAAGCCCTGCGGATGGCACACAGGAGACACCTGGCAGAAAGTTGAACAGGGAACAGCTGGCAGGAAGCCCCCCCCCACACCCATTTACCCTTTGCCTCGTCGTACTGCTGCAGGGAGAGGAGCTTTCTTCCCCAGCTCTGTCTTCTCACCCTGTGCTGTGTCAGTCAGGGCTGGCAAGTTCCCTCCACCTCTAATCTGGACTTCTGAAACACTGGCACTAAGTCAAGGAGGTCACGCTGATTGAGACCCTGTAGAGTGGAAAGGGGGAATCCTCTATTCTTGTTTCCCACCCTTGAGCACCCTTCACCATAACTGCCTGAAATAAATATAATCAAGTAGGATTCTGAAGCAGCACTCTTATTTCTCCCTGCTGGGAAGACAAGGACTAAATATCTGAAGAATAAAAGAAGGTAGAGTAGGCTATATCTGGAGTTAATTGAACATATTTCAAACATGGGACCATCATGTTTCTTAAAAAAGAAAAAGAAGAATGAAGCATGGACACAAATCACACATTCAGCTCCTTTGTGTCCTCCCACTTGGGAATGGCTGGGAAAGAATCACACTCTGAAAGATGAGGAAAGGAGGGGAGAAGTTTCTGGAATCTGGGGTGGGAGGTGTCTGACCTTCTCTGTAATTCACATCTGACTCCTACTTTTATACTCCCCACAAAGCCTTAGACTAGCCATTTTCATTCATGTATTTACTCATGTAAACAGTCATTAAGGGTTTAAAGCTCTAGGGATTCTTAGAGGAATAAGACCTGACCTTAAGTAACTCACAGTTCAGTAGGGAAGAAGTCACATAAACAGCAAGCGTGATGACAGGGGTAGCACTTGGTGTGGTGGGAACACAGGGAGGGGCCCTGGGTCCAGCTGGGAGATGGGGAGGGTAGGGGCCTGGAGGGGCAACCCCTCATTTGGGACTTCCTGACTGCTTAGCAGGATGAGCCTGTGGAGAGTGGGGAGGTGGTGCTCTCAGTGAAGCGGGAAGCTTCAGCAGAGGGGTAAAGATTCCATCCTCTGCCTCAGTAAAGGTGTTCCTTGTTGGATAGCCGCACTGGCGTAGCAGAAACTTCCCTCTCTAGGTTTCAGGTTTGGACTTCCTTCTCTCTGTTCAAGCCAAAGAGCTGAGTCCAAAGTGAGACTGATTCCTCACTCAGATTTTTTTTTTTTTTAACAGAAACATGTAATTCCAAAGGCCTGCCAGCTGTACTAAAGAGCTTTTCCCAAGAAGGCATGGGCCAGGTAGATGCAGCTTTGCAGGGGGAGGAGTGTTAGGTTTGGGACTAAAAAACATGACTCAGATGAGGTTAACAATACACAAAACACAGGCACTGCATGAAGGAGTCATTTTCCCTTTCGGTAAGCATTCTGTTTCATAATATCGAATGTCATAACAGGCCATAACAAGGGCAGACAGATAGATCCTCGGAGGGAGGTGTTCCTGGATTTCATTCCTGGCTCTACCAAGTAGGATTGTGGATGACCTCCTGCAGGTCTCTAAGCTTCACCACTATTATGTACAAAATAGGGCTGAGAGTGTCCCCCAATCTACTCTGGAAGGGAGAATTAGGTGACATGGCAGCAGAAGAGGACTTGGGCTTGGCACAGATAGGGTCTCAGCCAATGGCAGCTGTGCTTCCTGTGCTCCTGATGTGACCCTCCTGTTTCCAGTCCCCCTCACCACACAGCCCTCTTTCAAGTCTCTAAGTGCAGTCACCCAAACCCTTGCTCTCAGAAGTTTCTACCTTTTTCCAAAAGTGGATGATTCACTTTTTGATCCCTTTCTGCCCCTTGAAACACAGCCACGTATTCCTCCTTAAGCTCTTCGGTTGGGTGTTCATGGACACACCCCTGTTCAGTCAATGTATACAGAGGGCAGGGCGGTGAGGCCTGGGCTATGGTTACAGGATCAAGGGTAAGTGTGAAGGTCTCCCAGCTTCATTTCTGTCTCCCCCTCCCCTGAGAGAGCCTCACCAGGTCACTTTATTTCTCCATTACCATGACTTTCACTTTACCCATTTTGGAACACTCACTAACATTAAGAAGCCTTTGTTTCTGCCTGTGCTGAGTCTGTCTACTTTATAAGATAAATCACAATGGTTGTCATAGTTATGCCCTTTGCTTCCTGAGTGAAATAGCACCAGGTTTGGTAATATTTCATTATTTATAATTAATTATATTATATTATGGATCTCTTTGATGGTGGGTGGCAGGGGAGGGTTTGCTAGTTCATTCCCTTACAATATTTTAAAAATAAGCTCTCAGAATCAAGTCCATGTTATTATTTTCTTCTACTTTTAAATAGACTTTAAATGCTCATCAAGTGAAAAAAGCATATTTAAACACCTATAGTCTGTCATATAATGGTGAGAGGGGGAAAATCCAAAACCAGAAGCCACAGAAATATTTTAGAAAGCAGTGCTTGAACACAAATCCTTCCCTTCTCTTCCCACTGATGCCGCTGGATATAAGGCCTTGTCAGCTCATACCAAGACCACTGCAAGAACTTCATACTTGTTCCCCAGCCTCCAGCCTCTTTCCCCTGCAGTCTGTGCTGCCCAAGTACCTCAGTCATTACATTGTAGTCCAGCTAGTTTCCTAATAGCTCCTAGTGATTGCAGGATAAATTCCATCCTCCTCAATGGACATTCAAGGTGCTTTACTATTAGGTTCCTCCTGACTTTCCAGGGACCCCACTGCTGCCAAATGGTCTACTCATTGTCCTACGATGGTCCTGGAATAGCTTTACTTGGTGCCTAGAGTTATGGAGCCCTCTGCGTCTCCCTCTCAGAAATCCTTCCCCTCCTCCTTGATGTGTGTACAAATATTACCTGTGTTCTCTGAGCTGGAAGCACAGCCTCCACCAAGATATGCATGTGGTCATCCATCTTGGTGAGCAATCATTCTGTGCTCCGTTTCCCTTTGCCCTTTGGAGGTAATATTATATCCCTGGGCAAAATGGTGCCCCCATTTCCCTTTGACTTTTCCCTGGCAGCTCCATTATACTTCAGCTTCTCTGCTCTGGCTATTTCACAGTCCTCCTTCTTTACAAACCCAGGAAAAACGTAATATCCCTGAGACATTGCTCTCTGCTACAACCTATGTCCAAGCACGTTTTTGTATAGTTTTGTCTCTCCCATTGTGTACCTATCCTCCAAACACACCTGAGCAGGTAAGGAGAGAGAGGGAGAGAGATTACTGATGTTTACTGAGTATCTACTGTATGTCGGGCATGAATAAATTTGGGTACATTTAAATTTACCTACAAACTTGTATGGAGGTATTTTGATTCACACTTTCCAATGACGGAACTGAAGCTCAGGAGGGGTTAATGACTTTCTCAAGGATAGTTTGAGGCCGGATATGGTACCAAAGAGAAGAACATAATTGTGGGATGGAGCTTGTGAAGACAGGCTTCACAGATGTGGTAGGAGCGGAGCCAGATCTTGGTGGGGTGGGCAGGACTAGAGAGCACCATGAGTGTGGGTAGCATCTCAAAGATTCCAGACTCACCCTGACAGTGTGATCATTTATGGCTTTTAAAGATTATACCTGATTTCCTTTAAGAAGGCAATATTAAAATTAATTGTCTGGCTTTGAGCATGCAAACACTGAAATGCACTGGAAAGGCCAAAGTTCAGGGGTAAGTGAACTTTACTGCAGCGTGTTGAGAACAGAATAAATGCTGACAAAGAGACAGAGGTTTTTTATTTTAACTGCAGGTCAAAACTTCTTTTAACTTTTAGCACTTTTAACACATGATGGCTGAAATTGGGCAAACACACAATCCAAGATGGTTTCACACAGCAGGATAAAAATGAATGAGTTGATGTGGGTTCATGCATAACAAATGTACCGCTGTGTGTTGTGTGTGTGTGTGTGTGTGTGTGTAGGCAGTGGTAGGTAGGAGCTCTGTACTTTCTGCTCAATTTTGCTTGGATCCTAAAACTACTGTAAAAAGTAAAGCCTATTTAATAAAATAAAATCACTTTTAAAAAATTTAAATGAATGAGCCCAGATCCCAAAGCTGTCCTCTGAGGCATGAAAGGAGGGGAGGATGTGCCCTTCTTTTGATGTGTTGGAGCACAGATACCTCCTCAGCTGTTGTGAGTTTCTTAGTCTTTTATTTTTCCAGTTTACTCCCGAATGAAATGTTTATGAGCATTGAAGCCCTCAAAATTAAGATATGGAATATGAAAAAGAAGGAAGGGGACAGTGAAGAGAATGAAATAAAGGATGCTTTAATAGCCTGCATATTGAAAAATAAAAAGCTGGCTGCATGTACAGGTTTCAAAAGCATAATGAGTAAGTGTCCAAGAAGAGGAGTTTTACAGAACATTTAATATATGGTAACCTTGGGAAGCTGCTCACTTCTTTAATTTTCTTTTATCTCTTCTCTGAATCAGACATAACAATACCTGCCTTACATGATTATAATGAAGATGGCATAACGTACTTAAAATTCTTAGCCCATAAGCCTGCATTCATTCCCTGAAAATAGTTGTTGAGTGCCTAATATAAGCTAGATACCAAGGTGATCAAAACAGTTGTGATTCCTCCTGGCTTATTGCATTTATAATCTAGCAGGGGAGACAGATGTCAAACAAGGAAACATAAAAATAATTAATTAAAAATTGTGGAGAATTCTACAAAGGGAAAACTCAGAGTGCTGTGAGAAAATAATAGGGTCTCTGAGTAAATGATCAATAAATAGTAGTTTTTTTTTTTTTTTTTTTTTTTTGCGGTACCCGGGCCTCTCACTGTTGTGGCCTCTCCCGTTGTGGAGCACAGGCTCCGGACACGCAGGCTCAGCGGCCATGGCTCACGGTACCAGCCGCTCCGCGGCATGTGGGATCCTCCCGGACCAGGGCACGAACCCGCGTCCCCTGCATCGGCAAGCGGACTCCCAACCACTGCGCCACCAGGGAAGCCCTAAATAGTAGTTATTTAAAGACAGACATTACTTTGTAATTAGGACAGATTCGTTTTTATCAGACAAATCATTCCACAAAGAATAATTGGGAGAAACTGGATAAAATATTTTTAAAAAATCTGTTTGAAGGAATATGAGAGTTACCAAGGAAGCAAGGTTATTAGTAGACAAGATTCCAGAGGGAAGGTAAATACAAAGAGGTAAGATCAAAATGCAGCTCTGCTTTCTCCTGGAAGCATTTGTAAGATCATAAGTGGCTGAAGATAGTTTTCAGCAATCTCATGGAACAAAATTAGAGTTCATGGCCTGCTAAGGAGAAGGAACACTGAGGAACACTATCAGCTTTCAGTTTTGAGCTCTAAAGGGCAACACTCTATGAGTAAAGGCAAAGTAAGTACAGACTAGCTCTCACAAAATCTAAAAGCTGCTTCACCCTAGGTTGGATTAAGGTGATTTGCCTAGCTTAACTACTGAGAGGTTATTCCCTATGAAGAAAGACAGCATCACCCAGAGCCTCAAATTATCTTTATAATTTTTCATAGAATAAATCCTGTATTCAATTTAAAAATTTCTAGTATACGAGGAGATAAGCCAATGACCAAAAATCATTTGAAGACAATAGAAATAGATCCATAGTGGATACAGATTCTATATAGACACTGGAGTTATCAGACACACACTTTAAATACTGTTAATTATATTCAAGAAAATCAGTGACTAGATGGATTTCAACAGACAACTGGAATCTATAAAAAGAATAAGAAGGAAGTCAGAGGACAAAAAAATACAATAAATAAAATTGAAAAATTCAATAAATGAATTAGGAGTACATTAGACGTAGCTGAAGGGAGAAATAATGAACCAAAATGTAAGTCAATAGAAATATCCAGACTGAACTACAAACAGAAAAAGGGATGCAAAACAGAAAAAGAAGATAAGATATATATGGGACATCACAAATTATCATATATAAATGTATAATTGTAGTGCCAGAAAGAGAAAAACAGAATCGGCAGAAGCAATATTTGAGAGTTTTCCAAAACATGAACAGCAAAAGTCACATATAGAAATAGCTCTATGAATCACATGATGGACAAATACGAGTAAACTATGGCAAGGCATACCATAATAAAACTGCTTAGCGTGTGGAGAGGACAGCCCTGGTGGTACCATGAGGTCCATCAGGTCAGCAGGTGGTTAACTTTTAGATGAAACAAAAACTCACTAATTTAGATGAGACAAAAACACCATTTTCAGAGGAGCTTCAAGATGGCAGAAGAGTAAGACGTGGAGATCACCTTCCTCCCCACAAATACATCAGAAATACATCTACATGTGGAACAGCTCCTACAGAACACCTACTGAACGCTGGCAGAAGACCTCAGACCTCCCCAAAGGCAAGAAATTCCCCACGTACCTGGGTAGGGCAAAAGAAAAAAGGGAAAGCAGAGACAAAAGAATAGGGATGGTACCTGCATCTCGGGGAGGGAGCTGTGAAGAGGCAAAAGTTTCCACTCACTAGGAAGACCCTTCACTGGCAGAGACGAGGGGTGGTGGGGGGAAGCTTTGGATCCACAGAGGAGAGCACAGCAACAGGGGTGCGGAGGGCAAAGCAGAGAGATTCTCGCACAGAGGATCAGTGCCGACCAGCACTACCAGCCCAAGAGGCTTATCTGCTCACCCACTGGGGCAGGCGGGGCCTGGGAGCTGAGGCTCGGGCTTCGGAGGTCGTATCCCAGGGAGAGGACTGGGGTTGGCTGCGTGAATACAGCCTGAAGGGTGTTAGTGCACCACAGCTAGCCGGGAGGGAGCCCGGGAAAAGGTCTGGACCTGCCAAAGAGGCAAGAGATTTTTTCTTGCCTCTCTGTTTCCTGGTGTGCGAGGAGAGGGGATTAAGCGCACCACTTAAAGGAGCTTCAGAGACGGGCGTGAGCCACGGCTATCAGCGTGGACCACAGAGACGGGCATGAGACGCTAGGTCAGCTGCTGCTGCCGCCACCAAGAAGCCTGTGTGCGAGCACAGGTCACTATCCCCACCTCCCCTCCCAGGAGCCCGTGCAGCCCGCCACTGCCAGGGCCCCGAGATCCAGGGGGAACTTCCCCGGGAGAACGCACGGTGCACCTCAGGCTGGTGCAATGTCATGTTGGTCTCTGCCGCCGCAGGCTCGCCCCGCATCCATACCCCTCCGTTCCCCCGGCCTGAGTGAGCCAAAGCCCCCTAATCAGCTGCTCCTTTAACCCCATCCTGTCTGAGTGAAGAGCAGACGCCCTCAGGTGACCTATATGCAGAGGCGGGGCCAAATCCAAAGCTGAACTCCAGGAGCTGTGCAAACAAAGAGGAGAGGGGGAGGTCACTCCCAGCAGCCTCAGAAGCAGTGGATTAAAGCTGCACAATCAACTTGGAGTGCCCTGCATCTATGGAATACCTGAATAGACAATGAATCATCCCAAGTTGAGGAGGTAGAGCAACAATATATTTTATTTTCCCCTTTTTCTCTTTTTGTGAGTGTGGATGTGTATGCTTCTCTGTGTGACTTTGTATAGCTTTGCTTCTACCATTTGTCCTAAGGTTCTGTCTTTTTTTTTTTTTTTAATACTTTTGAGTGCTTGTTATCATTGGTGGATTTGTTTTTTGGTTTGATTGATCTCTTCTTTCTTTTTTTTATTACTTAAAAATTTTTATTAATTATTTTTTATTTTAATTACTTTATTTTATTTACTCTTCTTCTTTTTTTTTCTCCCTTTTATTCTGAGCCAGGTGGATGACAGGCTCTTGGTGCTCCAGCCAAGTGTCAGAGCTGTGCTTCTGAGGTGGGAGAGCCAAGTTCAGGACGTTGGTCCACAAGAGACCTCCCAGCACCACGTAATATCAAATGGTGAAAATCTCCAAGAGATCTCCACCTCAACTCCAACAACCAGCTCCACTGAACAACCAGCAAACTACTGTGCTGGACACCCTATGCCAAACAACTAGCAAGACAAGAACACAGCCCCACCCATTAGTAGACAGGCTGCCTAAAATCATAATAAGGCCACAGACACCACAAAACACAGCACCAGATGTGGACCTGCCAACCAGAAAGATAAGATCCAGCCAAATCCACCAGAACACAGGCACTGGTCCCCTCCACCAGGAAGCCTACACAACACACTGAACCAACCTTAGCCACTGGGGGCAGACACCAAAAACAACAGGAACTATGAACTTGCAGCCTGCGAAAAGGAGACCCCAAACACAGTAAGTTAAGCAAAATGAGAAGACAGAGAAACACACATCAGGTGAAGGAGCAAGGTAAAAACCCACCAGAGCAAACAAATGAATAGGAAAGAGGCAGTCTACCTGAAAAAGAATTCAGAATAACGATAGTAAAGATGGTACAAAATCTTGGAAATAGGATGGAGAAAATACAAGAAACCTTTAACAAGGACCTAGAAGAACTAAAGAGCAAACAAACAATGATGAACAGCACAATATATGAAATTTTAAAAATTTTAGAAGGAATCAATAGCAGAATAATTGAGGCAGAACGGATAATGACCTGGAAAATAAAATAGTGAAAACAACTCCTGCAGAGCAGAATAAAGAAAACAGAAGAAAAAGAATTGAGGACAGTCTAAGAGACCTCTGGGACAACATTAAATGCACCAACATTTGAATTATTGGGGTCCCAGAAGAAGAAGAGAAAAAGAAAGGGACTGAGAAAATATTTCGAGAGATTATAATTGAAAACTTCCCTAATATGGGAAAGGAAATAGTTAATCAAGTCCAGGAAGCACAGAGTCCCATACATGATAAATCCAAGGAAAAACACGCCAAGACACATATTAATCAAACAAACAAAAATTAAATACATAGAAAAAATATTAAAAGCAGCAAGGGAAAAACAACAAATAACACAAAAGGGAATCCCCATAAGGTTAACAGCTGATCTTTCAGCAGAAACTCTGCAAGCCAGAAGGAACTGGCAGGACATATTTAAAGTGATGAAGGGGAAAAACCTACAACCAAGATTACTTTATGCAACAAGGATCTCATTCAGATTTGATGGAGAAATTAAAACCTTTAGAGACAAGCAAAAGCTAAGAGAATACAGCACCACCAAAGCAGCTTTACAACAAATGCTAAAGGAACTTCTCTAGGCAGGAAACACAAGAGAAGGAAAAGACCTACAATAGCAATCCCAAAACAATTAAGAAAATGGTAATAGGAACATATATATCAATAACTACCTTAAATGTAAATGGATTAAATTCTCCAACCAAAAACATAGATTGGCTGAATGGATACAAAAACAAGACCCATATATATGCTGTCTACAAGAGACCCACTTGAGACCTAGGGAAATATGCAGACTGAAAGTGAGGGGTTGGAAAAAGTTTTTCCATGCAAATGGAAATCAAAAGAAAGCTGGAGTAGCAATTCTCATATCAGACAAAATAGACTTTAAAACAAAGACTATTACAACAGACAAAGAAGAACACAACATAATGATCAAGGGATCGATCCAAGAGAAGATATAACAATTGTAAATATTTATGCACCCAACATAGGAGCACCTCAATACATATGTAAATACTAACAGTCATAAAAGGGGAAATCAACAGTAACACAATCATAGCAGGAGACTTTAATACCCCACTTTCACCAATGGATAGATCATCCAAAATGAAAATAAATAAGGAAACACAAGCTTTAAATAATACGTTAAACAAGATGGCTTAATTGATTTTTATAGGACATTCCATCCAAAAACAACAAAATACACCTTCTTCTCAAGTGTTCATGGAACATTATCCAGGATAGATCATATCTGGGGTCAAAAATCAAGTCTTGGTAAATTTAACAAAATTGAAATCATATCAAGTATCTTTTCTTACCACAATGCTCTGAGACTAGATATCAATTACAGGAAAAAATATGTTAAAAATACAAACACATGGAGACTAAACAATACACTACTTAATAACCAAGAGATGACTGAAGAAATCAAAGAGGAAATCAAAAAATACATAGAAACAAATGACAAGGGAAACACAATGACCCAAAACCTATGGGATGCAGCTAAAGCAGTTCTAAGAGGGAAGTTTATAGCAATACAATCCTACCTTAAGAAACAAGAAAAATCTCAAATAAACAACCTAACCTTACACCTAAAGCAACTAGAGAAAGAAGACCCAAAGTTAGCAGAAGGAAAGAAATCATAAAGATCAGATCAGAAATAAATGAAAAAGAAATGAAGGAAATGATAACAAAGATCAATAAAACTAAAAGCTTGTTTTTGAGAAGATAAAGAAAATTGATAAACCATTAGCCAGACTCCTCAAGAAAAAAAGGGAGAAGAATCAAATCAATAGAATTAGAAATGAAAAAGGAGAAGTAACAACTGACACTGCAGAAATACAAAGGATCATGAGAGATTATTACAAGCAACTGTATGCCAATAAAATGGACAGCCTGGAAGAAATGGACAAATTCTTAGAAATGCTCAACCTTCCAAGACCGAACCAGGAAGAAACAGAAAATACGAACAGACCAATCACAAGAACTGAAATTGACAGTGTGATTTAAAATCTTCCAACAAACAAAAGCCCAGGACTAGATGGCTTCACAGGCGAATTCTATCAAACATTTAGAGAAGAGCTAACACCTACCATTCTGAAACTCTTCCAAAATATAGCAGAGGGAGGAACACTTGCAAACTCATTCTATGAGGCCACCATCATCCTGATACCATAACCAGACAAACATGTCACAAATAAAGAAAACTACAGGCCAATATCACTGATGAACATAGATGCAAAAATCTTCAACAAAATACTGGCAAACAGAATCCAACAACACATTAAAAGGATCATACACCATGATCAAGTGGGGTTTATCCCAGGAATGCAAGGATTCTTCAATATATGCAGATCAATCAATGTGATATACCATATTAACAAACTGAAGGAGAAAAAAATGTATGATCATCTCAGTAGATGCAGGGAGAGCTTTCAACACCCATTTATGATAAAAACCCTTGAGAAAGTAGGCATACAGGGAACTTATCTCAACATAATAAACGCCATATATGACAAACCCACACCAACATTGTCCTCAGTGATGAATAACTAAAACCATTTTCACTACGATCAGGAAAAGACAAGGTTGCCCACCCTCACCACTATTATTCAACATAGTTTTGGAAGTTTTAGGCACAGCAATCAGAGAAGAAAAAGAAATAAAAGGAATCCAAATGGGAAAAGAAGTAAAGCTGTCACTGTTTGCAGATGACATGATACTATACATAAACAATCCTAAAGATGCTACCAGAAAACTACTAGAGCTAATCAATGAATTTGGTAAAGTAGCAGGATACAAAATTAATGCATAGAAATCTCTTGCATTCCTATACACTAATGATGAAAAATCTGAAAGTGAAATTAAAAAACACTCTCACTTACCATTGCAACAAAAAGAATAAAATACCTAGGAATAAACCTCTCTAATGAGACAAAAGACCTGTATGCAGAAAACTATAAGACACTGATGAAAGAAATTAAAGATGATATAAACAGATAGAGAGATATACCATGTTCTTGGATTGGAAGAATCAACATTGTGAAAATGACTATACTACCCAAAGCAATCTACAGATTCAATGCAATCCCTATCGAACTACCCCTGGCATTTTTCACAGAACTAGAACAAAAAATTTCACAATTTGTATGGAAGCACAAAAGACCCCAAATAGCCAGAGCAATTTTTAGAAAGAAAAACAGAGCTGGAGGAATCAGCCTCCCTCACTACAGGCTACACTACAAAGCTACAGCAATCAAGACAGTATGGTACTGGCACAAAAACAGAAATATAAATCAATGGAACAAGACAGAAAGCCCAGAGACAAACCCCAACACATATGGTCACCTTATCTTTGATAAAGGAGGCAAGACTATACAGTGGAGAAAACACAGCCTCTTCAATACGTGGTGCTGGGAAAACTGGACAGCTGCATGTAAAAGAATGAAATTAGAACACTCTGTAACACCATACACAAAAATAAACTCAAACTGGATTAAAGACCTAAATGTAAGGCCAGACACTATAAAACTTTTAGGGGAAAACACAGGCAGAACACTCTATGACATAAATCACAGCAAGATCCTTTTTGACCCACCTCCTAGAGAAATGGAAATAAAAACAAAAATTTAAAAATGGGACCTAATGAAACTTAAAAGCTTTTGCACA
This sequence comes from Kogia breviceps, assembly GCF_026419965.1. NCBI lineage: Eukaryota > Metazoa > Chordata > Mammalia > Artiodactyla > Physeteridae > Kogia > Kogia breviceps. Next base: position 23,199,272 of record NC_081325.1, read on the forward strand.
GCAAGGAAACTATAAAAAACACAAAAAGACAACACTCAAAATGGGAGAAAATAGTTGCAAATGAAGCAAGTGACAAAGGATTAATCTCCAAAATTTACAAGCAGCTCATGCAGCTCAATAACAAAAAAACAAACAACCCAATCCAAAAATGGACAGAAGACCTAAATAGACATTTCTCCAAAGAAGATATACAGATTGCCAACAAACACATGGAAGGATGCTCAACATCATTAATCATTAGAGAAATGCAAATCAAAACTACAATGAGATATCATCTCACACTGGTCAGAATGGCCATCATCATAAAATCTACAAACTATAAGAGGGTGTGGAGAAAAGGAAACCCTCTTGCACTGTTGGTTGGAAAGTAAATTGATACAGCCACTAATGAGAACAGTATAGAGGTTCCTTAAAAAAACTAAAAAAGAACTACCATATGACCCAGCAATCCCACTACTGGACATATACCCTGAGAAAACCATAATTCAAAAAAAGTCGTGTACCACAATGTTCATTGAAGCTCTATTTACAATAGCCAGGACATGGAAGCAATCTAAGTGTCCATCGACAGATGAATGGATAAAGAAGATGCGGCACATATAGACAATGGAATATTTCTCAGCCATAAAAAGAAACGAAATTGAGTTATTTGAAATGAGGTGGATGGACCTAGAGTCTGTCATACAGAGTGTAGTAAGTCAGAAAGAGAAAAACAAATACCGTATGCTAACACATATATATGGAATCTAAAAAACAAACAACAAAAAGGTCATGAACATAGGGGCAAGATGGGAATAAAGACTCAGACCTACTAGAAAATGGACTTGAGGATGCGGGGCAGGAGATGGGTAAATTGGGATGAAGTGAGAGAGTGGCATGGACATATATACACTACCAAATTTAAAACAGATAGCTAGTGAGAAGCAGCTGCATAGCACAGGGAGATCAGCTCGGTGTTTTTTGACCATCTAGAGGGGTGGGATAGGGAGAGTGGGAAGGAGGGAGATGTAAGAGGGAAGAGATATGGGGATATATGTATATGTATAACTGATTCACTTCGTTATAAAGCAGAAACTAACACACCTTTGTAAAGCAATTATACTCCAATAAAGATGTTTAACAAAATACTGCTTAAAACTGAAACAAAGTTAAAAATGTTAAAAACAGTTACTTCCCTGGCAGTGAAGAGGTTAAAACTCCATGCTTGCACTGCAGGTGGTGTAGGTTCAATCCCTGATTGGGGAACTAAGATCCCACCCCACATGCCATGTGGCATGCCAAAAAAAAACCAGCTATAGGAAAAAAAGACCCATTATCTTCAAGGAGAGCAATAAGGCTGACAGCTGAATTCTTGAGAAAAGTTATGAAAGCCAAAGACATTGATATATCATCCTGAGGTGAAAAATGCCCCTTCCAAACTAGGATTATAAAAATTGTCTTTCAATATTGAACATAAAATTTACTAATTTTAAATTTATTTCTATTTTGTATCTTTTAATTATAATAAAATATAGATACAGAAATTACATAAAACAAAGGTATAGTTTTATAAATTATTTTAAGGCTAATACCTTTGCAACCACTGTAAAGAAATAAAATTTTTCCAGCCACTCAAAAACCTCTCCTTGTGTGCTATCCCAATCACAATGCACTGCCTTCCCTGAGAGCAATGCTTACCATTTTATCATACTTTTATTGTTATCTCGTTCTCAGGTTTATAGTTTTATTATCCAAATATGCCTCCCTAGACAGTCTAGTTTATTCTGGCCCACTAAAAAAATGTTTGATGTGGCACATAAGTCTCTTTTTATCCAGTGGAGCTCCTCCATTCCTTTCTTCTATAGGGACTTTATCTGTTGAAGAGGGCTGTTTGACCCATAGCAGCAGTCCCCAACCTTTTTGGCACCAGGGACCAGTTTCATGGAAGACAGTTTTTCCATGGATGGAGGTGGGGAAGTTTCAGGCAATAAAGTGAACGATACTTCAGATGGCAATACAAGTGACGGGGAGCAATGAGGAGAGGCAGATGAAGCTTCACTTGCTCACCTGCCACTCATCTCCTGCTGTGTGGCCTGGTTCCTAACAGGATGTGGACTGGTACCAACCCATGGCCTGGGGGTTGGGGACCCCAGACCTATAGAATTTACCAAAGCCTGGATTTTGTTAATCTCATAATTATGGTACAGTTCAATAAGTCCCTCTCTTCTCTGTTTTTCTTAAAGATTTTTAGCTGGATCCAGAGACTTGAACCTTTTATTTTCTGGAAGGATTTGTCACCAATACCTGCAGGGAGGAAATACACAAGGGAGGTCTTTAGGCAGAGGAAAAGTGATGGTAAGTGACAGTAAAAAACAAATTACAATATAGAATAAGTAGTAATGAAAAGATATATATATGTAAATCTAAATGATATTGAATCTATAAAACAATATGAATAATGTTGTATGGGGTTTTAAATATATTGAGAATTAAAATACATGACAGTGATAACATGAAAGTTAGAAAGAAGATAATAAGTAAAGTCAAAGCATTTAATTTCCTTTCATTGCACAGGAAATGGTTTTTAAAATACTACTTTATATTATACTTTAATAAATCCAGGATTCATGTTGAATCTCTAAATAGACTCTGAAAGAATGCCAAAAGATGACATAATTGCCAATATGTGAAAAAATGGAGTAGTAAAACCTACTTGACTGACCCAAAAGATGATAAGCAGAAAAAATAAGGGATATAGAATGAATGGGATAAACTGAAAAAAACCATAGTAAGATGGAAAATCTAAACCTAAGTGTTTCAGCAATTATCTTAAATGTAAACAATTGTTAAAATTTATATTGTCAGACTGTATTAAAATATCAAGACCCAATAGTACAATACTTATAAGAGAAACATATTAAATATAAGGATACAGAAAGAATAAAACCAAAAGAATGAAGAAAGATACACCATACAAACCATAACCATAAGGAAGCTGGCATAGTTATATTAGTATCAAAAAAGGAAATTGTAAGACAAAAAGGGTCCCTGTAAAAGTGACAAAGGTCAATCCACTAGGATTTATATTTGTAGCGTTTAATAGTGTAGCTTCAGAATATATGAAGAAAAAGTGATAGAATTAAAGGAGAAATAGGTAAATCCACAGTCACAGTGGAAGCTTTAAATATATTTCTCGCTGAAACTGATAGAACAAAAAATGCAATAGTGAGAAAAATCAGACATGGTCTCAGCCTACATTGAACTTGCATTAGAATAAAGGAAACAGATAATAATCAAATAAGCACATGAATGAAAATAAAATTGCAAGTTAGCTGAGTGTTCTGAAGGGAAGGAAGACAGTTTTATGACAATGAAGATGAGCCTGGTTGAGGGAATCAAGAAAGGGTTTTCTGAGAAAGCGAAACTTGATCTCAGACCTGAAAGATCTCAGATCTGAAAGACAATAAGGTTAATTAAAAGAGTGGGAGTGGAAGCTAGAGCAAAGAGCACTATACATTGGGCTTCATGGCATCTGCAAAGATCCTGCAGTAGGAGGAAACTGGAGTTTGAAGAACTGAAAGGAGGTCAGAGTGACCAAAGCACAGTGTATGAAGGAAAATAGTTCAGATCAAGCTGGAGAAGAGGGCAAAGCCAGAACATTGAGAACTTTCTGGATTGTGTTAAGGATCTTGGGATTTATCCAGAGAGGCAATCAAAAGTGAAGCAGGGTGTGGAGAAAAGGAAATCCTCCTGCACTTTGGTAGGAATGGAAACTAGTGCAGCCACTATGAAAAACAGTATGGAAGTTGATTAAAAAACTAAAAATAGGGCTTCCCTGGTGGCGCAGTGGTTGAGAATCCGCCTGCAGATGCAGGAGACACGGGTTCGTGCCCTGGTCCGGGAAGATCCCACATGCCGTGGAGCAACTAGGCCCGTGAGCCATGGCCGCTGGGCCTGCGCATCCGGAGCCTGTGCTCCGCAATGGGAGAGGCCACAACAGTGAGAGGCCCGCATACCGCAAAAAAAAAAAAAAAAAAAAAAAAAAAAAAAAAAAAAACTAAAAATAGAGTTACCATATGATCCAGCAGTCTAATCCTGGGCACATATCCGGAAAAGATGAAAGCTAATTCGTAGAGATACATGCACCCCAGTGTTCAAAGGAGCACTATTTATATTAGCCAAGACACGGATGCACCCTAAGTGTCCATCAACAGATGAATGGATAAAGAAGATGTAGTATATATATAATGAAATATTACTCAGTCATAAAAAAAGAATGGAATAATGCCATTTGTAGCAACATGGATGGACCTAGAGATTATCATACTAACAAGTCAGACAAAGACAAATATCATATGATATCACTTATACATGAAATATAAAAAATCATACAAATGAACTTATTTACAAAACAAATAGACTCACATATGTAGAAAACAAACTTATGGTTACCAAAGGGGAAAGATGGGTGGAAGGATAAATTAGGAATTTGAGATCAACAGATACACACTATTATATATAAAATAGATAAACAACAAGGACCTACTGTATAGCACAGGGAACTATATTCAATATCTTGTAATAACCTATAATGAAAAAGAATCCAAAAAAGAATATATATATGTAAACAATCACTTTGTTGTACACCTCAAACACTGTAAATCAACTATACTTCAATAAAAGCAAAGAAAAGAGTGTTAAAGCAGCTTTCTATTGTTTTTGGATTTATGTTTGGAAAAGATTATCCTAGCTGTGGCATGAGAATGGACTGGAGAAAGTAGAGTCAGAGGAAGCTAAACAACCCAGCAGTTTTTTTTACCAGAGCAGGGTTGGTGGTGAAGACAGTGGAGATGGAGAGGAGTCAGATTCAAGAGACGCTGAAGATCATGTTAAAATCAACAGGACTGGGCTTCCCTGGTGGCGCAGTGGTTGGGAGTCCGCCTGCCGATGCAGGGGACGTGGGTTCGTGCCCTGGTCCGGGAGGATCCCACATGCCGCGGAGCGACTGAGCCCCTGAGCCATGGCCGCTGGGCCTGTGCGTCCGGAGCCTGTGCTCCGCGGCGGGAGAGGCCACGACAGTGGGAGGCCCGCGTACCGCAAAAAAAAAAAAAAAAAAATCAACAGGACTAATCCACCAGAGGGCAGACAGTACAAGCAAAAAGGACTGCAATCCTGAAGCCTATGGAATGAAAACCACATTCACAGAACGATAGACAAATTGAAAAGGCAGAGTGCTATGTACCAGATGAAGGAACAAGATAAAACTCCAGAAAAACAACTAAATGAAGTGGAGATAGGCAACCTTCCAGAAAAAGAATTCAGAATAATGATAGTGAAGATGATCCAGGACCTCGGAAAAAGAATGGAGGCAAAGATCGAGAAGATGCAAGAAATGTTTAACAAAGACCTAGAAGAATTAAAGAACAAACACCTAGAAGAATTAAAGAACAAACAGAGATGAACAATACAATAGCTGAAATGAAAAATATACTAGAAGGAATCAATAGCAGAATAACTGAGGCAGAAGAACAGATAAGTGACCTGGAAGACAGAATGGTAGAATACACTGCCACAGAACAGAATAAAGAAAAAAGAATGAAAAGAAATGAAGACAGCCTAAGAGACCTCTGGGACAACATTAAACACACCAACATTTGCATTATAGGGGTCCCAAAAGGAGAAGAGAAAGAGTAATGACCTGAGGAAATATTTGAAGAGATTACAGTTGAAAATTTCCCTAATATGGGAAAGGAAATAGCCACTCAAGTCCAGGAAGCACAGAGAGTCCCAGGCAGAATAAACCCAAGGAGAAACATGCCAAGACAAGTAGTAATCAAATTGACGAAAAGTAAAGAGAAAGTAAAATTATTAAAAGCAACAAGGGAAAAAAGACAAATAACATACAAGGGAACTCCATAAGGTTAACAGCTGCTTTCTCAGCAGAAACTCTACAAGCCAGAAGGGAGTGGCTGGACATATTTAAAGTGATGAAAAGGAAGAAACTACAACCAAGATTACTCTACTCAGCAAGGATCTCATTCAGATTTGATGGAGAAATTAAAAGCTTTACAGACAAGCAAAAGCTAAGAAAATTCAGCATCACCAAACCAGCTTTACAACAAATGCTAAAGGAACTTCTCTAAGTGGGAAGCATAAGAGAAGAAAAGGACCAACAAAAACAAACCCATAACAATTAAGAAAATGGTAATAGGAACATACATATTGACAATTACCATAAATGTGAATGGATTAAATGAACCAACCAAAAGACACAGGCTCACTGAATGGATTCAAAAACAAGACTCATCGATATGCTGTATACAAGACACCACTTCAGACCTAGGAACACATACAGACTGAAAGTGAGGGGATGGAAAAAGATATTCTATGCAGATGGAAATCAAAAGAAAGCTGGAGTAGCAAAACTCCTATCAGATAAAATAGACTTTAAAATAAAGAAAGTTACAAGAGACAAGGAAGAACACTACATAATGATCAAGGGATCAATCCAAGAAGAAGATATAACAATTACAGTATATATGCACCCAACATAGGAGAACCTCAATATATAAGGCAAATGCTAACAGCTATAATAAGAGGACATCGACAGTAACACAATAATAATGGGGGACTTTAACACCTCATACAAATGGACAGATCAACCAGACGGAAAATTAATAATGAAACACAAGCTTTAAATGACACAATAGACCAGATAGATTTAATTGACATTTATAAGACATTCCATCCGAAAAGAGCAGATTACACTTTCTTCTCAAGTGCACGCACAACATTCTCCAGGATAGATCACAACTTAGGTCACAAATCAAGCCTCAGTAATTTTAAGAAAACTGAAATCATATCAAGCATCTTTTCTGACCACACGCTATGAGATTAGAAATAAATTACAGGGGGAAAAAATGTAAAAAACACAAACACATGGAGGTTAAATGATACATTACTAAATAACCAAGAGAACACTGAAGAAATCAAAGAGAAATCCAAAACTACCTAGAAACAAATGACAACGAAAACACGATGATCCAAAACTTATGGGATGCAGCAAAAGGAGTTCTAAGAGGGAAGTTTAGAGCAATACAATCCTACCTCAGGAAACAAGAAAAATCTCAAATAAACAACCTAACCTTACACCTAAAGGAACTAGAGAAAGAAGAACAATCAAACCCAAAGTTAGTAGAAGGAAAGAAATCATAAAGATCAGATCAGAAATAAATGAAATAAAAACAAAGAAAATAACAGCAAAGATCAATAAAACTAAAAACTGGTGCTTTGCAAAGATAAATAAAATAATAAACATTTAGCTAGACTCATCAAGGAAAAGAGGGAGAGGACTCAAATCAATAAAATTAGAAATGAAAAAGGAGAAGTTACAATGGACACAGCACAAATGTGAAGTATCATAAGAGACTACTACAAGCAACACTATGCCAATAAAATGGACAACCTGGAAGAAATGGACAAATTCTGAGAGAAGCACAACATTCTGAGACTGAACCAGGAAGAAAAAAATATGAACAGACCAATCACAAGCACAGAAATTGAAACTGTGATTAAAAATCTTCCAACAAACAAAAGTCCAGGACCAGATGGCTTCACAGGTGAATTCTATCAAACATTTAGAGAAGAGCTAACACCCATCCTTCTCAAACTCTTCCAGAAAATTTCAGCATAAGGAACACTCCCAAACTCATTCTGAGGCTGTCATCACACTGATACCAAAACCGGACAAAGATACTACAAAAAAAGAAAATTACAGACCAATATCACTGGTCAATATAGATGAACAAATCCTCAACAAAATACTAGCAAACAGAATCCAACAACACATTAAAAGGATCATACACCATGATCAAGTGGGATTTATCCCAGTGATGGAAGAATTCCATATACACAAATCAATCAGTGTGATACACCATATTAACAAATTGAAGAATAAAAACCATACGATCATCTCAATAGATGCAGAAAAACTTTTGACAAAATTCAACACTAATTTATGATAAAAACTCTCCAGTTAGTGGGCATAGAGGGAACCTGCCTCAACATAATAAAGCCTATATACGACAAACCCACAGCAAACATTATTCTCAATGGTGAAAAACTGAAACCATTTCCTCTAAGATGAGAAACAAAACAAGGATATCCACTCTGACCACTATTATTCAACATAGTTTTGGAAGTCCTAGCCACGGCAATCAGAGAAGAAAAGGAAATAAAAGGAATACAAATTGGAAAAGAAGAAGTAAAACTGTCACTGCTTGCAGATGACATGATACTACACATAGAGAATCCTAAAGATGCCACCTGCAATCTACTAGAGATAATCAATGAATGTGGTAAATTTGCAGGATACAAAATTAATGCACAGAAATCTCTTGCATCCGTATACACTAACAACAAAATATCAGAAAGAGAAATTAAGGAAACCCATTCACCATTGCTCCAAAAAAGAATAAAATACCTAGGAATAAACATACCTAAGGAGGTAAAAGACTCAGAAAACTATAAGACACTGTTGAAAGAAATCAAAGTTGACACAAACAGATGGAGAGATATACCATGTTCTTGGATTGGAAGAATCAATATTGTGACAATGACTGTACTACCCAAAGCAATCTACAGATTCAGTGCAATCCCTATCAAATTACCAATGGCATTTTTTACAGAACTAGATCAAAAAATCTTAAAATTTGTATGGAGACACAAAAGACCCCGAATAGCCAAAGCAATCTTGAGGAAAAGAAATGGAGCTGGAGGAATCAGACTCCCTGACTTCAAACTATTATACAAAGCTACAGTCATCAAGACAAATGGTACTGTCACAAAAACTGAAATACAGGATAGAAAACCCAGCAATAAACCCATGCACCTATGGTCAACTAATCTATGAGAAAGGAGGCAAGCATATACAATGGAGAAAAGACAGTCTCTTCAATAAGTGGTGCTGGGAACACTGGACAGCTACATGTAAAAAAATGAAATTAGAACACTCCCTAACACCATACACAAAAATAATTTCAAAATGAATTAAAGACCTAAATGTAAGACCAGACACTGTAAAACTCTTAGAGGAAAACCTTGGAAGGACACTCTTTGACATAAATCACAGCAAGATGCTTTTTGAACTACCTCCTACAGTAATGAGAATAAAAACAAAAATAAACAAATGTGACCTAATGATACTTAAAAGCTTTTGCCAGCAAAGGAAACTATAAACAAGACAAGAAGACAACCCTCAGAATAGGAGAAAATATTTGCAAATGAATCAATGGATAAAGGATTAATCTCCAAAATATATAAACAGCTCATGCAGCTCAATATTAAAAAAAAAACAACCCAATCAAAAAATGGGCAGAAGGCCTATATAGACATTTCTCCAAAGAAGACATTCAGATGGCCAAGAGGTACATGAAAAGATGCTCAACATCACTAATTATTAGAGAAATGCATATCAAATGTACAACTCACACCAGTTAAAATGGGCATCATCAGAAAACCTACAAACAATTAATGCTAGAGAGGGTTTGGAGAAAAGGGAACACTTGCACTGTTGGTGGGAATGTAAATTGATACAGCCACTATGGAGAACAGTATAGAGGTTCCTTAAAAATCTAAAAATAGAATTACCATATGACCCAGCAATCCCACTACTGGACATATACCCAGGGAAAACCATAATTCAAAAAGACAAATGCACCCCAATGTTCATTGCAGCATTATTTACAATAACCAGGTCATGGAAGCAACCTAAATGTCCATCGAGAGACGAATGGATAAACAAGATGTGGTACATATATACAATGAAATATTGCTCAGCCATAAAAAGGAACAAAATTGGGTCATTTGTAGAGACGTGGATGGACCTAGAGACTGTCATACAGAGTGAAGTAAGTCAGAAAGAGAAAAACAAATGCTGTATATTAACGCATATATGTGGAATCTAGAAAAATGGTACAGATGAACCAGTGTGCAAGGCAGAAATAGAGACACAGATGTAGAGAACAAACATATGGACACCAAGGGGGAAAAGTGTTTGGGGGGTGGGGGTGGGATGAGTTGGGAGATTGGGATTGACATGTATACACTAATATGTATAAAATAGATAAGTAATAAGAACCTGCTGTATAAAATAAATAAATAAATAAAGTTCAAAAAGAAAGTAAAGGGGGTTTCCCTGGTGATGCAATGGTTGAGAGTCTGCCTGCCGATGCAGGGGACACGGGTTGGTACCCCGGCCCGGGAAGATCCCACATGCCACGGAGCGGCTGGGCCCGTGAGCCATGGCTGCTGAGCCTGTGTGTCCGGAGCCTCTGCGAGGCCACAACAGTGAGAGCCCCATGTACTGCAAAAAAAAAAAAAAGTAAAAAATAGAAATCAACAGGACTTGGAGAAGGATGGGTCTGACAGCGGGTGCAAGTGGGTCTGACAGTGATGACATTTTCTGAGACAAGAAACACAGATAGAAGGCCAGGTTTTAGAGGGAAAATTATAAATTCAGTTTTGGACATATTTAGATGGAGGATTTTTTCTTTAAGAGTTTGTTCTATAGAATGTCTTTTCCATATTCTTAATTGATTATTCTTTGTGGTGTTTGGTTTGTTTTATTTATTTGTCTTACCTCCTCCAGTCTAACACTTCAAAAATACAATCACAAGCTCAGACTGTAGTTATTTATCACGTCACTGCATCCAAATATTGGTGCTTGCCTAATTTGAACCTTCCCGGAGAGTAATGCAAACAAGAGAGAAGATGGAAAATTTGTGGAGATTCCCCAGGAGTGCTTGCAGGATGTCAGACACTGATCCCAGTTAGAATCCAAATGTGTCAGGGAACTTTCCTGGCTCTGGCTAACAAAAGCCACCTAATGTACCAGAATTGCTTTTCTTGAAGATGCTGCACAAGGATGAGCAAGCCAAGTTTAGAAGAATTGGCTCTCAATACACAGGGCCATTTCAGAAAAACACTAATGAGCTCTCCCTTCATTGAAAGTTAAACCTGTCAAGGATATGAATCAGGTGTCATGTGAAAGAAGCCAATCAACTCTTTCAAAGCAATTTCCTATTAGAGCTCTGAGATGGGAGGTGCCATTTCCCTTGCTCCAGGGTGGTTGAGATCCTGATGGCAAGTTGTCTTGAAATCCTTTCCATGAGAAAGCACACAGTGAATATGACAGCCTGTGCAAAGTCAGTTCACATCCAGAGAAAGGGAATATGTAGTCATGACTCTCTCTCTCTGTCTCTCTCTGTCTCTCTCATTGACCAGTAACATTATGAGGATGTATTGGGCCTTTTTTCAACACATTGTTTTTTCTTTCTTCTGTTTGCATATATCCTTTAGTTCTGCTGGGACTTAAAAGAAGAAATTGGCTTTCTATCTGTTGATATCTGATAAAAAATTTTGTTATGGTATCTGATTGGAATGAAGTATGTAGACTTTATGATGATTAAATTATGTGTTGTTCTTTGACAGCTTAAATTTTAAAATTTTTCTCCAAGCATTGAGTTTGCCTACAGTTTCAATAGTTGGCAATTCCTTACTTGTAATAGAATTTTGAGTTTTGTAAAGTATGAAGGAGGAGATAGATGATTTATAGCTGTTTCACAAGCTATGAACATAATTCAATTGTCAAAGGAGGAAAGGTGGTAGATGTTCAGGTGGTAGATATTCAGGAACTTGTTCTTTTATGTGATTTTCTGTATTTCTGATTTGTTTGAAGATTATCATCTTAGGATATTATAAAATAAAAGGCTATATATATGTAGCCTAGAACTGGGTCAAAGAGCCATGACTTTGCTTAATACCAATGCTGCCTAATGCAAAACACCACAGAATTTTGAAGTGGGGAGGATCTTAAGCCGTCAGGTTGTCCAGAGCTCTCTGGAGGGCTGTGATTTGGGATCCTGGTTTTAATACTCCCCACCTCTCATTACCGATAGGAAAACAAAGACCCAGAGGGGAAGTGACCTGGTAAAAGTCACGTGATTAGTATCTCAGAATTCATCTCCTTGTGAACTTTATTCAAAGAACCAAGTGCTTGAGCTAGTCTTTATTCTAAGGGAGTGATTTGAAATATTACCAAGAGAAAGTCTCAAATGATAGCACTGGGAAGAACTATCCTACATGAAGTCCCTCTCAATGGGTTCTGGGCTTTGGATGTGCTTGGGCCATTTTATTTCCATTTTAGATTCCTGCAGACCCTGTAATTAGGAGGAAGCCACCAGGTTCTTGTGGCTGAGCGGAATTGAGAGAAATGAGAGGAGGGAAGCATCTCAGTGCAAGTCTGAACTTGCCCCTTGCTTTGGACAGGTTCTGCACACAGAGTAGGAAGCTCTTGAGCTGATAAGCAAGGATCTTGGGCTAGAATGTTTTGCTTTCACATTCTCAAGCTTTGTGTTTATTTCCTTTCCTCTAAGATAACACTTGCTTACTCCCCATGTGGTTCCCAATCACATATTGAGAAATATGGTTGAAGTCTACCTTTTAATAGTTTATCATGTTGCTTGTTCTTGAATCTGATGGATGAAACAAATGACCCAGAGCTTGTGATTAATGGAACCCCATCTCCACTCCAACCCCAACTCATTAACCAATGACTTTTACTTGTGCCTGTCATATCAATAAATATGCCAGAGGCTTTAATTAAATCTGGAGCTAAGCTGGTGATCTTAGTTGAAATACTCTGATTCATTCTGAAAAATCATTTGGTAGAATAGCCTCAGTTTTTCTATATGTAAAATGAATTTAACGTTGGTGACACTGGTGTTAAAGTAACTTTAAGAAAATTGCTGAAGGCTGTGACATATTGACCTAGTGTATTATTATTTTATAATGGATAGTTTTACCTACCAAAGAGAAGACCTATCAGTTGCTCATGTCATTGCTGGTAATTTATGATTAATGATTTCTAAAAATTCCAGCACTGCAGGAAGCTTCAAGCATCGTTACTGCATAACATTTTGCTTTCATGTTAATGGACAGCTTTTTCACTGTCACTGTGACAGTTTTTCACTGTCACTTTCACGAGTAGCAAGAGAACAGAGATGAAAAATTTTAATAAATATGGACAGTTGAAGACATATTCCAGGCTTTGTCACTTGTTAATAATTGAATGATCAAATTCAGCTTTACCAGAACCAAGAATTTCCTGGACACAGACAGTAACCCATATACGTCCTTACCAGTGCCCTTGTTACATCACACCCACTCAGAAGCAAAGGTCAGGAAACACTGAATTTTGTTAGCAATTCCATGCTTAAAGAGTTAAAAAATCCACATCATCAATTTACTGCTTTTTCATAATTGAGAAGGAAAAAGTCATGGTATAATTTCACACAGTGGAAAAGCTTCTATTCATGGATTCGAAGAAGGAAGCACTTTTGATGTCACCAAAAAGATCTTCTCCTTCTAGAAGCCTTTTAAAAATATCATGTCTCACGGAGGCTTCTCTGGTTTGCAGACATCTTATAGAGGTAAGGAGTCTCTGCTTGTCACAATCTGGAATAATCTAAGTCAAGCCCAGTTAGCATACTGTAGGAACAAAACCATTCTAACCCCTGATATTACAAATGGAACCAGTTCCTTTCTGTCTAAATCTCAAGTCCCTACTCTGCATATCCAGCTTGTAATCTGTCTCTCTTCAAAACGTTTGTGCCCTGGGGATGGCTGTATCTGAAGGTGCTGTCAGCAGGGACAAGGACATGAGGGCTCTTATTCTCTTTCCTCTTCCATGCCTGTCCTTTGATTAGTTGGTGCTGTGAGAACAAGCTTACAAATTGAAGGGCACATTTTCAAAAGGATGAAGAATGCCAAGACAATAGCTGTCTGCCAATGTGGTGCAACTGGCAGACGTGAAAAGTGGAGAAAGGAGATATTTAGCATGTTTACAATCATTATTAATAGTTTACAGCTAAGAAATTACATATTTTGTTTTGATATCTTCTGACTTCATGCAGTTTTCCTTTATGCAGTCCAAGCATGTGCAACAAATACTTTTTCATCCAGTTACAGAAGGCAGTGTATTTTTTCCCCATCAGCAGGGTCCTTGGTTGTGGTAACAGTCAACAGAAACAAGGACATCAGGGGTCTTGTTCTTCTCTCCTCTTATTTTCCATGGCTGCTCTTTGTTGTTTGGCTTAGGTAATTTGATGCCGAGTAATGGCTCTGATGCATCATATTTTCCATCCATTAACCAATGCTAATCCGAAGAAGAATGGGGCATAGACAGGGAAGGTCTCTTTCCTTCCCTTACAAAACAAGTTAGTGTTTATTCTTGGAATCTGTTCTAGACAAACTAAAGCACAAAGAGACTGCACTATCCATTAAACACCATGACAAACTGGCTGTGAAACCTCACAATTTGTTCAGAGTCAGGAAATGGATATTGTGATATTTCTTATATGTGTTATGGGCTAGTGAAGTATTTCCTAAAAGGCATTTCACAGAAGAGAAGCCCTTGGAGGTGCTTCGGAGAAGGGATTCTGGAGTTCAGTAAAATTGGGAAGCGTTTCATACAGGAATTCCCTCTTTGAAATTCACAACACATAATAGGATTTTACAGCTCTGACAACTCATTCTGTTAAAAAACAAAACTAAACTATTATACTTTGTATAACCCAGAACTTTTAAAATTCATTTGATCACAGAGCACATTTTAACACTCATTTTTTGGAATATCTGGAAGCTGTAAGTGAAGCAACGGATCTATAAATTATAGTTTGAGAGTAGATCAGTACTTTTATTTAAAAGATAAAGTTTCCAATTCAAGGTCTGCAACTGATTTGTAATAAATCGCAAATCACCATCGTATCCTGCTATTACCCCATCAATAAACTTACTTTTAAGTGAAAATTTATTAAGTTTTTATGATGTGTCAGGTACTATATTAAGTACTTTATATGTCTTATTTAATTTATTCCTTTAAACTTGTGTTTATTTTCTTCTTTTTTTAAACATCATTATTGGAGTATAATTGCTTTACAATGGTGTGTTACTTTCTCCTTTATAACAAAGTGAATCAGCTATACATATATCCCCATACCTCCTTCCTCTTGCGTCTCCCTCCCACCCTCCCTATCCCACCCCTCTATGTGGTCACAAAGCACTGAGCTGATCTCCCTGTGCTACGTAGCTACTTGCCACTAGCTATGTATTTTACATTTGGTAGTGTATATATGTCCATGCCACTCTCTCACTTCATCCCAATTTACCATTCCCCCTCCCCATGTCTTCAAGTCCATTCTCTATGTCTGCATCTTTATTCCTATCCTGCCCCAGGTTCTTTATAACCGTTTTTTTTTTTAGATTCCATATATATGTGTTAGCATATGGTATTTGTTTTTCTCTTTCTGACTTACTTCACTCTATGACAGACTCTAGGTCCATCCACCTCACTACAAATAACTCAATTTCATTTCTTTTTATGTATGAGTAATATTCCATTGTATATATATGCTACATCTTTATCTATACATCTGTCGATGGACACTTAGATTGCTTCCATGTCCTGGCTATTGTAAACAGAGTTGCAGTGAACATCTAGGTATTTTTTGACTTCCTCTTTGATTTCTTCAGTGATCTCTTGGATATTTAGTAGTGTATTGTTTAGCCTCCATGTGTTTGTATTTTTTACAGATTTTTTCCTGTAATTGGTATCTAGTTTTATAGCATTGTGGTCAGAAAAGATATGTGACACAATTTCAATTTTCTTAAATTTACCAAGGGCTTGATTTGTGACCCAAGATATGATCTTTCCTGAAGAATGTTCCATGAGCACTTGAGAAGAAAGTTTAATCTGCTCTTTTGGGATGGAATGTTCTATAAAGAAAAATTAGTCCATTTTATTTAATGTGTCATTTAAAGCTTGTGCTTCCTTATTTATTTTCATTTTGAATGATCTGTCCATTGGTGAAAGTGGACTCTTAAAGTCCCCTACTATTGTGTTACTGTAAATTTCCCCTTTTATGGCTGTTAGCATTTGCCTTATGTATTGAGGTGCTCCTATGTTGGGTACATAAAATTTTACCATCTTCTTCTTGGATTGATCCTTGATCATTATGTAGTGTCCTTCTTTCTTCCTTGTAATAGTCTTTATTTTAAAGTTTATTTTGTCTGATATGAGAATTGCTACTCCAGCTTTCTTTTGATTTCCATTTGCATGGAAAACCTTTTTCCATCCCCTCACTTTCAGTCTGTATATATATATATATATATATATGGGTCTTGTTTTTGTATCCATTCAGCCAGTCTATGTCTTTTGGTTGGAGCATTTAATCCATTTACATTTAAGGTAGTTATTGATATGTATGTTCCTATTACCATTTTCTTAATTGTTTTAGGTTTATTTTTGTAGGTCTTTTCCTTCTCTTCTGTTTCTTGCCTAGAGAAGTTCCTTTAGCATTTGTTGTAGAGCTAGTTTGGTGGTGCTGAATTCTCTTAGCTTTTGCGTGTCTGTAAAGGTTTTAATTTATCTGTCGAATTTGAAAAAATCCTTGCTGTGTAGAGTAATCTTGGTTATAGGTTTTTCCCTTTCATCACTTTAAATATGTCCTGCCACTTCCTTCTGGCTTGCAGAGTTTCTGCCAAAAGATCAGCTGTTAACCTTATGGGGATTCCCTTGTATGTTAATTGTTGCTTTTCCCTTGTTGCTTTTAATATATTTTCTTTGTATTTAATTTTTGATAGTTTGATTAATATGTGTCTTGGCGTGTTTTTCCTTGCATTTATCCTGTATGGGACTCTCTGCACTTCCTGGACTTTACTGACTATTTCCTTACCCATATTAGGGAAGTTTTCAACTGTAATCGCTTCAAATATTTTCTCAGTCCCTTTTTTTTCCCTCTTCTTCCTCTGGGACACCTATAATTCGAATGCTGGTGTATTTTATGTTGTCCCAGAGGTCTCTAAGATTGTCCTTAATTCTTTTCTTTTTTTTTTTTTTTTCTCTTCTGCTCTGCTGTAGTTATTTCCACTATTTTCTCTTCCAGGTCACTTATCTGTTCTTCTGCCTCAGTTATTCTGCTATTGATTACTTCTAGGGAATTTTAAATATCAGTTATTGTGTTGTTCACAGTTGTTTGTTTGCTCTTTAGCTCTTCTAGGTCCTTGCTTAATGTTTCTTGTATTTTCTCCATTCTATTTCCAAGATTTTAGATCAATTTTACTATCATTACTCAATATTCTTTTTCAGGTAGACTGCTTATTTCCTCTTCATTTGTTTGGTCTGGTGGGTTTTTATCTTGCTCCTTCATCTGCTGTGTATTTCTCTGTCTTCTCACTTTGCTTAACTTACTGTGTTTGGGGTCTCCATTTTGCAGGCTGCAGGTTCATAGTTCCCGTTGTTTTTGGTGTCTGTCCCCAGTGGGTAATGTTGGTTCAGTGTGTTGTGTAGGCTTCCTGGTGGAGGGGACTGGTGCCTGTGTTCTGGTGGAGGAGGCTGGATCTTGTCTTTCTGGTGGGCAGGACCACGTCCATTGGTGTGTTTTGGGGTGTCTGTGAACTTATTATTATTTTAGGCAGCCTCTCTGGTAATGGGTGGGTTTGTGTTCTTGTTTTGCTAATTGTTTAGTATAGTGTGTCCAGCTCTGTAGCTTGCTCGTCATTGAGTGGAGCTGGGTCTTAGGGTTGAGATGGAGATCTCTGGGAGAGCTTTCATCATTTGGTATTACATGGTGCTGGGAATTCTGTGGTGGACAAATGTCCTGAACTCAGCTCTCCCACCTCAGAGGCTCAGGCCTGACACCCAGCCAGAGCACCAAGACCCTGTCAGCTCAAACGGCTCAGAGAAAAGGGAGAAAAAGAAAGGAAGAAAAAATAAGTAAAATAAAGTTATTAAAATAGAGAAAAATATTTAAAATAAAACAATAAAAGGTAATTAGAAAAAGAGATAAAAAGAAAGAAGAGAGCAACCAAGCCAAAAAGCAAATCCTCCAATGATAATAAGTGCTAAAAACTATACTAAAAAAAAAAAAAAAAGAACAATCAGAACTCTAGGGCAAATGGCAAAAGCAAAGCTATGCATACAAAATCACACAAAGAAGCATACACATACACACTCACAAAAACAGAAAAAGGAAAAAATATATATATATATATATAAAGGAAGAGAGCAGCTAAATCAATAAACAAATCTACCAATGATAATAAGCTCTAAATACTAAACTAAGATAAACATAAAAACAGAAACATATTATTTGCAGAAAGGAAACCCCAAGTCTACAGTTGTTCCCAAAATCCACCGCCTAAATTTTGGGATGATTTGTTGTCTATTCAGGTATTCCACAGATACAGAGTACTTCAAGTTGATTGTGGAGATTTAATCTGCTGCTTCTGAGGCTGCTGGGAGAGATTTCCCTTTCTCTTCTTTGTTGGCACAGATGCTGGGGTTCAGCTTTGGATTTGGCCCCATCTCTGTGTGTAGGTCACCTGAGGGCATCTGTTGCCCTTCCAGACAGGACGGGGTTAAAGGGGCAGCTGATTAGGGTGTTCTGCCTCACTCAGGCCAGGGAGAAGGAGGGGTATGGAATGTGAGGCGAGCCTGCAGAGGCAGAGGCCAATGTGACGTTGCAATAGCCTGAGGCCCACCATGTGTTCTCCCAAGGAAGTTGTCCCTGGATCATGGGACCCTGGCAGTGGCGGTCTGCACAGTTTCCTGGGAGGGGAGATGTGGATAGTGCTTACACACAGGCTTCTTGGTAGCTGTAGCAGCAGTCTTAGCATTTCATGCCGGTCTCTGGTGTCCACACTGATAGGCGTGGCTCACGCCCTTCTCTGGAGCTCGTTTAGGTGGTGTTCTGAATCCCTTCCCTTTGCGCACTCTGAAACAATGGTCTCTTGCCTCTTAGGCAGGTCCAGAGTTTTTCCCGGATTCCCTCCCAGCTAGCTAAGGTGCACTAGCTCCCTTCTGGCTGTGTTCACGCAGCCCACTCCAGTCCTCTCCCGGCTTCCGACCAAAGCCCAAGCCTCAGCTCACAGCCCCCGCCCGCCCCAGTGGGTGACCAGACAAACCTTTCGGGCTGGTGAGTGCTGGTTGGCACCAATCCTCTGTGCGGGAATCTCTCCACTTTGCCCTCTGCACCCCTGTTGCTATGCTCTCCTCCATGGCTCCGAAGCTTCCCCCCTGTCCACCCCTCGTCCCCACCAGTGAAGGGGTTTCCTAGTGTTTGGAAACTTTTCCTCTTTCACAGCTCCCTCCCAGATGTGCAGGTCCTGTCCTTATTCTTTTGTCTCTGTTTTTCCTTTCGTCCAACACAGGTACATGAGGAGTTTCTTCCCTTTTGGGAAGTCTGAGGTCTTCTGCCAGCATTCAGTAGGTGTTCTGTAGGAGTGGTTCCACATGTAGATGTAGTTTTGATGTATTTGGTGGGAGGAAGGTGATCTCCACTTCTTACTTCTCCACCATCTTGAAGGCCACTCCTTTGTGATTATTTTCAAATAAACCCAAGTAGTGCACAAATACATTTTTATCACAAAAAGTCAAAAGAATACATAGAAAATTCTTTAATTTTTGTATGTAAATATCTAAATGTTTTTTCTGTGCATTTACATTAAAAATGGGTCCTTAGAAAACATGTACATTTCTTTTTTAAATAAAATGGAATTATATTATGCATACTGTTGAGCAACTAGCTTTTTTCATTTCAAAGTATTTGTTAGAGATATTTCTATGTCAGTATATGTGCATCTACCACATTAATTTTAATGGCTTCATGATATTTATAGTGTATATGTACCCCTAATTTTTTAGTGGTAGATATTCAGCTTATTTTAGAATTTTTCACTAATGTAAACTTTTATTTCTGTTTCTGGTAGTATGGCAGATAGATAACTTTGAATTGAAACATCCAGAATGCTGGAGCAAATATAGAGTGTATCAACTGGTGCACAAAGAAAGAATCCTCAGAGGTCAAAAGCAAAGAGAATGCAGAGACCTGGTGGAACAAGAGACTGACAAAGTTGTCTTTCCGTTTGAGGTTTTCTATTGAACCCAGGAAAACTTGAGCTACTGCTTGGTGAGATGCAGGAGCTACTGCTTGCTGAGATGCAGGAGCCAGGAAGTAAAAAGTAACATCCATACAAGAAGCTGAAGCCAATAGAAAACACCCAGCATAAAACTGGCATCCAAAGGACTATACCTCCAATGTAACAGTAAACAAGAAGCAAAACCACTATCCAGACAGGAAAATAGATAAATGTACCTGTCTCAGTCTGGGTGCTGGGTAGAGGATGATAGTAATCTCTCCTGAAAATTCAAAACTATAAACCTGACTTCACATGGGTTTGCAATCTATTTCACGTGATGTCTTTGTGTTTCAGAAAACATCAAGTAAAAAATATAAAGTGGACCCAAGTTAGTGGTGCCTTTAAACATATTATGTAAGTAAAACAAATCTGATTCTTTTTAGAGGGATTTCAACTCATTCCTCAAAGAATTCCCACTGATAATGTGATAAGAAAAATGATCAGCCTACAGCCAAAATTCACAAAACACATAAAGAACCAAGACATCATGAATGAAAACCATCAATAATAATAAACAGGAGAATCAGACTTGCAAAGACTTCATATATTGAAATTATCAGACACTAAAGATAAACTATATTTAATGTTTTGAGACATAAAGGAAAAGCTTGAGGATATAAAAAAGAATAAGGAATTGAAAAATAATAACCAAATATATTTGTAAAAGAATCACTAGAGAATTTCTAGAATTCTACAAGTAATAAATAGACAAACTCAAAGGAATAAGACAATACAAACAACAGAAAAGACAGACACAGCTAAGGAGAGAATTAGTCAATTGTAAGATAGAGCTAAAGAAGTTATACAGAATACATTCCAGAGAGATCAAGAGACAGAAAATATAAAAGAAATGTTAAAGACATAGAGGATAAAGTAGGATTATCTTACACATATTAATTAAAGTTTTAGAGGACAATAATCATGATAATGGGAAAAAGGCAATATTTGAAGAGATGATTGTTGAGAATTTTCCCTAACTGTTGAAAGACTAATGCTGTTTTTAAAGAATATCAATGAGTCCACAAGTATGATAAACAAGAGAAATTTATATCTAAACATATCACAGTGAAACAAAATACACACAAGAGATTTTAAAGAAACAGTCAGCAAGAAGACACTACAAATGAAAAGCAATTATCATTGTGGCTAACTTCTCAAGAGCAACAATGGCATCAATTTCTTCTTGCTGAGGGAATATAAATGTCAATTTAGAATCTGATACTAAGAAAACTTCTTTCAAGATTGAGGTGAAGTAAAGATATTTTCAATCCTTTTGCTTAGCTTACAATATGCTATTTGTCTTGTCACAGAATGGTTGCTTCACCTCTGAGGATTGCCTTTGCATTCTAGGTAGGAAAAAGGGAAATAGCAAGGGCAAAAAACCATGCCAGCTGAGTCTGTTCCTGTTCCTTTTTTCCTGGAAGTCCCATGTACACATCCACCTATATCTCATTGGCCAAAACTCCATCACATAACCTCACGTATCTGCAAGGTAGCCTGAGACACCTTGCCTCCCCCAACAAAATTTAGTTTCTATTTTCAAAAAGGAGGAGTAAGGTGGATATTAAAGAAGCCACTAATGAATGATTTGTATCACAATCAAGAATGAAACATGGTTTTTGTCCTCAAAAAATTCATAGTCTGGTGAGAAATACGGGCCTATAAAAAAGGTAAATGTGGAACTCCAGACACTGATTTCTATAGTTCTTTCTATAAATAAAAGGGAGAGCCTTTACTACTATCATTTTGGGCCTTTGTTTATTCATCATTCCATCAGCAAACCAACCAACTGACTTTAATAAGCATCCTCTTGTGCTAGGAATTATACTAAGTCAAGGCTACAGAGAAATATCAAATGTGGTTCCCTCTATGTAAAGGATTATGAACTAATGGAAGATGTCAGGCAGAAAAAAAAATACACCAGTGCAAGAAATCATTACAATATAAATAGGGGGAAAGGAATAGAAGAGGGCATTATAGGTTGAATTGGTACACCAAAAATGAATTTTGGTGAAGTCTTAACCCCAAGCACCTCAAAATGTGACCTGATTTGGAGATAGGGTCCTTACAGAGGTAATCAAGTTAAAGTGAGGTCATTACGGCAAGCCCTAATCCAATATGACTGTTACCTTTCTGTGCAGAAGAAATTTGGACACAGACATGCACGGAGGGAGGCAGTGTGAAGAGAAGGGAAAAACATAACCATTTAGCGACCAAGGAGTGAGGTCTGGGACAAATCTATCCTTTATAGCCCTCAGAGGGAACCAACACTGCCAACATCTTGATTTCAGACTTCTAGCCTCCAGAACTGTGAGACAATCAATTTATGTTGTTTAAACTACCCCATCTGTGGTACTTTGTCATGGCAGCCCTAACAACCTGATACAGAGGGAGTGGTAAATTCTCTTTGAGTCATGGGAAGTAAAGGTATTTTACAAAAGCCTTCATGGATTATCTGAAGGTTGAGTTGAAGGCTGAGTAGGCATTCACCAGGCAGAGTTAGAGAAGGAAGAGTAATAGAAATTCCCACCTAAAAGGCTGTTTTAAGTAGAGATTCAGATGTGTGGTGAAGCATGGCATGACTGAGAAAGCGTTATAGCAGGAACATAGGTTTTGAAGTAAGACACCATGAGGGAGAAGACTGGAGTAACAGGATGCTCAGATTAAGAAGTACCTTTGATTTCACAAAAAAGCACATCTCTTTGAAAAATAAATATGAAGTAGAGAAATCTTTGTAGCTAGTTTTGTATTGGATTGAGCCTGCTTATGGTATCTTTGATGTCATTTAAATGAGCCTTCTTCATCAGATAAAACTGATGCTCAGATGAAATTGGCCACTTCTAATCTCCAGTACATTCTGTACAGTACCCAGTACACTTGCAGATACATTGTGTTGAACAAATACTTACTGATGGAAATAGGGAGCTGTATACTCAGTGTGCAATGAAGCAATATGGCTTGACACACTTTCATGAAATCAAGATCTTAGTCCTTCTAATACAAATGTGATCTTTTGATTCGTTTGAGACTGTTTAAGAGCATTGGCTCAAAGATATGAATTCACTTAATGTAGAAGATTATACTGTCTGAGGATGTGTTGATATATAACTGCTACAATTATGTCTCTTCAATTAACTGTGATATTCTTGTACCTTCTAATTTGAAATTTCTGTTCTGTTTACATGTTTCATTTCTCAATGTAATTAAGTCAAGTACATGCAGGAAATATTGGAGGAGCAGCAGATATAGCCCTTTTGTGTTCAAAACCAGAGAATAGAAAACTCTAGTGTGTTTTAAAATAGAAACTTTTTCAATTAAGCCCACTCTCTCCCACCCAAGAAAATCCATCTGAATCAAATTTGATGACAGTACTTCCTGACTGTAATAAATGACTGTAAATAAGAAATCTAATTTTCAATGCTTGCAGCATGAAATATAATTAACCTAGCAAAACTTTCATGATAAAATTTGTCACATCTTGAATCAAGGTTATCAAAATGGCCATTATTTATAGAGACAGCAATCGTTCATTGCTGGCTTTTGTTATTCCTGCATTCTAAACCAATAGTCCATCTTTTATAGAGAAGTTAAATTTAAAAAGCAATTAAATAAAACAATATATTACAAATACTAGCTGCTAAAATACAGGAGGTGGAAGGTATTATACATGAGAGAAGCATAAATAGCATGGCAACCGGATTCCATTAGAGAAATCTGTTATCCATTCATTGTGAGGCTTGGATACACTCTTCAATACCAGCGTACTTCTGTTTTTCCATCTATAAAATAAAGAGATGAGAAATAGATGTCCACTCATCCAAATGAAGCGCATTGAATTCAAGAAATAGTGTTCCAGGTGTCCTTGCTTAATTGCACACTAAAAATATCACAGCAAAATGAGCATTTTTGCTTGAAAAGGCTGGAGCAATTTACAACCAGTGTTCGAAGATGATCCTCAGAGCTTAAGAGAAAGATAGAATTAACACCAGCTTTGTTTATGCAGAGACTTCTTGTTTTTATTTAATGTATTTCTGGAAAAGGAGAGACGGCCAAGTAAATAAAAGTTCTTTAGAAGAATGTTGATGTCAACTGGCTATGAAAATTGCTATCACTGAATATGAGCACTCTTGCTGCTTTGGGACTGAGTTGAAAGAATTGTTCATACTAATTCTCACCTCAGGTTAGACTCAGTAACAAGTTTACAGATAGAAAGGCAATGACAGCTACAGGTTTTTAAAATGCAAATATAAGGAGACATTTACAGATTTGATTTTTATTTATTAACTGAAGTTCTCTTTGGCATAAAATAATTGTAGGCCACCCTGCATTATACACACCTTCCTTATTATCTCATATTTAAGAAATGACCTGGACAGTCTGGATGATCAGTAGGAAGGAAGGATAGTCTTAGGACCCAAAGAGCAGAAATAATTCCCTGGGTCTCCAGAGTCCCTTATCAGCCTTACAGGGTGTTCCTCCTAATGTTTACATTGCCCTTCCCTGTTATCAATCCAGTTTTCCCGTAACATGGAAGGTGCTGCCCTTCTTACATTTTAAAAAAAATGTGTTCAAAAATCCACCAACACTCTTGGTCTGAAAGATTTCTAACAAGTTAGAAAAATTGTCTCCAATTTTTAAAACAGTGCAGATAGATTTTTATTTATTTATGCTCTTCAGTTCACTAAATTCCACCTAAATCACTGACTGTGAATCATATTTCACACTCACAGCTTACCCAACCTGATAATTTCAACAACTTTGACCAATAGAACATATGTGTAGTTCACATTCCACCCATATAAATATAGGTGCAAATAAGACAAATCGCCTAAAAAAGCTGCTAGTAATATCCACTTAAGTAAGGGAATATGCAAAAATGATTGACAAGATGAATTCATATGAAGCAGTCTTTTCCTTATTGATTAAATAGGAGGAGTGTGCTTTCTGTGGCAAAACCCATAATTGTTTAAGAGAGATTAAATCAGTCACTCTAGGGAAGCAGAACTTCATTATCATGTATTGATTTCCTCCCCATAGAAATGGATGATGAATATTTGTTATCTAATTTAAGTCTGGAAGTGTTAGTAGATACCTGACCCAAGGAAAACAAAGATTGCCAAACAGCAGGCTGAAATAAATCCAGATCTTTTGCTTAGTTCCAGTTCAGTGGGTCTCCTTGGATAAAAATGAAAATGGCTAGATCAGTGTTGTCTAATAGATAAACAATGCAAGCCACCATAGATAATGTTAAATTTCTAGTAGCTATGTTAAAAAAGTGAAAATAAAATGAGTAAAATTTATGTTAGTAATATATTTTACTTAACTCAATATATCTGAAATATCACTATTTCAATATGTAATCAATATTAAAATTATTAAAGAGATATTTTCCCCTTTTTTGGAACATTCTTCAAATTCATCTGTGCATCTTATCCTTAACCATCTAGTTTGAACTAGCCCATTTCAGATGCTCGAGAGTCATCTATGGCCAGTGACCCACTTCAGACAGCATAGAGCTCTAGAACAAGCCAAATAAAAGAAAGATGAAGTTTATTTCTCTGGATGGCTCATGAGGCAAATTGTAAATGCTTCTCTGGAATTAATTGTCTTCAGTTTTTAGACACCAAAGTTGGGAAGCCTGGATTCAAACAGTCTGAAATGGGTTGTCCAAGATTCCAGCCCGCCAAAGTCAGTCAGTGGATGCACTTTGTTGAACACTGTTGAAACTTGGCAGGATTTCTTTTTGCCATCCAAACAAGTGTGCAATTTGCCACAGATGTGAACAGGATTTTTTTTTTTTATTGTTTCATCAGCCACATTAATCTTTAGTTAGGATGCTCATAGATAGAATTGATTATTCAAACAGGAATACTTTTAAAAAAATTTTTATTGAAATATAGTTGATTTAAAATGTTGTGTTAATTTCTGCTGTACAGCAAAGTGACCCAGTTATACCTATATATATTCTTTTTCATATTCTTTTCCATTATGGTTTATCATAGATATTGAATTTAGTTCCCTGTACTATACAGTAGGACCTTGCTGTTTATCCATCCTATATATAATAGTTTGCAACTACTAATTCCAAACTCCCAGTCCTTCCCTGCCCCACATTTCCTCCCCCTTGGCAACCACAAATCTGTTCTCTATGTCTGTGAGACTGTTTCTGACAAACAGGGAAACTTTTGAGAGAGAAAGGACGTACTCCTAATAATTACCCTGGGACAACAGGCATAATATGAGACTGTCCCTGCTGGCATATCAGGGTACATGGTTACTCTACCTTTAGTCAGCATTCCCAAAAGAACTTGGGTTACTGCCTGTAGGCACGTTTCTCCATGATATATGTAACTCAATGAAGAGGAACCAGTTCCCACAGGAGCCCTGCACACAAAGCCCTAAACTCCTCCTATAGAATTTAGGGATCATCCCAAAGCCAGCATCATAGAGGGTCTTTTACACCAAGGTCTAATAACACTCTGATGCAATTTGCAAGCTTCCTGTTTTGCAATTTTCCACTCTGGGTCATGCTTAAATTGGGGGCTTAATGAGAAATGGCTGTTGTCAGCTAAATGGAGCTTCTTGTTGGCGAGGTCTCCCAAGAAAACTAGAGGACCAGTAAACAAAGCTGTGCACATAGGTGGCCAGGAGATGTCTTTTTTTGTGGCGGGGGAGGGTCCTTCTCTTTTAAAGTTTCTTTTTCTCCTACATAAGAAAAGTAGAACAATCAGCAATGACAGCTGAGGGAAATGTTTCACAGGAAGTAACAGATGGCTCAAAGCCACCTTCATTTCTGAGTGAGAGGGAGAGTGCCTGTAAGCCTGGAAAATTGAAGATTTGGAAACTAATTTTGTTTGACTCTTTAATCCATTTCAAACATAGGCTCCAAAATGGAAGATTAAAGGATTTCACTTTTGCTGCTGAGGATATTCAGTTTAGAAAGGTGACAGATTCAGAAGCAGAATGACTTTAGGAGGAACAATAGGAGATTGAACAGGAGGAACTTACCTTTATTAGCCCCAGGGTAATTGAATAAAATTCTCAAATTAGGATTTTGCTATTACTCTTTTTGTTGTTTATGTTAAGACTGGATGTTTTACCAAACTGTAAGACACTGGGTCACCACACAAGGTTATATTTTACATAGAAACTACAGGTCACATTATTCAGAGCAAAAAGTCATAAAGTAAGATTTGGAGGTTGGTTAATATGAACATTCTAGCAAAGGTAATGAAAAGCACAAAGGACTCAAGTCCATTCATTCATTCATCCAATATTTATTGAGCACCTACTATGCGGCAGGCAGTGTTTTGTTTCAGGTTCTAGGATCAGCTGTGCACAAGGTGTACAGTGTAACATACATTACAACAGCAAGAAGTTGACAACAAAGAAATAAACAAATAGTAAGATAATTTCAGAGAAATATAAGCACATGAAGAAATCTTAAAGGTGGAAAGAACAAGTAGGATGGAATGGGGGTACTTCTCTGAGGAGGTGGTATTTAACCTAAAACACTG
This sequence comes from Kogia breviceps, assembly GCF_026419965.1. Classification (NCBI taxonomy): domain Eukaryota; kingdom Metazoa; phylum Chordata; class Mammalia; order Artiodactyla; family Physeteridae; genus Kogia; species Kogia breviceps. Next base: position 23,226,805 of record NC_081325.1, read on the forward strand.
AGTGGTAAGAAGGAGCCTTCCAGGTGGTAGGAATAGTGTATGCAAAGGTAGCTTGGCCCCATTATGTGCCAGGCATTATTCCAGAAATACAGTGTGAGCAAGTTAGGCAAAATTATTGCCCTCATAGAGCTTATACTTTAGTGGGGGTGGGAAAATAAATATGAACTAAATAGAAAAACTTAGCTGGGAGTTGCTAGGTAGAAAAATTAATCAGGGAAATCATGGCTCAGGGAAGGTTTCACTTCTCAGGGAAGGTGATATTTGAACAAGGACCTATAGGATGCAAGGGAATGAGCCATGCAAATTTATCAGAGAAGACAAGCTTTCTAGAAAGAGGGAACAGCCAGTGCAAAGGCCTCAGGCAGAAAAAATGTGTAGCTTATTTGAGTAACAGCAAGGAGGTCAATGTGGCTACAGTTTACCCAGGAAAAGAACACGAGTAATTTATACTTAGTATTAGAAGATGATGGGTGCCTGGCCAATACCATGAGACTTCATGATTTCATCAATTATTAGTATGTTGTTTAATCTTCAATTCTAGGGGAACTTCCAGATATCTTTCTGTTATTGATTTCTACTTTAATTCATTGTGGGCAGAGAACATACTCTGTATGACTTAAACTATTTTACAAATAATGAGATTTGTTTTATGGCACTCAGTGTGGTGTTAATGATTGTCTTGTGTACACTTGAAAAGAATATGTTTTCTGTTGTTGGGTGGAAGTTCTACAGATGTCAATTATGTCACTTGGATGATAGTGTTGTTCAATTTTGTATGTTTTTAAAGATTTTCTACCTAGTTTTTTTCTACCAGTTAGGGAGAGAAATGAGTCAAAATTTCCAACTCATATAATTGTGAGTATGTTTATTTCTCTTTTGACTTCTATTGGCTATTTCTTCTTCCTGAAAAATTATTTTAAATATTTATTTATTTTTTATTTGGATATAGTTTTTTACAATGTTGTGTTAGTTTCTACTGTACTGCAAAGTGAAGCAGAGTTCCCTGTGCTATGCAGCAGGTTCTCACTATTTATCTATTTTATATATTAGTGTATATATGTTAGTCCCAATCTCCCAATTCATCACACCCACCCTTTCCCCCATTGTGTCCATATATTTGTTCTCTACATCTGTGTCTCTATTTCTGCCTTGCACACTGGTTCATCTGTACCATTTTTCTAGATTCCACAAATATGCGTTAATATATGATATTTGTTTTTCTCTTTCTGACTTACTTCACTCTGTATGACAGTCTCTAGGTCCATCCACGTCTCTACAAATGACCCAATTTTGTTTCTTTTTATGGCTGAGTAATATTCCACTGTATATATGTACCACATCTTGTTTATCCATTCATCTCTCGATGGACATTTAGGTTGCTTCCATGACCTGACTGTTGTAAATAGTGCTGCCATGAACTGGGCAGAGGACCTAAATAGACATTTCTCCAAAGAAGACATACAGATGACCAAGAAGCACATGAAAAGCTGCTCAACATCACTAATTATTAGAGAAATGCAAATCAAAACTGCATTTTGTGAGGGATGGCCTCACACCAGTCAGAATGGGCATCATCAGAAAATCTTCAAACAACAAATGCTGGAGAGGGTGTGGAGAAAAGGGAACCCTCTTGCACTGTTGGTGGGAATGTAAATTGATACAGCCACTATGGAGAACAGTATGGAGGTTCCTTAAAAAGCTAAAAATAAGGCTTCCCTGGTGGCGCAGTGGTTGAGAGTCCGCCTGCTGATGCAGGGGACATGGGTTTGTGCCCCGGTCTGGGAAGATCCCACATGCTGCCAAGCAGCTGGGCCCGTGAGCCATGGCCACTGAGCCTGTGCGTCCAGAGCCTGTGCTCCGCAATGGGAGAGGCCACAACAGTAAGAGGCCCGTGTACCAAAAAAGAAAAAAAAAAAAAAATGAAAAAACTAAAAATAGAATTACCATATGACCTAGCAATCCCACTACTGGTTGTATACCCAGAGAAAACCATATTTTAAATATTTATTAGTAGTTTTGCTGGTACTTAATGCTCTAAGACTTTGTTTGTATGAAAACATACAAGGAGAAATACATTTCCCCTTCATTTTTTAAGAATATTTTCACTCAGTATAGAATTTAAGGTTGAGAGTTATTTTATTTTATTTCAGCTTTCTATAGATGTGACCCCATTGTCTTTTGACTTCTGTTATTTCTGTTGAGAAGCAATCAATTTGTAATTGTTACTTTGAAAGTGATGAGTCTTTTTCTCCAGCTACTTTTAAATTGCTTTTGTTTTTGTTTTTAGTTTACAGCAGTTTGACTACAATGTGTCTGGAGTTGGGTTTTGGGGTTTTTGTTTTTGCTGTTACATTTAGTCTTTTGGGGTTCTTAGAGCTTCTTGAATATGGATTGATATGTTCCATCAGGTTTTGGAAATGATCAGTCATTATCTCTGCTAATATTGTTCCTGTCCTATTTCCCTCTTTATTTCTGTAAATCCAATCACAAATATTAGGTCTTTTTTTTTTTCTGTATTTCATATACTCTACAGTCTTTCTGTATTTTTCATCTTCTTCTCTCTCTATGGTTCAATCTGAATTTTTATTCACTTACTTATCTTCTAGTTCAATATTTCTCTCTTCTGCTCTATCTAATTTTGTTAAACTCATTTATTGAGTTATTAATCTAAAATAGTGTATTTTTCAATTTAAAAATTCTATTTGATTCTTTATTTGAAAGATACCAGTATCCTATTCTTCAGCTTGTCATCAGTTTTCTCAGAAATATTGACTATAGTTAATTTTAAGTTTTTTCTGATAACTCTAATAACTGGGTTGCCTTTGGATCTATTTCTATTATTTTCTTTCTAGTTCTTGATTTTCAGTCATTTGGTCCTGTCTCCAGGCACGCTAGTAATTTTCAATTGAATAATAGGTATTACCTATGAAAAATTGTAGAGACTTTTGTGTTATTATCTATTTCCATAAAAGATTTATTTTTCTTTTGGCAGGCAGTAAGAGTAGGACCCTGTAACCTTGATTCAGTGGGGGACTGGGAGAAATCTGGTTGAGTTTCCATTTTTGTGAGGGCTTGTCTATTTACAGTTTGCCTTTAGTCTCCGCATGTAGTTAGTTATTCATTGGTCTCAGCTCAAAGAATAGAATGTTGACCATTGCCTCTCATCCTTGGTTGGGATTTAAGCTCCAATTTGTGTCTTCCCAGTACCATGATATCAACAAAAGTTTGCTAGAGTTTTTAACTTCTTATGTGTGTCATTGTGTTTGTCTCCTTTTCTTTTCACCTTGCACAGCTTATCAGTGGTAAAATGTCTCAAAGTGAAAAGCAACAAAGTGTCAGCTTGTCTCATTGTATTTTCTTTCTTTCCAGAATATTCGTCCCCTCACTCCTTCCCCCCTTGCTTATTCTCTAATGCTTTCAAATTGCTACATTTCAGTATTTGTTCAGCGTCCATTGATGTTATCAGAGAGGGAGTTGATTTGATATACAAGGTACCCTATGATTCTTTAAAATGTAGATGACTTGAACTTTTGAATTTCTTTTACTTCTAAATATCATTTTGATGAAAAAATATTTAAATATCAAACAAGTGTTATATTTCCTCTGCCAAATAAAATAACAACTTGAAGTTAGGAAACCGATCACTTGACAACTACATTTTTAATAGATGACTACACTGTAGTTATGCTGGAAGCCAAGTGATAGGAAGAAAGAAATAAACCATGAGATCATATTACCAGCAAGATGTTAGTTGAAACCAAAGAGAAAGGTACTGGAAAACAAGTTCTGCAATGTCAGTGTGGGTGTGTGTAAGAGGAAGAGAACCATTAATAGCTCACTTATTTTTAGAAAATAAGTGGGCTATTATTTCATTCTAAAAATATGATCATTTATCTAGTAGCACTATGATCTTTCAGTGTAACTTGGTAAAAGGATACATGAATGAGTGGCAGGTGATATTAATCATTTTCTGCTGAAATCTTGAAAATAAGGTGGCGGAATTGAGTAGCCCCTTTCCCTCAGTTATTGAAAATTCACTGGTGCATCAGTTACATGAGAGACAGCACAACATGGTAGCATTGGTGGAAAAGTGCTATTCTGTGCATAATCTATAACAAGTGGTTATGTGAAATCTGTGAATAATGAGCAACCACAACCACTAGACTCTTTACTTGGGTTATCGACCTACAGCAAAGCACTAACCTGCCCTCCCACAACAAACACACTAAACCACTAGAGAGTGATGCTGTAATTCACAAGCAGATGATACCAGAGTGTATGGAAGAAACAAAGGAAGAGTGGAGGAGTGAGAAGGGGTCTTAGAGTCATCATAACTAGGGTTCAGATTCCCAGGTTCTGTCACTTCTTAACCATGTGGTCTTAGTCATGTTGCCCGAGTCTCTGCTTCTTCATTTGTAAAAGAGGATAATAATGCCTACCTTGCAATGTTGCTGCACAGGTTAGAAATTTCCTAGCAAAATGATAGACATAAATAGAGTCTCAATAAATAATCAGTATTCTTGTTATTGCTTTCTCAAACCTCCAGGATAATAATGTATATCGAGTTACTTATTGTCATGTAATCATTTATGTGGAAGACAATTTTCCTTAGAGATTCTTTCAGAATAAACTTTTAATTTTTATATTAGAAGAGTCATGTGAAATCAGCAAAGAGGGAGAAAATGTTTTCATTAAAAGAATTCATAACAATCGTCCCAAGAGCTATCAGTAATTTCTCATGGGAAAATGAAACTAACATTATAAGGTTGAGAAAAAAGGAAATCAAATTCAGTGTGGCCTTTGTAATTATGATTTGTATTCCAGTTATCATTTGAATGCAATGAGACTTCAATGTAAGCTTAGTTCTTTGTCATCATGATTAGAAACACAAAATTAATTTGTGGCACAATGACCTGGACACGGATCAGCATGCTTTATCTGGTATCACAACTTTAACCATTATTCATAAACAAGAACCTCTGCCATATTGACTTACAACCACTGTCCTTAACGTACCTCACTTTGTTTAAATCCACAACCCATAATTAGAATATCCCTGTCTCCCACTCGATGTTTTCGCCCCTTCCTCTTTCATTTTGAAGGCCTGGCCAAACACCAACTTTCTCACCCTCACTCCACTTCTATTTATAGAAAAACTCTAGTTTTCTCTGCTGGTTCTCCCCACTCCCTCTCCAACTAGTCTCTCTTAAACCCACACAATCAGGTTACCATACTCACCACTCCTCTTAAATTGTTTTTATCAAAGGCACCAAATCTACTACATAGTCAATTCCACATTGTCATCTTACTCAGCAGCATTTAATACAAGTGATAATTTCCTAATTTTTGAAAAAACCTTCTTTAATTGGCTACAAAGACACATAATTGCTTAGTTTGTCTCAGACTTCAGAAACTGCTACTCTGCAGTCTCCTCTGATGGGTCCTTTCCTTTTTTTTTTTTTTAACAATATTATTGGAGTATAATTGCTTTACAAGAGTGTGTTAGTTTCTCCTTTATAACAAAGTGAATCAGCTATATATATATATACATATATCCCCATATCTTCTCTCCCTTGGGTCTCCCTCCCACCCTCCTATCCCACCCCTGTAGGTGGTCACAAAGCACTGAGCTGATCTCCATGTGCTATGCACCTACTTCCCACAAGCTATCTAGTTTACATTTGGTAGTATACATAAGTTCATGCCACTCTCTCACTTTGTCCCAGCTTACCCTACCCCCTCTCCGTGTCCTCAAGTCCAATCTCAACATCTGTGTCTTTATTCCTGTCCTGCCCCCAGGTTTGTCATAACCTTTTTATTTTTGTTAGATTCCATGTATAACTGTTAGCATACGGTATTTGTTTTTCTCTTTCTGACTTACTTCACTCTGTATGACAGTCTCTATGTCCACCCACCTCACTACAGATAATTTAATATCGTTTCTTCTTATGCCTCAGTAAATTTCCATTGTATATATGTGCCACATCTTTATCCCTTTATCTGTTGATGGACACTTAGGTTGCTTCCATGTCTTGGCTATTGTAAATAGAGCTGCAATGAACACTGTGGTACATGACTCTTTTTGAATTATGGTTTTCTCAGAGTATAGGCCCAGTAGTGGGATTGCTGGGTCCTATGGTTGTTCTATTTTTAGTGTTTTAATGAACCTCCATACTGTTCTCCATAGTGGCTGTATCAATTTACATTCCCACCAACAGTGCAAGAGGGTTCCATTTTCTCCACATCCTCTCCATAATTTATTGTTTGTAGATTTTTTGATAATGGCCGTTCTGACTGGTGTGAAGTGATACCTCATTATAGTTTTGATTTGCATTTCTCTAATGATTAATGAAGTTGAGCATTCTTTCATGTGTTTGTTAGTAATTTGTATATCTTCTTTGGAGAAATGTCTATATAGATCTTCTGCCCATTTTTGGATTGGGTTGTTTGTTTTATTGATACTGAGCTGCATGAGCTGCTTGTAAATTTTGGAGATTAAACTTTTGTCAGTTGCTTCATTTGCAACTATTTTCTCCCATTCTGAGAGTTGTCTTTTCATCTTGTTTATGGTCTCCCTTGCAGTACAAAGCCTTTTAAGTTTCATTAGGTGTCAATTGTTTATTTTTGTTTTTATTTCCATTACTCTAGGAGGTGGGTTAAAAAGGATCTGGCTGTATTTGTTTCATAGAGTCTACTGCCCATGTTTTCCTTTATGAGTTTGATAGTGTCTGGCCTTACATTTAGGTCTTTAATCCATTTTGAGATTATTTTTGTGTATGGTGCTAGGGAATGTTCTAATTTCATTCTTTTACATGCAGCTGTCCAGTTTTCCCAGTACCAGTTATTGAAGAGGTTGTCTTTTCTCCATTGTATATTCTTGCCTCCTTTATCAAAAATAAGTTGACCATATGTGTGTGGATTTATCTCTGGGCTTTCTATCCTGTTCCATTGATCTATAATTCCGTTTTTGTCTCAGGATCATAGTGTCTCGATGACTGTAGCTTTGTAGTATAGTCTGAAGTCTGGGAGCCTGATTCCTGCAGCTCCGTTTTTCTTTCTCCAGATTGCTTTCGCTATTCAGGGTCTTTTGTGCTTCCATAAAAATTGTGAAATTTTTTTGTTCTAGTTCTGTGAGAAATGCCATTGGTAGTTTGATAGAGATTGCACTGAATCTGTACATTGCTTTGGGTAGTAGAGTTATTTTCACAATGGTGATTCTTCCAATCCAAGAACATGCTATATCTCTCCATCTGTTTGGATCATCTTTAATTTCTTTCATGAGTGTCTTATAGTTTCTGCTTATAGGTGTTTTCACTCCTAAGGTAGGTTTATTCCTAGGTAGTTTATTATTTTTGTTGCAGTGGTAAATGGGAGTGTTTCCTTAATTTCTCTTTCAGATATTTCATCATCAGTGTATAGGAATGCAAGAGATTTCTGTGCATTAATTTTGTATCCTGCAACTTTACCAAATTCATTGATTACCTCTAGTAGTTTTCTGGTAGCATCTTTAGGATTTTCTCTGTATAGTATCATGTCATCTGCAAACAGTGACAGCTTTCCTTCTTCTTTTCTGATTTGGATTCCTTTTGTTTCTTTTTCTTCTCTGATTGCTGTGGCTAACACTTCCAAAACTATGTTGAATAATAGTGGTGAGATTGGGCAATCTTGTCTTATTCCTGGTCTTAGTGGAAATAATTTCATTTTTTTCACAATTGAGAAGGATGTTGGCTGTGGGTTTGTCATATATGGCCTTTACTATGTTGAGGTAAGTTCCCTCTATGCCTACTTTCTGGAAGGTTTTTTTTTTTTTTTTTTTTTTTTTACCATAAATGGGTGTCAAATTTTGTCGAAAGCTTTTTCTGCATCTATTGAAATGATCACATGGTTTTTCTCCTTCAATTTGTTAATATGGTTTATCACATTGATTGATTTGTGTATATTGAAGAATCCTTGCATTCCTGGGATAAACCCCACTTGATCATGGTGTATGGTCCTTTTAATGTGCTGTTGAATTCTGTTTGCTAGTATTTTGTTGAGGAATTTGCATCTATGTTCATCAGTGACATTAGCCTGTAGTTTTATTTATTTGTGACATCCTTGTGTGGTTTTGGTGTCAGGGTGATGGTGGTCTTGTAGAATGAGTTTGGGTGTGTTCCTCCCTCTGCTATATTTTGGAAGAGTTTGAGAAAGATAGGTATTAGCTCTTCTCTAAATGTTAGATAGAATTCCCCTGTGAAGCCATCTGGTCCTGGGCTTTTGTCTGTTGGAAGATTTTTAATCACAGTCTCAATTCCAGTGCTTGTGATTGGTCTGTTTCTATTTTCTATTTCTTCCTGGTTCAGTCTCGGAGGGTTGTGCTTTTCTAAGTATTTGCCCATTTCTTCCAGATTGTCCATCTTATTGGCATAGAGTTGCTTGTAATAATATCTCATGGTCCTTTGTATTTCTGCAGTGTCAGTTGTTACTTCTACTTTCTCATTTCTAATTCTATTGATTTGAGTCTTCTCCCTCTTTTCTTGATGAGTCTGGCTAATGGTTTATCAATTTTGTTTATCTTCTTGAAGAACCAGCTTCTAGTTTTATTGATCTTTGCTAACGTTTCCTTCATTTCTTTTTCATTTATTTCTAACCTGATCTTTATGATTTCTTTCCTTCTGCTAAATTTGGGCTTTTCCTGTTCTTCCTTCTCTAATTGTTTTAGGTTTTTGGTTAGATTGTTTAGTTTAGATGTTTCTTGAGGTAAGATTGTATTGCTATAAACTTCCTTATTAGAACTGATTTCACTGCTTCCCATAGGTTTTCGGTCATCATGTTTTCATTGTCATTTGTTTATAGGTGTTTTTAAATTTCCTCTTTGATTTTGTCAGTGATCTCTTGGTTATTTAGTAGTATATTGTTTAACTTCCATGTGATTGTATTTTTTACAGATTTTTTCCTGTAATTGATAACTAGTCTCATATCATTGTGGTGGGAAAAGATACTTGATATGATTTCAATTTTCTTAAATTTACCAATGTTTGATTTGTGACCCAAGATATGCTCTATCCTGGAGAATGTTCCATGAGCACTTGAGAAGAAAGTGTATTCTGTTGTTTTTGGATGGACTGTCCTATAAATATCAGTTAAGTCCATCTTGTTTAATGTATCATTTGAAGGTTGTATTTCCTTATCTATTTTCATTTTGGATTATCTGTCCACTGGTGAAAGTGGGGTGTTAAAGTCCCCTCCTATGATTGTGTTACTGTTGATTTCCCCTTTCACGGCTGTTAGCATTTGCCTTATGTATTGAGGTGCTCCTATGTTGGGTGTATAAATATTTACAATTGCTATATCTTCTTCCTGGATTGATCCCTTGAACATTATGTAGTGTCCTTCTTTGTCCCTTGTAATGGTCGTTATTTTAAAGTCTAATTTATCTGATATGAGAATTGCAACTCTAGCTTTCTTTTGATTTCCATTTACATGGAATATCTTTTTCTATTACCTCACTTTCAGTCTCTATGTGTCCCTAGGTCTGAAGTGGGTCTCTTATAGACAGCATATATTCAGGCCTTGTTTTTGTATCCATTCAGCCAGTCCATGTCTTTTGGTTAGAGCATTTAATCCATTTATATTAAAGTAATTATCGATATGTATGTTCTTATTACCATTTTCTTAATTGTTTTGGGTTTGTTATTGTAGGTCTTTTCCTTCTCTTGTGTTTCCTGCCTAGAGAAGTTCCTTTAGCATTTGTTGTGAAGCTCGTTTGGTTATGCTGAATTCTCTTAGCTTTTGCTTGTATGTAAAGGTTTTAATTTCTCTGTCAAATCTGAATGAGATCCTTGCTGAGTAGGGTAATCTTGGTTGTAGGTTTTTCCCTTTCAGCACTTTAAATATGTCCTGCCACTTCCTCCTGGCTTGCAGAGTTTCTGCTGAAAGATCAGCTGTTAACCTTATAGGGATTCCCTTGTATGTTATTTGTTGTTTTTCCCTTGCTGCTTGTAATATTCTTTCTTTGTATTTAATTTTTGATAGTTTGATTAATATGTGTCTTGGCATGTTTCTCCTTGCATTTATCTTGTATGGGACTCTCTGTGCTTCCTGGACTTTATTGACTATTTCCTTTCCCATATTAGAGAAGTTTTCAACTATAATCTCATCAAATATTTTCTCAGTCCCTTTCTTTTTCTTTTCTTCTTCTGGTACCCGTATAATTTGAATGTTGGTGCATTTAATGTTGTCCCAGAGGTCTCTGAGACTGTCCCCAATTCTTTTCATTCTTTTTTCTTTATTCTTATCTGCAGTAGTTATTTCCACTATTTTATCTTCCAGGTCACTCATCCGTTCTTCTGCCTCAGTTATTTTGCTATAGATTCCTTCCAGAGAATTTTAAATTTCATTTATTGTGTTGTTCATCATTGTTTGTTTCCTCTTAATTCTTCTAGGTCCTTGTTAAACGTTTCTTGTATTTTCTCCATTCTATTTCCAAGATTTTTGATATCTTTACTATCATTACTCTGAATTATTTTTCTGGTAGATTGTGTATTTCCTCTTCATTTGTTTGGTCTTGTGGGTTTTTACCTTGCTCCTTCATCGGCTGTGTGTTTCTCTGTCTTCTCACTTTGCTTAACTTACAGTCTCCTTTACACAGGCTGCAGGTTCATAGTTCCAGTTGTTTTTGGTGTCTGCCCCCAGTGGCTAAGGTTGTTATGTAGGCTTCCAGGTGGAGGGGACTAATACAGGGGGCTGTATTCTGGTGGATGAGGCTGGATCTTGTGTTTCTGGTGGACAGATCCACACCAGTGGCGTGTTTTGGGGTGTCTGTGATCTTATTGTGATTTCAGGCAGCCTCTCTGGTAATGGGTGGGTTTGTGTTCCTGTCTTGCTAATTGTTTGTCATAGAGTGTCCAGCACTGTAGTTTGCTGGCCATTGAGTGGAGCTGGGTCTTAGCATTAACATCTGGATATCTGGGAGTGCTTTCACTGTTTGATATTACATGGAGCTGGGAGGTCTCTGGTGGACCAATGTCCTGAATTCGGCTCTCCCACCTCAGAGGCACAGGCCTGACACCCAGCTGGTGCACCAAGATCCTCTTAGCCACACGGCTCAGAAGAAATGGGAGAAGAAAGGAAGAAAGAAAGAAAAAGAAAGAAAGAAAGAAAGAAAGAAAGAGAGAGAGAGAAAGAAAGAAAGAAAGAAAGAAAGAAAGAAAGAAAGAAAGGGAAAGAAAGAAGGAAGAAAGGAAGAAAGAGAAAATATAGTAAAGTTATTAACATAAAAATAACAAATAATTGTTTAGAATTATAAAATTAAAACATAATTTTAAAAAAGAAAGTAAGAAAAGAGTAATCAAACCAAAATCACATCCACCAATGATAACAAGCGCTAAAAACTACATTAAAAAAAAAAAAGAACGGACAGACAGAACCTAAAGACAAATGGTAAAGGCAAAGCTACACAGACAAAATCACATACAGAAGCATACACATACACACTCAAAAAACAAGAAAAAGGAAAAAATATATATATATCGTTGCTCCCAAAGTCCACCTCCTCACTTTGGGATGATTCGTGGTCTATGCAGCCATTCCACAGATGCAGGGTACATCAAGTGGATTGTGGAGATTTAATCGCTGCTTCTGAGGCTGCTGGGAGAGATTTCCCTTTCTCTTCTTTGTTTGCACAGCTCCTGGGGTTCAGCTTTGGATTTGGACCCGCCTCTGCATGTAGGTCACCTGAGGGTGTCTTTTCTTCCCTCAGACAGGATGGGGTTAAAGGAGCAGCTGCTTCAGGGGCTCTGGCTCACTCAGGCCGGGGGGAGGGAGGGGTATGGAATGCGGGGTGAGCCTGCGGCGACAGAGGCTGGTGTGACGTTGCACCAGCCTGAGGCGCACCATGCGTTCTCCCAGGGAAGTTGTCCCTGGATCCCGGGACCCTGGCAGTGTCGGGCTGCACAGGCTCCTGGGAGGGGCTGTGTGGATAGTGACCTGTGCTCACACGCAGGCTTTTTGGTGGCGGCAGCAGCAGCCTTAGCGTCTCATGCCCGTCTCTGGAGCTCGTTTCGGCGGTGCTCTGAATCCCCTCTCCTCGCTCACCCCCAAACAATGGTCTCTTGCCTCTTCAGCAGCTCCAGACTTTTTCCCGGACTCCCTCTTGGCTAGCCATGGCGCACTAGCCCCTGCAGGCTGTGTTCATGCAGCCAACCTCAGTCCTCTCCCTGGGATCCGACCTCCGAAGCCCGAGCCTCAGCTCCCAGCCCCCGCCCGCCCTGGCGTGTGAGCAGACAAGCCTCTCGGGCTGGTGAGTGCCGGTCGGCACCGATCCTCTGTGCAGGAATCTCTCTGCTTTGCCCTCCGCACCCTGTGGCCGCGCTCTCCTCCGTAGCTCTGAAGCTTCCCCCTCCGCCACCCACAGTCTCCGCCCACAAAGGGGCTTCTAGTGCGTGGAAACCTTTCCTCCTTCACAGTTCCCTCCCACTGGTGCAGGTCCCATCCCTATTCTTTTGTCTGTTTTTTCTTTTTTTCTTTTGCCCTACCCAGGTACGTGGGGAGTTTCTTGCCTTTGGGGAAGTCTGAGGTCTTCTGCCAGTGTTCAGTAGGTGTTCTGTAGGAGTTGTTCCACATGTAGATGTATTTCTGATGTGTTTGTGGGGAGGAAGGAGATTTCCGCGTCTTACTCTTCTGCCATCTTGAAGGTCTCCCCTTTCCTTTTCTTGAGTTATGAATGTTGGAATGCACAGGGGCAAGTCATCAGACTCCTCTTTGTCCATATTCACTCCCTTATGATCTCATCCAGACTATGGCTTTAAGTGACTTCTACATATTTCATCAAGTCTAAGATTCTGTGATAGGCTGAATAATGGCCCCCAAAGATATCCAGGTTCTAATCCTTGAAATCTGTAAATGTTACTTTATACGGCAAAAAGGATTTTGCAAATGTGGTTCATTTTAGGATCTTCTTGTGGGAAGATTGCCCAGGGTATTCAGGTGGGCCCTAAATGTAATCACAGGGCTTCCCTGGTGGCGCAGTGGTTGAGAATCCGCCTGCCGATGCAGGAGACACGGGTTCGTGCCCCGGTCCGGGAAGATCCCACATGCCGCGGAGCGACTGGGCCCGTGAGCCATGGCCGCTGGGCCTGTGCGTCCGGAGCCTGTGCTCCGCAACGGGAGAGGCCACAACAGTGAGAGGCCCGCGTACCGCAAAAAAAAAAAAAGAAAAAAAAAAAAGATGGAGGCAAAGGAGATTTAACTGTAGACACAGAAGGTAATGTGATACCGAAGCAACATGTTATGTAACTGAAGATGAAGGGGATTCAAGCCAAGGAATTTAAGGATCACAGCTCTAAGAAGTGGAAAAGACAAGGAAATGAGTTCTCCCCTAGAGCCTCTGAAGGAGTGTGGCTTTGATTTCAACCCCGTGAGACCATTGTGACTTCTGGCCTCCAGCACTGTAGTAGTATAAATTTGTGATGTTTTAAGCTACCAAGTTTGTGGAAATTTATTACAGTAGCCATATGAAACAGATACAGATAATGCTTTTTTCTTTACGTTTTTAACATCTTTGAGATCGGATGCATCTAATAATCATGGCATCTTAGAATTGCCGTCAGCCACATGGAAGTTGTGATCTAGTTCGAAGAGTTCAGTAGTGTAAGTACCTTCACATTGTTGTACAACCAATCTCCAGAACCCTTCTCATCCCGCAGAACTGAAACTGTGTATCTATTTAACCACCACTCCCACTACACCCTCCTCCCAGCCTTGGGCTACCACCCTTGTACTTTCTGTCTATGAATTTGACTACTCTGGGTACCTCAAATAAGTGGAATCAGTTTGTATCTTTTTGTGATTGGCTTATTTCACTTAGCCAATGACGATGATAATATCATCAAGGTTTATCCATGTTGTAGCATGTGCTAGAATTTCCTTCCTTTTAAAAACTGAATAATGTTCCTTTGTATATAATGTATATACCACATTTTGTTTATCCATTCGTCTGTCTGTGGACACTTGGGTTGCTTCTCCCATGGCTTTTTGTCATGCTTGGAATAAAATCTGGAGTCCTTATATGGCTCAAAAGGCCCTATATGATCTGACCCCTAGCCATCACTTTTGGCCTTTTTGCCTCTTAAGCTCCTCCTCACTACTCTCCAGGCACACAGGTTTCCATCACAGCGGGCTGTCTCCTCTCTCTCCAGGGCTCCAGCACGCCTCTCTAAGTGGTCTGCATGGTCCCTCCCTCACTTCCTCTCTCAAGGCTTCCATCACATGTCCCTTCTGAGAGAGCACTTCCCTGACCACCACATCTAACACAGCACTGCAGCCACCTCCCCTGCCTGTGCATTATACTGATTCATTTTCCTCCATAGCATTTACTGCCTGACATTATTTGTGTTTTTATGAGTTTATTATCTGTCTCCCAACTAGAATAAAACTCCAAGAAGGCAGGGATATTGTCTCACTAAATGCTGAGTCCTGAGTGCCTAAAATAGGAAATAGCATGCAGTAGAAATTCCATAAATGTCTTGGAATATTCAATCAAGTAAAAGAGGTCAAATTCAGCAACTAACCTTTGGAGTATCTTACTATTTTTTTAGTTAAAAGAATTTATTTATTAAAGCAAGTTTAGGTTTACAGAAAAATTGCATAGAAAATACAGAGTTCCCATATATTCCCTTTCCCCCCTCCAGTTTCTCCTTAGTAACCCTTTGCATTGATGTGGTACATTTGTTACAATTGATGAACCAGAATTAACACATTATTATTAACTAAAGTCTGTACATTAGGGTTCAGTTTTTGTGTTGTACATTTCTATGGATTTTGCAAATATGCAGTGTCATGTATCTACCATTAGAATATCATACCTAATAGTTTCACCGCCCTAAAAATTCCTGTGCACCACCTATTTATCCCTCTCCTTCTTCCCAACCTCTGGCAACAGCTGGAGTGTTTTAATTTAATGTGACTAGGTGACTAGACTCCTCCTAGGACAGACATAAGAAAGCCCATGCTTTAGTTTTCCACTGCCCTTGACACATTGCCTTCATGTTTAATGTTCTTGCTTTTCAAAGCTATTAAGGAACTGGAGCACATTTCTGGGTTCAAAAAAGAAAAAAAAAAACCCCACATCACCTAATAATGTTCCATCTTGTACTCCTTTCAGAATGATTGCTTGGTTCCTAATTATCACCCAGCTGTGGTCTCCGAGGCTGCTGCCTGAAAGCTGTGATTAATATGGGGGCTCATTGGGAAATAGTTTCTCACATCGATTCATATCCTCTTTCTAGGATTCTCTCTACTCCCACTTTTTTCCCTTTTCTTGTCTTCATTTTCTAACAGGTCTGAGTTATTGAAATTTCTAAATCTGTTTTTATGTAATGCCACTTTAATTAAGATATGGCCACAAGCAAATGGATTTTTCCCATCAGTTACGGGGAAAAGCTGTGCTTGAAAGTTTCCAAATGGCAGATGCTCTAATATAGGGCGTGGGGTAGGGAATATAGAGCGCTACCAAAGGGCTGGGGGTCTTTCTGTGGGGATGGGGACAGAGCGACTGCTAGGTGAATGACTTCTTTCCTGGTAAGGAGAGGATCTATATCCCATACTCCCTGACTACCTGTGAAGTCAGCTGAAATGTGTCGAGGGGGGAGTAAAGCTTTCTGGTCTCAGCTTGGCTGCTGGGGGATTCCACCCTCTTTTACTCATATGACCACCGGAACTGGATCATTTATTTCCTTAGCCTTCAATTCTATCTCCTTGGAGAAACTCACCAGTTACAAAATCACAGCTATTGCTAAATGCAGAGAAGTCTTAGCACTAAGGAAGAAAATGTATTCGAGAGGAAATTATTTGTTTTCATTGTGTAAATCAAGTTCATAAGAATGGTTTGTTTCACCAATTGCTTGTCATTTCCTAAGCACACAATTCTTTCCTTCACACATGTTTTCCGTGTGCTCATCCTGATGTCAGTGTTACCTTTTCTTTCTCTTTCCCTCCTTTCCTTCTGTGATGTCTTCTCTGTGGCCTCCGGGGTGAGTGAGCCACTCCTTTTTCAATCTTCCCATTGTTCTTTATACATAATTTTAATATAATACTCTTTACTCCTCTGCTAAGTGACAGGTTCTTTCTTAAAGGCAAGAAGTTCATCTAGAGTACCATAATTCATGGTTAGGTGCTCAAGAAACGGTGGATTGAAAGCCTGAACTTAGATCTTTTAAACGCAGTGTAGCAGGAGTCCTGGCTGGAATGTGAACTGTTGACCCCATGGCCAACATGTCTAGAGGACTGGTGGAGCCAGCCCACTACAAGCTGTTTTTGTGAAGACTGAGACTCTCTGGGGAAAGAATTAGTACTACAAGACTCGTTCTTAGAAAGACTAATCTCTCCTGCCTCCAGGCCTCTACACATGCTCTGCACACATGTTTTGCCTGAAACTCTTTCTCCACCTATTTCATTTATATTTCAGAGCTGAGTCTAAATATCACTTCTCTAGGAAACCTTTGCTCGAGCCACCCAGATTGTCATCTCCTCTTGTTCTTCCCTCCCTGAGCCCCCTGATTTCTACATCAATACCTACATCATGTTAGTTACTTGTTCAATGTCTGTCCTACTTGCTTATAAATTTCATAAGGCTAAGACCACCTCTGTTTTGTTTATGGCTTTACCCCCAGAATCCAGCCCAGTTCCAGTGTACAGTAGAGATTCACAAATATTGTTAAATCAACAGATGACTATACACAAATGCCTCAGTGCCCAACTTCAGTAACTCATCAACCTGAATATGCTGTAAACTTTGGATTTCCCCTCAAAGTTTTTCATCTTTCTCATCTTAGTAAATGCATCAGCATCCATCCAAGGTTCAAGCCAGAATCTTGGTAGTTGATCTTGATTCTTCTCCTTACCATACCTCTATGTTGACTCTATCTGCAAATTTTTCTGGTTCTAAAATACATCTTCCATTTACTTATAACCATGTCCAGTGTCACTGTCCTTCAAGCCACCATCACCTCTTACTCAATTGGCTACAACTTGTATGCTTACTACTCTCCTTACTAGCACGCTTATTCCCCTCTAATTTCTAATTAGACTCTGACTGCTAATTCCCCACATAGAGTCAAGATGATCTTTGTAAAATGTAAAGAAAATTATTCCATTGCTCTGCTCTTTAATGGTTACCCCAGTACAACCCACAAACACAAACATAGCTTGGCTACTCCTTACTGCTCCAATTCCACCTCCTGCCACCCTGCCTCTCTGTCACTGACTCTGTCTCTCTTCTACCCACACTCACTCCAGATTTATCCTAGGTCTTCCAATATACCATGCTTCTTTATTCCTTATGGACTTTGCTGTTCCCTTTGCCTGGAAAAATCTTCACCCAGATCCTTAATGGGTTGTTTTCTTCCCTTGCTTTGGCTCTCAATCTAAATGTCATTTCCTGAATGAGGCTACCTCCTGACAATTCCATTAACTCTCGTTCCTTATCACAACACCTTGACTATTTCCTTCTCAGCATTTCATGTAGGTAATTGTCCATCTACTAACTTGTTCGCTTGTTGACTGTCAGTCTACACATGGGAATCTAAGCTCCATGATGCTTCTTTCCTACATAACTGTACACCATAAGCCCACTTTATTGCTCTGTAAATAATAGATGTTCAATAATCATTTGTGGACTAAAAGAATACATAATGACTGAACAAAGCTCAAGCACAATGGGGTGGAAGTGGAGTGGCAAGTTGGCTTTGATGACAGTACAGAATCTGTCATGACTAAATGCAGTGGCCCAGATATTGGATCACTTTACCTTGATCACCATCAGCCTCAGGGTGGACATTTGGAACAGTTGGCCTCTCTGGTAGGCATTGAAAGCCAGGCTCTCCCCTCAGGCACAGCAGAGGCAGATGCAGCACTATGGAAGTTCAGACACAGTGGGGTCCCATGAGTGCCAAGAAGGTTAGTTGTTTGCACCCTTGGGAGGTGCCATATGGGAAGAATCTGGGCCTAAGACCCTCATGGGAAGAATTTGAGGGGGCTGAAGTTTCTACAGATTGTGTGAGGGTAGAGCTAGAAAAAAAATGCCATTTTGTGAGACTTGTGGCCAAGGACATGTGGGTTTGGATTGCCTAAGTCTTTCAAGACTTGTCTCTCAATTGGTAACTTATGTGGGGTTTGATTTTTATCTTCAAGACATTTAGAGTAGGCAATATTAATAATCACTAAATATAAATAGTGTTGGAAGATGGACTCAGGGAGTTAAACAAAACCTCAGTCCCACTGGTAGAAGTGATTACAGTTTTATGAAGTCACTTTGGAAGTACATTAAAAAGCAGACACAAAAGATCTTTGAGCCATGTTCCAGCTGTTGTAGAAACCCTTCTGGTATTTGTGTCAGGGAGTACATTAACAGTCTTAATAGGTCACAGGTGCTGCCTTTTATTTTTTTAAAAACATCCTTACAAGGCGATCCAGTTTAAGTATATATTTGGACCAAATTCTCATCCTTTATATCTCTATGGGGACATGAATTCATTAGTGAAAAGGTGTAGAGTTCTTCAAAAGGAAGAATTGTCTACCCGTTAGTGAGTTGGCCTAAATTATTAGAAATTCCATATCCTCTTTCTACTCTGTTCATTCTCAAATTATTTCCTTCAGTGGGGGCTCTGGTTTTTCTCAGGACTGACTTTCTTCTTGTCACCTCCAACATGAGTTTTGGGCGAGGAAAACGAGGTCACAGGAAACCAACATGGATTAGACTTGCCCAATATCCAGCCTCTTCAGGCTTCTTCTCCCTCCATAGCTGAGGCTACTTAAGCCCAGTTTCAGGCTCAACCTTCCGAGGCTTAAACAGCAGCAAGAAGTTCCAGATCACACCCTGAGTCCCTGCACAAAGTCACGTGTGCCCCCAGTCCAGCTCTGCCCTTGTACACAGGCCCTTCTGTCTTAGCCCCAAGAGCTAGTCTCCACCTCAGGTGCCAGTTCTGAGAATCTGGCTTCTTCCTTGTCCCTAGTGTCTGAGTTCCTGCATTGGAAACCTGATGCTCTCTGTTTTAAAAAGTTTTTTTCTTCTTTAAAAAAATTTTTATTATGGTAACATATACATAACATATAATCTACCATTTTAACCATTTTTAAATGCACAGTATTTTCACATTATACATTGTCATGCAACCATCACCACTGTCTATCTCCAGAACTTTTTCATCATCCCCAACTGAAACTCTGTACCCATGAAACACTAACTTCCCATTCCCCTCCTCCCCATGGCCCCTGTATTCTACTTGCTGGCCATTGTCTCATACTGAGCCTTGTCTTGCTCTTGCCTGCCCACCTCTTTGTTCCCAAGCCAAAAGGACAAGTAAGGGACTAGAGTCTTGTTTTTGAACTTTGACATAAGAGGTGAAGCCCTGTTACTTGCTAACAAATTTTTTATATTTTCTGCCTGCCTAGACTTCTTCCCTTCATACCTCAGTCTTCACGGTCTTCCTCTGCCTGTCTCTCATAATTTCCTTGCTCTTTTGCTTTGACTTAGTTCACAGGACAGTCTTCTTACTTCCAATGTCCCTCCCCCATACCTGTGGCTTATTTCCATACTCCCTGAGACAACATTCTCTCTGCTAGACTATACTTCTCAGCACCTGTAGCTGGACCCTTCTCCCTGCTCCCTTATTCTAAGTCTTTGTCCCTCCAAGGATGTTCTTCCCCAGCCTACCTGGCAGCATCAGGGGGCAAGAGAACATTGCCATTCAGTGCCTGGTCACATGGAGACAAAGCCACTGGCTCTGCAACCTTTAGAATTATAAGGCTCTCATCTCCCTAGGAGCATGTAGACTCAAATTCAGAATCATGAGCCAAAAGCAATGAGAACTGATAAAGCACTGCACAGGGAAAATATCACTCTGGTAACACAAATGAGATGAGTTTTAATGGACTGGAGTGAACCAATATGAAATCTCATTTGATACATAGACTTAAAAGACTGACTTCCAAAGTTATCGATTCTGTTTCCCGAGGCCCTCCACACCATCATGTGATATGTGAATCTCTTCCACAATAACCTGTACAAGGATAGGAGCTAAATACATCTCATGGTGTCCTGTACCTGAACAGGTTAGATTGTTAAAACCCAAGGTCCCTTCCTAAAGAAAAGCTTGCTCTTCTAATGTACAGTATTATTTTTTTCTCTTCTACTAAAGACTGATTCAGCTAAAGAATTAGTTTCTATATCATTTTAATAGTAAATATTTTTAGAGGTCAGTGAAATATTACTGTGAAATTGAAGATAATGACCCAATTCCTCATCTTCTTCAATAGAAGTGACACATATTAAGACTGAGAAGAGAGATGAGGTAGAATTAGATATTCATAATAACTCCGTGAATTCTCAAGTACTTCACTTTTCAATGAGCTTTTAAAAATAGTACAGAGAACCTATAAAATAGCATTTGGGTCATCTCTAGCAGTCTGACACTCTTTGTCATGTGTCACTCTTGGTCAGAACCAAGGAAAAACAGGCATAGGGACCAGGTTCTCAGCATCAGGCAAATGGGTGAGGAATTTAAAGCTGAATTTTCTACTGTAAAATGAATAAGGTCTGAGGATCTAGTGTAAAAGGTGGTGACTATAGTTGATAACTATATACTGTATAATTGACATTTGCTAGAAGAGAATTTAAATGTTATCACGAAAAAAAAGGAAAGAGAAATAAAATTTTAAAAAGAAAGCTGAATTATGGTGTGGAAGCAGAATCAAGTAAGATACAGAGTGACTGCTTACCAGCTGAGCAGGAATGAGAGACCTAAAGTTCTAATCAGACTCATACAAGAAGCAGAGACAGTGAAAGCATTTGGGCGACAGGTTGAAAGAAGAAATTAAATGACTGGAATTGAGACTTAATGATAGGCAGAAGAATTTTGAGGTTTGTTTGTACCTATGCCCGCTTAGAAGGCCAAAGCCCACTTGTTCTAGATGCCTGATATTTTGTAACATGTGCCAAAGAACAGGACAAAGGCTTTCTCAAAATAAATTTCATTGTAGAAAGGGTATTTGGTGTTAATTTGCAAGACCTGGGTTTAAATTCCAATTCCACTACTTTTGAGATGTATATTTGGTGCAAATTACTTACCCTCCCTGAACCTGCTTCTTCCTCTAAGTAATAGCAAAACCCACTTCACAAAGTCCTTTAGGCATCAAGTGAGTTAAGGGGTCTTTGAGCATTGGACAGCATTCTACAGTTATTAAAGCAAGAGTTTTCTAAAAGAAATATCTTGCAGGCTTTAAAATCCAGCCATTTGTTCCATAGGAGATGTCAGCTGCATACAGAAAACAAAGTTGAGAGAGTTTGTATTTCCCTGTTCAGTTCTGTTCAAGGGTCCCATGTCATGTTTTTTCAGCTGTCAATAATGGAAATTTCTGCCAAATATGTAATAATAATAATTCTAACTCTGAACTTCTTCTGGCTGCCACTTCAGCACTAAGCCAGCACAGAGCCAAATGGAAAACATTTTTCTGGAACTTATCTGTGTGATATCATTTTATCTCAGACTTTTTTATATAGAACTTCCCCGATCTGTCTTGTAATATCACAGGAAAGAGAATAATTTTCTGTTTTTGAAAATAAACTTTATTTTTTAGAACAATTTTAAATTTACCAAAAATTTGTGAAGATGGTTCAGAGAGTTCCCATATACCCCACACCTACTTTCCTCTGTTAGCCTCTTATATTAGTATGGTATATTTGCTGCCATTAATGAGCCAATGTTGAAACATTATTATTAAGTAAAGTCCATAATTTAATTAGTTTTCACCGAATTTCTTTTTTCTGTTATAGAATCTCATCTGGGACACCACATTACATTTAGTCATCATGTGTCCTTAAGGTTCTTCTTAGCTGTGACAGTTTTTTAGACCTTCCTTGTTTTAGATGACTTGACAGTTTTGAGGAGTATTTGTCAGATATTTTGTAGAATGACCCTTAGTTGGAATTTATCTGATTTTTCTCTCATGGTTAAACTGGGATTGTGGGTTTTGGAGAGGAAGACCACAGAGTTAAAGTACCGTTTTTCATCACATTATATTAAGGGTGCATACTACCCACATGACATCACTGTTGTAGTTAATCGTGATCACCTGGCTGAGGTCGTGTTTATCAGGTTTCTGCACTGCAAAGTTACTTTTTTATTCCCTCTTTTCGTACTCTTCTAAAGGAAGACGTTGTGTGCTGGCTACACGGCCACGCTTAAGGTGTGGGGATACATGCCCCATTTCTTGAGGGTGGAGTATCTACATAAATTATTTGGAATTCTTCTGCATGGGAGATATTTACCTTCTACCCCATTTATTTATCTATTCAATTCTTTATATCAATATGTGCTCATGGAAGTTTATTTCATACTTTGAATTATAATCCAATACTACTTTATTTTATTTTTTTCCCATATTGTTCCAGCTTTGGACTTTGGGAGCTCTTTCAGTTGGCTCCTATATCCCTTGGGAATATCTCCCTTATTATAGGGTTTGTTTGTTTTGCTTTTGTTTTTGTTTTTTGGACACTTCCTTACTTTCTGGACTGTAAGATGCTCCAGGATCATCTTGTCTATTTCCTGACCCAGCCTTAGAATCAGCCATTTCTCCAAGGAGTCTTAGTTCCTTTTATTGGGAATGGTATTAGAAACCAAGATCTGGATACAAGGTGTGTTTATTGCTACTGCGGTGTTGGTGCTTCTGGGTCCTCTTAGCTGACAGAGCAAAGAAATATATGTGTGTATACTAACCTATGTATTTACACATATCTAAAAACATTTTGTTTTATAACTATCTATATCTATATTAAGCTAAACATGAGTTCATATTGATGTCTCCAAACCTAATCCGTTATCACATGGTTCATTGTGGCCTCCTTCCCTTGCTTACCTGTAAACATCCGCTCTAACAGTGAGAAATCTGACTCTCATCCTCTACCATCCATTTACTTGATTGTTCAATTCCAATATACATGTATAGTAGTTTCTGAATCATTAACCATATCCCTAATGGAAGCAACTTTACCAATCAGAGTACAGTGCTTATGTGCAAGTTCTTTTTCCTTTAATTCTTACAGACTCCACTCATTTCCTAAATCACTTAGATCAGCGCCTTTTCTCCCTACCTGCCTTAGTGAGGTTGTTTCATACACTGTAATACCGTTAGAGTCTCTTGTCATAGCTTACACTCCTCCTTGGTATCCCCTGATACCTTGCATGATTTCTTAAAAGTTTACATAAACTGAGTTTCACTCTTTGTCCTTTAAAGTTCAGTGGGTTTGGACAAAATGCATAGTGCTGTGTATACACACTTTTAGTATCATACAGAATAGTTTCACCACTTTAAAATATCCTTTGTGCTTCACATATTCAATACTCACCCCCACCACACCCTTGAACCCTTGGCAACCACTGAGTATTTTACTATCTTTATAACATTGATTCTTCCAGAATGTTATATACATAATTGGAATCATACAGTACATAGTTCTTTCAGACTGGCTCCTTTTACATAGCTGTATGCAGTTAAGATGCATCCATGTCTTTTTGTGTCTTGATAATACATTTCTTATTATGGCTGAATAATATTCCATCATATGACTGTACTGTAGTTCATTTATCCATTTTACCTCTTAAAGAATATCTTGGTTGCTTCAAGTATTTTGTGATTATGAAAAAAAGATGCTATAAACATTCAGAAACAATCCAGTTTTAGCACATTTCCATCAATGGAAAAATTCCCTTGAACTGTTTTCATTTAATCCCTGCTCTCTCCCCAGCCCCAGGAAGTTTTGTCTTTTATAGAAATTATTTAAAATGTAATCATTATAGTCTAATGCATTTGACTTCTTTCACTTAGCATTACATTTATGAGGTTCATCTATGTTATTGCACGTATCAGTAATCAATTCCTTTTAATTGCTGTGTAATATTTCATTATAAGAATTTACTACATTTTGTTTATACATCCATCATTTGATGGACATTGCCATTTTTCGGCTATTACAAGTAATGCTATTATGACCATTCACATACAAGTTTTTGTATAGATATGCGTTCTTATTTTGGGGGGATAGATATCTAGGAATGAACTTGCTGGTCTGTTTGATAAGTTTATATTTAACATTAAAAAAACTATCAAAGTATTTCTCAAAGTGGTTGTATCATTTTACTCCTGCCAGCAGTGTATGAGGGTTCCACTTCCTCCACATCCTCACCAACACTTAGAATTTTCAGTCTTTTCTAATTAAGCTACTCTAGTGAGTGTGTAGTGGTTTCTTGTAGTTTTAATTTGCATCCCTTGATGACTAGTGGCACTCATTTGTATATCTTCTTTGGAGAAATGTCTATTCAAATCATTTCTTATTTTTAATTTGGTTGTCTTATTATTGAACTGTAAAAGTTATTTATTTATATAAAATTATTTTAGCAGTTGTTTTGCAAATATTTTCTCCCAGCCTCTGTCTTATTTTTTCATTTTCTTAGTAGTATCTTGTGAAGAACAAAAGTTGTGATTTTGACGAAGTCCAATTTATCACATTTTTAATAGATGTGCTTCTGATGCCATATCTAAGAAATATTTACTAACCTAAAGTCACAAAAATTTTTCTCCTGTGTTCTCTTCGACATATCTTAGAGTTTCAGCTCTCACATTCAAGTCTGTGATCAATTTAAAGTTAATTTCTCAGCTCCATTTGTTGAAAAGACTGTTTTTCCCCATTAAATTACCCTGGAACACTTGTTGAAAATAAATTGACCATATACCTGTGAGCTTATTTCTGGACTATTCTGCACCATTGACCTTTATGTCTACCATTATGCCAACATCACACTGTCCTGCCTACTATTATTTTGTGTTGAGCTTTGAAATCAGATAGTGTAAATCCTTCAACTTTGCACCACTTCTTCAAAATTGTTTTGACTATTCTATGTCCTTTGCATTTACATATGCTTCCTAGGATCGACTAATTGAATCTAATAAAAAAAGAACCAGCCAGAATTCTGTAGGGATCATTTTGAATCTGTAGATCAATTTGTGGAAAATTGGCATCTTAATATCAAGTTTTATAATCCACAAACATGATATATTTCTCACTTATATAGGTCTTCCTTAATTTCTTTCAGCAATTATTATAATTTTCAATGTAGAGGTCTTATCTTTTTAAAGAAATATAAATTATTCCTAAGTATTTTGTTCTTTTTGATATTATTATGAATGGAATTTTTTATTAATTATATTTTTACATTGTTTGTTGCTAGTACATAGGAATACATTACTGTCTGTATATTCATCTTCCTATTACCTTGCTAAACTCTTATCATTTGTTCTAACAGTCTTTTCTTAGATTCCTTAGGATGTTTTACACACAAGATCATTTCATCTGTGAATAAAACATTTTACATCTTCCTTCCTAATCTATATACCTTTAGGTTTTTTCCTTGCCTTGCTTCACTGGATAGAGTATCCAATATACAGTGAATTTCCCCAGTCTAAGGGAGAGAGAATTTAGTCTTTCACCACCAAGTATGATATCAACTGTACGTTTTTTTTCTTTAAGATATTTTTTTTGATGTGGAACATTTTTTAAATGTTTATTGAATTTGTTACAGTATTGCTTCTGTTTTGGTTTTTTGGCCCTGAGGTATGTGGGATCTTGGTTCCCTGACCAGGGATCAAACCTGCGGCCCCTGCATTGGAAGGCAAAGTGTTAACCATAGGTTTTTTTTATAGATGTTCTTTATTAAATTAAGGAAGTTCTCTTTTCCTGCTTGTTTCTTGGGAGTTTTTAACATAAATGGGTGTTGTGTTTTTTTCCAATTCTTTTTGTACATTTATTGAGATGTTTATATGGTTTTTGCCCTTTATCCTCTTAATATTGTACATTACATTGATTTTTGAACTTCAAACTACTCTTGCAAATCTGAGCTTTTCATCATTTGTAATCCTTTTTTATATGGATGGATATGATCTGCTGATGTTTTGTTAATAATTTTTGTTATTATTCCATAGTTATTATTAGTGAATGAGTGTTACTATTCCATAGTTTTATTTATTCACTTTTCTTATGATAACTGTCTTGCTTTGACATCAAGGTAATACTGACCTCATTAAATAAGTAGAAAAGTATTCCCTCCTCTATTTTCTGAGTGTGTGTAGAACTGGTGTTATTTCTTCCTTAAAAGAAATGACTTCACAGATTTTACCAGTAAAGTCATTTGGGCCTCAGCTTTTCTATGTGGAAAGAGTTTTAATTCTAATTCAATTTCTTTACTTGATGTAGATCTATTCAGATTTATTTCTTTTATAGTCAGTTTTAGTAATTTGTGTCTTTCTAGGAATTTATCCATTTCATTTAAATTGTCTAATTTGTTAGAATAAAGTTATTCATAATATCCACTTATAACTATTTTAATTTCTTCATGGTGTCTCTTTTGTTCCTGATTTTGGTAATTTATGTCTACTTCCATCTTTCCTTGATCAGACTAAGTAAAGGTTTATCAATTTTGTTAATGTTTTCAAAGAAGCAAAATTTAGTGTAATTGAAATTCTCTATTTTTTTTCTGCTTTCTAATTTACTGATTTCCATTCAGATTTTTTTCCTGTAATTGATATCTAGTCTCATAGCGTTGTGGTCAGAAAAATTACTTGATATGATTTCAATTTTCTGAAATTTACCAAGGCTTGATTTGTGACCCAAGATATGATCTATCCTGGTGAATGTTCCATGAGCACTTGAGAAGAAAGTGTATTCTGTTGTTTTTGATGGAATATCCTATAAATATCAATTAAGTCCATCTTGTTTAATGTATCATTTAAAGCTTGTGTTTCCTTATTTATTTTCATTTTGGATGATCTGTCCATTGGTGAAAGTGGGGTGTTAAAGTCCCCTCCTATGATTGTGTTATTGTCGATTTCCCTTTTCATGGCTGTTAACATTTGCCTTATGTATGGAGGTGCTCCTATGTTGGGTGCATAAATATTTACAATTGTTATATCTTCTTCCTGGATTGATCCCTTGATCATTATGTAGTGTCCTTCTTTGTCCCTTGTAATAGTCTTTATTTTAAAGTCTATTTTATCTGATATGAGAATTGGTACTCCAGCTTTCTTCTGATCTCCATTTGCATTGAATATCTTTTTCCATCCCCTCACTTTCAGTCTATATCTTTCCCTAGGTCTGACATGGGTGTCTTATAGACAGCTTATATATGGATATTGTTTTTGTATCCATTCAGCCAGTCTATGTCTTTTGGTTGGAACATTTGATCTGTTTACATTTAAGGTAGTTATTGATATGTATGTTCCTGGTACCATTTTCTTAATTGTTTTGGGTTTGTTATTGTAGGTCTTTTCCTTCTCTTGTGTTTCCTGCCTAGAGAAGTTTCTCTAGCATTTGTTGTAAAGCTGGTTTGGTGGTGCTGAATTCTCTTAATTTTTGCTTATTTATAAAGGTTTTAATTTGTCCATCCAATCTGAATGAGATCCTTGCTGGGTAGAGTAGTCTTGGTTGTAGGTTTTTCCCTTTCATCATTTTAAATATGTCCTGCCAGTCCCTTCTGGCTTGCAGAATGTCTGCTGAACAATCAGCTATTATAGGGATTCCCTTGTATGTTATTTGTTGTTTTTCCCTGCTGTTTGTAATATTCATTTGTTGTATTTAATTTTTGGTAGTTTGATTAATATTTGTCTTGGCATGTTTCTCCTTGGATATTCTGTATGGGACTTTCTGCACTTCCTCGACTTGATTAACTATTTCCTTTCCCATATTAAGGAAGTTTTCAACTATAGTCTCTTCAAATATTTTCTCAGTCCCTTTCTTTTTTCCTTCTTTTTCTGGGACCCCTACAGTTCAAATGTTGGCACGTTTAACATTGTCCCAGAGATGACTCAGATTGTCCTCAATTCTTTTCACTCTTTTTTCTTTATTCTGCTCTGTGGTAGTTATTTCCACTATTTTATCTTCCAGGTCACTTATCCATTCTTGTGCCTCAGTTATCCTGCTGTTGATTCCTTCTAGAGAATTTTTAATTTCAGTTATTGTGTTGTTCATCATTGTTTGCTTGCTCTTTAGTTCTTCTAGGTCCTTGTTAAATGTTTCTTGTATTTCCAATAATTTCGATCATCTTTACTATCATTACTCTGAATTCTTTTTCTGGTAGATTGCCTATTTCCTCTTCATTTGTTTGGTCTGGTAGGTTTTTACCTTGCTCCTTCATCTGTTGTGTGTTTCTCTGTCTTCTCATTTTGTTTAACTTACTGTGTTTGGGGTCTCCTTTTTGCAGCCTGCATGTTTGTAGTTCCCGTTGTTTTTTGTGTCTGTCCCCAGTGGGTAAGGCTGGTTCAGTGTGTTATGTATGCTTCCTGGTGGAGGGGACTGGTGCCTGTGTTCTGGTGGATGAGGCTAGATCTTGTCTTTCTGGTGGGCAGGACCGTGTCCGGTGGTGTGTTTTGGGGGGCTGTGACCTGATTATGATTTTAGGCAGCATCTCTGTTAATGCATGGGGTTGAGTTCCTGTGTTTCTAAATGTTTGGCATAGGGTGTCCAGCACTGCAGCTTGCTGATCGTTGAGTGGAGCTGGTTCTTAGCATTGACTCGCAGATCTCTGTGAGTGCTTTTGCTGTTTGATATTACATGGAGCTGGGAGGTCTGTGGTGGACCAATATCCTGAACTTGGCTCTCCCACCTTAGAGATACAGGCCTGACACCCAGCCAGAGCACCAAGACCCTGTCAGCCACATGGCTCAGAAGAAAATGGAGAAAAAAAGAAAGAAAGAAAGAGAAAGTTATTAAAATAAAACATAAAAAACAATTAAAAAAAAATTTTTTAAGAAATTTAAAAAAGAAAGAAGAGAGCAATCCAACCAAAAATCAAATCCACCAATGATGACAAGTGCTAAAAACTATACAAAAAAAAAAAAAAAGGACAGACAGAACCCCAGGACAAATGGTAAAAGCAAAGCTATACAGACAAAATCACACAAAGAAGCATACACATACACACTCACAAAAAGAGAAAAAGGAAAAAATATATATATATCATTGCTCCCAAAGTCCACCACCTCAATTTTGGGATGATTCATTGTCTATTCAGGTATTCCGCAGATGCAGGGTACATCAAGTTGATTGTGGAGACTTAATCCACTGCTCCTGAGGCTGCTGGGAGAGATTTCCCTTTCTCTTCTTTGTTCACACAACTCCCGGCGTGCAGCTTTGGGTTTGGCCCTGCCTCTGCATGTAGGTCACCTGAGGGCGTCTGTTCCCGCCCAGACAGGAAGGTGTTAAAGGAGTAGCTGATTGGGGGGATCACTCAGGCCGCGGGGAGGAAGGGGTACGGATTCGGGGCAAGCCTGTGGAGGCAGAGGTCGGCGTGATGTTGCACCAGCCTGAGGCGTGCAGTGTGTTCTCCTGGGGACGTTTTCCCTGGGTCACGGGACCCTGGCAGTGGCGGGCTGCACGGGCTCCTGGAAGGGGAGGTGTGGACAGTGACCTGTGCTTGCACACAGGCTTCTTGGTGGCAGCAGCCGCCTTAGCGTTTCATGCCCGTCTCTGGGGTCCGCGCTGATAGCCACGGCTCGCGCCTGTCTCTGGAGCTTGTTTAGGCGGTGCTCTGGATCCCCTCTCCTCACACACCCTTTTGGGAGATCTGAGGTCTTCTGCCAGCGTTCAGTACGTGTTCTGTAGGAGTTGTTCCACATGTAGATGCATTTCTGATGTATTTGTGGGGAGGAAGGTGATCTCCACGTCTTACTCCTCTGCCATCTTGAAGGTCTCCCCACCACATTGTTTTTTAACTGAAAAAGTCTCAGAGTTGGAAAGTCTTGAAAGTTGGACTTAGGTAACCAATAGTAATGCCTATTCTTCTCCACTCAATACCAAAGAAATCCTATTTACCTTGGGACCAGAAAAGTCTTTTTTCTCTTTCTCCTACCTGCCCCCATCCCCACACCCTTTATGCACATGGCTGTTGGGTTGCTGGCCATCCCAATTGGTTTACCTAGACAAGGGTGTGGCCAGGGCAGGTCAGGGGCAGAGACAGAGCTGGTGTTGACTGTATAGCAGTTGCCTTTCTCTCTTTCCCACGCTAGGACCATGTTTCTAGCATGTAAGATATGTTGGCTTTTATTCTGATTTCCCAAACCCAACTGGAACATTTGAATATAAATGTCTCTCCCCCTTCTCCAGGTGCCTAGGGGATTATCTGAGGGAGTCAGAAGTAAAATTGACCTTCCCAGGGACACTAGGCTCTCAATTCCTTACTTAATTCTCTCTAGAATAATAAAATATTTGATAGAAGATCTTCTAGGCCAGCATCTTATTTTTGCCAATGAGAAAACTGGACACCAGAGAGGCTGTGAGGTTTTGTCAGATCTCACAGCAGGTCGCCACCCATCTGGAACTTAAATTTGCTTCTCTGGCCTCTCAGGCCAACATTCTGCCCACTCTACTATACTACCTCCTTGACGGATGCTAGCAGAAGAACATTCTGATGAAAAGGACCTTAAGTTTTTACAACAGTTGCCTAAATTTTTTTCTTTAGCATCATGCAGCATTATGAGTTAGATTTTGTACATAAATTTATTACTTATTATTAGTGGATTTGTATCTCATTTTAGACATAAGGAAACTGAGGAGCTGTTTTGCAGCATCTCTCATAGATCTGAAAAATACACCCAAGATGGCTCTTCATAGGGAAAGTGCTCAGTACAGGCTTCCAACAACGGAGGAGTGTGACTCAAGCAAGAGGAATGGCTGCCCATTCATAACAAGCCCAAGGGCATGGCATCCCTTTGGCAGTCCAACTACCCCATATAACCCAGGATCTGGATTGCCAAAGGCATCCATAGGTGATGGTACTAAGACTGCCTGGTGCTAACACCACCCTTTGATCACTCAGTCATATCCAAAAGCATTTATTAAGCATCTGTGTGAGGCTCCCTGCAGGGGCTTCTCTTTGTGTCTCTGGTGTTCACACTTCCCTGCTTCTCTTCTGTGGCTCTTCACCCCTGCCCAAAAACCTCCCCAATGCACATGCATCTCACATCTGGTGTTACCCTTGTCACAGCCAGAGCAGGATCTCTTTTTGGTTCCTTCCCAGATGTTATTCAAAGTCCAGGGCAGAACTTTGGGCATGGATCTAGGCTTTATGCCACTGTAGAATCCACACATTCCCCCCTGCTTTCACAGGATTCTGTGTGAGAAGCAACCTAGCCAGTAGTTGGAGTTTATAGGGATGAAATTTTAGCATCTGTTTTCTTCTTTCAGAATGCAGAGTGAACATTTAGGAGGGTTTTTACAAAAGCAATTTACAGCCAGTAATTGGAAGTGCTGAAGTGTTTTTGTAAGACCAGTGTCTCAGATTACAGGTTTATGATTTGCCTAAAAATAAATCATTTATTTTAGGCTTAGACTTTAGAAAGAAGAAAAGTCTTAGAATGATTTTCTTCAAGTTTCCCATGATGTTCTTTACATCAGGAAGGGAGAAGGAAGAATGCAAGATGGAGTTTCTAGAGAGAAGGGGAATCCAACACTATTTTCCCTCTGATCATTTATGAGATTACATTTTCCTAGTCATATACACTATTTCCATTTTACCACTCAGACAATTTACTATGTTTAAAGTTACATTTTTTTTTTTTTGTAATGCTTTGGTCAAATATACATATTATGTGTATCCGTGGAAGTTCCACCTCACATATTCAGCTCTTAGTATGGATGTTGTATTTGTGTCCTCGTTGCCATGGTGACTAGCAAAGGTTAAAACCAAAGTCTCAAAAAACAGGGTGGCTGTGCAATAAAATATCATAAATATGTGTGTGCTTCTTAAAATATTCTTCTCAAATATGGATGAAAAAAATCTTTGATCCACTGTCTTAAAATTAATTTTCCATCTCTAGCATGCAGGTTATTATCTGAAAAGACTATTTTCAAAACAATTTCTTACAATTCACTCCCTTTCTCTCCCAACTGTAATCTAATGGCCTTTTATCTCAAAAGACAGACTATGTAAATTATGAAAAGTGCTTTGGGTTTTTGGTATGGATGAGAAATGGCAATGAGAATGAAGGGGAATGGAGCTGTTTTCTGACTGAAACACACTGTCTTTTTCAAATCTCCCCCTTTAAATCTATTTATACAGGAATAATAAAATATTTTTCCCAGTTTGTTTAAGAACTTGGGCAACACTTGACAGTGCCAAGATGTTAAACATTTACCAGCTGTAAGAATGCAAACTCTTCTTTTTGTTGGCTGATGGTCCTCGGGTCCTTGACTGACCCTTTTTATTTCCTCATACATTTTAACTATCCAGTGGGATGGATTTTAAGGGTTTAGCCTCAAAAGTAACACTAAATAGGAGTAGAGGATATAATTCCTGAAAGGCCTGGATCCGTTGCAGTACTGGATAAAAGAGCGTTTCTCATATCCACATGTCTTTCCTATTATATTTCCAAATGCAAAGGGACGATGGGTGAAAAACACCCTTTGAGACATTTCCCCATGCCCGTTGCCCATTTCATCAGGATACCAGAAAGAGGATTAATATATCCCTTGGTCTATAATCCCTGGCTTAATTTGTAATCTCCAACCTAAATTCTAAGATTCACCTAAGTTCGCCACAACCCTTTCTTTATTTCAAGATATTTCCATGTATAACATATGATAAAAATAAAATAATAGCAATGTATTTCACAGTTTATTTCCTACCTTTGATACCATCTCATATTTAATATCTAACAATCAAAATTATCTCAAACTCAATAACCTGGCCCTTCTTCTGCCATCTGGTGGAGAAATAGGGAAGCAGTGAAATTAAGTAATGAATGGAGAGTTTCTTCACTGAATCCATAAAAGCATCAGTCAGCAAATATTTATGGAGCTGTTATTATTATGCATTATTTTTATTCAAATAGTACTCATCGAGGGAGGTACTTGGTACCGTTAAGCTCAATACACTTCAAATTAGCCAAACTCAGTCCTTGGCCCAGGAAGGACTGTGAAATATTACACATTTAAAAGCTCTCTGACAGTGTAGTATTTTCCAGCAATCAATTCAACACATAGGACAAGGCAGAGACTCTTTAAGACACTGAGGTTACCACTTAGCTAATTTTAATAGTAATTTACTTTGTAATGATATTCTGACCCTAAGATGCTCATGCTTTTCTGAGCATTTTCTAAAGAGAGAAAAAAAAAGAGGGGGAGAAAAGGGGGATGGCAGGGGTAGGTGGGGTGGAGAAACTCTTTTATGCCTTATGAAGCAAAAAATAAGGTTTGGCAACATTTTTCAGTAAGCCATTTAAGAGTGCCTGAAAGAGGAAAAAGATGAGAAAAAATAACATCTCTGTGAACTGTCTGCATTTTTCTCCATTCCTAATTTGCTGGCTATGGAGAGTAGAGATGTGATAGTAGAGATGTGATAGTAATCATACTAACTGGCACAGATTGGAAGGAAGTGACAGCCTCCTCAAATAACTTGAACAAAATGATGCTACAAGCCTGTTGAACTGCCCCCACGTATAGTCAAATCTGAATTCCCTTCTTCCTACCAAAATCCACAGAAAAGAGGCAGCCATAAATCATGTAGGAGATACTGTGGTTGTTATTAAATGTCCTGTACATTTCAAGGAAATGTGGCTCTTTATGCCATGGATTCTGGAGGAATCCACTCAAGAGAGAAGGATCATGCCAATTTATGTTGAAAGGGGCTGTTGGCTTGGTCTGTTACCATATGCTCTTTGGCTTTAAAGGACATTGAAATCTAAGGAAGGTCCTTCATAGTGTTCCAAGTCATTACTATAGCATTGAGGAAAAAGTAGTGCTGCTGTAACTAACATAGTCAACTCAGATGGTCTTAGCCAGGGATGTGGAGCACAGTAATCTCCAACTCCTGCTTCCTGCCTCCTCCACTCAGCATCCTCTTGGACCAAACCTAGGATGAGCAGTCTGCCAGAAATATCAAGTTATGTCAATCTAATATCAAGTTATGTCAATCTAAACTCATCTTTCATTGAAATTGTTTCTATAGTGTAAGTACATTGTATCTTGATAACAGCAAAATATCCCCAAACCTTCCTTATGACAAAGATGAAGGAGAAAAATGAGCTGAATCCAAACACATTTGGATTAATACACATTGAGAGATAGATACCAAAAGAAGGATGTTTCTGGAAGAAAGCTAAAATATTCTGTCCTTTTTTACATTTTAATCAAAGCCTGAAAAATATAGAAGGTATGCCTTTCAAGTTTGTCCAATAAACATTTAACTGAGTATGCTCTAGACACCAGGCCACGTGCCAGGATTTGGGGAGAAGGGTGATGCAGAAAGGCTGACCTCTGGAAGACTAGTCAGACTCATTGATTATGCTGTTGGTAGAAAGCTGGGAGAACTAAAGATTGGATGACATCATCACAAGCAAAAGCCATGTGACCCTCATTAGGCTAAATTTAGCAGGAGTATATGTGAAATTCTGGACTAAGGATCAAAATATATAATAAGCTAGCAAGGCTGTTACAGAATGGGAAGACAAGGCTTAGCAACTGCTTCATGAAAAAGACTTAATGGTTTGAGGTGAGCAATATAGAGTGACAATGTGATGTAGCTCCCCCTAAAGCCAATACAATGTTGGGGCGCATCATATAAAGATCCGGAAAAAGTTGGCAACTACCCCCTTCTATTCTGTGATGGTTCTACTGATTTCAGAGTATCCTGCACTGGATACTCTGGATACTGCATATTAGTGGGCTATAGACAAACAAGAGATCCACTGAGATGGTGATGGACTAGAAACTAGAAACTACTCACCAGCAAATGTTTATTGAGCGCCTACTTTGTTTCAGTCACTGATTCTGGTGCTGGGTACAAATGGTGGACGAAACACTCAAGGTGCCTGTTCACACGGAGGTGACTGATTTAATAAAACAGAAGATAAACAAATAGTTGAAAAGATAACTTTACATACTGGTAAGTACTACTATAAAAGCCATCCAAACCATGTCCCGTGAAGCACATTGGAAGGGAACTAGAGACACGATGTTTAGATTGGAAAGGGGAAGATGAAAGAGATATGCAAATGCTTTATTAAAATGTAGAAGGGATTTTCTGTAAGAGAAAGACTAAATATATTCTGTAGGAATCTGATGAACAGAATCAAGGCCAGTGAGATCTGAAGGCAGAATCAATTCAGCATAAGATTAAACTCCTATGAATCTGGTCACTCCAAAGGAGAGAGAGCCTCCATCAGAAGAAGAAATGTTCTTCACCAATCCACTTGCCAAAGCAGAAACTTCTCAACCCCTGCTTGTGCAGGAGTTGGAGGTTCATGACTGGAGGGTCCAACCTCTGTGTCCCCCCAGTACTTTGTAGGTGCCTCTGTTAGTGCTTTTCCCTCAGCCCACTTCTGTAAGTCCTGAGCAGCTTCATTACTGTCACTGAAACCATCATCTATAGCCTCAACTCAAGGTCTCACCATTTTTACCTGGTATCTTATTCAGGAAACATTCAGTGGCAAGTGACAAAAAGCTAACTCAAGCTTGCTCAAGCAAAAAGGAATCTTTTGGTGTATGTAAATGGAAAGTGCACTGGTATACTGGTTTCAACACAGCTGGATCTAGGTCCTAGATTCTAGGGGGCTCAAACAATATCAATAAATCTCTGTTTCCCCATCTTTTAGTGTATTTTCCTCTAAGTGGCTTAATGATCAAAGTGCCCTTTCTATATCACAGGAGAGGTGGTTTCTGGAAACCAAAGGCTACAACCTTTCACCTGAAAGAAAAGAAAGGAAGGGAGGAAAGAAGGGAGGGAGGGAGGGAGGAAGGAAGGAAGGGAGGGAGGGAGAAAGAAAGAATCGTACATCCAGGAGTCCATATGTGAAGTTTCATGAAAGAAGTCTGATTGGTGCTGCTTGGATTATGTGCTTACCCCTGGACCAGTCACAGTGAACCAGGGCTAGGGTACTATAATGGGCTGGGTTTGGGTCTTATGTCCATTAGTGTGAGGGTGGGCCAGGGGTTGATAACAGGGCAATTCTCTTTCAAAAAGCAGATGCTAGACAGACAAAAACAAAACAAAACAAAACACCTTAAATGTCTTCTATAGTCACACTGTTCCAATAACTCCCTAATTGCCCCCATTTTTTCTCCAGTTTATGCTTTTCTTTGCTAGAAGAATAGTCTTCCTAAATAGCAATTATAAATTCTCTTCCTTCCCTCCTTGAAACCTTACGTAGCTCCTATTTGCCTGCAAAATAAAGCCAAAACTCATTACAATCTGGACCTACCTACATCTGTCTTATTTCTCCCCCAGATTGCTCTCAAGGCCATAGTTCTAGCCATTCTGAATTGCTTGCAATTCCCCAAACATTCAAGATCATTCCATGCCTTCAGTCTTTACTCACATTGTCCCCTCTGTCAACCTCCCCCAATCCCACTAATTTCCTTTTGAGAGGTATCCCAAATATCACTGCCTCTCCAAGCCTGTCCTGCTCTCCCTCAGGTAGAATTTATCCACGTGGACCTTGTGCATGCCTCTGTCTCTTTAGCTTGCACATTTGCTTACATGCCACATCCCACTTGATAACCTGTGGGCTCCTTAGAGCAAATGTATTGAGCCTTATTCATCCTTATGTCCTGGTAATTGCCTGGCAGATAATGGTACCCAATAAACACTTTTAAAACAGAACAAAAAGGGGGGGAGGAAAAAAGGAATTAAAAAAAGAGAAGGAAAATGACAGATTCCTCAGGGCCTGTTTTTTCCTCCAAGATAATAAATACATTTTGAAAATTGTACTCTGGTTAAATGTCCCGACTTTTTTGTCTAAATTGAGAAAAGAATCATAGTGAGAATTTCAGGCTCAGTCATGGCGGAAGTAAATGCAGGGAACATGGGAAGAGGGGACAGAAGGTCTTCATCGTGTCCTTTTTATATGTGGACTGGGGTAGACCAGCCACTTATCCCACCCATACAAAGGGTGAGCCCTGCACAGGTGTAGGAGATCCTCCTCAGTGATGCACTGGGGCTGCCCCATTTCTGGCTCACTTCCAACTGGATAGTCATGTGGAGAAATGGAAGTGAATGGAGAATTTAAAAGATGACCTAATTCTCTGCTGAAATCATTTCCAATCATAAGTCTGAGTGTATTTTAATTATACCTGGACACAGAGGCCCTCATCCAGACATAACTGAAGTCCCAAGTGGACTGTCACTGAGGCTGTAAAGATTTTCTAAGCTTGTGGTTATCTCAAGGGCCTGACATCACACTGATGATTAAGCAACAGTGTGGAGGCACAGCTGCACATTACCATGGCAACCTGCACTGGGCTGGCCTGCAGAGCTTGGTAACAAGAGCATTTTATTATGGGTCATTAAGGGTAAACGGCTTCATTTGCATTATTTCCTGTAAAATTCTATTATTTCAGGTGTTATACTCCATCTTCATCTATGTGGCTCTTGTAGAAGAAATAGTAAATGTGGGTTACTAGGTAGAGGAACAATAACAAGCTTCAGGTAAACTGTAAACCACAGTGTTTTGTAGATGCGAAAAGCATTTTGCTGTAGGGCTGTGTGGTAAAGAGGCATCCAGTGTTCTCTGAAGACAGAGAATTCTTATTCTGAAAAGAGAAAGGTTTTTCTTTTTATTGTCTGTTCCCTCTGGCCTGAGTCATGCTTTAGACTGTCACTGATACTGATTCCTGGGTCCTGTAATCTGCTAAACAAGTATTGACAAATCTGGCTCTGCTGGTCTTTTTTCTTTAAATTTTATTGTAATGTGGTAAGAACACTTAATGGGAGATGTACCCTGTTAACAAATGTTTACGTGTACAATACAGCATGTTGACTACAGGTACAATGTTGGACAGATCTCTAGAACTTATTCCTCTCATTTAACTGAAACTTTAAGCCCGTTGATGAATAACTCCCCATTTCCTCCTGCCTCCACCCCTGGCAACCACCATTCATTCCTCTCTTTGATTCTATCAATTTGACTGTTCTATAAGTAGAATCATGCAGTGTTTGTCTTTCTGTGATTTGGCCTTTCTTATCCTCTTCAGCTGCTGAATTTCAATATCTTATACCCCAGAGTAACCTTTCTTTGCCCAGATGTACCAAATCCAGGAACCCGTAGCTTCTATCAGCACCTAAGAACTTAAAGCTCTAGAAAGCAATGAGCCCCTCTTTTGTGTATCTGTGTACGGGAGTAGGGAAATCGGTTGTTCGACCCTAGCCAGCGTCTTTCTGATAGCCCAGGCCCCTGGCCCCACCACGGGCTGACCTGGCGCTGATTGACAGTGATTGCCTCTGAGCTGTGACAGCACTAAGTCTACTCGGGGAACGGAGCTTAGAAGGTCATTCGTTCACTCACAGCTCCTATAATTAAGGATATCAATAATTAAGGATATCAATTCTACAAGGCAGAACCACGAATGCCGCAGAATATGCTCTTACCTCCAAGTCCCTGTGACCTAACGAGAGTCCATTTAGGCTTTTCTGAATGCTCACAAGTCCTCTCATGATCAAGAAGACTCTGGGCTCTTGCAACCCAGGATGACAGCTGAGAACTAGAGATAAACAGCAAAGGGTCTAATCCTTACATTTTCCGAGTTTTTAAAAAAAATTTAATTAATTTTTTTATTTGGCTGTGTCTGGTCTTTGTTGCTGCGCGTGGGCTTTTCTCTAGTTGTGGTGAGCGGCAGCTACTCTTCGTTGTGGTGCAGTGGCTTCTCTTGCTGCAGAGCATGGGGTCTAGGCACGAGGGCTTCAGTAGTTGTGGCTCGCCGGCTCTAGAGCACAGGCTCAGTAGTTGTGGCGCACGGGCTTAGCTGCTCCGCGGCATGTGGGATCTTCCCGGACCAGGGCTCGAACCCGTGTTCCCTGCATTGGCAGGCGGATTCTTAACCACTGCACCACCAGGGGAGCCCTTTCTGAGTTAATTTAGTACAGCCAGGAACATGAGAAATGCTTCGCTGTTCAGAAAACTGCTTTCTTAAATGAGTGGAACAATGGACATGTCATTGAATTAGTGCACGATTTCACTGGCATTTTCCACCATCCTCCCAGGATGGCAGTAGCTGACTTCAGATGACCCAAGGCAGAGACGGGGTCAGCAAGTGGGTGATTGTCAATGCTTCGCTTTGTAAAGAAGATGGTACAGAGTTGCTGGCTCATATTAAAAACAAAAAATTTAAAACCTGTTCCTTAATGTTCACCAGAACTCTTAGAGCTAGAAAAAGTAGATTTTGTTTGTGTGTGGCAAAGTCCAATCTTTTAATTCTAGAATTAAAGTATCTCTATTATAAACAGTTCAAGTTCTTCCATTAGAGTTGAGTGACACAAGGCAGGAGGCTGGTGAATTAAGACAATCTGGTGAATGTTCCAGGGTGTAGTTCCCGGTGTGATGGAGGGACCAGAGAGGCAAGTTGGGTGCAAACTTCCTCTTGAGGTGTGAGCCAACACATAGAACCTCCAGCATGCTTTCAAGCCCAGAAGATACTTCTTGAGGGTTATGACAAAAAGATTATATTACAAGTTGCTTTTCTTGCCCCAGAAAATGGGATCAATCTAGATTAGATTTGGAAAATTAGGCTATACTACAGATATACAATATCAGGTATGTAAACACATTCTATATGTAGAACAGAGGTGACTATGAGTGTTAACTGATATTTTTATACCAGCGGTAACTTAATTCTAAAAGGGTCACAGCTATCTGACACATCAAACACCCCTTTAAGAGCATTTCAATTCAGAAAATGTCCTATTTGAGGAGGTGAATTTTCCTGTTCCCTAAATCAATAAGCATGCAACTAATTAGAGTTAAAAGGGGCAAATCTCTGAGGACAGGGGTTTCACGGGAAACTCCCAACAGCCGGATTAAAAGATTGGATTTAATCACAAATTATTGTCCCCAATCCCCTCCTTCAGCTCTGGTATATTTACAGTGAACTCTCCTAAAGGTTTTACATATGAAGAACTGTTTCTCTTAGATAAAGATAACTGAATAAGAATGATGTTTATACATAAAATTAATCCTTTGTAACCTACATTTTCAATGTCTTTTATCTAGAATACATGGGAAATTATTGTATAAGCTACTAACATAAAATGTGTATATTTAAATATTATAAACAGAACATATACAGATCAGATTTGAGGGATGCAAATATATTAGACAAATATTGACAAAGATCAAAGGAGAGCAAAATATTTAAATAAAACTCAATTTCATAAATTGGAAAGGTTTTTAAAATTTAGTGATGATGTTTACCTCTAAATGTCCTCTTCCATTATGTATTCCTGGCTTCTAAATAGTATTAGAATCATAGTGACATGCTTTACCAAAAATAACAGTGGATTAATATAATAGTTTGAGCAAAATCAACTAATTTAATTAAATTATCCATTACATCCTAAACTATTAAAAAGTAAAATAACCCTACTGTGAATTAAAGGACTGAGCTGCCTGTGGACATTTCTCAAAGATTCCTAACTTTCACATTAGTTCCCTTATTACTTCTGAAGAAAATCATTACGACCCCTTTTACAGGTCTGTCTGTCCTTAGTTCCTGAAGAAATAAGCAGGAAAAGTTGTCATACTTGTTGTTTGGCACTAGACCTACAAAAAAGCAAAAAGTGCTATTGAAAATAAAAGGTTTAGTTATTTCAATCTTTTGACATAGACAGTTTGAGTGATATTTTATTATTTTGTTTTAAAGGCATATCCATTTATGAGTGTAAATTTAAACTAACACTTGAACCCTGTTTGACATTTCTTTTTGCACTGACTGCTTACTTCAAAACTCCTGATTCTATACTTCTTGCTAATATATGTGTCTAAATTATATGTGACCTTACTGTGAGACCTTGCATTCTTTGATTGGATGAAATGGTCACAAGTGTCCACTTATAACACATCCTTATAGGCTACTTGGGAATCAGCAATAGTCAGGCTTAAAGAGACCATTTAAGTCATGGCTATCTCCAGTGTTGATTAACAAAGAGGTCTATAATTAGAATTTCGAGAGCTATCTTTTCAGAGTTAACATTTTGCATTGTTCGTATAGAACCTAAATCTCAAGAGTTTTATGGACCTCACAGACATCATCTAATGATTTTCTGCAGCATCTTGATAGTGTAGTGGGAGGCTGACATCCTGGCTCTGGAGCACTGATGGCAATGCTAAGCCATTGTAGTAAGTGTTGTATTTCTTCATGATCTAAACTATTCTATAGTTGATCTTTAAAATATTAAATAAAAATGTTTCTTAACCAGAATAATCAATTAAATGTCCTTCCTGGAAGTTTTATACGATGCTTCCAGGTTGCTAGAGATTAAATTTAACAATGATGAAATCTCTTAAAAAGTTTCAGAAATCCAGGCCACAAAACTTTCATTGAGTTGACCCTTTATTTTCTCTACAATTGCTTAGTGGAAAATGGCTTTTGAGAGCTCTAGCAGAGATGGCACAAAAGCTGCTTCTTTTTTTTTTTTTTTTTTAACATCTTTATTGGAGTATAATTGTTTTACAATAGTGTGTTAGTTTTCCCTCTACAACAAACTAAATCAGTTATACATACACACATGCTCCCACATCTCCCTCTTGCATCACCCTCTCTCCCACCCTCCCTATCCCACCCCCCCAGGCGGTCACAAAGCACAGAGGTGATCTCCCTGTGCTATGCAGCAGCTTCCCACCAGCTATCTAATTTACATTTGATAGTGTATATATGTCCCTGCCACTCTCTCACTTCGTCACAGCCCACCCCTCCCCCTCCCCATATCCTCAAGTCCATGCTCGAGTAAGTCTGTGTTTTATTCCCGTCCTACCACTAATCTCTTCATGACATTTTTTTCCCTTAGAGTCCATATATATGTGTTAGCATACAGTATTTGTTTTTCTCTTTCTGACTTACTTCACTCTGTATGACAGACTCCAGGTCCATCCACCTCATTATAAATAACTCAGTTTCATTTCTTTTTATGGCTGAGTAATATTCCATTGTATATATGTGCCACATCTTCTTTATCCATTCATCTGTTGATGGACACTTAGGTTGCTTCCATGTCCTGGCTATTGTAAATAGAGCTGCAATGAACATTTTGGTACATGAGTCTTTCTGAATTATGGTTTTCTCAGGGTATATGCCCAGTAGTGGGATTGCTGGGTCATATGGTAGTTCTATTTGTAGTTTTTTAAGGAACCTCCATACTGTTCTCCATAGCGGCTGTATCAATTTACATTCCCACCAGCAGTGCAAGAGGGTTCCCTTTTCTCCACACCCTCTCCAGCATTTATTGTTTCTAGAGTTTTTGATGATGGCCAATCTGACCGGTGTGAGATGATATCTCATTGTAGTTTTGATTTGCATTTCTCTAATGATTAATGAGGTTGAGCATTCTTTCATGTGTTTGTTAGCAATCTGTATATCTTCTTTGGAGAAATGTCTATTTAGTTCTTCTGCCCATTTTTGGATTGGGTTGTTTGTTTTTTTGTTATTGAGCTGCATGAGTTGCTTATAAATAAAAGCTGCTTCTGATCAATGAAAGAACAAGGGAAAAGATGAGCAGTGTTACACCACTGGCATCACTGAATAATATAATGCTTTAGATTTTCACTTTTCTATTAAGTATGTTCAGTATACTATGCAGAGAAAGAAGTAGAAACTTCAACCCAACTTGGAAGCCACAGTGAAGAGTACTGTCTATTGATAATCTCATATGAACCCTCAAAAGCTAGAAAAAAAAGGAAATTTAG
Organism: Kogia breviceps; assembly: GCF_026419965.1. Taxonomy (NCBI): domain Eukaryota; kingdom Metazoa; phylum Chordata; class Mammalia; order Artiodactyla; family Physeteridae; genus Kogia; species Kogia breviceps. Next base: position 23,269,552 of record NC_081325.1, read on the forward strand.
GGGATGGGATGGGAGAGGAAATGAAGTTTGTCTCAGATGAACTTTGAGATTCATGGCTCCAGAAATAGAAAAAGAATTGAATAGTAATGATAGAGGACATATTTAATACTTTCTATCTCTTGGAAATTTACTAATACCCTTTGTAATAATCCTTATGTTTCCACTAAGAAGAATCTTAATTAAAGAGTTCCACATGGACTTCATTTCTTTATGTAGAACAATGATTCTTTATGTTTTGGGAGTTATGAACCTCTCTTTTCATCTAATTTGATGAAAGTATGGACCATCTTTCATTCAAAATGCACATAATGCACCATTTTCCATAAAATTCCAAGGGTTCAAAAATCTAAAACCCAAGAACTTAGACTAGAAAGGTCAAATTGATAGGATATGTAGCAACTCAATCTAAATTTCCTCTATAATCTCTTCATAAAGTTTTCTAAGAAACATCTGGACATTTACCACTTTTGCAGGTGTTCACATATTATAAAGAATGAAAACAAATCATCCTACTTCAGGCCAAGTCCAATCTTGACATGATTAGATTGTGTTTATTTTACTGGAGCTGCCATTGAATTCTGCAAATTGCAGACATCATAATGACACTTTCAGAAACTAGTACCAAAGGATGCAAAAAATATCTGATTACCAAGGAGAAGGCTGGTGATGCCTTGTGCTTGTGGAAGGGAGGTGACATTAATCAGGGGCTATCTCAAACTAATAGATGAGAACTGAGAGCTCATCAAAGCTTATAGCTTTTTGAAAAATAAATGTAGAAAAGTGCACCAGTGGTATAGTTAGCACTCAATTAAAATATTCTTGTCTAACTCCCATGTCAGGTACATCATTAAGGATTAATGCAATCATGTCTTGAGAGCAAATAGAAATGTTATTTCCCAGGTACATTTAATCCAGTTGAGAAGATTTGTTAAGCAGTGAGATTAGTTTCTTGTGCCTTGGGTTGCTCTAGAGAGAAACATTTATCCACTTGGAAAATCTTTAGACCCCAAAGCTGTACCTACTGTCCACCTGAATGCTCATCCCTGTTCCATACCAAGGATGAGACGGCGACATTAGATTCTGCTCATTTAGCACAGATACGACTAATGAAGGATGTCATTTTGTATATTCAGACATTTTTAGTTGCTATTATGTGCATGATATTATTTATAGCAATATGAAAATTTTAAGGTAAAAGATAACAAGAGGGCTTCCCTGGTGGCGCAGTGGTTGAGAGTCCGCCTGCCGATGCAGGGGATGCGGGTTCGTGCCCCAGTCCGGGAGGATCCCGCGTGCCGCGGAGCGGCTGGGCCCGTGAGCCATGGCCGCTGAGCCTGTGCGTCCGGAGCCTGTGCTCCGCAACGGGAGAGACCACAGCAGTGAGAAGACCGCGTACCGCAAAAAAAAAAAAAAAAAAAAAAAAAAAAAGATAACAAGAGGCAGGAAGGTATTGTGAGGAAGCCTGAAATAGGAAATCAGAAAGACTGGGTTTGATCACTGGCTCTTCTACTTAGTAACTATGTCAAGTTGTACAGTCTCTCTGGGCTTCAATTTCTTCCCATGTAAAGTGAACATATAATGCTTATCTGTTAGGGATTTTCTGGGTTTTCACATCAGTCATCATAGTGAGGTATGTTTTTCTCTACATTCTGAATACACTTTAAATATAATTTTTATAATCCTTAAAGTAATTTATGTATACAGTTTAAAAAGTCAAATATTACTGCAAGACTCAAAACAACAATAATGAAAAAAGCAGCAGTTTCTTTCCAGATTCCTGCCTCCCAGGGACAACTACTATTAACTCTTTTTAATTGTTTATGTCCATTTTTATAATATGTTTGTATCTCTTTCTGGATGTTTTCTCACACTTAGATATTATATATTGAATTCTTACATTGAAAGATTAGAATTTACTTTTCTTGTCCCACCCTCCAAACACACACTTTCCCCTCATTCATCCTCCCAATGTAGTTTACCACAGTTTGTGATTACATAAGGATTCAGTGTTTATGTTATTATGGCAATAAACATCTCCAGAGCTGAGCCGTGTAATTTACTATGATTGCATTCCTTTCTTAGGTAACTCCCCCATACCACCACTTGTTATTTTTATGTTTTGTATTTATTCTGTTTTCTATTTGCTTTTCATTAATTCTTTTGGCAAGTCTCCACCTGAACTACAAAGAGTCGTTTGACATGATCAAATGTATCAGGTGATATCAGTTTCAATTTCTTCTTCCCACAACCTTCTCGAAGTCCCTTGCCTTCCTGTTCCAATCTTAACTCTTTCTAGGACTCTTAAGGATTTGCCCTTAGCAGCAGACGGGGAATTCCCTTTGCTTCTCTCCTGTGATAGAGCCTGTGTTTCCTGAGTCCCTCTTCCTTCCTTCCTTCTCCCCTTTCTCCTTCCCTTCCTTCCTTCCTTCCCTCCTTGCTTCCTTCCTTCCTTCTTCTTAATTTACATAGAACACATTATTTTGTTGCTTCCTAAGAAATTGTGTGTGGCAAGTCAATTTTTGAGACTGACTACATCTGAAAATACTTAATTGAGCATTTGGTTGGGTATAGAAATCTAGGTCAGAAATTCGTTTCTTGGAGAACAGAAGGCATTGTTCTATTGTCTTCTAGCTTTCAGTGTTGTTCTTGAGAAGACTGATGCCACTCTAATTCCTAATCTATATTGTGTTACCTGTTTTTTCTTCTTGGAAACTTATAATATATGTTTTATTGTTCATGGACGTTGTAAAATTTCAGGATTATCATGAGCTTTGTTTTATCTTTCATTTTGTTATGCTGCTGTGCACTTGAAGGGCCCTTTTGTCCAAATTCTTATGTTCTCCAGGGAAATTTTCTTGCATTATTTCTGTAATAATTCCTCCCTTCTGTTTTCCATTCCCTTTTCTAAGAACATTTCAAACAGTCTTCCTATTTTTGGTCTGATCCTGCACTTAACCATTGGAGAAACTTGGTGTCTCCAAATCCTAATTCCTGGAAAGGAAAGGTGACTTCACAAGGTTTCCTCATACTGGGAAGTCGGCCACTGTCAGCCATAACCCTGAACTCTCAGCCAGCTTACAAGCATCCAGCTACTGCTCATCACTTACATAATCAAGCAGAACAGGGATTCCCAGTCAACCCTCTCTTTTCTTCTTTCTTTCTACTCACCTTCTTCCTTCTCCCTCTCTTTTCTTCATTTGTCTTCCTCATCCCTTTCCTCTATGACCAGTTGATTCTCCTCTTCTTTCGTCTTCTTCCCCTTTCCCCTTAAACTTCACCATCTATCTGTATTCTAACCCCACTGACTGCAGCCACCATTCAGCTCTATGTTCTCTCACCAGTTCTCTCTATAGGCTCACTTGTCATATCAGGTATGGATACGTACCTAGCATTCTGGAACTGGATGGGTTCCATTTGCAGATAGGAATCAGTCCCAGAGAGGTTGGGCTGATTTGTTAGTGGCAGCACTAGCACTGCAGTCCAGATCTGCTAACTCTGGAGTCATCATTCCTCCCACTACACAACAGTTAAGGAGACCTCAAGGCCAAGAACACAAACCCCTGGGCATCATGCCTACAAAGTTTGAAGTGAAAATTCCCCTGAAAAGGTAGTAAAACATTGTGTTTAACTAAGTTATTAGAAAGTAGTCTGGAAATTCCAAAGACAAAACAAAACCAATGAGAAAAGGTTTCTAGTAATTGTTAACATTCACTGAACACTTATGTGCAATTCATTTTGCATGTGTTACCTTATTTAAGCCATATACTAACTTTATATAATACATACTTTCACAAGCCTTGATTTTGATATGATGAAATGTATGGAAATTAATTTCTTTAGTCATAGAGACATAGGAGGAACTCCTTCACATGTTTTTCAGGGTGTGTGAACCCTGAGAAAATTGTTTCAGGTGCGCGAGGAGATGGGATTCAGAGCACCACCTAAACGAGCTCCAGAGATGGGTGCAGGCCTCAGCTATCAGTGTGGACCCCAGAGACGGGCATGAGATGCTAAGGCCACTGCTGCAGCCACCAAGAAGCCTGTGTGCAAGCACAGGTCACTAACCACACCTCCCCTCCTGGGAGCATGTGCAGCCCGACTCTGCCAGGGTGCCATGATCCAGAGACAACTTCCCCAGGAGAACACACGGCACACCTCAGGCTGTTGCAACGTCATGTTGGCCTCTGCTGCCGCAGGGTCGCCCCAAAATCTGTACCCCTCCCTCCCCCTGGCCTGAGGGAGCCAGAGCCCCCGAATCAGCTGCTCCTTTAACCCCATCCTGTCTGAGCGAAGAACAGATGCCCTCAGGCTACCTACATGCAGAGGCGGGGCCATATCCAAAGCTGAACCCCCAGGAGCTGTGGGAACAAAGAAGAGAAAGGGAAATTTCTCCCAGCAGCCTCAGGAGCAGTGGATTAAGTCTCCACAATCAACTTGAAGTACCTTGCATCTGTGGAATATCTGAATAGACAACAAATCATCCCAAACTTGAGGCAGTGGACTTTGTGTGATTTTTGTCTGTATAGCTTTGCTTTTATCATTTGTCCTAGGGCTCTGCCTGTCTCGGTTTTTTTTGTTTTTTTTTTTTTTTTAGTGTAGTTTTTAGCACTTGTTATCATAGGTGGATTTGTTTTTTGGTTTGGTTGCTCTCTTCTTTCCTTTTTTCTAATTACTTTTTAATTTTTTTATTTTAAATATATTTTTAATTTTTAAATAACTTTTATATTCTGTTTTTTCTTTCTTTCTTCCTTTTATTCTCTCTTTTCTTCTGAGCCATGTGGCTGACAGGGTCTTGGTGCTCCAGCCAGGTGTCAGGGCTGTGCCTCTGAAGTGGAAGACCCAAGTTCAGGACATTGGTCCACAAGAGACCTCCCGGCTCCATGTATTATCAAAAGCAAAAGCTCTCCCAGAGATCTCCATCTCTATGCTAAAACCCAGCTCCACTCAACGACCAGCCAGTTAGAGTGCTGGACACCATATACCAAACAATTAGCAAGACAGGAACACAACCCCACCCATTACCAGAGATGCTGCCTAAAACCATAATAAGGTCATAGACACCCCAAAATACACCATTGAAAATGGATCTACCCACCTGAAAGACAAGACCCAGTCTCATCCGCCAGAGCTCAGGCACTAGTCCCCGTCACCAGGAAGCATAGATAACTAACTGAACCAACCTCACCAAATGGGGGCGCACACGAAAAACAACAGGAACTATGAACCTGCAGCCTGTGAAAAGGAGACCCCCAAAACAGTAAATTAAGCAAAATGACAAGACAGAGAAACACACAGCAGATGAAGGAGCAAGGTAAAAACCCAGCAGACCAAACAAATGAAGAGGATTAGGCAATCTACCTGAAAAAGAATATTGAGTAATGATAGTAAACATGATCCAAAATCTTGGAAATAGAATGGAGAAAATACAAGAAACGTTTAACAAGGACCTAGAAGAACTAAAGAGCAAACAAACAATGATGAACAACACAATAAATGAAATGAAAAATTCTCTGGAAGGAATCAACAGCAGAATAACTGAGGCAGAAGAACAGATAAGTGACCTGGAAGATAAAATAGTGGAAATAACTACCACAGAGCAGAATACAGAAAAAAGACCTAAAGAATGGAGGACAGTCTCAGAGACATCTGGAACAACATTAAATGCAACATTTGAATTAAAGGTGTCCAAGAAGAAGAAGAGAAAAAGAAAGGGACTGAGAAAATATTTGAAGAGATTATAGTTGAAAACTTCCCTAACATGGGTAAGGAAATAATCAAGTCCAGGAAGTGCAAAGAGGATAAATCCAAGGAGAAACACTCCGAGACACATATAAATCAAACTATCAAAAAATAAATACAAAGAAAAAATATTAAAATCAGCAAGGGAAAAACGAAAAAAAAAACATACAAGGGAATCCCCATGAGGTTAACAGCTGATCTTTCAGCAGAAACTCTGCAAGCCAGAAGGCAGTGGCAGGACATATTTAAAGTGATGAAAGGGAAGAACCTACAACCAAGATTACACTACCCAGCAAGGATCTCATTCAGATTCAACAAAGAAATTAAAACCTTTACAGACAAGCAAAAGCTAAGAGAATTCAGCACCACCAAACTAGCTTTACAACAAATGCTAAAGGAACTTCTCTAGGCAGGAAACACAAGAGAAGGAAAAGACCTACAATAGCAAACTCAAAACAATTAAGAAAATGGTAATAGGAACATACATGTCAATAACTACCTTAAATGTAAATGGATTAAATACTCCAACCAAAAGACATAGACTGGCTGAATGGATACTAAAACAAGACATGTATATATGCTGTCTACAAGAGACCCATTTCAGACATAGGGACACATACAGAATGCAAGTGAGAGGATGGAAAAAGATAGTCCATAAAAATGGAAATCAAAAGAAAGCTGGAGTGGGAATTCTCATATCAGACAAAATAGACTTTAAATTAAAGACTATTACAACAGACAAGGAAGGACACTACATAGTGATCAAGGGATCAATCCAAGAAGAAGATATAACAATAGTAAATATTTATGCACCCAACATAAGAACACCTCAATATATAAGGCAAATGCTAACAACCATAAAAGGGGAAATAAATAGTAACACAATCATTGTAAGAGACTATAACACCCCACTTTCACCAATGGACAGATATTCCAAAATGAAAATAAATAAGGAAACACAAGCTTTAAATGATACATTAAACAAATTGGACTTAATTGATATTTATACGACATTCGATCCAAAAACAACAGAATATACCTTCTTCTCAAGTGCTCATGGAAGATTCTACAGGATAGACAATATCTTGGGTCACACATCAAGCCTTGGTAAATTTAAGAAAATTGAAATCATATCAAGTAACTTTTCTGACCACAGTGCTACGAGACTAGATATCAGTTACAAGGAAAAATCTGTAAAAAATACAAACACATGGAAGCTAAACAATACATTACTAAATAAGCAGGAGATCACTGAAGAAATAAAAGAGGAAATAAAAAAATACCTAGAAACAAATGACAGTGAAAACACAGTGACCCAAAACCTATGGGATGCAGCAAAAGCATTTCTAAGGTAGAAGTTTATAGCAATACAATCCTACCTCAAGAAACAAGAAACATCTCAAATAAACAAGCTAACCTTACACCTAAAGCAATTAGAGAAAGAAGAACAAAAAAAACCCTATAGTTAGCAGAAGGAAAGAAATCATAAAGATCAGAACAGAAATAAATGAAAAAGAAGGAAACAATAGCAAAGAGCAATAAAACTAAAAGCTGGTTCTTTGAGAAGATAAACAAAATTGAGAAACCATTAGCCAGATTCATCAAGAGAAAAAGGGAGAAGACTCAACTTAACAGAATTAGAAATGAAAAAGGAGAAGTAACAAGTGACACTGAAGAAATACAAAGGATCATGAGAGATTACTACAAACAAGTCTATGCCAATAAAATGGACAACCTCGAAGAAATGGACAAATTTTTAGAGAAGCACAACCTTCCGAGACTGAACCAGGAAGAAATAGAAACTATAAACAGATCAATCACAAGTGGTGAAATTGAGACTGTGATTAAAAATCTTCCAACAAATAAATGCCCAAGACCAGATGGCTTCACAGGAGAATTCTATCAAACACTTAGAGAATAGCTAGTACCTATCCTTCTTGAACTCTTCCAAAATATAGCAGAGGGAGGAACACTCCCAAACACATTTTACAAAGCCACCATCACCCTGATACCAAAACCAGACAAAGATGTCACAAAGAACAAAGACTACAGGCCAATATCACTGATGAACATATATGCAAAAATCCTCAACAGAATACTAGTAAACAAAATTCAACAGCACATTAAAAGGATCATACTCCATGATCACTTGGGGTTTATCCCAGGAATGCAAGGATTCTTCATTATAAGCAAATCTATCAGTGTAATACACCATATTAACAAATTCAAGGAGAATAACGATATGATCATCTCAATAGATGCAGAAAAAGCTTTCAACAAAATTCAACACCCATTTATGATAAAAACCCTCCAGAAAATAGACATAGAGGGAACTTACCTCAACATAATAAAAGCCATATATGACAAAGCCACAGCCAACATCGTTCTCAGTGGTGAAGAACTGAAACCATTTCCTCTAACATCAGGAACAACACAAGGTTTTCCACTCTCACCTCTATTATTCAACATGGTTTGGAAGTTTTAGCCATAGCAATCACAGAAGAAAAAGAAATAAAAGGAATCCAAACCAGAAAAGAAGAAATAAAGCTCTCACTGTTTGCAGATGACATGATACTATACATAGAGAATCCTAAAGATGCTACCAGAAAACTACTGGAGCAAATCAGTGAATTTGGTAAAGTAGCAGGATACAAAATTAATGCACAGAAATCTCTTGCATTCCTAAACACTAATGATGAAAAATCTGAAATAGAAATTAAGAAAACACTCGCATTTACCATTGCAACAAAAAGGATAAAATACCTGGGAATAAACCTACCTAAGGAGACGAAAGACTTGTACTCAGAAAACTACAAGACACTGATGAAAGAAATTAAAGATGATACAAACAGATGGAGAGATATGCCATGTTCTTGGACTGGAAGAATGAGCATTGCAAAAATGACTATACTACCCAAAGCAATCTACAGATTCAATGTAATCCTTATCAAACTACCAATGGCATTTTTCCAGAAGTAGAACAAAAATTTCACAATTTGTATGGCAACACAAAAGACCCTGAATAGCCAAAGCAATCTTGAGACAGGAAAACAGATCTGAAGGAATGAGGCTCCTGGACTTCAGACTATACTGCAAAGTTACAGTAATCAAGACAGTATGGTAATGGCACAAAAACAGAAATATAGATCAATGGAACAGGATAGAAAGCCCAGAGATAATCCCACACACATATGTTCATCTTATTTTTGATACAGGAGGCAAGAATATACAATGGAGAAAAGACAGCCTCTTCAATAAGTAGTGCTGGGAAAACTGGACAGCTGCATGTAAAAGAATGCAATTAGAACACCACCTAACACCATACACAAAAATAAACTCAAAATAGATTAAAGACCTAAATGTAAGGTCAGGCACTATAAAACTCTTAGAGGAAAATACAGGCAGAACACTCTATGACATAAATCACAGCAAGATCCTTTTTGACCCACCTCCTAGAGAAATGGAAATAAAAACAAAAGTGAACAAATGGGACCTAATGAAACTTCAAAGCTTTTACACAGCAAAGGAAACCATAAACAAGATGAAAAGACAACCCTCAGAATGGGAGAAAATATTTGCAAATGAAGCAAGTGACAATGGATTAATCTCCAAAATTTACAAGCAGCTCGTGTATCTCAATATCAAAAAAACAAACAACCCAATCTAAAAATGGGCAGAAGACCTAAATAGACATTTCTCCAAAGAAGATATACAGATTGGCAACAAACATATGAAAGGATGCTCAACATCACTAATCATTAGAGAAATGCAAATCAAAACTACAATGAGGTATCACCTCACACTAGTCAGAATGGCCATCATCAAAAAATCTAGAAACACTAAATGCTGGAGAGGGTGTGGGGAAAAGGGAACCCTCTTGCACTGTTGGTGGGAATGTAAATTGATACAGCTACTATGGAGAACAATATGGAGGTTCCTTAAAAAACTAAAAATAGAACCACCATACAACCCAGCAATCCCATTACTGGGCATATACCTTGAGAAAACCATAATTCAAAAAGAGTAAAGTACCACAACGTTCATTTCAGCTTTATTTACAATAGCCAGATCATGGAAGCAACCTAAGTGTCCAGTGACAGATGAATGTATAAAGAAGTTGTGGCACATATATACAATGGAATATTACTCAGCCATAAAAAGAAACAAAACTGAGTTATTTATAGTGAGGTGGATGGAGCTAGAGTCTGTCATACAGAATGAAGTAAGTCAGAAAGAGAAAAACAAATACCATATGCTGACATATATATAGAGAATCTAACAAAATAGATGGTTCTGAAGAAACTAGGGGGAGGACAGGAATAAAGATGCAGACTTAGAGAATCGACTTGAGGATACAGGGAGGGGGAAGGTTAAGCTGAAATGAAGTGAGGGTGTGGCATGGACATACATACACTACCAAATGTAAAATAGCTAGCTAGTGGGAAGCAGCCGCATAGCACAGGGAGATCAGTTTATTGCTTTGTGACCACCTAGAGGAGTGGGATAGGGAGTGTGGGAGGGAGACACAAGAGGTTGGAGATATGGGTATATATGTATACATATAGTTGATTCACTTTGTTATACAACAGAAACTCACACAACATTGTAAAGCAATTATACTCTAATAAAGATATTAAAACAAATAAAAATTAAAAATAAAAATATGGATGGTCTCACAGTCTCCTGTAATAACAGTAATGAGCTCTAACTGAGGCCCTAAAGCTCTGGGGGCACTGTGTTAGCCCTTGGCATATATTATAGCTAATTCCTACAACAGTACAGCTTATTAGAAATTATAGCTGATACAGATGAGAAACTAAGATCTCACAGGTTACAGATGACACAGCTGGTTACTATGCAGCTAGGGTTTGAATCCATATCTCTCTGGCTCCAAAGCTTGGATTGTTTTCCCATATGATGATCTAAGTGAGCATTTGTTGTTCCTAGGGTTTAACATTTGCCATCACTTAATAAGTATAGATGCTCAAGGCCAGTCGTATGGGGACTGATTATTTGTGCACTAAATCTGAAATTATTTTGCATCATGTAAACACTGGTGTCTCCTATGGGGGCAGAAGGTCTGCAGACAGCTTTCCTTAATTAGTAAAAACTGGCAGAAACAGGAAAACAGCTAATTAGGATTTTTTTAATTAAAGAAAATTATCAAAAGCAGTTTCATTTTCAGATTAAGCTATTTTATATACATATGGCACAATATATTACAGAATAAAACTTGAAGGAATACACTTAAATATGTGATCTCTTTATCAATCTGTTTGTCACATTTCAATGATTGACAGCCACTGCAAAAAGACCAAGTCTTTCTTTTCCCCTCCCAGGGCACTTTTGATTCATCACACCTACCCGCAGGTCATATTCAGGTCCCAGATCCTTATCCTGTCTGTGGGACCTACAGTAGCTTCGGATGAAATTCCCTCTACTGTTTCTCCTCCTGCCCCTCCTCCTAGAAACCTACAGAGGTTTCATTTTTTCACCTGTTGAGGCTCAGGAATAACATCTCCTTTTCTGAAAAAGAGCTATTGATATTTACCTATCTCTTGGGAAGCTTCAATTTTTTTTTTTCACATTCTGTGATCTGTCTTTTCAAGGCCAGATCATAGGAGCAAAAAATAGAAGAAACCTGGTCAAAATATGTCTCTTTTCTCCAGGGCTTCTCAGCATTGATAGCTTCCTTCCAATCAGGAAAAAGTCCTCTTTGACTCACTAAACTCATGTGATGAACTGTCTCAGCAGTCCCCCTTTAACAATGTTGTACAGTAAGCATAGAACCAGTTATTTACATAACCTGTCAAATTTGTGACTGAAAAAGGGCACTCTTCATATTTTTGTTACTTTAAATATATTTGGGTTCATCAGAATATTTTGGAGGTCTTGCTTCTATTATTCCCTTACACAGTGTTGTCAGTTCCTAGCATCCTCTCTGGTTTATATGAATGTTATGGTCCATGCACGGTATAGAACACTTCCTAGTTACCTTTTTTTTCTTTCCTGATTTCCATTAAACAGAATTACTTATGTTGTTTAGGTTTGTTCCTAACCATGAGAAAATAAAAGTTATGAAGGAAAAAACTCGCCAAGATTCCTAAAAATTGCACCTAGTACCTCCAATCAGTGGCAGAGAACACTTCCGGTCTCCCACTCCCAGGAGGTTTGCTCACCTGAGATGGTCCCAAAGACACTTGTTCATAGAAGAAAATCTAGAAGAGGATGAAGGAACAGCTCTGACTCCAGAGCAGAGTCTGTGGGGTATTGGTGATCCTTCATGTCACCACCTCAAGCCTGTGGCCTCTCGGCTCTGAGCTTGGATCTTCAACTACCTTGCCTCTGTGTCTTGGTCTTAAATATGATCTGTGTCTCTGGGCCTGGCCTGGTCAATCTTTGCAGATAGTTCAAGATGTGAACTGGTTACCACATAACTTTTATTTTACCCCAAGTGTTGGATAAAAGAGGAAGATGAAACTGTGCATACAGTCATGCCCAAACATGAGGTACATATTGGTGAAACATTTAAAGAATGATAAAGTGGCTGGGGAGGAAACTGGGTAGCAGGTAAGCAGTAGTACCAATGAGTTCAACTAACACATAGCAAATTCCTTGATCCAGGCTCAGCAAATAGCAACCACATTCTCCTTCCTCGGGCCAACATTTAAAAGTCAAATATCTTGAACCAGACACCAAGAAAAGAGACAACATTTGTTTCATTTTTTTCATAATCAAATGAGAAGGATTATTAACAGAAAACAGATTAAGCATAAATACCCAACATCATGAGAGATTTTACTTAACACATATATCAGGAACAAAGTAAAAATGTCCTAACAACATCCAACATTTCAAATTAAGATAATTGTGGAAACTGTCAGAAACCAACAACAAACAGATTTTTTATGTTTTTTTTTTATGCATTCCTTTTGCTGTTTGCTCATAAGATCAGATTGCCCCTTTTGGACAACGACAGGGGATGATATTTTAAACTCCAAACTGAACCAGATAAAAGTTGCTGGTGGTTTCTTCCTCTTCAGAGAGTAGATCAGCAGAGTCACTGCCAGGCCTTGGCCTTCTCTGGGTCATTTCCTGACCACCGAGCAAGTCCCGTGGAGGGAGGGACCCAGGGCTACTTTGGCATCTTTGTTTCAGAACATCCAGGGTGCAGTCTTCCATTTGAGTTTCTGGCTGGCAAGTTCCAAGGAATCTGGTCTTTTATCCAATAATCCATTTCAATATTGTCCCAAAGAGTTGTGATAATAGACATAAGTCAGTCAATCAGTTTTGCACCAAGTACAACTTCTCCCCCAATTCTCCTTTCTGAACCAGAGCTCTTTCCAGGAAGCAAGCAATTGCTACTGAGAAATTGTTCACTCCTAACCTGTGAGCAGCATGCAGAAGAATTTCAGTTAAGATGCCAGTCTGGTGATGTTGGTTCAATCATTAGCATATTACATTTTCTGGATTGAATAGCTGAAGGTTACCCAGAAAGATAGGAAAGGAGAGTTGGAACCAGAAACACAGATTAGAGAATTAAATTGTGATCATTTCATTTTCCAAACTACATTCAGAAAGTTTAGAGTTATTTAATCTGGCCCGTGTTAAAGTGTGTATTTCACTATCTGGGAAGAAATGCTTTGCTAAGCAAATTAACAGTATAATAAAATTATCTAGTGCATTTTAACCTACCAAAAAGAATAGGGTATAACTATTTTCTTTTATGTGCTTTATTTCTGTAAAATTTGAATGAGTGAAGGAAAAGATAATATTTTGTTCAATAGTGAAGGTTTTATTTATTTACTTATTTTTTTGAATAGTGATGCATGTAACTTTCTTACATGACAACAAGAGGATGAAACAGTGTTTAGAAAGACAAACAGTACATTTAGTAAGACTCAAAAGACTGCCAGAAGCTTTTGTTTCAACATTTCACTTCTCAGTCTAGCTTTTTTATTTCTATATTAGAAAGTTAATTTTTGTTATATTCAATCAGTATCGATAGAATTATATTATGATAAAATCACATCTAATATGACTAGGAATGACTTATTGAGTCATACTGTGTCCTTGAATCAGCAGTGCTATATCAAACTACTTTTTCTCTGTATTACAGACTATCTTCTTTTTACAGTTCTTTGGATACAATTTTCTTTTAGGGAATCAAAAGCCAAAACAGAATTTTTTCCCAGGTTAAGCATCAGGGCACCTGGTATAGAGACCCAAGATGTGAGGCAAGAGCCAATTTGGGTAGACCAGGAACCTGGTAACAGGTAGGAGCCAAGTAGCTCAATGACCTGACACCAGGAACCCACTGTATCCGGAAGAAGTAATCCAGTTGGTCTCCATTCCTAAGACAGGGTAAGGGCTTTCTTGTATCTGAGCTATCCAAGAAAATACATGGAACAAATATTGGTTGAGAACAGAACAATCTTATAATTTATTGTCCAAAGTGACACACTTTTGAGAGTAAAAGATACTATTAATAATGATACGAAGACAAAAGGTGTAAACTAAGTCTCTTCCAGGCAAAATAGGACCTACAGCCAGCCAGTTAGAAACCACGTAGACCTATACAGTTGTCAGAGCCTAAAAACTTAGAGGCAGAGAGAATCAGCCACCAATACTTTCATTTTATAGGTGGAGCAGCAAAGGTGTAGAGCTGTGAAGATGACTTTCTCAAAGCCTGACAGCAGTTACTGGCAGAATTAGGACTAGAATAGAACTTCCTGCTCCCAGCTCAGCGTTTTTGTAATGAATCACGTATTTTTATAGTGTTTTATTCTCTTCAAAGCATGGTCACAACCTCGTGTAGACCCAAGTCTCCCCAGGCCATCCCATTCCAGAATATAAACTAAGGTCATAGCAAAAACAGCAAACAGTATTTTCCTGGTTATTTCTCTACCTGTGATTTTAGAAATTCCAGTTCTACTTTAAATTCCCACCAAATAATTTTGAGGAGTTTCCTCAGGCAAACTTATGTTTGTTCACGAATAAAATCCTCCCTACATTTTGGAGAATCCACTGTTTCTCTGCATCCACCTTCACACCAGGGTAACACCAATATCACAAGCTGGAGATCTAGAGTCAGAACTGGGTTCCACCGCCTTGCCAGTATTATAGCTTTGAATACAATATTTAACCTCTCTAGGCCTAAAATTCATCTAGGCCTAAATTTTTGTAAAATATGACCTTTGTAGAATTACTTTCTGGAACTATGACTATTAAGTGAAATAACGTACAGTCAATTCTCATTATTCACGACAATTAGAGTCTATAGAGTCACCACAAACACTGAATTAGCAAATACTAAACTGTCATCAGGAGAAGAAATACAGAGTTAGGTTCCTGAGAGCCTCTAGTCACATTTTTGTCAAGTAATCAATACATAATCTTGTCTTATATGTGTTTCTGTTTAAAGATAACTTGTTTAAGATATAGTGTTGATTCATTAATGTTAAACTCATGGCCAATAGCGTTATAACTCATGCTGAAACAAAGCTTATCTAATGTATACTTCTTTTCTCTAAAACAGATCACAGCCTTCTTGTGCTTAGCAATACAAGAGGTACTTTAGCATTACACTTGGGGACCATTTCAAACAGTGAAATCACCAACAAAAAGCACAAAAATGCAAAAAACATGGTACTACATAGACTACAAAAAGGACACTTGTTTACAGTATGAAAGTTGAAACAAGAAGAGAATGTCACCCTGTTTGACCTCAGCTGGGAACACACATGTCAGGGGACTCAAATTTTTCTCTGTTCTGCCCTTGTCCCTGAATGACCGCAAAAGCTCTGTGAGTATTGATTTTGGAGTCATGAATACTCTAGCAAGTAGGCAAATATGGAATTCCACAAAAAGCTTAGCACAGCTCATGACATGGATCCCCCCCTGCAATAAATGTTAACCATTGTTTTTCTGGTATGATCATGCTTAAGAAAAGCCCCCGCCCTGCCAAGGCCTAAGGCACAGGGAGGCCACCACCCAACAATTGCTGGAGACCCCAGTGCTGCCTACTGCTGATGTCAACCAAAGGAAATATTTTCTAGCTCATTGATCGAGCCTTATATCCCAGATAGAAAGTGTTGTGAATTTTTCCCAAGTGGCCCCAATGTCCACCAGATAATGGACCCCTAGTGAGCCCACCTTTCAGGTTCTGTAGGATCAAACACTACTGAATCTTACATGAACATCATGTGGCTCTGACTCCCTTTCCCACTCCTGGGCCCCACTTCTCTGCATTGCATTTGTCCCTCACAAGGTGCTGATGTGTTACATATGCAAACACACGGCACAGCGGAATGAATTAATGACCCAACATCAGACAAATTCTACACACACTTGAACGCTTCCCAGTTTCTCGTACAAAAGATACCCTCAGATTTTCCATTCCCCTCTTCCATTTACTTTTTATTTTGTTTCTCAAGTTCCTCCTTCAGCTCTCTCTGTGGCTTTGCCTATTCTATTCTTGAAGCCTGTTCTTGAAATGGATTTAACTCCTCCTTTGGCTGCCCTCAGGGTTTTCTCTTTCCCTCTCCTCTTTGACTCCTTGATTTCTGGCTATTCACTGTCTCAAATTCCAATTACTCCCTCCCCCAGCAGATCCTCTTCCTGTGGATCTTTCTATAATTGAGCTTGTTGTTCTCCTCTGGCTGTCTTCACTTCCGAGAACAGTCTCCTCCCTGAGCCCTTTCCTCCCCTGTGGCCCTTGGACACAGTTGTTTTCTCTGGGGCAGGCCCAGACTGTCGCCTTTCCTCAGTAGGGGGTGTCTTCTCCCCGCTGTCTCTTCCTGTGTTTTTTTGGAGCCCTAGCCGCATTCTCGGTTTCCCACTTCCCCTTTCTCTCTTATCTCCATCTGAAATCCATCACCCTTGACTCATGCGATTTGTAGGTTTGGATTTGCAGAAACTTGGATTGTCTTAAAATAGGTGGTACTTCAACAGGCTGTGTACCTCCTTTGTAGAACAGCTCAATGTCACATGGATTTGGAGACACTGCAGGTCACATCCTACCCTCTAAATTGCAACTCCACACAGGCCAGCCCATTGTGATTGCCAACCCAGTGTGTGCCTTTGATTTGTCTTCCAAAACCAGCATCATGAAGAGCTGATCCAGTTGCTTACAGTTCTGGAGTTTTAAATATTATACCCAGAAGTTGATTTGCTCTACAAGTTAGCTCTCTGACCCTGCTGCTTCCACTTCCTCTACCCTGCCCCAATTCCACTTACCCAGCCCCCAATTACTGTCCCCAAACAACTCTCACTAGATTGCCAAGGACTTCCCAAACATCAATCTGATGACCTTGCCCATTCTCTTGCGCCTGCCTCCTTGTCTTCTCAGCTCTGTCCAACACTCTTCTTTCTTTCCTTCAACAGACAGTCTTCTGGTATTTCTCCATACCAAGCACTGTTGTAGGTACTCAGGATAGGTGCCCTCATGAAGTTTATATTTGATTTGGGGGCAGAGATCAAACAACATAAATAACCAATTATTATTACATACACACATGAGCAAGTAAATTATCTAGTATATTAAATGGTCCTAGGGAAAACAGAAAAGGGAGAGCAGGTAGACATCACTGAGAAGGGAACAATCAAGCAGAGACTCGAAGGAGGTGAGAGGCAGCCATGTAGACAGCTGAGGAAGGGTACTCCAGGCAGAGAGGGTGGGCAGTGCTAACACCCTAAGGTGGGACCTGCCTGCACGTTCAAAGAATAGCAAGGAAGCCAGTGCACAGGAAAGGAGAAAGTTACGGGGAGGGTCATGGAAGACAAGTCAAAGAGCTGTTAGACCGCAGGCCATCTTGGACCTTGTGAGCCCTGCCTCTCACGTTCCCCCTTGGCCTCCATAAATGCTTTGTGCTGGTTCTCTCTTTAGTTTCTTCCTTTGCTTCCTCCCCCAGGAACCTTATCCTCAGCTGATCCCCTTGGAGTTGGGTTCTCCACATGCTCTTTGATCTTCCTCCTCTGCCTCCTCACCATCCCCACCTTTTCAATCGCATCTACTTCCTTGGCTTCTGAGATATGACTAATTACCAAAACTTTCTCCAAGTTTATACCCGTTTCCAAGGTGCTGTTTTTAACTTGGTGTCTTACCCACATCTCACACTTGATGTGAAATACATCAGCTTTCTCTCACGCCAGTCATTTCTGGGGACTTTCCTATTTCCATTAGTGAAAATTCTACTTCCTTGGCCATTTGTGTATTAAAATTTTGTAATTACCATCATCCCCCTTATCTAATCGTGTCAAGGGGCTGTTAAATCAATCTCCAAAAAGGAAAACCTCACATGAGGATCATACTTTTTTCTAAGAGAAACATAATTTTTACTAGAGTTTGCCAAGGCACTTTTAGACCTTTATAATATTGTTGTATGTGTCTTCTAGAACTCTGAATACCATCAGTATTTTTGTAATGAGTCTAACAAATCAGGAATTGATTTCATTTTATACTAGAATTATTCAAAAGTTTATAATAAAGTGCAATTCCAAGGTGTCAACTAGACAAGGTAGCCATGGTTTTGTAAAAACTGGCAGAATAATAGGATCTAGGTTGCAGCTTCTTTTGGTGCCAGAATACTCAGATCCTTTCCTGGGTCTTCCCTCACATTTGTTTATCATCTTTGGCTGCTTTGCAGCTCCTGCCTGGCACTATAATTCAGTTGTTTATCACAGATTCACTCAGAAAAGAATTCAAGGAATGAGTGAAATTCCTGAAAGTAACCTGTCCACCCTCCAACCTGTTGAAAGATTGCACAGCTTACAAACCTGCATAACTCAGCACTAGTTTCCACTGGCACCATTCAGGTTTTACAAGAGAGTCTCATCGTTCACTGCAAGGCTGTTTTGAGTTATAGGGTACAGGCTGCCTTATTTACTTTTCCTCAGGCATTGTTATTTTCCGTGGCACTTCTTCTGCAATAACAAGACAAGGGGTTACCCCCTGCAGTGCTTATCTCTCCCTCTCTCTCCCTCCCCTTCCCTCCCATCTCTCTCCTGAGAAGCCATTACCCAGCCTGCCTTTAGACAGATGGAGAAAGAGCCAGTAGAAGCACAGCTGATCTCCCCTGACCAGTGAGTGTCATTTCTCCCTCTTAGGGGACAGACCTTCCTGGAGCACATAACATGTTCTCCATTCCTGTTTGTACAACTGCCCACTCTTTTTCCTTTGGCAAGGAAGAGGCATCTCCAGGGAGGAGCTATGCTCCCTGTATGAGGCACAAGCTCTAGCTCTCTTGGCAAGGATCCAAAACCATCATTGGAACAAGATGGTATCAATGGTGGGGTCTTCACGTGGATGCTTGTAAGGAAAGACAGGGTAGAGTGGTCCCAGTCCCATCAGACCAGCCGAAGTGTCCACTTGCAGAGACTGGCCACTCAGCAGACACACCTGAGGGGTTTCTACAGGTCTTAACATTGGGATTTAGGAATCTGATGACAGTTCTGAGACCTGATGGAGAAAGGAAAGGGGTGAGGGTGAGAGAAGAGAAGAGATCAGGGTTTGGGCAGAAATAAGGTTGGAGGGGTTTTCCCACTCCTCCCCAGGCCACTGGGGCCACTGTTGTTGCCCTGGGCCACCACAGATGGGCTTTCACAGCTCACGGGCCTGTCTAGCCTCAGTCTCACAGTGAGACCATGAACTGACGGTGTTATTGACGTTTCTAGTACATTCTTAAAACACTTAGGCCCACGGTACTCTTTGCACATCTGTGTGAAGAGTCCAGTGTATTTGGACTGGGGTCTATAGGTTGGAAACTCTTAGTGAGATTTTGTTAGGGGCTCAGAATTCGAAGTCTAGCGCCTCCCACCGGCTACGTCTGCCATGCAGCCACTCTCTAAGTGCTCCTCCTGCGCCTGTGCCTGAGGACTAAGAAGCTGCTGTAAAGCTGCTGTGAATTCCTGGCTCGGGGAATTCTCCTGAAGCCTCGTGGTCTAAACTCTGACGTCATCACATGTGGGTTCCTCTCATCTTCTGCTCTAGTTTCTACCACAGCGTGAAAGCCCCTTCCTGTGCTATCCCGTTTGGAACTGGTAATTGGGTTCTGAACATATACTACTGGTCTGCAATCCCTTTAGAAAACTGACTCATACAATTTTCTCCAGGCTCCATTCTCTGTTCTCCTGAGTAGGAGGTGCCCAAGACACCAATGACCAGGCAGGGAGTGTAGACACATTGTATGTCCGTAAATATAATGGGATCTGATAATTGGCTGTGTGGTGGGAAAATGTCCAAGGGGAGGAGAACTTGTACACAAAACAGAAATTCATCCACATTCAAGGGGCATGCATTTCATAGTGGCCAAAATCTTGAGAATACACAGCTTAAACATCCTTCATTGGCCTGACATATGGTGGTGCTGACTGAAATTCAGAAAAGCACACTGGCCAATCCAATTAGCCAATACGAACAAATTCGATGAAAAATAATCATATCCTATGAACAACAAATGTATGTTTTATTGTAGACTTTATTTTAAAATGATCTATCTGGTCAATTTGGTCAACACACTTATAAAGTCATTATGCATATGGGCATGTACTGGAAAGATAAATTTGGTTCTTGAGTTTATCACCTGTGCCAAAGAGTATCCTGGGTTGTTTAGCTTGTGTCATTCATCATTGACTAGTTAGCCTTTTCATTGTTCTCCTCTTATGAAGAAGGAGAATGATGTGAAGAGTACAAAGGGAGGAGTTTCTGGAAATGGTGTAAAACTTTGACATAACTTCCTGAACCATCCTCTTGTTCTTGGTGACCTGGTCTGGAGAGTCAAGTGCACACCTGTGCTCAGGAGGCCAGCAGTGCCAAGTGCCCTCAGCCTTGGAGGTGGACGTGTGGGCGCATCCAACTCCCACAGAGCTGAGTCTGAGCTCACTGCCCAGATGGTTGCAATAAAACCTTCCTTTCACATGAAAGAGAAACATTTTAAAACAGCCCTCCTAGGTACAGTACTATCCCAGGCAAAGGTAGGAAATCAAGTCTGAATCACCCATTTAAATCCAAAGCACTATTTTTAATGGATAGTGTCAGTTGTTATTTGACACTCTGTCCTGAAGTCTGGGCCTCTTGGCCAGAGTTCCAGTCATTTGCTGATCATTAATGGAGTGGGTGAGACATGACTTATTAACGAGTTTCGGTTTGAGGCTGTGAGTTGGAGGCATAGTCTTGCTCCTTCTTTGCCAAATGATCAAAGTTCAGCTTCTTAAGCTGTGACCAAGCACGGCTCCCACCCACATTTTCTCATCTCCACCCTTCCCAAAATAGGCAGGGTTTTATCAAAGAGCTTTCTTGTTTGATGCCACTATATGATTATAATTTGGAGAGGGTAGCACTTTGAAATCCAAGATTTTTTAAAAAGGGCTTTTGTTAAAAAATATAAAGCTGGATTTCCCCTAGTGATGTGTTTATATTCACAGATCACCCAGGCTTTCGTGGCCCAACTTTTTATGTATTCCCAGAAATTTGGCAAAATCTTCTGAGAGGAAGCCTCTGAAAAGCTCTCCTTCTGTTTTTAGCATCTCAATTGTCCTCAGGCTATTCAGCAAGATCCTAGAACCTGGGGACCAAGGAATGGGCCAGAAAGGTGGCAAACATCCTCAGTTCTCACAGCAGGGGTCAGGATTCAGGACCCCCTGGGGTGCAAGGTAGGAGATGGGTCTTTCAGCCTCTCTCCCTGAGGTGAGTTTACTGTCCTGGGCTGGCTGTCGTTTATGAGTCCACCATGCCTGTTGGTTTATTTGGTGGATCAGCTTTCCTCTCCTTGGTTCTCATGTTTCTATATCCCAGAATAGAGCCTACTGACTGCCAGGAAGTGTTTTTCACCCCAGCCTGACCAGTCAGGGCAGTAACGACAGTCTAAGAACCAGGAAGATCCAACTGCAAGTCTGAAGCAATTTAATTTATCTTAATAAATTTTGACAATAAGTAGAAAATGGGGAGGCCAGTTCTCCTTTACTTAGTCAATTCAAAATATGGACAAAAACAATCAAATCCAGATTTTACCCAAATGTGTCAGATGATTACTTCAGATTTTCCATTTTATCATGTTATTCAAATGTGTTTCACCAAATGAAAAAGCCTGTGATCTCTCAGTGCTTCTTTATCATCAAACATTTGAGAGACCAGGAAAGCAATTTGGTGGTATATGTCAAAAGCCATATAAACATGCATATCTTTGTGTAAGTGATTCCATTTCTTGAAATTTTTTTTTGAAATTGATCCTCGGGGAATAAGCAACTACTATACATAACAATTTAGATAACTGAACAATCATCTTGAAACAGATCAAATGTCCAACAAGAGATTTAGACTAAGGAATGGCTAATCCATGTTACAGAATATTATGCAGCCATTTAAGAGTTATATCTATAAGAATAGTAATGGCATGAGAAATATTCCATATCAGAAAAGGAAAAGAAAGGGGGTGGAGAGAGATACAGGACAGAGGCAGAGGGTTGGGAGAAGGGGTGAGATGAGAAGATGAGAAACTGGAGGAGAACCGAATGTGAACTCAGTACTTTCAATGTGTGGGCTGAGAGGGCAGGGCTGAGCTGCGGCCACCACCTGGCATGTTGGGATGAGTATGTAGAGCCTCTTCTGAGGACCTGCACACTTGTTCAGCTGGTTGGTGTTAGTAAGCCATCCTAGAGAACTTTCACGTCGTGAGAAGCAGGTGGGCAACATTACGAGCAGATCGAGCCCACAGGCTCTCTGCTCAGACCAGGGACACTTCTCTGTCTTTACCAACTGCCCTTACGGGGCATCCTTAACATGCTTGGACACGCTCCTCTTTAATAAAAAAAACAGTACTAATGAAGATTCCCTCATCCTGATGCTTTCTTAAAGGTACAGCACTCCGCCTCTTCTTCCCTTCCCAGGCACACTTCACTTTCCAGGAAGAGAATCAAAATGCCAGCTTCCTTATGGTCCACTCCCTCCTCGGCCCGTTGAAGTCAGCCTCGACGCCCACTATAGCACTGAGACCGCGGTGGCGAAGGTCACCACGTGGCTTCCTAGTTGCCGAATCAAATAGGCCCCTTTAGGTTCTCACCGCTTGGATGTGGCACCGCACTTAACCATCCCTTATTGAAATTTGCTCTAAAACTCTGCAAAGGCACCATTCTCATCTGATTCTCTTTCTTTCACTCTCACCGTTCCTTCTTTGTCTCTTTTACTGGCACCTCCCATGAGGCCTGGCCATTCCCACTGACCTGCTGAAAAACGTCTCCTTAACTTTCAAGACTTGGCTCCAAGTTCGATACCACTGTGACGTCTTTGTTCACTCACTCAGGTCGCCTACCTGCCTCCCCACAGGTGGATTTACATGGAGGTTAATAAAACTCAAGCATCAGGGCACTTCATTCGCAAAGGCCCTGGGCCTCATGCGTTCATGAGGCTGTAGATCTTTGTAAAATTTGCATATATAATCTATTTGAACTGTAATGAGTTAAGTCCACTGTCTCGTTCCCACTCTGACTGCCCCTACCCCAATTTACATATGTCTCCTCATGTTGGGTAGCTTGGAAAGGCTGAGGACATTTAGGGGATCCAGCTTGAAGAGAGTTGAGCTAGAGAGACATTTATTTGGATTTAATCAGGTGTATTTACGTGGTTCATAAACACTTCCATGTACAGTTAAGTGACACTAGCTGTGCCCGTGTAGGAATGGCTTCCAGGAATACTCCTGTTCACAGGGCTGACTCACCCTGTTACTCACCCTGTAACACGACACTCAGGAGTGAGGCCAGAGGCTGCACTATAACAAGAGCAGCCTGCCATGCTGGGCACAGACCATGAGGGCAGTTAAGTGAAATGAGATGTACCAAACTGTCTCCTAGTCTTTCAATATATAAAATTGTTAAGTGAGTGATTCAGCCTTTAATCACACCTAGTCAAAAAGATCAGTAATAGGGCTTCCCTGGTGGCGCAGTGGTTGAGAATCCGCCTGCCGATGCAGGGGACACGGGTTTGTACCCCGGTCCAGGAAGATCCCACATGCCGCGGAGCGGCTGGGCCCGTGAGCCATGGCCGCTGAGCCTGCGCGTCCAGAGCCTGTGCTCCGCAACGGGAGAGGCCACAGCAGTGAGAGGCCCGCGTACCGCCCCCGCCCCCAAAAAAAAAGATCAATAATAAAAAACAAATTTCACTGGGCTAAGTTACAGGAAAGACTGAATTACCTTTCTGTCTTTCTATGCAAAATAATTGTAAAAAATCACTGTCATATGAAGAGGAGATTAAAGATTATATAGTCAAAAAATACAGGGAAAAAAGTAATAGAAGTTTGCTATGGAGTTAGTTAATAAAAATACTACGTCTTTTTTCCCACCTGGATTTTATATTTGTATTATTTGTCTGAGTTTTAAAATTTAAATTTGTTGGAATTTTTTCTCACTCTAAATCAATAAAATTTCTCTTTTATACTTCAATTTATATTTGTAAGTTGGTATTTTTTTTTCTTAGAGAGAACCCTGCAAGTCACATAAACTTTAGGCTTTATAAGCCTGGCTTCCCACAGCCTCCCCTGCAGACCTAGGTAGCAGCCCCAGGTCTTCATCTGGTAGCTCCATTGTTTACGCCAGATACAAATACTTAGTGCAGGCTTAATAAATGTTTGTTGAAAAAATATATCATCTAAAAATCTTAGGATGCTACACTCAGAGGGTGAGAACTAAGGGTGTCAGAGCATCCTAGAAAACCAACCCCAATTTAGATGGGCCACTGCCAACTCTTATGATCCTCTGCCCATATAGTGCTTCTAAATAACACATCTCATTTCATCTTTACAATGTCTCCATTCCTGACGAGTGGGAGACAGAATAAAGGAGAAAGATTCAGGAATTCCTCTAATTAATCTAGGTGACTCAGAGTATAGATGCAGCAAAATGAAGAAGAAATTAAAGAAGAATAATGAAAAGTATCTACCTAGGACCCCCTGAAACACTGAGCCCCCCAAATTCCCTTTCTACAGAGACCACCCAGGTGTTAAGAACATACAGTCAGGGCTCAAAACTCATCTTCAAACATCAATCCCTGTACTTTTTTACTCTACTCTGTCTTGGAGGCCTTGCTATTTCAGGTGATGAACTCTACCCAAGGCCTAAATTGTAGGTATTCAGCCAGTTGCTAAGTCTGCAGGACACACACCCAAGTTTGGCTTTTTCCATTTTCAAACTGCTTCTTGCCCCTGTTCTGGAGATACTCCCCTGTTCCGGAGTATATCTGTGGGACATCAGATACACCCTCCTTAGTTTGAGTCTAATGTTAATCCCTTTCTGTATCATTGATACCAATTAGCTCCATCTTCTGGGTTTTACGATTGGAACCCTGTGACCTAAACTCACCCCTGTCCTCCACCCCAGTTCAAGTTCTTTCTTTCTTTGATGACTAGTCTTTTCCCCTCTAGATTTTCATAGCCACAGAGATGCAGTCCTTTTCTTTCAGCCTTTGTAGGTTTTCATCTGGCATCTTCATCATTGGGCCCTTAACCTCAGCATCCCCTCTCTCTACAGACATTACAAGCAAATTTCCTGGAAATAATTCACATTTGTCTGATAACTAGCTCCTGTGGTTTAATTCAGTTTATCCCACATCTTCTAATCCTGTCAGTCCACTTTTTCATATATGTATAGAACTGCATTCCAGTTCCATGTCTACAAGTCACTCATCTGCTCAACAGCTCCTCACTGATAGAGAGAGAACACCACCTCAGGATTCATAAATAAAGAGGATAGCCTGGATAATCCAGTTTAGGAAGTCAGTGAAAGTAAACACAGGACAATCAGGAAAAAGAAAAGAAAGAGAAGGACATGGAGAGACTAGCCATGAAGAAGATGGAACTCTCATTCCACGTTATAGATAAAATATAAAAGAAGATTTGGAAAACAAAATTGCCAGTGTCTGCTAGAGAAAATTGAAAAATAAGTCTAAAACCTGGAAGCATAGGACAGGTATTTGAAACAAGAAACAAAATAAATAAAATGTAGAATTTTATGTCCCAGTGGCAGAGGAATGGCCTGCTCTGCCCAGCTGAACTGAAGATGCAACTTCTGGGCCTTACAGGTTCACACTGAACACAGAGAAAAAGAAAACCCAATCACCAAGACAGCAGGTATTGTAGGCAGATTACATTCTTAGCTTGTAAAAACAAATAATAATAATGAACTGCGTAGCTCTTCTTTATATGCTGCATTTTGAAATCTGATATTTAAAAGAATAACAGCAGATTAAAATAAGACTGCATTAGCACAAGAAATGTGTAAGGTTAAGATGAGACATAATAAATTTATTTATGTGAGAATTCTTTGGAGGTAGATTCAAAGAATATTCAAGTTTGAAGATACAGGGACAATATATTTTGAAGGTAATAAAATATTTGCTTCTTGTTTTTGAATAAACTTGGTATGACTCCAAGAACCAGTTGTTCATAAATATAGGTTTTCCAGAATTATTAATTAAGAGCCAATTAACAATCATCTCAACCTGGATTTCTTTCCAGTTCCCTTGACAAATTCACTGTGGATCTTTCTTGAAAGGGAAATATAACCAAGTGGTGTTCTGCCTGACGTTCTTCCACCATCACACAAGGAAGCAAGCGGGTTTCTTTCTCCTAATGTTGGCATAAATTTGTGCTCAAAGAATAGAACGTCCCAGGGGAGTGTCAAACCATGAGAAAAGGGTAGGTAGGAGATAAAAATCTGCATTACCTGATCTTGGCCAAATCTGGGGGAATGGCATTTTGCAAATACTGAGAGTGCTGCCCTGTGCTTACACATTAAAAAACTTTTCCTATGCAATGTCCAGAATACTATGTACATCTTTGACAAATGAACGTTCCTTTTAGGAAAAGGAGAGTCTCCAGGATTTTACCCCTCCCAAGTCATGTAAGTCTTGAAGTAGACAAAGGTCAGTGACAATATCCACTGTTCTTCATCCCCTTTTCTGCCTCCCTCTAGGGCCCCAAGTACTTCAAGGGACTGGATGCCGTGTACTAAACAAACACATTGACTAGCACTGCTTTCTGTCATTTCATGAGGAAGCCGTCAGCAGTCATCTTAGCAGCAGAGAAACAGCAAGAAGAGTAAAATTAAAGGGTACATTTCTTTCTGTTATATCCTAGATCATGCTGGGTCCCCAGAGAGGATTTCCCAAATCCATTGTACAGCCTTGCGTTGTAGATGAATATGCACATACCAGGGAGACATATTAAGCTTTTCTGGTTATTACAAAGAAATCCACCCCATTCTCTCCCACCCCCATGTCCACACCCCCCACCATGTACTCCGTACTTGGCATAATTCCCTGGCAGGGGAACATAGATTGTGTGATCTCTGATTGTGTCTTTTCTCAGGAGGAGATCCAACCGTTCAAAAAGAGTTGTGTTTCCTGGGGATGCACTGAATAGCATCTCTGTTTTCTCAGGAAGCTGTTTATGTGCTCACTTTGTGTTTCACCAGCCACACCTCCAACTAACTCAAGCAAAGAGGTACTGTAAAGAGTTCACATTTGAATTGTTTTGGACAATTTTCTGGCAAGAATTGAAGTGTTCCAAGCTAGGGGCTAATTTTCACACAAGAAGAGTAGACATCACTTGGCTGACAGGTCTTTTCAGCAAGCTCACCTCTCACTTCTCTAGCTGCAGGGAAGGGTACCATAGCTAAGAGCTAAATGCCAGCTGAGTGCAGCGATCAGGGCCACCTTGACCTAAGAGAGTTAGTTAACACAGGTTCCAAGGGGAATCTGTGCATCTTAGGAACTGTTTCATCGAAGAATTAGAGCCAGATTTCTGGAATCAAAGGGAGATGTCTAATATTCTAAGAAGTTGAAGTAGTTCTGATAGTCTTAAAAAAGTTGATGTTATAACAATTCAATATTTCAGTGAAACTTCATTTATATGGGCAAGAGCCAAGACTGAGATCACTGTGACATTTATAAGCATTGTCATAAATATGTCCTTTCCATAAATCTGGGCTTTATGACAGCTTGACTAATAGAATTCAAAGGTAAAGACACTATTCTAGTTTTCATACACTGGTCTTAAAGACACTGGGTTTTAATTTCCTCCTTCTTGGGATTCTCACATTTGAGAACCAACCACCATGCTATCAGGAAGTCCAAGCAGCACATGAACCTGGTCAAGCTACCCCAACTCACCCCCAACTGAGCAAACAAGTTGTCACTGCTGAGCCCTGACAGATCGCAGATTCATGATCAAAATAAATTATTGTTGTTTTAAGCGAGTGAATTTTAGAGTGGATTATTAAGCAGCAGTATATAACTGATACCATCAGCTTGCCACAGGCTATAGGTGGCAATCTGAGGATTAAAAGTAATTTCTCCCTAATTCAATATCAATTTCAAAACCTAAGAAAGCAGATTTAGTTTAAGAGATGGGGTATTTTGCAGCAAACATAAATTTGATGTTGGTGCTTTGCAACAAACTGTGTTAAATCAATATTCTGCATGTTTAAAATTGAAAACAGTAACATTAATAACAAAAGCATAACACTAATGGCCAATTCAAATGATATTATTCTTAATGTGGGAGTCTTATCATTGTTACCTTTGACATTTTTGCCTTCAATTTTGTGTCGCTCTGTGATGGACTATTTTAATGTTTTGATTTTTCTAGAACATTAGATTACATGGAGAGGATTGTGATTATATAACCCTAAAGCTGTTCAGTATGGGACAGAATACATCAACACAAAATCTTATGGCATTTAAAGTAAATGAAACACTAGAGGACCAGATGAATTTACTACAACACATCTCAAGTACTTACAGTAAAGATATATTCACTTATTTATCCATTCACTTGACAAACATGATGAGATTTAACCATGTAGCAAACATCTGCTAGTGGTTAGACATAAAGATGAATGAGAAGGCACAGTGAGTAACAATGAACACCAATGATTCTCTTCTGAAAACCTTGCTCCTTTTTCAACTCCTTTGGCTTCAAACACCTCCCACTCTTGTCTGCAAAACTGGGGCTTATGGATCACAAAACTAAATTAAAGTCTGTCAGTTTGATTAAAGATGTTAAGCTCTTTGTTCTGAGTCACGCAGACAATCAATAGCATGGGTGCAACCTAAATGTCCATCAATAGATGAATGGATAAAGAAGATGTGGCACATATATACAATGGAATATTACTCAGCCATAAAAAGAAACGAAATTGAGTTATTTGTAGTGAGGTGGATGGACCTAGAGTCTGTCATACAGAGTGAAGTAAGTCAGAAAGAGAAAAACAAATACCATAGGCTAACACATATATATGGAATCTAAGAAAAAAAAAAAGGTCATGAAGAACCTAGGGGCAAGATGGGAATAAAGACACAGACCTACTAGAGAATGGACTTGAGGATATGGGGAGGGGGAAGGGTAGGCTGTGACGAAGTGAGAGAGTGGCATGGACATATATACACTACCAAACATAAAATAGATAGCTAGTGGGAAGCAGCTGCATAGCACAGGGAGATCAGCTCGGTGCTTTGTGACCACCTAGACGGGTGGGATAGGAGGGTGGGAGGGAGGGAGATGCAAGAGGGAAGAGATATGGGAACATATGTATATGTGTAACTGATTCACTTTGTTATACAGCAGAAACTAACACACCATTGTAAAGCAATTATACTCCAATAAATATGTTTAAAAAAAGTAGCATGGGTGGCTGTATTCCACATATCACCCTGGCCAGTGGATTGGTTTGGGGGTGAGCATTGCCAATCAGAGCAGAACTAATGATGTGGGTTTTCTGGCGAAGCAAAGGAAGCCCTTTTTTTTTTTTTTTTTTTTTTTTTCCGGTATGCGGGCCTCTCACTGTTGTGGCCTCTCCCGCTGCGGAGCACAGGCGCTCCGGATGCGCAGGCCTAGCGGCCATGGCTCACGGGCTTAGTTGCTCCGCGGCATGTAGGATCTTCCCAGACCGGGGCACGAACCCGTGTCTCCTGCATCGGCAGGCGGATTCTCAACGACTGCGCCACCAGGGAAGCCCAGGAAGCCCTTTCTTGACCCCAGACATGAATAGGAAAACATATATTACAGTTTGCTGGGGTATTAATCACAACGTTGGGGGAACAAGCGAAAGAAATCTGCATTTTTGACAAGCTCACCCAGAAAGTTTACAAATCACAATACCAGACAGAGAGCAAGAACCTATACTCATATCGGACACAGTCCAGATTCTGGAGAAAATACAGGTGTTTTAGTCAAGAACCAGGTTCATTTCCAGTGAAGAAAGAAGATGGCAACAGAAAGTGCATGGCTTGAAGCCAGTGAGGAAGGACCTGGGGCTCACAGAGGAAAAATACTTCTCTCTTCCAGGCCCTGAGTTTCAGGGGGAGCCTCAGGAGCACATGGAGGGGCTGCAGAGTCAAATGGAGACCAGCCTGGGTGCAGGAGGACCCAACAAACGTGGGCGTGTTAAACACTAATTGGAAAAGAAGGAAAGAAGGGTGGGTGAGACATGGACCCTGACCTCCATAGTCGACCAACTTCTAACCCCGTGAGGGAAGCAGCCAGTGTCTGACCACAGTCCAGTGGGGACACCAGGAAGACACTGCCTGCCCTGCTGAGGGAGATCAGGAAGGGCCCTGAGAACACAGCCTTGGAACCCAATTCTAAAGAACCGGTAGACTTTTGTTCTTGGGTGGTTTGTGCTGTTCGTTTTATTTTGTTTTCATATTTTACCACGTTCCCAAAAAGATTTAAAGCAATTTTGAACTGGGATGTTCCCAGCTGAGAAGTGCTTTGAGGGCAGAGAAAACAGCAGGCGGTAAAGGCACAGAATAATGATAAATGAACACAGCCAGAGCAGAGAGGAGAAAGGAGTGGAGTGGGGTGATCAGACCGACCGGTTGCAATGGTGCCAGCAGAAGGTGACTCGTGCAGGTGAACCGCGATGAGGACCTGGACCAAGGCAGGACCAGTGGGCGTGGAAAAAGGGGACCTACGTGGAGATATTTTCAAAAGCAAAATCTGCAATACAGACCACAAATGGAATGTAGTGGGTTAAAGAAAAAGGGAATAGTTGGGAATAACACTGAAGTTTCTAGTTTGGCTCAGGCTGAGACATACGGGATAAGTGTCAGGCAAAGAGACACCTGTGCGGGGATGAAGCAGTCAGTTCAAACCCAGTCTGTTTTGGAATTTTTGAAATACAGATTATGGGCAATAGGTGAAAGGGATCAAATGTACAAACTTCCAGTTACAAAATAAGTAAGTCATGGGAATGCAATGTACTGCATGGTGACCATAGTTAATAATATTGCATTGCATACCTGAAAGTTACTGATAGAGTAGGTCTTAAAAGTTTTCATCACAAGAAAAAAATTTATAACTATGTACGGTGATGGATATTAACTAGACTTATTGTGCAACGTATACAAATATTGAATCAAATACGTTGTACGCCTGAAACTAATATAAAGTTATATGTCAATTATATGCAGTGAAACTTTTAATTCAGGGAAAATTCCAGAAAAGAAGTGTTTTAAATATATTAGGTTAGGTCAAATTATTAAATAAAGTGTTTTGATATCAAAAGATCAAGAAGGGCTTCCCTGGTGGCTCAGTGGTTGAGGGTCCGCCTGCTGATGCAGGGGACGCGGGTTCGTGCCCCCGTCCGGGAGGATCCCACATGCTGCAGAGCGGCTGGGCCCGTGAGCCATGGCCGCTGAGCCTGCGCGTCCGGAGCCTGTGCTCCGCAAAGGGAGAGGCCACAGCAGTGAGAGGCCCGCGTACCACAAAGAAACAAAGAAACAAACAAAAAAGATCAAGAAAAAAATTGTTTCAAGGAAACAGCAACAACAAATAGGTGATCTACAAAAATCCACCATGATTACCTCACTCAAGGAGAGTAGTTTTGACCAAATGATGTGAAAGCAAGCTATTCTGCTAGAGCTATTTAATATATTGGGTGCTATTTTTAGCTGTAATTGCAAATAAAGGGGAAGAGATGATCCTACTATCATAAAAAATGTTGGTGATTTATTTGTAATAAACACCAGTTATGCAGAAGTAAAGTAAGGCATAGTGCCAAGAGATCTATAAGAGAATTCCGAAGATAAGCAAAGGATAAAAATAGAGAAGATCAATGATAGATAGATAGATAGATGATAGATAGATAGATAGATAGATAGATAGATAGATAGATAGATAGATAGATGATAGATTATGTAAGAGAATTATCTCTGGGAGAGCTACCTGTCAGAACTGGGAACTTAAGCTCCAATCTGAAGGACGGGGCAGAACAAGAAGAATACAGATTGGAGCATGAGGGCTTCAAAAATAAGATAAAAATAGGGCTTCCCTGTGGCACAGTGGCTGGGAGTCCCCCTGCCAATGCAGGGGACATGGGTTCGTGCCCCAGTCCGAGAAGATCCCATATGCCGCGGAGCGGCTGGGCCCGTGAGCTGTGGCCGCTGAGCCTGCGCGTCCGGAGCCTGTGCTCTGCAGCGGAAGAGGCCACAACAGAGAGAGGCCCGCGTACCGCAAAAAAAAAAAAAAAAAAAAAAAAGAAAAGAAAAGAAAATAGGATAGGAGCTCAATTTGCAACACACTTAAGAGCTAAGTATTGATTACAAGGATACATCATTTTATCCTATGCTTCCTTGAGTTTTGATGTTGCAATTGTTTTGTTGTGTTTTTTGTTGCCTATCAGAAAATGCTCTGGAAAAGGACAGGGTACCAATAGGCTAGAGGACAGTGGTACCAGCCCTGCATTCTCATTCCAGAATTGGGCAGGGGAAGGGGAGAAGCCTGTGGGAAATAATGACTAGCGGAGCTGGTTACTAGAGGCCACAAGTCAGCCGAGGGGCCAGGAACTGGTCCAAACTTCAAGACACCTAGAGCTTTACCCAGTGACAGGACTATTAATCCAGGCCTCTACAGGTTAAGCCCTGGTCCCAAAATAAGGCACAAACAAACTGTGAGCACACCTTAGCTTTACCACTGAGCACATGAACTGCTTCAGAGAAAACAGCAGCATTTTATACAAGAAACCTGGCAGGTCCGTAGCATCCACAATGCACTGAGAGTCAGTTGATGTTTGACCTCCCGGAGACTCAGCCTCTTTGAGTTTCCAGCCCCTCTGAGCCTTGATCATGAGCACATCTCACCAAGGCCTCTGATAATGGAAACCTTTTCTCTGCTATGTTCCCCAGCTGTCACTTGAACTTACTGGTAAAATTTCGGCAGACAATAGTGAGACTGTCAAGTCAAACAGTAAGTCTTTTAGT
This sequence comes from Kogia breviceps, assembly GCF_026419965.1. Classification (NCBI taxonomy): domain Eukaryota; kingdom Metazoa; phylum Chordata; class Mammalia; order Artiodactyla; family Physeteridae; genus Kogia; species Kogia breviceps. Next base: position 23,302,538 of record NC_081325.1, read on the forward strand.
GATTCCAGCAAGGTCTCTTGATTTACTTGGATGTCAAGAGTCCAGCATTGGCAGAGAGGACACAGAGGAGGAAGGGCAATAATTGGGGCAAGACATGTCATCAGAGAGAAATTCTCCTTTCTAGAAGGAAAGGGGCATCTGTGGGTGAGTGCCTTCCTACTAAAGACATAATTAAGTCACAGGTTAAATCTGTAAGATTCCAATACTTCGCTAACTTTGTCGATCATACATACAAAAATGTGACGCCTAGAGCAGGGTCCTGAATGCATAAGAAAGAAGAAGAAATGAAGAAATGTTGAAAGTAGCAGAATAATGGGAAATTATGAAGATGAAAAACATTCTAAGGGAAAAAGACACAAGATGGGTTTTCTGTGATCTCAGAACTCTGACTGCAGAGGACAGTGGCATCCCCTGGAAGAGAACCAAGTTGGGAAGAGTTCCCTGGTCAAGTGGGTTTGATTCTTTCCCTCACCATCTCTGTCAGTCCCAAGCTTTCACCTGTAGTTAGTGAGACAGGCCGTGGAGATACTTAAAATATTTAATAAATAAGATGGCAAGGTTTGACAAACGGGAACAGATGTGGGCCAGAGCTTTGGCTCAGATACTGGAGACTTTCTGCCTGGCTGGATCCTGGAGAGATACCAGAATTGGGCCCAAGCAGCCAGGGCATCAGAGCAGCTACTTAACAACCAAGACAAAACTACTTCAGTAGTTCACAAACCGCTGTTCACGCACTGTATGAACCAGCTGAATATCTGCCCTTTTTGGAGCCCTGATCTTGTTACCATCCAAATCAAGTACCCTAATTTCATATAGCCCCAGATTTGGTTGTCTGTTTATTTATCTACCTCCTCACTCTTGTAAAACCTTGAAGAGCGGGGTCTTCTTTTCTCTGTGTTTTTGGTACACAAGTACTTTACCTCTATTTCAGGTGGGAGTGCTGGAATCCTGGAAGAAGTAGAATCTGAGAGGGGCTTGTGGGGGATAAAATTCAGGCATGCTGAGAGGGGAAAACTGGTTTTGCAAGCTGTGGAAATGCAATAAAAGAAGTGTCATAACTTAACCTTGGCAGGTAATGACAGTGGGAATGGAGAGGACCGTTTCGATGTGAAAGACATTTATGGAGTATACTTAACAGCTCTTGACAAATGATTGGAAGCACAAATAATGGGGGGTCAGGATGAAAGATGAAGGCAAAGCTTGATTCCAGGGAGAATGGTGTTGCCCTTAAAAGCATGAGTAACTCAGAGAAGCCCCAGGTTGAGATCGGATTAGGAGGGGGAAAGAAGGGCTACAATAAGGTCATTTGAATCTTATTGCATAGACGGAAAACCAAGGGGAGGGTTGTAAAAAACCATCGCAAACATGGAATTAGAGCTTAGGAGAGAACTCAGGGACGGAGTTAGGGAATTAGCTCAGGCAGACTTAAATTTTACTGAACATAAAAAGACAAAGCTTAGTAGCTGCTCCTGATGTTTACAGAGGTGGACTGGGATCCTGGCTGTGGCGCTCACTTCCTCTTTTCCTGAGGCTCATTGGTCCTCCATGTCTCTCCAGAGGAAGGTGAAGGATGAGTGTGGCTACTGAGTCATCTAGCTGAGCTATCATCGTGCAAAGCTGATGTCCAAGAGCCCAGACAAGGGAGGAGGTAGCCTTGACCAGAGCTTTTCTCAACCTCCAAAGAATTCTATTTATAACAGCTTTTGAATGGTATATTTATAAATCAGTGGAAGTGGAGAGAATATTTTATGGAACAAAAATGTATTCATGAGTAAAATATATTAGCCAGGCTAGGAAATGCTAGATTGTTCAGAGACGTTTTAGTCTGGGCCAAGAAACCCAATAGCTCTAAGAAATTGTTTTTTTTCTGTCAGTACACAATACGTATTGATCCCAAACTGCCATTGTCATTGTTATTGATAACAATAGCACAGATCTCAACTCATCAGCTAGCATGTTCTTGTGTTCTGCTCTTATTGGGTTTACTTGTTAGGGAGTTTGTTTATCTTTGCTGAGTGTTAATGTACTATTTTCTCTTTCCGAAAGGATTTTTAATTTTTTAATCTTTTAAAACTAAATTATTATACTACTTCTGGACCAAATATTTTGAAAAACTTAGAGTGCCAACAGGCCAACAGCCCCATCCCCACAGAACAATGATTTTTTTTTTTTTTTTTTTTTGCCGTACGCGGGCCTGTCACTGTCATGGCCTCTCCCGTTGCGGAGCACAGGCTCCAGACGCGCAGGCTCAGCAGCCATGGCTCACGGGCCCAGCCGCTCCGCAGCATGTGGGATCCTCCCGGACCGGGGCACGAGCCCGTGTCCCCTGCTTCGGCAGGCGGACTCCCAACCACTGCGCCACCAGGGAAGCCCCAGAACAATGATTTTGATGTCTTAGCTTGTGTAAGAACACTCTCCCACAATTTAACCATTTCATTTCGCCGAAACAATCATACCACATTCAGTTTATAATATCCTTCTCTCCCAAATTTACTTGTACTTCAAATAAAACTGTGAATTAAAAGAAAACAGCCAAGTGTTTACGTTCTGGAGTCAGACTCCTTCTGTTTGAATCCTGGGGCCTTATAGTGGTTTCCTACAGCTGCTGTAACATATTACCACAAACTGGGTGGCTTAAGATGACAGAAATGTACTTTCTCACAGTTCTCGACACTTCAAGTTCCTAAATCAAGCTGTCAGCGGGGCCATACTCCCTCTGAAGGCTTTAGGGAAGAATCTTTCCTTGTCTCTTCCTAGTTTCTGGTGGCCCCAGACATCTCCAGGCCTGTGGCAGCATTTCTCCAATCCATGCCTCCATCTTCACATGGTTTTCCCTCTGAGTCTCTGTGTCCATCTGTCTCTCATAAGGACACTCACATTACATGCAGGGCCCATCCTAATCCAGGATTACCTCATCTCAGGATCGTCCATTTGATTACATACAGGAAGACCTTTTTTCAAATAATGTCACTTGCGCAAGTACCAGGGGATAGGCCTTGGACGTAACTTTATGAGGGACAAAATTCAACCTACTACAGATCCCCATTACCAGCTGTGTGACCTTGGGCAACTTGCTTTGCCTCTCTGTGCCTTCGTTTCCTCGTATGTAAAGTGGAGATGGTAATAGTAGCCAATAATTATATAAACAAATAACATATGCCAACCACTTAGCACAGTGCTTGAAACATAAATATTGGCTATTATTAGATGCTTGGCATAATGCAAGAAGCAAATAAAAAAACAAACAAGAAACAAAAGACAAGATCAAGTTATGACACTGCTCTTCACAATGCACTAACTATATTTTATATTTCTGTAGTATGTACTTTACATTTTAAGTTTTATGCAATATCTATCTCACTTCAGCCTCACCCAGTCTTTGTGAAATAGAAAGAGTTTAAAGTATCATATTATACTCTTTCCAACTGAGTAAATGGAGGCAATGGTTATTTGCAATAGCTAACAGCATCACTGTAACTTGAACACTTGAAGATGGAATCCAGCACTCTTTCTATCTTAGCAGTGTAGACAGGCAAGTTATTTCATATTTTTATGACAAATCCTCCTTGCACATCCAACATTTTATCTAGATATAAAAGAGGGATTGTGATAGAGATCTTGATTTGAAATATACCTATGACAATTAATCTGGGAGAGAAACAAAAAAGATGAATTAGAAAAGAAGAAGAAAATATATATGAAGTGATGAAAAGGTGGTCTTTATTTAGAATGTCCTTTGCTTTCAAGTTTCATGTTTAAGACTTTGGTATGTTTGGTCTGAAACAGGTTACCAGGAGGCAACCTCTTTGGGCAAATCACAGCAGATCTGCTCCTCTAGCTCCCTGGGATCACAGTAAGTTGGATCCACTAGCAGATGTCCTCGGGGCACCTGTTCCTTACTCCACCGTCTTTTTAATCTTTCTGAGTGGCAGTTAGCAGAGGTTCTAGCCCAACTTCTAACACTTCAGGGAACACGGGGGCAGAAACAGGCAATAAAAGAGCAGTGGGAAGAAACCATGTATTTAATCCTTTGCTGATAGTGGTGAGGACAAACCCACTTAATTTTGTTCAAAAGGTATTCCTTGATGGGGAAAAAATTACATATATTGAAAGGAAAGCACATGAAGGAGGGATTCTGGGGTTTTAATCTAGATCACTCAGCCTTTCGTTCTTAAATTCCCCTGTGAGCTCTTGCTAGAAGCCAGAAAGTTGCTTCCTAGAATAAAAAGAACAGAAATAAAAGAGTAAAGAGGGGGCTGAGATAATTATTAGGTGGGGACACATTCTTAAACATTGTATTCTCGAAATATGGAGTGAGAATAATTATATAAGGAGACAAAATATGAGTAAACATGAGTATTATAACCTCCTTTGGAAATTGGACTCATACTGTTTAAAGTCGTTTTAATAATCTTGTGGTTTGTTCTACAACGTATTTTCCAAATTGCTCTAGAAAGCCTCAAGGCACACGTACAATGAGGTCATTCAGCAAAGCTCTTTAAACAATTGATAATAGTAAGAAAATGGAAACTGCCAGCATCTAATCCTAACCCACATTAAGATAATTTTTTTGTCCTTTTATGGCATTTGCCTTGAGGTGACTGACCTCTGGGTAATGATTAATTAAATCCCACAACTGGAATGAAGGGCAAAATTCGGACAAGTACAGTTAAATCCTGTTATAAAGCATCTTTTTTTTTTTTTTTTTTTTTTTATTTTTTATTTTTTATTTTTTGCGGTATGCGGGCCTCTCACTGTTGTGGCCTCTCCCGTTGTGGAGCACAGGCTCCGAACGCACAGGCCTAGCGGCCCTGGCTCACGGGCTTAGTTGCTCCGCGGCATGTGGGATCTTCCCGGACCAGGGCACGAACCCGTGTCTCCTGCATCGGCAGGCGGACTCTCAACCACTGCGCCACCAGGGAAGCCCTAAAGCATCTTTTAAATTCACAGATTGGGTTACACCTGGGTCAGATTATACCCTTGCAGATTATGCCTTTACATGAGAGTATAAAATGCATCTTTTACTCTATAACCTGAACGCTTATAACACAAGGTTATCTTTTGTCCAGGAGGACGATTAAATGACTGACTCAAAAATATTTTGCTTTTGTTTTCTTCATTTATCTATGGTGTCTCTCAGCTCCTAGTCTCCATATGATGTCCATCTAATCCTACTTTCAAAGCATTACCACATTTGACACAAAGATACGATAATTAATTTCCCAAACTCAACTGCTTCTCATTTTTCCAATCTGTCTTCAATGAAGGAACTGAACAAAATGTGTCCCATGTGCTGGAGGAAAAGCTATTCCAGCTAAGCATTAGGAGACGGATGTTTCTTCCTGCCTTCAGTACTAGATTTTATTTAGTTATGTTATATTTCTGGAAACTGTATTTTTTAAAGATGTAATTCCCCAGTAATTGGAACTTGCAGTCTGCAGGGCATATGTCTTCCAGGAGCTGGACTGAGAGACCCAAGCAGCAAACAACCAAATATCCATCAGATGGTAAATGGTGGTGCATTGAATTCCTGCTGTTCTCTATTATATTTCAACAGGAACCTTTCAATGGAACATAGTCCATTGGGATGACTGCCTTTTCTTCAGCCACCCTCAGGGCTTCATGTCTCATTTCCTCTCTGCCAGGTTCAACCTGAGCCCCCATTTCGTTGATCAGTTAGACCCCATTAACATAATCTGCCATGTGCAGAACATGCGTCTCAAGATCCTGGCAAAATCAAAGACCTCCCTTGCCCACCTGGGACAGATACAAAGTCTAACTTAAATGCAAAGACATGACAGTGTGCAAATAATAAACAGAAATCATAGATACAGCTTATTATGGCTTCAAGCCAGTGCTGGCTGAGCCAACCAAAGTGAAGAGTTTAGAGAGGGGTTTTCTGAAAAGTCTTCCAGGAGGCCGAAAGCTTGAGGACATGATTTAAATGTTAACATTTAAAGGCATGAAGAGAGCGGCTCAGTGAGAAGAGGGTATGCTAGGAGCAGGGAAGAATCTTCAGAATGACACGAGCCCAAGGAGGTGAGACGTTGTGGGCATACAAAACTTTGCTTGGCTGGAAAAGGGAATAATCCCAAACAGATAGCCTTTCCCACAGCCTCTCTGGAGAGTTGATAAGCAGATATCTCCTTGAAAGAGTAACTGCTCTTGTGTTACATTTAGTGTAGCGTATTATAGATTCTCAGATGTCTCTTAGGACTCAAATGATAAAAACGATAGATAATATTTCCACATTGCTGATCTCTAAAGAACAATGAGTTGCTAATCGTCATATGGCTTATCTATTTTTTACAAGAATCACAGAAGCAACTTGGTGTCCATGGAAGTCTGTAAGTAAGCAAGGAGCTACTACGGAGATGATTCTTGAAGGTCCCTACCATCAGCAAGAACATAGCAGGTCAGGAAAGAGCCACATTACAGCGTCCAAAGGTTAGACATTAGAAGAACCCTGTGTGCTATTACAAAACTTGAACTCGTGTTTCTGGGCATGAAACTTCCCTTCAGCCCTGGCGCTGCTTGCTCTACAGTCAGAGCACAAATCCACTTCTTAGATTGAGCCCACAGAATTTTCCTGTAAATGCAGAGTGACAGCCCTTCTTTATCATTTGCTGTTTAAAGTTGTCTCTTCCATAAACCACATTGTCATATCCTGAGTGGAACTGAGAATTTCTTCTCCTTTGACAGCTGCCTTCTTCCCCACTAATGCTCTATTAAGGATGTCCCGGTCAGTGGAGCAGAGAGCCCGGGATCCCAAGGCCTTTGGGATCCTTTCTCAGGGTTCTGGTCCACTGACCTTACCTTGAAACCACATCATTATCAGCAGCCCTAGGAGCTCAGGGCTCCTCACGAGGGCTTTGCCTCAGAGCTCCTTGCTTGTTCTCTAGGGCATCAAACAGATGCCTGCTGGCTTTCATCTCTGTCAGAGAATGTTCTCTTGGCTCATCTTCACTCAGACTAAAAGCAGGAGAGCAGAGGCGCCACAAACAAATGAATCTGCTTTTTCATCCACTTTCTCACTGACCCAACAAACAGTTCAGTCCTTACTCTGCACAGGACAGGATGCTAGGTTTTACTGGGAGTGGGGAGTGAAGGTGGCATTCTCTAGGAGGACTGGGAGGCTGGTCATGTGCGTGGAGACCACACAACTCCTCTGCTGCCTGCCCTGGTCTGGGAGTTCTTTGGTTCAAGCATGTGTAGAAAACCGGAGGACTCAGGGGCCAAAACCAAAGGACTGAGTGGGAAGGGAGTTTAAAGAAGTCAGTTATAAGCCACTTAATATATCACGTTCCAAACAGGCACCCTCCTCTCCTGACTTCAGACATAGCTTACTCATGATGGTGGTCTCTGAGCAGACTGCCATAAGCGGGTACTCCCTGGGCAGGTCCACTGCCCCCATCCACACCTGTGCAGAGACATTTCCTACCCAGACATTAGTGGAAACTGCTGAGTCAATGGATAAATGTTAAATAAACGGATAAGTAAATAAATACTAAATAAATGTATAAAATATTCCCATTGGTCCTTTATTAGAGAGTGTGAAATAAGCAAAAAGGAGAAATCAGAGAGTAGAAAAGCAGAGATGATTGTGTTCGTTCTTGCTCTTTTCTTCTTTTTTCCAAAAATAGGTAAGATGCACTGCTTTCTCTATTTTCTTAGAAAACTCAAAACTGAGTGGATAAGTGATGTGCCTTCTAAAGATGGTGCCAATTCAGGTGAGAACTCACATCTCCTCTGAAGCATTGATTTGTGTGAATTCCTCATCATCATCTTGAAAAAAGTTCTCTTTCCTTCTAAGCCCCCAGAGGAAAATAAGTTTTAGTTCTGGTTTCTGCAGAGCATCTGGTCTTAAGTACAAATGGCTATTGGAGTTTAGAGACCAGAAAGCAAGAGAAATTTTAAAGGTTCCCATAAGGGACACAAAACTTACCTGCATGCAAAATAAAACCACCAAATATCCCCCCCCACACACACGCACACACACATCCTCATACACCCACATACCCACACACACAGATGCTCAGTATTGGCAATGTTAGTACCTTTTCTGAGGAGACAGAAACGGCTGAATCTAATAGAATTCATCTCTAGGGGAAAGTTATAGAATATGCTTTGTGCATCAGAAGAATTCCTAGAAAGAAAAGATAATAATCAATTGACAGTGCAAATTAACTGTTGCCACTTACTGCCTTTTTTCCCCTTTGCACAGAAGGTAATTAAGATGACACCAGGACAAACTGCCTTCATTGTCAAAATAAGTCAGACTTAACAAGTCATCAGTTTCTTCCCATGTAAACCAGCACTCTTTCACCCCTTCCATCTTCCTGCACTTCCTCCAGCTGCCTTTCCTGCTGGGTGATGCTGAGCTATTTGTTGAGTCAGCCTGGTGTGTCTTCCATTTGAAGGCGAGGTGGCAGTGTTGATGGTCTTTTGAGATTCACTCCCATCCATCAGCCTGACAAGCTTCACTGGCTAGACTTCGGTACCTGTAGCAGCACTTCCCCAGGGCCTCGACACACCAGCCAGGTTACTATCAGAGAATAGACGGCAATCTGTCAGCCATTGCCCTGCATCCTTACACACTCATTTGCCAGAGTCCATAGGGAATGCTCCAGGCCTCCCATTGTAATCTGGAGGGTGCTAACCTCAGCTTGGTTCATGTCTGTGATTGTACAAGCATGCACATGAAGACACACACGTGCACACGTGTGCTCACAAGGTAGGCTTAGAAAAAAATCCATTTTACCTATCTCTTGCTTTTTTATTTCTTCAGCAGAAATAAAAGATGATTAGACTCCTTAGATGGAAGTTCCTATGGCACTCAGCACACGTTTTCTCTTTCAATCAATAGCACAGAAGTGAAGTCTGTTCTTTGGGCTCAGACTTTCTGCACAAGATGAAAATGTGCCAGTCACATAAAAGTGATCGGGAGAAATGTTTGGAGAAAAAAATACTTTTTTTCTAGCTTAACCTCAGTGAATAGGAAGAAACACTGCAAATGTGGGTTGGCATGACAACTCTTATCTGCCAGACCCTGTGAAATCGCGTCCCTACCCAGCCCCTAGCCCTGGGTTTCAGATTTGCATTCCCACAAAAATCTTCCAGCCCAACTGTTTGGAAGATGGAAGAATACTATTAAGGTGCCATTTAAGTCTCAATGATTTTCTGAAAGGATTGATGTTTGCTAAACTTGTTTTTGTAGAGGAGGACTTCAAACTTATTTTAACCCCAGATCCATGCAAGCTAGAAAGCAGACTACTCTCCAGTGCTGATTGCCAGGAGGAAAACATTTGCCATTTATTAAAGAGAACACTGCAAGAAAATGCCATTTGCATGACCCAGATGTTAACCAATGGAAGCAAAATCCACCTCTTGACCCCCTAAGTGCCTGGTTATTTTAAGTGCAAGATTCCTGGTGCTTTTGTTTAGGAAGGTAAACACATCCACTACAGAATGTAGTTACTGAATTCAGTGGTCCCTTGATGATAGCAATCACCAGGTGTTTGTTCTATGTACAATGCTCCTCAATGCCATTTCTGATTCTGAAAGTGTGCCTGGAGCCCCAGGCACTTATATTTTTAATAAGCTTATATTTTCAGAAGTATGTTTAGCTACTATGAATAAATCTGATGTAAAGAACATTATTGTACAATCTTTTGGTGGACAAACGTTTTTATGTCTCTTAGGTATATGCATAGGAATAGAATTACTTTGTCATGGATAGGTATACATAACACCACAGGAAACTGTCAATGAGTGCTCCAAAGTAGTTACACTCCCACCAGCGGTGTGTAAGAGCTCCCATGGTTTCACCTCCTTGCCAACATTTGATGTCATAATTTTAATTTTAGTCATTCTACTGGGTCTGAAATTGCATCTCATTGTGGTTTTAATTTGCATTTTTCTGATGAAAACTGATGTCGAGCACAACCCAACCTTCCTTACCACTGCCTTTTTTTTTTTTTTTTTTTTTTTTTTTTTGCGGTATGCGGGCCTCTCACTGTTGTGGCCTCTCCCGTTGCGGAGCACAGGCTCCGGACGCACAGGCTCAGCGGCCATGGCTCACGGGCTTAGTTGCTCCGCGGCATGTGGGATCTTCCCGGACCAGGGCACGAACCCGTGTCTCCTGCATCGGCAGGCGGATTCTCAACCACTGCGCCACCAGGGAAGCCCCCACTGCCTTTTTGATTCTGTCAGTATGTGAGCTACAAGAAATTTTGCAGGTAATTTTGGCTCACCTTTAGATTCAACTCAGTCAGGGTCCTGGAATTCAGTTACCATAGGAACATAAGTTTTCTGTTATTTCCTCTCTACTTACCATCCTTCTTCTTTACTCTTGCCTTCTCAGCAAAATTTGGTTTGGAGGGAGAATTACTGAGCCAGTTCTGTTCATCAAGGCTTCCTTGTGTCCACTGCTCTTTGCTTGCCCCATGGAAAAGTATGATTTAGATTTTGTATGGATTTTTCTTTTTGTTACCATGGAAGAAAAGGGCTTTCATATGCCTCTAGATCCCAACTAGAAGCAAAAGTCTTTTCCTTTCACCTTTTTCTAGTTTTTTAATTAACTGACAACAATTAAAAATTAGGAAAACCCAAGGACATATGTAGCTTCTATTGAAAGTAGGTTCGCTTGAACTCACTAGACATGTAGTCCTAGATGCAGTGATTAGTCACAGCCAAACAGAGGTTTCTTCTTTACTCAAGGTGGGAACCCCCAACTTCCACCCAGTTCTCTCTACTCCCATCATCCAGCCGAAGTCACATGACCTGTGATTCCTGATCTTTTTTATATTCATCACCAAATCTTTCCATCAGGATTGAAGGAGAGTCCTGCAGCAGGGATTTTAACCAAATTCGGATTCATTTGAACCCAAGGGCAATAAATATTAGTTAAAAAAATCTCGAGTGACTGATAATTTTTCTGGTTTAAGTCTCTGATCAAATTTGGCATATAATTTATCTCTCAGACTAAAAAATCAGGAATAATTGCAAGTAGGTATCTCTTGATTTGGGATAGAATGTCTCTGCTCTGGAAAGATATAGAAACTCAGGGACTAGAGACACTACCTTAATTTCCATACTCCGAGCTGTTATCCCTGAAGTATTGTTTGATGATGGACAGGTGACAATTAAACATACTGGACAGTATCTTTGACCTTTCTTTCAATACAACATCTATGTCTTTCAGAACCTTCTCAATCTTAGTTTACAAGTCAGCATTATAGGAGCTTCTTGCCATAAAATTCCTTACTCCTAGACTTTTAATTAGTATCAATGTCAAGCAAGAAGTCCCAGCCCAATTCTTACATGTATATTCTTTTCATCTTCTGAACTTGGGATGCTCCCAGACTATACCCAGGTTTACTACATTTAAATGAAGTCTTTTTTTTTTTTTTTTTTTTTTTTTTTTTTTGCGGTACGCGGGCCTCTCACTGCTGTGGCCTCTCCCGTTGTGGAGCACAGGCTCCGGATGCGCAGGCCCAGCGGCCATGGCTCATGGGCCCAGCCACTTGGTGGCACCTGGGGCACAAACCCGTGTCCCCTGCATCAGCAGGTGGACCCCCAACCATTGCGCCACCAGGGAAGCCCAAGTTGGAAGATTTTAAATCACATTCTCAATTTCAGTACTGGTGATTGGTCTTTATATTTTCTATTTCTTCCTGGTTCAGCCTTGGAAGATTGTGCTTTTCTAAGAATTTGTCCATTTCTTCCAGGTTGTCCATTTTATTGGCATATAGTTTCTTGCAGTAATCTCTCATGATCCTTTGTGTTTCTGCAGTGTTGGATGTGTCTCAGCACGTTTCTTGGCAAGGAACGTGTCTTGGCACATTTCTCCTTGGATTTATCCTGTATGGGACTCTCTGTGCTTCCTGGACTTGACTGACTATTTCCTTTTCCATATTAGGGAATTTTTCAACTATAATCCATTCAAATCTTTTCTCAGTCCATTTCTTTTTCTCTTCTTCTGGGATCACTATAATTCAATGTTAGTGTGTTTAATGTTGTCCCAGAGGTCTCTGAGACTGTCTTCAATTCTTTTCATTCATTTTTCTTTATTCTGCTCTGTGTTAATTATTTCCACTATTTTATCTTCCAGGTAGGTCACTTATCTGCTTTTGTGCTTCAGTTATTCTGCTGTTGATTCCTTCTGGAGAATTTTAAATTTCATTTATTGTGTTGTTCATCACTGTTTGTTTTCCCTTTAGTTCTTCTAGGTCCTTGTTAAACTTTTCTTATATATTCTCTATTTTATTTCCAAGATTTTGGATCATCTTTACTATCATTACTCTGAATTCTTTTTCAGGTAGACTGCCTATTTCTTGTTCATTTGTTTGCTCTGGTGGGTTTTTACCTTGTTCTTTCATCTGCTGTGTTTTTCTCTGTCTTCTCATTTTGCTTAACTTACTGTGTTTGGGGTCTCCTTTTTGCAGGCTGCAGGTTCGTTGTTCCCGTTTTCTTTGGTTTCTGTCCCCAGTGGCTAATGTTGGTTCAGTGGGTTGTGTAGGCTTCCTGGTGGAGGGGACTGGTGTCTGTGTTCTGGTGGATGAGGCTGGATCTTGTCTTTCTGGTGGGCAGGTTCATGTCTGGTGGTGTGTTTTGGGGTGTTTGTGATCTTAGTATGATTTTAGGCAGCATCTCTGCTAATGGGTGGGGTTGTGTTCCTGTCTTGCTAATTGTTTGGCATAGGGTGGCCAGCACTGTAGCTTGCTGGTCATTGAGTGGAGCTGGGTCTTAGCATAGAGATGGAGATCTCTGGGAGAGCTTTTGCTGTTTGATATTATGTGGAGCTGTGAGGTCTCTGGTGGACCAATGTCCTTAACTTGGCTCTCCCACCTCAGAGGCACAGGCCTGAGGCCTGACATCTGGCTGGAGCACTAAGACCCTGTCAGCCACAAAGCTCAGAAGAAAAGGGAAAAATAAGTAAATAAATAAATAAAATAAAGTAACGTTATTAAAATAAAAAATAATTGTTAAAAATAAAAAATAATAAAAAAGGAAAAATGATAAGAAAAAAAGAAAGAAGAGAGAACCAAACCGAAAAACATATCCACCAATGAAAACAAGTGCTAAAAACTATACTAAAAAAAAAAAAAGAAAAAGAAAAGTAAAAATAAAAAGCAACAACAACAGCAACAAAAAACCATGGACAGGCAGGACCCTAGGACAAATGGTAAAAACAAAGCTATACAGAGAAAATCAAACAAAGAAGCGCACACATACACACTCACAAAAGAGAAAAAGGATAAAAATGTACATATCGTTGCTCCCAAAGTCCACTGCTTCAATTTTTGGATGATTCATTGTTGAGGTTTTCCACAGGTGCAGGGTACATCAAGTTGATTGTGGAGATTTAATCCACTGCTCCTGAGGCTGCTGGTAGAGATTTCCCTTTCTCTTCTTTGTTCGCACAGCTCCTGGGGTTCAGCTTTGGATTGGCCACACCTCTATGTGTAGGTCGCCTCAGAGCGTCTGTTCTTCGCTTAGCCAGGATGGGGTTAAAGGAGCAGCTGATTAAGGGGCTCTGGCTCACTCAGGCCGAGGGGAGGGAGGGGTACGAAACGTGGGGAGAGCCTGCGGCGGCAGAGGCAGGCGTGACAGTGCAACAGCAAGAGGCGCGCTGTGTGTTCTCACGGGGAAGTTGTCCCTGGATCATGGGACCCTGGCAGTGGCGGACTGCACAGTCTCCTGGGAGGGGAGGTGTGGACAGTGACCCGTGCTCGCAAACAGGCTTCTTGGTGGCGGCAGCAGCAGCCTTAACATCTCATGCCCGTCTCTGGGGTCCGCGCTGATAGCCACAGCTCACGCCCGTCTCTGGAGCTCATTGAGGCGGTGCTCTGGATCCCTTCCCCTCGTGCACCCTGAAACAATGGTCTCTTGCCTCTTCGGCAGGTCCAGACTTTTTCCTGGACTCCCTCCCGGCCAGACGTGGCACACTAGCCCCCTTCAGGCTGTGTTCATGTAGCCAACCCCAGTCCTCTCCGGGGGATCCGACCTCCAAAGCCCGAGCCTCAGCTCCCAGCCCCCACCTGTCCCGGCAGGTGAGCAGACAAGGCTCTCCGGCTGGTGAGTGCCGGTCGGCACCGATCCTCTGTGCGGGAATCTCTCCGCTTTGCCCTCCGCACCCCTGTTGCTGTGCTCTCCTCCGTGGCTCTGAAGCTTCCCCCCTGCCCACTCCCCCATCTCCACCAGTGAAGGGGCTTCTACTGTATGGAAACTTTTGCCTCTTCACAGCTCCCTCCCATTGGTGCAGGTCCTGTCCTTATTCTTTTGTCTCTGTTTTTCCTTTTTTCTTTTGCCCTACCCAGGTACATGGGTAAGTTTCTTGCCTTTTGGGAAGTCTGAGGTCTTCTGCCAGCGTTCAGTAGGTGTTCTGTAGGAGTTGTTCCACATGTAGAGGTATTTCTGATGTATTTGTGGGGAGGAAGGTGATCTCCACATCTTACTCCTCTGCCATCTTGAAGGTCTCCCCTGCCCTCTTCTCTTAACTTGCAGATTGCATGGGCAACTTTTGAAGATAAGCAGGCCAGTGTGTACTTACCTGAGGGTCCCCAGAATTAAAGGAGAATGCAATTCCTCATACTGAATGAGACCACTTCCCATTGACCATGTCTCTGGGATGGTGAGACTATCTCATAGGGGCAAACATAGTTGAAAATAATTACTATTTATTATCCTCTGCTAACAGAAATGATTTTCTTCCCTCACCTAGGTTTCCAACCTTAGAGGTTGTCCTGTCCTCACACAGGAATTACCAGCGAGGTAGGAGGGTTTTTTTTTTTTTTTTTTTTTTTTGCTTTTCTGTGCTTTTAAGTATCCTGAAAAATCTAATCTCCTGAAGGTCCCTGTAACTAGGAAATATAAGACATGCTCCAATTACAAGGTCCTCAATCCATTTTTTTCTGTGCCATTCTAGTTCAAAATAAAGATACCAAAGGCAGAACTGCAGAAACTAGATTTGAATCTTTATTACTATAAGCAGACAACTGCAC
Source organism: Kogia breviceps (assembly GCF_026419965.1). NCBI lineage: Eukaryota > Metazoa > Chordata > Mammalia > Artiodactyla > Physeteridae > Kogia > Kogia breviceps. The sequence continues at coordinate 23,317,543 of NC_081325.1, forward strand.
TGCAAACCACCCCTCCCGATGCCACTTCCTATTGCTATTCAGAAATTCTGAGATAAGTGCTTTTAAATAGAACAACAAATCTCACCTAAGAATAAGATCAGATCTAGTTCCTTGTTTTTCCTACAGAAAAAAGAACATGGAAGGAGATAGCTTTTGTCTGGTGACTGTTTATCTTAACCCAGACGCTTTCTCTATTTGTAATTTAGTCTCACTTGTGTTTTCAGAAGTATTGCCAATTCGGATGGGTTTCTTGGGCAAGGACTAACAGACAAGGTTAAACACAGCTGCTCTGGTGACTGGAATCCTTAAGAGTCAGGCAAGACCTGAGCTGGTAAAATAAACTCAGAGACGGCTGTCTGGACCCACTTTTCTAGAGACAAAATGAATATAAATAAGCATAGAATCAATATAGGCCAAGGTCAAAGGCAACGTGGGGACACAAATTGACAGAGAAAGATACTGTCTGTAGTACATTTGCTACAAGACAGCATAGCATTGGACGTTCTGGCTTTGAATCATCAGGATATCACAAGGAAACATGGTCCAGATTGGCAATGACCCTGTCAGCACATTTTTGTAATATCAAATGCTTCTTTTACTGGGAATTTGGCTATCAGGTTGCAGAAGATAAAAATGACACTGAGATGCAAGGTCAAACCACAATGCTTATAATTTTTCAATTAGCTAAACACACACAGTCCTAACTGTACAGATAAAGGGGGCAATTGTTTTCCCAAGTGGTACCTCAACGTCTAGTGATGTACAAAGTACTTTTATACACATCATCTCATCACCATGGTGTGCACCCTGGTTACACAGATGAGTTGAACTGAAAATAGTTTCATTTGCCACTTTTCACTATCTTTCTTTACCTTCTGGGTGGCATTAGTCTCCGTGTGGCCTAACAGATGTCATTGTCATTTGGCTTTTCCAGGCACAAGACACCTATAGAGAAGTCACCAGACTAGAAATACTCAGTTCTAACATCTTAGTTGAGAGTCCCTCAGTCTTCCTGTGTTTCAGCTTCTTAAGATGTGTGCTCTAGATATATTGTCCAAATTGTGGCAATCCTCTTCAAAAAAATAAGATGATAAGAATGAGTCTGGGTGGCTATGGGACTTTTACACTCGGTGAGGGTATAGATTAGTGTGACATTTTGTTGGTATTACGTAATAAAATTTAAAATGTAAAATGTTATATCTAATAAATAGTCTATTCCAATGAGATAGTCACATAAACATGTAAAGATTCACAAAGGTGTTCATCACCATTAGAAACAACCTAAACATCCACCAATATGGGCCTGATTATAAAGATATGGTGTATTCCCACCAGAGAATCCACTAAAGAGAATCATGGAAATTTATATCTGTTGACTTGAGAAGAAGTGCCATGACGTATTTTTGAGAGAAAAGGAATTACAAAGCAGCATAGTTGATAAAATCCCATTTGTATATAAATCAAATAAATCCCATATCCCTCTGAGATCCAGTCTCAGCACCATGACCTTCACAGAAACAGCCCAGCTAACAAAAGGCTTTACCAAGCAATTTCAGTCTTTGCTCTCAACTTTCAGAAAACATTAAAGGACATACAGCTGCTAACTCACAGTACCATATCTTAAAATATCTTTTGCAACCCACCTTTTTCATCCTGTTCTCTTTCACACTGTAATATTATAGCTCCTTCCTGAAGCCTCTCTCTCCCCAACAGCTTTTCCAGTCTCATCCACAAACTTTGCTCCCAAATTGATCATCTCTTTCTCTTCCTGCTCCTCTTACCTCTTCCTTTGGTAGTAATTACCATAATCTGAATAATAAGGTAGGGAGAGAAGAAAATACTAAGTGAATAAAATTTCCTTCCCAGGGAGTAGGAAGAAAATATTTATTGACTGTGTATATACTACAAAGTATCAACCTGGTAGCAAATGCAAAATTATTACACGGGTATCTACTGTATATATACATAGAAGCATCTGCAAGGATGTTGACAAAATTCTTAACAATAGTGATCTCAGTTGGGATTTCCTGTGAATTTTGCTTTTAACTTTATATCTCTTCTTCTATCTCTTTGAATTATTCATGAAAAATGTGTTTTGTTTATAATCAGAAATGAGAAATAAACTCATATCAGCATGTAAAAAAGGGATTGTAATAATGCTCACAGGGAATAATGGATGTGAAAAAATAAATACACGGTTTAAGTGCAAAATATATGTACTTTAGATGAACTGTTTCTCCCTGTTTTCAACATTAATGAGCTTTATTATTTTTGAATTTTTTTTTTTTTTTTTGGTGGTACTCGGGCCTCTCACTGCTGTGGCCTCTCCCGTTGCGGAGCACAGGCTCCGGACGCACAGGCTCAGCGGCCACGGCTCACAGGCCCAGCCGCTCCACGGCATGCGGGATCCTCCCAGACCAGGGCACAAACCTGTGTCCCCTGCACCGGCAGGCAGACTCTCAACCACTGCGCCACCAGGGAAGCCCTTTGAATTATTTTAATTACTGCTACATGTTAGCATTGGTCAGTTTCTTAACAGTTGAACATTTCCATATATTGCTTAATTTTTTATTTTACTACCAATCAATCCTGCTTAATTTGTGAGTCCATTGCATTGTGACTTGTACAGCATCTAATGACTTAAACACTTCAAACTAACTGTGATCATTTTCATCCATTTGCCCTGGAAGCCGTCATCTTTCAGGATCTCATTCGTGAAGAGGAAGTTACTATATGTATGTTTGTATACATTTCAATCTCCCCCATACTTAGACAGCTTTGTGTCTCTTTCAAAATATGTAGCATCTATTTATTTTTATGATTTGTAAGCCAGACAAATTTCCCTGAAATTTCAGGATGGCTACCTGTGCAGTTCCCAAAATTCTGACTCATGAGTCATCTCTTAGATGGGGGAATTCTGAAGAGAGGTCTGTAACACATCACCGGTGGGGCCTGGTTTTACAACTGATAATAACCAGGCAACTGGCACTCCTGTTTCCTGAGAAAGGAGCTTGTTAGTCAGACTCTCCAACCAGAAATGCTAACTAGCACCCTTGCTTATGGCTGGAAATTCCATCCTGCAATTCCAGAAAGCAGAATGTGTTGCTGACACCTGTATTTGCCTCTCGAAGTTTCTTCAGCATGATAGTTAAGTAACTCAATCCGTTCTAGTCATAGACAACTTAAAGCAGGTCTCTTTGTGAGGAGAAGAGAAATAACTGCTCATCAAAATCCTGAAGGACCTTGAAAAATTGAAAAAATGATTGGAAATGGGCTTCAATAGGCTGTTGACAGAACAGAACATTCACAGGGAAAAAGTGTCCAAAGTAAGTGGAAAATGGTCTTTTTAACTCCACAGATTCAGGTGTCAGGAAGGGACTATATCCTTCAGTGTTATTATACCAATATTAAGCAACATTTTAATAAATAGAGCAGGGTACCTGTTTGCTTTCTTTAGTTTTGTTTTGTTCTTGTTTTTTTTTGTGTCCTTCAGAGTCACTTGAATGACCTTTAGTTCTGTGAATATGGCCAAGTAAGTTCCATTGACCTTTATTTCTCATTCTTTTAGAGTGACTTTAGAAATGTTGCTTCACTCTCTGGTAAGAAGTTGATCAACTTGGCCAAAAGCCAGGCTTTTCTGAAAAAAGAGCTCAGCAGAGTCACCTCCCCAGCAAAGCATTCTCTGACTTTCCTCACCAGATGATTCTCATTTTATGTAATCTCACCTTGTACCACTCCATCATTGCTTTCTCACGGTTGTGGCTCTGTGTTTTACTGTTATTCTTTTTTTCATACTTCAGTCCTGCTCTAGGCTTTAAACAACATGAGGGTAAGGACCAAGACTCTCTTTGTTCATCATTATATTCCTAATGCCTCACACAGTCTGACCCACACAAGCACTCAACAAACACAGTACTTGTCAAAAAAATAAATGAATGAAGACATGAATGAATGAATGAGTTGGAAAGACCTATTTACGGTGTTACCAATCAAGGTAAGTGGCAAAGAGGATAACAAAATCCAAAATAAATTTACCACAGAGGTAGAAAGAAATGGGGCCAGTAGACTGTATTTGAGTTAGAAACAGAAAAGGAGATAGTTGTTTAATTTCTATGATGTGACAGACACTAGACATGGTCTTGATCCATCCTTCCTCTGAAGGCCTGTCTTAGGATCTGGCTAGGTATATAATGAAAGAAACATTCTCTATAAATGGTATCAACATGGGCCTCAGACTTATTATAGACAAATGCTATCTCATCTGAGCAAGGGACAGGAAGTGACCTTCCCCCCAAAGTTTTTGGGGTTAGGCTAGGGCTCTGCCAAAGCAGAGGACTTCACCCAGCCTCATAGCCATGTTCCTGGACAGCACGCAGTATTTGCCAACAAGAGTAGACAACATTCTGGAGTCAAATCAATACTCAGATGATGCATAACCTTCCTTCCTGCTGCTTCTGCTGGAGGGTTTCTGGGCCACCACACCCAACATGAAGTATTTTAAATCCAATGATTGGCACCCCATTGAACTCTCACTCACCTAACATTCACACAGGGATTTTCATTTGAACCTGCCCTGGAGGAGATTAGCACCCTATGAAAATCACCGGGGGAAGGAACTGAAATCACTATAACTCAAAGAGCCCTGGGCTATTAGCTGGGAGTCAGTGCCACTGAGTGCAACCCAGGTCACCCTCCAATGACAACTTTCAAGCTGCACCCTGACACCCTTGACCACCCTAGGAACAGGGATTGTCCATCTCTGCATTTCCAGCAAGGCTGACCTCCATTGGGAGCTTTCTTCCCTGCATCACTGTTGGTCCACTCATATGACTCAAGAAGGAGCCTGAATTTCCCTCTTGCCAAGACACCTATAAACACTTAATGGATGCCAGGACACAAGATGAGGATGAAAGTAGAGATGAAAGAATTGGGGACTGAATGTCTGACCGTCTGTCTACTCTTATAGCCACATAGGGACCTCAATACTGTACCCTAGGAACTTCCAGTGCAAAACTAGGTAGAGGAATATCTTCATTATTTAGATAAAAACCAAAAGATAACTGATTCATAAACTCAGTCTACCTCTCACCAGTTCCACCTATAATTTTAATCCTATACGTTATCTTCCAAAAATATCAATTGAAATATCATCACCCTTAGAGGTTAAAAATTTCCATGTGATTCTCATTATCTACAGAATCAAATTCAATCTCCCAACACACCTTCGTCTCATACCTCTCCACATTTCCTTAAATGTGTTAGCCATATCAATTTTTAAAATTTCTTTTTAGTATAAAATATTAAGTATAAAATATATATTTTAGCATGTATAAAGTAATACACACTCAAACAATATAAAAGGCACAAAGAAAAAATATTTTCTCTTTTTCTATCTCCACCTCTTTCTCAGAAGTAAACTGTTATGCTTTGCCATGTAGCCCTTCAGATATTTTACTCTATATAAATCTTTATGTATTGGAGTTGCATGATAACCTACCAAACCAACTAATGCACATATAATAAAAATATATAGAAAGAGAGAAAACTGCAAAGAGAAAGCAGCGTAGATAGAAGTTCGGGCTACTTATTCTACTCCGTGGAGCACAGAGACTTGAGAGAGTCTGGGACTCTGCTGGCCCTAAGGAGAGCTGCTTCCAGGCCTGTGGAGGGTATACATCTCACAGCTCAGTGTGGTCCTAGTGCTTGTAGATGCAGGTTTGATTGTAGTTGATTCTCAGCGATGAATTTGCTTGAAGACCGAATCCCCTCACTGGATGTGACTCTATTATCTATATGAATATAATATTTTCACTATTATAATGAGGGTGTAATACACTGCTTTGCAACCAGGAGCATTTTTTTCAAGACTTCATTTATCTATTTTAACCACTGCCTGATATGCTATTGCTTAGATGCACTGTAATAATTCATTAAAGCTGTCTCTTTTTCATGGGCATTTCACTCCTGATTTTCACCAGTTTAGGTGATGGGCCAAACATCCTTGTACATCTACCTTTGTGTTCTTGTTTGGTAGGATACACACCTGGCAGTAAAAACACTGGAATGACAGGTAGGCACTTCTAAATTTTTGATAAGTATTACCAAATGGTTATATAAAATTTAAACATACTAATGGCGTCCCTCACTGCTTTCTAAAGAACATTTAGAGTTACTTATTATATAAAAGTACGAAGAAGAAAACTAAATAGTCTCATAGTCTCCACTGAAATTTATAATAGAGAATTGAAATATGTAAATATTAAAATTAAAAAGTAAAAAAATCTACCTCTCTACAATCTCTTCTAAAGATAACCACCTTGTATTTCCTTTAAAAGTTTTTTGCATGCATATAATGGCATTCTTACATGCAAATATATTTATGTATATATCCTTTTAGTTAAAAAAGGATTATTATATACATGTAACTTTTCACTGTGCTGTTCTTTCCTTTGAAAAATACATCTTTGAGATTCTTTCCATATCAGCAACCATAACTGTACCTGATTCTAGTGGCTGCATACCATTCCATTTTATTGGCAGTTCATAATTTAATTAACCAGTCCCTTACTGATTGATACTTATGTTTCAAATTTCATGTTATTACAAGTGATTCTTAACACACGTCTTATAAAAACACACTCATACTCTAACACACTCATTCTTAAAATTGAACATGACTGTTCATATTGTATTATCAATACATAGATGTAAGTGTAGTGTGGTTATTTATATATGTCTTCCTCAAAAAAACTGTGAGCTTCTTGAAGAAAAGAAACATGCTTTACTCTGTGGTAAATCCTCAGGACCTGGTACATTGTTACATGATAGGAGATCACTAAATGTTACATATATGAAAAAAAGAATTAAAAAATGCTGCTAGTAAAAATCTACCTTTTCTTAGTTTTAATGTGAGTCTGAAAATGTGCATTTCATGGGTCCATTGACACAAGAGACATTTGGTAAGCATCTATTATGTGCTAGACATTATGGCTTATATGGCCAGGAATTGAAGCAGGTGCATAAATAACGGAGATAAATGGAGATAAGGGTCTCAGAACGCCACAAAGGAAGAGCCACAGGCAATCAGAGAGAGCCAGAGAACATTTCTAGAAAATAGTATACACTTAAAATCAGACACTGCAGTATTGGTAAACCAAATCCTGGGCCAGTGGATGGTTGGGTGGGGGGACTTTGATTTATAGTATATACCAATTCCCGTGGCCATTTTCAAGCTACCAAAATATTTAACAGTTAATTCTCTTAAGCCAGTACAACTTTCTCCAGCGTAACACTGAATCGGGGCATCCCAGCCAAGCTTCTGGAAACTTCCGTTCTCGTCCTGTCACCACGACCTCCCAATACCACATTATTTCAGTTATTGCCACCCCTCCCATGCACTAGACAGGTAAAACAAAGTATTCTTTGGAGGTCTGAGCAAGAGAAGTCAGGGGGCATTACATGACTTCTAACTGCCCTGTCCAGCTGTCCACGCTTCATGACGGCCTTGCTGGCCCTCAAAGTGTCCATTCCTGTAATAGGGGCGGGGCGGGTGCACGGTTGTAGCGGGAGACCCTGAGCGAAGCCATTCGCGCGAGACCATTAGGACGAGACCCTGAGCGCGGTGGTTAGAGGTTCTGCTCCAACAGTCAGCTCCCAGTGGTCCCTGCGGCAGAGGGTGAGGTGAGAGGTGCGTCGTGGCCTTCTCCCCGGGGACCTCCAGGCCCTCTGCCCTCGGGTGAGCTAGGGAGCCCCGGGACAGACTGAACACTGTGTCCCGCAGAGCTCCAGAGCCCTCGCCACAGCCGCCCACTGGCCGGGCCCAGGCCTTGAAGCGGCAGCAAAACTCTCCCCCATCCCCACCTCCGCGACTTAATGGCGGGGTCTGTCTCCGTGGGTCGTGGTCCATGGAGGCCTCAGCAGCTGCAGTATGTGGACACTGCCATTAAGGTAAGAGATTCAACAAGCTTCAGTCTTTTTGCTCGTCTCAAAAATTGGTCCAGCTTAGATCAATTGTCTACCCCTCGGAGGTGGCCAGAGGTCAGGGCTAAGATGCAGGGACATTGCACGTCATTACTTCAGGTCCACCTCTATGATTGGGGCTATTGTCAAAGAAGGGTAATAGTCGCGAGCTGGGAATTAACCTGATTGATATTTGCTACAACGTGTACTCCTGTTGGTCCCATACAAATGGTTCTCTCCAGTTTAAATGAAAAGCCTGAGGGCCAGCTGGGTCCTGGGTGCCTAGCTCCCTCAGTGACATCGGCTGGGCAGGGCCTGGGGGCCTGGCCCTGAGGGTGCCGCCAGCTGAGATCTGCCTCCTCATCTGGCCCTGGGCACTGGCGGGAGGACCCAGACTGGGGGCTGGACGAGCCCTCCTGGGCAGGGTTACCAGACTGCGAAGGGACCCCATCCTCTTGGACAGGTCCTGGACCTTGGAGGGCTAAAGTTGAGCCTTGGGACATTGCCCTTTCTTGTCAGAACGGAGAATAACATCTGTTTCGGTGGAGGTTTATAGGAACATCATGACCTGACCATGCCCATGACCTGACCTCAAGAACAAAGGATCTAATACCAAGAAGTGTGCAACAACTAACCACGCCCCTCCCTCACCTTTCCAGTAAAAGGGCTTTGCTTGAAAGCTTTTGGGAAGTTCAGGGTTTTTAAGGCGTGAACCACCCATCTCCTGAAATGGCTCTGCAATAAAGCTTTCCCTGCTCCAGACTCTGGCGTTTTGTTATTGTTTGGCCTCACTTTGTGTGGGGCACACGGACTTGCATTCTATAACCTTCCCTCCTTGAAGGCCTCTTTTCCTCATTACATTGCTTAAGCTGCTGAGTTCTTTACTAAAGCTTCCAACTCCGCTTTGTTGACTGAGCCAGAAATCTCTTAGAAAGATAAGAAAAACAAATGGACTTTGCAGATTATAAATAGGGCTCCCCGCTAACCAAGCTCACATCCCCTGAGGCTTCAATGTGTATTTAAATATCAAATTTACAGCAGGAATATAGGGCCTGGAGTTTGAGAGATGAGTCAGAGTGTATTTTAAGAGGTATTGGATACATTTTAAGATTATACTTTTCTTTGGAGCCAGGAAACAAAGAGTGTCAGCTGTGCCATGAGAAGTTATAATTTCAAGATCCTGTCTTGGTTGCCCATGTGAGAATCTCATACAAGTTTCTAGAAGAGAGGCTTTACAGGCATTAGTCAATCTTAGCCCAAAGTATTTTTAGTATGATTATTTGGCTCTGGGCTTCACTCTTTATCAGAAATCTTGAAGACAAAATAAAAACAACCAACAAAAAAATCATATCTACCTCTTTGGGAGTTTGAAATGTATTTTTCCAAGTAGAGCTTCGATTTACAATATTCTCATTCATCAGATCCAGATTTGCAAACCAGTGTGATATTCTCATTTTCCACTTAAACCATGAAAACTAGTATGTTAGAAGAGGTCCCTTGGAGAATTAAATAGTGCCTTTGATGATCAAAATAAAGAAGAATGGGGAATCACAGAGACAAAATTTAACCCAACCCAGTTAAAATCAATTAAGACGTATTTTTTTGTTTATTTAACTTAAGAATATTGACACACTATCCCTGAAAATTAGCAGTACATTCATTCAACTTTTTCCATGGAAGATTTCAGACATGGGGAATTGGTAAAACTGATTACTAAGCAAGAAAAAGAATGATGTGTTTTAAAACGAAGCACAAAACATCAAAAACCAAAGGCTGAAGCAGGAAAGAACTTAGCACAGGAAGCGGACTCAAGTAACATGATGACCAGGCTCCATAACCTTGGAGACAACACTTCCAACGAAGGCCTACTTCCCAAGGATGCCACCAATGCAGTCACAGAGCCCCATGCTCACAAGGGTCTTGTGCTTGGGGTTAATGGTGTTGTCTTGAAAGTCTTAATTTTATCTTTGACTTACGTTTTTAAAATAAGTGAGCCAGTGGAACATTGTACTAATGGCTTGGAGGCTTGGCCTACAGGAGGGCCCATCTCAACTGCCCTCTCTCAGACAGGCTCTCAACCACCCACCCTCTCATTCCCTGTTGCCTCAGGACATGCCTGCCCCTTCCCACCAGAGGAAGTAAAGTAGAACTAATGTGCTCCACACCATCTTGGGACAGGATGTGCACTCCAGGGTGGCATCCTGGGCTGGCTGTACCACAGTGCATTAGGCAGGTGACTCTGAGGGTGGTGAGCCTCTCACCCATCCCTGATCCAGGTACTGTGTACACTGGGGTGCAGAGGTCACAATCCCTTGGGGGTCACTTTTGGGAAGGGGAGATTGATTTCCCTGTCCCCTAGTTGGGCATACATGTTGATGCAGTGGCTGGACATTGATATATAATTATATCATATAATTATATCATAATTATATATAATTAGTGACTTTTATATGCCTCTGTTTTACTTTTTCTTCACTTAATTATCTCTTTATAAGAGTTAATGTTTTTAGCCGGTTAATCATCTGCCTTATAGCAGTTCTTTGCCCAGAGTCTCATGTCTTGCTCTAGATCGAGAATCAGAAAACGCCTCTTTGCTGTTCCCTTTTCTTAGGTCCTTAAGTCCTGACTGCTTTGGCAGGGCTGCAACAAGACTTTTTTTTTTAATGGCTCTTTGTTTTCCAGCAGGAACACAGGTATTCTGTCATAGCTGGAAATTGATGACATAGTTTGGTGTCATAAACTGGACAGCTGTTCCAGAACAGCTTTCTATAACCAGAAAGAACAAATGAACATCAACCATTCCAGAATCCTATCATTCTGAGCTCAGAGATTCTAAATTTTAATTAGTTTGTATTAAATAGTATTTTACATTAGTTCTTTAAATTAAACTATGTCTTTGAGGTGTTGTTTTTGTTTTAATGGACACTTTAGGTGATGCATGTCACTTAATGGCAACATTTTCCAGTGAAAATTTTGTGAACATGTATTAACCCATAATGCTTCTAGGCCTGAGTTGTCTGTGTGTTCAAGTGAAACAATTAACTACTTTCTGGGGAAGATCTTGGCCCTGCCTAAGAGTACATCCTCTACCCAACCCCTGTGTGAAGCTGGGGCTGGCCCCCGGGCAGTCACATACCCTGGTTAGACCCCATATTATTCATAAAATGTCATAAGGAGATGTCAAACCTGCCTTTCTCTCAGTTTATTCTTAAAATATATGTAGGGCACTTGCCTTTGTCAGTAACCTGGAGGTTAGGTAAATAGACAATATACTGTGAAGTTCTCTGTGGAACTATTTTTTAATAAAAAGCTTAGTTTTAAGAAATGTCATTCATGGAAGATTACCATAAGGCTATAGGAATCCACTCCTTCCTCTTGAATCTAAAAGAGCTAAGGAAGAAAAATATTGCTTTTAATTTCATTGTTTTGGTCCCTTGTACACTAGCTATGCTTTGGCATTGGGCCTCTTTGACCTGCATCCAGGGAGGTAAGAAGAGGAAGTCGTTCTACACTTGCCATTTTATTTATCACAGAAATTATTGTTGAGGATGTCATTCTCCTTGGGAAATCACAGGAGATGTTTCTCTCAGTTCTCAATATCAGCAAGAGCTGTGCATCTCTGATAAAAAAGGGATTTTTCATTTTTAGACACTCTAAACATTGTAATCAATCATGTTTCATTTTGTTTGGCAGCTAGGAAGCTCAGAACCAAATCTGGAACCTCTTCAGGCAATGTATTTCAAGGATTTTGTGTGTTAATCTTGTCTCTGGTTTTATCTTAGTTTCCTTCAGTTATCCTGTAGCATTATATATATGTTTTCAGGTAGAATCTTAAATAATTTTTAGAATGAAATAAAGGATAAAAACATGAATAAATGACCTTAAGAATGGGGAGGGACTGTCCTTGTGTCTCCAGTGTTTTTATCGTTTGCATCTACCCTTCCCTTCAGGCCTGGCCAAAGGATGCAGGTGCATCTCTGTACCCCCCCAGTCTCGAAAGCAGCGGTTCACTGGGAACTTCCCCACTGGCAGTGCCAGGAAAAAGAGGTGAGAGGAACATTGAAGAAGCCCATCAACAAAATCAATCAGTAATTCATAACAATTGATGGGCTAGAGATCTGTTTTAAATGTTTTATAACAGTCCCTTCCAGCTCTAAAATTTTGTTTTATTCTATAATTCTATGAGCAGTCATTAAATGTACAGGTTAATTCTAGTTTTGTAAGTTTTTGACATTCTTGTGACCATTCTCTGTGTTTCTTGAAGCCCTTATCTTGAGTTCTTGCTGCTCAGATTCTTCCAGAAGGTCTGTCCAACATTAAAATCTAAATGAAGAGTCCTTGTCCCTCTTCTCACGCCTCCACAGCACAACAAAAATGAGGTTAGCAGCACACTTGCATCAGCCATCCCTGCCCCTATAGAAGTGATTCTTAAAATGGGTGGGAAGGTGATCAAGGTTTACATCACCATGATGGGATGGGTCAACATCATATTTTCTTCTGTGTGGTGCCCTGAGAAGAGCATAGACAGCATCATTTCTGGGGGTTTTGCTGTCAAGAATGCATGGGCATTCTTGTTTGAGCCTGAGGAATCATTGCACAGACCCAGGTTGAAGGACATTATACAGAATGAATATAGAATTAAATACAGATACAGAATTTAAAATGTCAAGTCCACGGAAGACAGGGGAAGAATGAGGAACTACTCCAAATAAAAGAAATTAAAGAGATATGACAACTAAATACAACTCATGATTCTGGATTGGGTCCTGAGTGAGAAAGGGAAAGAGATATTTTGGGGACCATTGAGGAGATGTGAAAGGTGTCTGTGGATTGTGCTTTGCAGAGTAGTGTCATCAGTTGTATCAGTGCTAATTTCCTGGTTGGAAAATTTGTATGGTGAAAGGTAGGAAAGTGTCCTTGTTTGGGGATACGATGTGGAAAAATATACACTGAAGGATCTAAATATGACAGAGCATCATGTTTGCAACTTTCCCTCATATGACTCAGAAAAAAACTAATAATGATGGGTATATCTATCTCTATATCTATATAAAGACAGAAAATGAAGGAGTAAATGTGGTAAAACGCTAATAAAGGGGAATCTGGATGGGGAGATATGGTATTCTTTAAGTTTGAAATTATTTCAAGGTAAATTATTTTTTTTAAATGTAGGATTTATGTTTATTGAAATGTAAAAATGTCCATGATTTATTTATGTAGATTATCCATATATTTATATATTAATGGAGGTAAATGTCTTCACCCATCAGATTGGGAAGATCGGGGAGAGGTTAAGAGGGACTTTGCCCTCTTATAAACTTTATAAATACTTTGTAAACAAGTATTTACCTCATTGTAGGAAAATCCAGCTCGTGGAGATAAAGATACCATTTAATTAGAGAAGGCAAAGAGGTCAATCCTTCTCTGAAATGGCTTACCCAGATGACAGTTAACAGAAAAATACAATGCCAACCTTTATTTGTTATTCATTCTATTTTCTTGATGTTTAGATATCTCTTTGGATTGAGTGTTCTCCTGCTTTTTGATAGTTTAGGTCGGTCATTAATTTAATTAAGAGAACTAGTTCCATCAACATTCACATACACAACTTTCTTGTGCAGTGGATACGTATGAGGCTTTTTACCTAGTACCTTTCTATCTATCATTGGAGACCTCTGAAGAAAATGTGTTTCTTCAACTCTCCTCGAAGAGCTGTCCCCTCCTGTCCACCTCCATGGATTCTGTAGAGTCCACTCTGTTAACCCAGTGTTGCCCTCCTCTGACTCTTATTCACAGGGGTAAGACCCTAACTCAGGCAGAGCCAACAAGCTCTTTTTTCAGGAGTTTTAGACTTGGGACCGAGAGCATCACATTCTCTCTCTCTGTCTAAGTGGCTAAAGTTCTGAGGGCTTTCAGCAGCTATCTTTCTGTCAGGTAGATAAAACTGTTAAAAAAAAAAAGAATGTGAGGAGTCAGGGTTTTCAAGAGCCTAATCCAGTTGTTCCAGAAGCCCAGCCATCTTTCTGACCTTGGTTTCCAGGAGACATATTTCTATGCTTACAATAAATACCCTTTTTCATTAAAGTAATTCAAATTGGGTTTCTATAGCTTGCTATCAAAGGAGTTCTATGTAGTATGTGTGGAAAAAGCACAGCATCTATGAAACCACCACTCTGTTCTGGTCTCATGGCAGTTTGAGTCATGTTTCTTGGACAAGGAGATACTTGTCTTGTGACACCGAGTGTGCCACCTTCGAGTTACTACAAGAGTAATTTGTGTGATGGAGAATGACTCCAGAGCTGGGTTCTTATCCAACATCAAGAAACATATTTTTGTTCAATTCTCCAAGGAAAGAATATTTACATATGTAATTTCCTACAGAGATTATCATCATCTTAGACACCTGCCTGACATGTAGGCTTTCAGAGCCAACACTGCTAAAGTTGAGGAGAAAAATATTTGGGGGGCGGGGGTGGATTTTAGAAGGATAAAAAGGAACAAAAAATGAAATCTGAAATGCTCAAGTTCTGATTCTCTCTCCCTCTTCTTACCTTCTCTCCAAAATTACTTTGGGGAGGAGGTGGGGGAGCCTCTAAAAATTTCTTTCTGAGTTCTACTCTGCTTCTGGCTCATTAAGCCTAGAATTATCAGTTTTCTTTCTTTGTTGGCTTTTCCTTCATGAGGAACTTTTCCACACTTAAAATAGTCAGAGGGTGGGCTTCCCTGGTGGCACAGTTGTTAAGAATCTGCCTGCCAATGCAGGGGACACGGGTTCGAGCCCTGGTCCGGGAAGATCCCACATGCCTCAGAGCAACTAAGCCCGTGAGCCACAACTGCTGAGCCTGCGCTCTAGAGCCACAACTACTGAAGCCCGTGCACCTAGAGCCTGCGCACCGCAACTAGAGAAAGCCTGCGCGCAGCAACGAAGACCCAACGCAGCCAAAAATAAATAAATTAAATAAATAAAATTTTTTAAGAAAGGTAAAACAACCTCCTTACCCATCTTCCCACTTCAACTTTTGTTCCCTCTCATCCATTCTCTGCATAGCAACCAAAAGGCTATTTTTTAAGACATAAAATCAGAGAACTAAGTCCCCTGTGTGAAACACTCAAAAGCATATAGAGCCCTTTCTCATAGTAAGCACTCAAGCACTGCTAACTCCTGAACAGTAATTAAACAGAACCGTAGTCCTGGCTTTTATTTTAATTTTGCTTTTACAAACTTAACAGGTGCAGAAGTTCAAAGTTGATTAAGCAGAGAAAGAGCCAGCAAAGCAATCGGCTTCTTGTTGATTTTGATCATGTTAAACTTTGCCTGAAGCCTCTGCAATACCTGGTGCAGTCCTGGGTACACCATGGGGCAGTGCTTCTCAAGTGAGGCCTGTAAACCCCTGTATAAGCAACACTTGTCATGAGGCTCATTCCTGAGATCCACGCAAAACCTCTCATCCAGAATCCCTGGGGTTGAAAGGAGAAATAGACATTTTAAACAAGTTTTCTAGGTAGTTATTACTGTACATATAGATTGACAGCATGGAACTGGTGCTCAAACCAAAGCACACTGATTTATTGAACAACAGAATCTATGACTGATCTCAGATGCAAACAATCAAATTCAGCTTTGCATCTTTCAAAAAATCTTTCTCCAAACATAAGCAATATATTAGATTTTTTTTAAAAAAAGAAATGCAATGGACAAAAGGTCAAGAGTTCCTGGGATATTTATTTCAAAGCCCTAGAGACCTCCTCTTTGACATTCCAAAGGCCCTCGATAGGCCTGAAAGTTGAATGTCATATAACCACATGCACATCGAAATCCATTCTTCCAGAGACCTGCCCTCCCACAGTGCAGGTTCTATCAGGTGGAGACTTATAGCTCATGTGTAATATTGACAGAGCACCCTCATTTGACACTTTATCACTCTTTCTGCCCTATATGTGTGTTACAAAGAATCAGACTCCATTTTTTATGTCTGCTGACAACTTTCCAGCCACTTCGTTCCTCTTCTCCCGCTGCCCCACAGCCAGATGATAAGAAGCCTGGGTGCTCCCTCCTTTGGCACCGGCAGGAAATTCAGGTCACACAAGCCTCAGCACATGTGAGGGGACACTCACTCCCTCCCTACACTCTAACCACCGTAAGAAGCAGACCCAGTCGCCCTTTCCGGATCTCCCAAGCCTTTGGACCTGCTTGGGAGTTTGTCCTGCTCTCCTTTAAAAGTCTCATTATGTGAGCAATAAAGCTTCTCAGGCTCTCATAGTGTGTGTGTGGCATCGTCAGCCTGGACCCCTGAACTAAACTTGGGGTGATGGCAGGTCCATCCCATTTCCACGGAGGGACCTAAACAACCTGGGAAATGGCAGTTCCTTCCTTCTTTCCTTCCTTCCTTCCTTCCTTCCTTCCTTCCTTCCTTCCGCAAAGGGTCTTAGTTGCAGCATGCGGGGTCTTCATTGCCGCACGTGAGATCTTTTAGTTGAAGCATGTGGGCTCTTAGTTGCAGCATGCAGGATCTAGTTCCTCGACCAGAGATTGGACCTGGGCCCCCTGCATTGGGAGCTCAGAGTCTTAATGACTGGACCACAAGGGAAGTCCCAATGGCAGCACCTTCTAAGCCATCTCGGTGTCTGAAGTTTCTCTGTCCCATCCACACACAGCTGAAAGAGTCACTGCTCCAACCTGCTGCTCTGATTTTGTCACTTCTCCATTTAAGTTTAGAATTAAAATCTTTCAATGGTTTCCCTACAAAATCAAGTTCTAAAATCTTAGCGTGGCATCTAAGGTCCATAATTTTAACACATTTTTACTTTCTGGGCCTGTCTCCTCTACCATTTTAGAAACTCTATTCTTTAGCCAAAGAGCTGAACTACTGATTCCCAAAGGAATTTTAACATCTGACTTGTATTCACAGTTAGCTTTGTATGTGCTTTTCCATTGTTGTCTTAAAGTATTACTTATATATTATGATATTATTTAAACTTTCAGTTCTTAATGATATTCTTCTACCAGATTTTTAGAAGACAGGAACTTTCTTTGTTTCTCCCATAGGATTTAAGGCAAAGCCTGGCCCATCATATGTGCTTACTGAATATTTACTCTTCTGATTTGATTTTATAAAGAGTTATAAATCTACTCTAGGATTTCTCAAGGGTGAAAAATTAAAACAAAGGATAATTTTTGTTATAGACTTTTCTGCCATATTTTATGTTTTAATTATACATGACTTTATGGACTGGGTTTGGAAAAATATTCTTTAATATAAAAATGAAATGGATCTGCCCTTTAGTCTGTTGTGATAAACAAATTTGAACTTTTCTCACAATTGTAACTTACCAAGATAAAATTTCCTTAGGCTGAATTACTAAATCAATTGGTTTGTTTCAAATGTACAGATTTTTAGAGGAATTTTTCTAATCATACACTTTTAGTACAGATTTTAATCATTCAGTTAACACTTTACAAAAGGCCTTATTGCTAAAAAGGTCAACATGGTAAATTTTTTCCATTGGATTGGTGTTCACATGGGCATACACAACAGGGATTTGTGGATCCTTCAAAAAAGCATTTTTTTTCCTTTAAATCCTCCACTCAGCATCCTTCCTGGGCAGATAATAACCCAAGGAGAAGGACTTGGAGCGTCATGGTTCTCTCAGTAACAACGGTTATCACCCCAGTAAAGCTTCTATCACAAAGACACAGGCTATGCTGTGGCAACCAATGGAATTCTGACTCTTTGTGGGAAGGTCAAGAAACATAGGTGGCTTATTTTCCCCTTAAACTTGGTTAGATGCCAAGAAAAGGATAACCAGCAGAAAGCCTTCTGTAATCCAGAAGCTATTTGAACAATATTTATACCAATGCCTTTCTCAAAAACCTGCTAATAATATTGGAAACCAGATTGTATTCTCATTTATTAGGCAATTTGCTCAATAAAGACAGATGAGTCAGTAGCCCTGCACACATAATCGCCTGGGAATTGGGGACTGCAGGTTAGAAAAGACTTTAGTAAAATATGTTCTGGGTCACATACTTGCACTTCCTCAAATATTTTTGAGAACTATATTAAAGCTCGGATTGCCCGTTTCTACTTTTGTAAAGTGACATGACTTAGGGATTGGATCACATGCGTCACAGCTTTCTAAGTATTACATCAGCTCCAGACTCTAAATTCTACGGCACTTTGTCAGTTTTTCTGCTACAGTGTCAGCGGCCATTCACTAAAAAGCTCACAGTTCATACCTAACGCGCAAGACACTCTCAGTGTCTAGGCTCTTCCCCACCCAACTCGGCACACTTTACGTGTCTCCTTCCTCTACTTAATCTTCACTCCCTTCATTCTTTTCTCTCACTCCCAACTCCTGCATACAGCCTCACATGTCTGAAATAATTTCCATTCAGCTTCTCTCCACATTCCTTACCTTTAAATGCTCCATGTAATTGGATAGTCTGAAAAACTCAAAATTTCTGAAGTCTCTTTAGAGGAGTTTTCTATCTACCCTATTAGTTTGCTAGGCTTAAACATACTTTCCCATATTTTCTTCCTATCTCGTACTTTTCTTGACCATGTAATATTATAGCAGCATCTAAATCTGGCAGTGGCAAACTATCAACTATTGATGCTAAATAAATCTTCGTTCATAGTGTTGGAGGCTAATAAACTAGTTATCCAAGATCAGGCTCTGGAAGTCACTAATGATGGCATGTGAGGAACATGTCACTAAACTCCCTCAATTGCTGGAGTTTATTTCATTCTTAAAAAAAAAAAAAACAAGTAGCCTAATTTTCCAGCTGCACAAAGCAAAATGGAAGAAAGAAACCACTATCACAAATTGGTGTCAGGTTTCTTAACAGATGTGTATTTTTTTTAATAACCAGAATCACCACCTATGGCTGGTTGTAACACAAGGGACATTTATCTGTAAAATATAGAAATAATTCCATGAAGACTAAAAAGCATAAGTAGAATGTATTTAAAATATGCTCACATACTTGGAGGATTTCTGGTAAATAAAATCTGAACGTTCCATTGGAATCTTAAATTAGGTTTCTAGTCTTTGCATCAAATGAGTAAAATAATCATTCCTAAAAATATACCACGTTTGATAATTATTATATTCTGTTATTTCTTTTGTTCTTTTCCTGTAATAATCAAGCCAACAGATTCAGAGCAGCAGTTTTATATTATAATGTTGCCACCTTTTTGTGGGGATTTGATCCTAAATATGACCAGAAAAGTTAGTCCCAAAATGTCTCCTTGGCAATGATCCATTTCTTGGTTCCCATTTCATTCTATAACATTCCGCAAGGGACATACCGAGTATGGGCACTTTTATTTATCAGTCTGCTGTTAGAACAATGGTGAAAAGTAGCAATACTTACTTATGTTTCAGAGACATCCAGAAATGACTTTAAATTCTTACATATTGACTAAACAGCTTTCAGTTAAAATGTAGATTGAACACAAATGTTTACTCTTTTCCCTCCAGAAACCTCACTAAGGAGGCAGTAAAGACAGTAAAACATATAAATCCACAAGTATAAAGAGAACAGGAAAAGAAATGACAATAAAAGTTTGAAAGCTGAAAGTCTTGTGGATGAGTAGTTACTAACTTAGGAAACTAGAGAAAGCCTGAAGGGGTTTGAGCTGGAGAAGCCTCAAGGTAACTCCAGAAATAAGCAGGTGCATGTGACAAAACCACCGAAAGCCTCAGTAGTCAGGGTATCAATTACCTCTGAAGGTGGGGTGTTCAGGTGAGGCTGAAAACCAGAAGCTTAGTTGAAAATCTGTATAAGAAAAAATTAATCTCATAGATCTCCCTCCTCAGCCTCCTCAGACTACCTCTTCCCCCACCATAAAAGGAAACAAAAGGTTTGCTCACTGGTGAGCTATAGCCTCACCTTGCTAGAGAGCTCTACTAAATACAAGGGAAACAGGCCAAATGTGAAATTTCTGAAAGGTGAACCCTCCTCACCCCCATTGCAGCACTTTCTCCCACTCAGTCCCAGAATGCTGCAAGAACTCATAACCCTCAGGCATGAAACTGGAAGATTCATATCTAGGGAAACTGACTCAGCAAAAAGTTCTGCAGATCTTGACAGTTGGGGTTTCACTAAGAAAACACTCAGCCAGATTATCTTAGAGTGAAACCCACTGCTCAGCAAGGCCCCCTACTCATTCAGAACTTAGAAGAAACCTTTTTCATTAATAATAATAATGAACACACAGCCAATAATAACAGTAAATCTGAGAAAGACCTACAATATGAAAGATGCAGACCAAAACAAAACAGAGAAAAGAGAGGCATTGAATGAAACAGAAGAAAACTTCAAAAAACAAAAACTGTAACTAATCCTCATAAAAATAAAATAAAGAGGAGTCTGTAAAAAAGCAACATTTATTAAACAAAAACAAATTCTCGGGAATTAGGAAAAAAAGAGCAAAACTGAACATTTTAATAGAAGAGATCGAAGATAAAGTTTAGTAAATCAAGTACAAAGTATGACATATCTGTTCATGAGACAGAAAATAGGAAGGATGATAAGAAAATTAGAGAATCAACCTGGAGGTCCATCATCCTTTTAATGGAATATTCAGAAAGAGAGGAAAAAAATAAAACAGGGAGAAATTATTAAAGAAATAATTTGAAAATGTGTCAGAACTAAAAAAAAAAAAAAAGCTTCCAAATGGAAAGACCCACAGAATGCCCAGCACAATACTTGAGCAAAGATCCACATCAATTCCTACAGTCAGGAAGTTTCAGGAGCCGAAGGACAAATAAGAAGTCCTAAAACCTTCCAGGGAGTGAAAAACATACAAAGATCAGGAATCAAACTAACACTGATTACATCACGTTGTTACAACTACTGCAAAATAACATAAAGTGAAATATCAGAAGCTAGAAGATGCTGGAGCAATGCTTTCAAAATCCTGAGGGAAATGCTTTTCATTGTAACAAGATACCAAATGATTGATTAATTATAAAACTGGAATAAAGATGTCAAGTTCTCAAAAAATGTATCTCCTATGAACTCTTTCCTAGGAAGCTACAAGGTGTGCTCCATCAAAACAATGAGGAAAGCAAGAAAGCAGAAGACACAGGATCTAGGAAACAATGGATCCAACATAGGAGAGAGGCAAAGGGAATCCCCCAAATGGTAATGACCGAAAATTCCTTGGCAGCGTTGGTGTAGCAGGCCTAGAGATCAGCCAGTCCAGACTAGAAGGGGAATAGATAGATGTCTTAAAAAAAAAAAAAACAGAATGATGTGATAGTTACCTGTTGTAATTGAATATATTTAAAGAGATTTGTATTTCTGGCACAGTTCAAGAATGAATCAATGATAGTAAACAGTATATAGAACTAAACAAATGAAGAAAAGGAGCTCATACAACTCAATATCAGAAAAACAAACAACCCACTCAAAAAATGGGCACAAGATCTAAACATTTCTCCAAAGAAGACACACAGATGGCCAACACAAAAAGATGCTCAACATTGCTAATCATTAGAGAAATGCAAAGCAAAACTACAATGAGGTATCAACTCACACCAGTCAGAATGGCTATCGTCAGAAAGTCTACAAATAGTAAATGCTGGAGAGCATGTGGAGGAAAAGCAACCCTCCCACACTGTTGGTGGGAATGTAAATTTGTGCAGCCACTATGGAAAACAGTATGGAGGTTCCTTAAAAAACTAAAAATAGAACTACCATATGATCCAGCAATTCCACTCCTGCGCATATATCAGAAAAGACAAAAATTCTAATTTGAAAAGATACATGCACCCCAATGTTCATAGTAGCACTATTTTTAATAATAAAAATCAGAGTGATTACCTCTGAGGACAGAGGTATTGACTGGAAAGGAGCACAAAGAAGGTCTTTGAAATACTGGAAATATTCTGTATCTTGATATGGTTTGTGGATCATAAGTATGTTCACAGATAAAACTTCAACCAACTATATGCCTAAGATTCATGCACTGTAATATATGTGTAATACCTATTATATATATATATATATATATATATATATATATATGCCATTGTAGCAATATTATTCCTCAACAGAAAAGAAAAGTTGTTTGGAAGAGAACCTCTCCAATCCTCTAAGCTCCTTCTTATCACTCACTCTGAGCCTCCATATCACCTCTACCACTGATTTCCAGCACCCTGCACATCCCCCCGCCATCTGCCCTATTTACACTTGGAGTCCAAGCTGAAAGCTGGTTCCCAACTGTTCAGCCCCATGATTCTTCCAGTGGCAGCACGTTATATGTTCTCTTCCCCCAACCACCCAGAAGTTAGAGTTTAACCATCTCATGTTTAATCATCTCATAAATATAGACTGTTCCAGATATCCTAGGCTTCTGTCAGCCCTAAGTAAAATGCCTGCCTGGGGGAATATGCATAGACTATTTTTACGAGTCCATGCTGTCATCGTATTCCACATTCTAAGCTTGCTGAAGTCTTTCGACCCAGCCCATACCCCAGAAAAGAACAAAGGAAGAGAAGAAGGAAAAATATTACAAAGAGATGGCTCTGTTAATTTCTAATCTCCTTTTTTTCCCCCTGCTGGCACAAATTTCTTTTTAGCTTATTATAATTCTCATATTTTTTCTGAATCTTCCTTTCCTTTACACTATTCTTATTCCTTCTTTTCTCTCTGCCTATATCTGTTAGAGTTTAATAAGACATTTGAAGAATGGAATAGTTCTGAAATTTTTAAAAAATTTTTTACTTTCTTTTTTTTTTTAATTTATTGAACAGTAGCATTTATTGAGTGCTGGAAACCAAGCTAAACATTTTCAGTAGAGATCACAAAGTGGTGGTCCATAGACTGCATCCACCTGAGGTTTTGTTTCTAAATATTTGAATTTTTAAAAAAAATTTTTGACCACACAGTATGTGAGATCTTAGTTCCCCAACAACTTCCCCTGCAGTGGAAGCACAGAGTCTTAACCACTGGACCACCAGGGAAGTCCTGGAATAATTTTTTTAATTGAATATATTTGGCACATAACACTGTATAAACTTAAGATGTACAACATGTTCTTTGATACACTTTTGTATTGTAATATGATTGCCATTGTAGCACTATTTATCACATCACATAATTATAGTACAATATTATTGTCTATACTTAGAATGATTTTTCTAAAGTAATGTACTTTTTAGAGCAGTTTTAGGTTTATAGAAAAATGGAACAGAAAGTACAGAGAGTTCCCATATATTCTCTTTCCAAGACACCCCACCTTTTGCCCACAGTTTCCCTATTACTAACATCTTACATTGGTGTGTACAATCGATGGACCAATACTGACACATTATTATTATCTGAAGTCCATAGTTTACATCAGGGTTCATTCTTCGTGTTGTACCGTTCTGTGGTTTTGACAAATGCATAGTCATGTATCCACCATTAAAGTATTATACAGAATAGTTCCCTGCCCTAAAAATGCTTTGTGTGACAATTGTTCAGCTCCTTCCACCACCCCACCAATCCCACTGAACCCCTGGCAACCTCTGATATTTCTACTCTGTTTAAAGTTTTTTCCCAGAATGTCATATAGTATGTAGCCTTTCAGACTGGCTTCTTTCATTTGCCATATGTGCTAAGTTTCCTCCATGTCTTTTTCACTAGCTCATTTCTTTTTATCACTAAATAATTTTCCATTGTCTGAATGTACCACAATTTGTTTACCCATTCACCTATTGAATTACATCTTGGTTGCTTCCAATTTTGGCAGTTTTGAACAAAGCAGCTGTAAAAATGTGCCCACAATGTTTTATGTGGACCTAAGTTTTGGCTCATTTAGGATCACAATCGCTGGATCATATGGTAAGATTATGTTTAGCTTTGTCACGGAATAATTTTCTAAACATTCTAAAAATAAAGAAATGAGGCATTTCTTCAAAATAGGACATGGGAAATAGCTTTCCTTCCATTGCTACTCCAGTCCTGCTCAATAATAAGTCTCATAATACTTAACATGTTAACCTTTTATCCTCTACATTCCTTCTCTTGAAGAGCCTCTGTACAAGTCAGAATTATATGGACCTGGGTGGTGAGGGAGAGAACCAAAATGCCTTAGACCAAATTTCCTAGGTAAAATCTCTTTTCCTGGCTTAATGAGCTTTGAAAGGAGATAGGGCAACCTTGACTCCAAGATCAGCTCCTCATGGCAGCTACTTAACCTCCCATAGCCTCAGTTTCCCATCCGTAAAATATAAAACGGTGATAGAAATAAGAGCATAATGACACGGGAGAAAGGATTTGATGAGATGCCATATGCAAAGCTCACAGGACACAGTCTGGGAAATGGGAGACACCCACAAGAGTTTATTTCCCCCCTTTGATTAAGACTGCTTGTATGCCATACTACATTTTTTCCTCCCATTTCACTGGGGCAATACAAATGGTTAGCCTATCTCCCCTCAGGAGACCAGGAACTCTGATAAAGACTTTCAAGTGAAGTCTTGAAAAAGTCTTGAACAGCCTTCTAAGAATGAGTGACATTCTGTGGAAGTTATTAGGATGGAAATTGACCTTGACAGCTCTCTTGATAGTGTTACTCCTTAATGCTCTTTAATGTATTACCCTCCCTAGAGCATCTGCATTTTAAGTGAGGATTCTAGAAGATAGTACAAAGGAATTAGTGCCCAATGGAATTTTAATCAATCCTGTGGTTCACTCCCTTTAACCTGACCTAGGAAATACCAGTCTTTCTGCAACAGAGAGCAACATGTCCACAGAATTCAACTCAAGACTCTTCAAACAACCATGGAATGTGGGATCATCCATCCTACAAGGATTACAAGGTTCAAATGAAAGGAACACCATGGTGTTGAGACTGATCGGAGCCTTCTGAAAGTGAGACTGCTGGGTTTTCTTTTTTTATGGATGTGAGTATAAAAGTTATTTTTTTGTGGAAATATATCTTATCTTTAGGCGTGTTTTAGCCCTAGCTACCACAGACAGTATCCAGTCAAAGTTAAGTGACTTGACAGAAAGCAAGTGTTGAGATTTGCTGATCACTTCTAGGATGTGTCAGATTTCTTAGAGCTAGCTCAGTGCTTTAGTATCATAATAAATTATATCTCCATTTTGTCTCTTTGATTACCAGGGGATTAACAGCTGTTTTAAATGCACCTATATTATGAGCATCTGCCAGTTATAGATCCCAATATTCTTTCCCCAAGACAATTTACCTTCCTAATTTTCAGGGTTATATTTGCATCATGGAGCCAGTGTTTTCCCATCCTCAAAAGAGGGCAGTATCCATGTCTTATTTGCCCCTGTACTTTGTGTACATGGTGCTGAATAGCTATTGACAAATACCATGGTCTTATTGTAAATCAAGAAATTAAAGATGCCAATTCTCTCTTTACAATGTGATTACCAATCCGATGGTTAACAATTTCCACTTCACAATTTACAAATTCCCCAAATCACAGATACCATTGTAGCATAGAAGTTTTTCCATAAAGTTCAGTCAAGCATCATTAAAAACTTTTAATTGACCCCTTAAGACCTTCATAATTCTATAAATAGAGGAGTAGACTCATTTATAAAGGAAATAGTATAAATTCTGTCTGGAAAATTTATTGAAATAGTTTGTGAATTACCTTTCCTTATTTCCTTATGGGGCACATGGTAAAAGCATTTATATCGTGAATCCAAACCACCACCAGTGTGGCATTCCCACACCATAATTTATCCCAAAGTCCTATTTTGCTGTATAAGCATCATCTATTTCCTAGATTTCTTAGCTTTCTCCTCACTTTCATGCCAACATTCTTCACTGGTTGGTTCGAATTGTTTGTTTTTTTCTGTTTGTGCCTTTGTTTAGCAGGGGCATTTTCCATAAAATACAGAGATTTTCTTGCTTCACAAAAGGTGCATGGATGGGACGATGAGCCTTAGCTCATCTGAGCCTTAGCTCAGACCATAAAGTTGGTCTGAGATGAGGATGCTTGACCTTGGGTAGGTTTCACCCCAGGAAAGTGACTCACTACTGCCAATGACCGTCACCTCAGTGTATAGGACTTAAATATGTAGTTCAGCAAAATTCAAAAGACTACATTCTTGGACCATTGGAGTTACTTAGCTGTAGTCAAAACCACACATCTTAATTCTCTGAATGCCAATGGCCTAATAATGAGGTTTTAAAAATTCTAATATAATTTGTGAATAGACACCCTTTTTGAGATGGAGTGGGAAGGAGGCTAAATTAGTGAACCCTGTTGTGAATGAGGATCTGGGTTGCTTGCTTTATGCTCTACAGACATGACATCATTTAATTCTCTCAGTAACATTATGAAGTATGTATATTGTTCCTATTTTAAAAGAAATGAAAGTTCTGAGAAGATTTAAACTCCCCCGATATTATACAACTAATAATTGACTGGGAAATAATTCAAAACTGGGTCTGTCTGGGTCTGTCAAAATGTCCTCTGACCACAGCATCAGTGTCACTTGGGAGGCGGCTGAAAATGCAAAATCTCTGAGAAGCTTAAACCAGTTTATAGATAATTATAGATTGAGGCCTGTAAAATCTCATAACTGCCTAGGAAATACTGGACAACTAAGAAACTGAAGCACAGAAGGATGGAAAAGATTGACAAAGTTGAATTCACTACTAAATTAGGTAATATAAGCTTTGAATCTGTTCTTTTCTCTGCGAACTTTGTACCCCATCCTCAGGTTGCTTTCGATTTCTCCTTTCAAACATTCTCCTCTGACCCCAATTAGTGATGTGGCCCCAGTTGCTCAGGCCTATCCTAGGGGTCATCTTTAATTATTCTTTTTCATTGTCCTGCATGTAACCCATCACAACTTCTTTTAGATTCACCTCCAAAATAAATAGCAAAAATCAATCACACTCCACCATCACCACCCTCGTTAAAACACCCCATTTCTTTCCTGGGTGACCTTATAACTCACCATTCATCCCGATTCTACTTTCAACATCTGCAAGTCATTCACTACACAGAAGTCAAAGTAATATTTAAATTATTGTTAATAATTCCTTATTGTATTTAGAATAAAGTTCAAACTTCATGATCCAGCAGCTTATTTTACTGGCCTGTTTTTCATTTATCACACGTAACACTGGCCTTCCTTTTTTTCTGGAACATGTCCAACTCATTCTCCCCTCAGGGTCTTCATACTTTCCTCTGTCTGGGAGGCTACTCCCCCCAGATCTTTCTGTGCCCCTTCTCATCATTCACACATCAGCTCAAACATCAACTTCTTGGAGGAGTCCTACCTGACCATCTTAACTACAGCAGCCCCTCCTGATATCTGATATTTATTCCATTTCCCTGTTTCATTTTTTTCTTAACACTGCTGCAAGTTAAGTTCCCCAGGAACCAGAGACTGAGGAGTGGTTTGCATGTAGGAAGTTTATTAGAGGTTCTCTTGATCAACACCCGAGGAAAGAAGGAAAATAAGAGGAGTGGATGAAGGGAGATGTTGGGCTACAACTGCAGTCTTAAAAACCTCAGCAAACTGCACAGTTGAGTTCTGAAGCTGCAAGATATAGAGATATACCATTTTAGCAAGAGGCAACAAGTTTGACATCCCCAGGTCAACCAGTTCCTGGATGCCAGTGGCTCTCTTCAGTTGAGACAATTCCCAAAGTAAGCTGACAGCAAAAGCTGTCTGTCTGCAGCACTCCCGGCAGCTTGGAGAGCAAGTTTTTTTGCTACTGAATGAGGGTCTACATAGCACTTCACGGAGTTCACGAGTCCACCCTTTGAATCCACTGCTCTGTATACATTCTGGAGGCAGCTTTGTTAAGACAGTGGTATATTCTTCCTCAGGTAAACTTACTGAGGTTTAGTGGCAAGAAACACAGCCCCAGCTGAGCAGCCAGTCTTGGGATCACAAGCGAAACTCATATTCTCCTCCTCCACCTCCATTCTATATTCTCCTCAACCTCACCTAGCACCTCCACAGGTCTGGGTGTCTTACCTGGTGGGATGAACCTGACCAGAGGGCTCTAAGCTTCCAGTCACCACGTCCTTCTCTAAGGTTTCTGAACTTGCCTATTACTGTCAACACTGGGCAAAGTAATACCAAGAGGCACCTAAAAAAATCACTTGGGTGCCAAATATATTCTTCCCTGCTTCCGCTGTATGACAGACAGTCTCCCAATCTCCTCCTGATGCCACGAGTCCCCCTCTTCTTGCCTGTTGGTCCCTTGGCACAAGGAGCCCAAAATGCTGAGCTGTCGATTATAGTTTAATAGGACTCTGTGTCCTCTGGTGGAAGGACCAAAGGGAACCAGGACAAGAAGCCAGGACAGAACACAGAGAAACAAGGAGAGGAAGAGAAATTCTCCAAGCAGGTAATGGAGTGATGAAGGAGGGCCGTTCCTGCTCTGACCCCTAACTCCTGGAAGTATGTATTCTACCTACTGAGGATGTCACACCATATAATATTCATTGATATCAAGTACACAGTGCACCCTAGATGATGAACCCCACCTCCTTACCCTAATCTCAAAGCTGCTGCCTCAGCTATGCCTTGAATGTACCATTCCAGTGCTCTGCTGAGCCAGAGTCTCTGATGGTGCAGTATGTGATAGGACCAGTGCATCTCACAGTCATGTACCCACTCCTGCGTTTTGGTGTGTCTGTGTGGCATCCTCCTGGGGAAGCTAGTTGCTCCCAGCATCCCTTCAGTGAAGCCTAAGAGCGTATCCCCTGTATCTGCCGCCATGATAGTTTTAACACCAAGAAGACTCACCTTTGTGATGATGTCATTGTCAGAACACATTTTGGAGTCAGTTCTTTCCTCAGCCTGGGGCAAAGTTGTAAGAGTGAACTGGCAACACTTTTAGGGCTACCACAAGCTTCAAAATATGATGGAGAAGCAAAAAAAAAAAAAAAAAAAAAAAAGTCAGGTTTTGATGACTGGAATTTCTGGATCAGTGTAGACCTCAAGGGCTATGGTTCCAGCTACCACAGGCTTATCCTATTAAAGTTTTTGTAAGGTTTTGGGCCTCCATTGATATTTATTCTGTTTTACTCCAATCTCAAATTGCATTTTAAAGAAAACAAAAGGAAAAATTATATCCTTTAAACTCATTTATTAATTATGTGCATTTGCCAATTGGATGAAAAACTAAGTGCCAACTTCTTGCCAAAAGCCAAGTGGAACTGAGGTTAAGTTTTTTTTTTTTTTTTCCACCCCCCCAGGCGGTCACAAAGCACAGAGGTGATCTCCCTGTGCTATGCAGCAGCTTCCCACCAGCTATCTAATTTACATTTGATAGTGTATATATGTCCCTGCCACTCCCCCACTTCATCACAGCCCACCCCTCCCCCTCCCCATATCCTCAAGTCCATGCTCGAGTAAGTCTGTGTTTTATTCCCGTCCTACCACTAATCTCTTCATGACATTTTTTTCCCTTAGAGTCCATATATATGTGTTAGCATACGGTATTTGTTTTTCTCCTTCTGACTTACTTCACTCTGTATGACAGACTCCAGGTCCATCCACCTCATTATAAATAACTCAGTTTCATTTCTTTTTATGGCTGAGTAATATTCCATTGTATATATGTGCCACATCTTCTTTATCCATTCATCTGTTGATGGACACTTAGGTTGCTTCCATGTCCTGGCTATTGTAAATAGAGGAGGTTAAGTTTTGTATTTACTTACCTAAAGAAAACTGCATGTAAATATAGTTAATATTTTATGTGTAGAACTATCTATCTGTATATCTGTGTACATTTATGTGTATTGACATATAAAGACATAGCAGATGTCAGCTGATTTCCAGATCATGAGCCTTGCAATATTCCATTACAAATATACTTTTCAAAAGCAGAATTTTTTACTCAATGGCTAAGACCAATCTATCCAAAATACACTTTTAATAATGATATGAGATATGTGGAAAATATGAGGGAGAAAAATCTATGAAAACCACTAATGCCAAAATCAAACTGAAGATGCAAGGCATGCCGAGGTCGTGCAGAGGGTGTGCTATGTGTACACGAGAACGTAGTCAGCCAGGCTCCACGAAGCAGCCCTCAGCTCAGTTGCAAGGGCCAGTATAGGACTGTATCATCCATCCTGTTCTTTCCTCTTTGGTTTCTGCATGAACCTAAATAAGTCCATTCTTTATCTGGAGGGGTGTGTCCACCTTCTGGTGTGGGTCTGGTTATTGGCTTCAGAGAGGAACCGGAGTATTGAAATTGGCCCTGGAAATCGTGGTTTACAAAGCCTTTGAGCCACAGTCTTATTTGCACAGGGATAGGAGCTAGCTACAGGGAGAAGGCAGCTTCTGCTGCTGCGGCTGAATTTCAATAAGCAGAAATCAGTCAACAAAGTTAGGACACGGGAGCCCTGACATGGGAGCCCTGACAGGCTCCAGCCTCCTCTGAGATGAGGCCAGTCTGGGGACTTCAGCCTGACACAGAACTTTTTACATCTAATATTAAAGACACACGAGCAACGGCACGTCCCCAGGACACTCCTTCTCTGAAGAGTGAAAGTCACAGCTGTGTGGCCTTCTCATTCCTGCTCTGTTGTCTGAGCCTGCGCAGAAATAAAAGACATCTTCTTTTGAAGAGAATTATGGAAAGAATGCATAATAGTTGCTACTTAAACATCTTGCCAAGATAATTAGCAAACAAATGCCACAGGTTATATAAATTGAGTGAGTGAATTTAGAATTTCATTTTGTCCTTAGATTTCCCTTCCTTAAACCTCGAGAGCCGGAATAAATCAACTCCACATTTTGGAGGCTAGACAGGGGATTCTTGAGTACAGTCACCAGGTGAGCAGGATTCAAGGGTGCCGGGCAGACCCCAGTGTGTTTCTGGTTTTATCCAGTTGTGCTTTGCTGGAAAACATTTAATAGCAGTAACTCCTTCAGTTATTACTCCTCGTAGGGTGTCTCTGATACCTCTCGACTTACTTCACTGACAAAAAGCATGCTTTTAATCTGCTTTGCATCACTGAGCCAACTGAAAAAAGGGGGAACACAAAATGGGTCCTGTTCCTTGTGAATTATTGAAGCACGTTGTCAGCAACTATAAACCCTGGAGATGGATGACAGCCTCAGAAGCAGACAGAAGACAGCCCAATCTGTGGAGCCCAGTGGAGAAAAAGAAAGAAAGAAAATCACTCTTGACTGGAAAACTGAAGCTACTCCTGTTTAGATTTAGAATATGGATTTGAGGGAGCTCTTCACAAACACCCCAAATCAAAATTAACCAACAAGTCTTCTTGGATAAAGTTTTATACTATTTCTCTTGTACTTGTTCTTTCCTTAACATCTTACTTGGTTGGGATCAGAGTCAACTAAAGTGATTTAAATGATAAGTTTCAGAGGAAAAGCTTTGGGGCACTTAATATAGATATCGTTTGAAAAAAATTAGTATATAAAATAAACCAAGCTTGTTAATCACCAGATGGAACTCAAAGGAAGAATACTGAATATTTTCATGGGGTTCACGTGAGTCCTGTTCTCCCTGTTGTCAGTTCGAATTCATTATCTATTCATTCAGCAAACATTTGCTGGGGTCTCTCAGTAACTTTCTCTCTGTTCTTTTTGAAGCAAGTACTCTTGGGAAAGTATTTAGAACTTCCTGGCCAGCCAATGGATAAGAGAAAATGTCTCTACCATGGTGTTAACCAACATTTTTCTGTTACATTGATTTAGGAGTTTATTTTCATCCATCCTACATTATTAAATGCCAGGGAGAAGCTAAATATTAACATATATTTTGTTTCAAGAAACACCATAGGGTCCCCAGACTCTGATTCAGAATGGACTCGTGGCCCAATGTCAAAGGGAAACAGAGGCCATCGGGTGTCAGGGCCAGTGCTGCCCAGCCTTGGGTAGGGAAGCATCATTCCCCTCTCTGAGCCTCAGTGACCTGCATTTGTCTGACACTACGAGTGAATGCCTCCTTAAGGCTGGCACCCTAGGCACCTCACTCGCCTACCCTAGTCCAAGCCCTGCCCCTATGATACCACTTTGGTGAGCTTAATGACTCCAGAGACATCTTGGGCATAAGGATCTTGTCTCTGTCTCCTCATAGTGGAAGGTCTAGTAAAAATTGAAACAGCTCACCCCGACTCCAAGGTTAATCGCTCCTTAAGCCCAGCTGTAGGGACTGATTTCCAGAGGGGCTGCCCACCCTGGGGATAAGGAAGCGCTACTGCACCAAGGGAGGTCACGAGGGCACTTTCTGAATGCTGACACTGGACATTCTTGCTCAGTGTTGATTGCTTCTTTGGTTCCTGTCTTGTTCTTTGGCTCTGAGCTTTGCTAACTGTGACTTTTGGCTCTGGCTCCTATTGGGCTTCTGCCCCCTGGCCTCCACGTTGTCTCAGTGGCAGACCTTCCAGCTCTGATCATCAGCTGCGTCCTTGATCTGGCTTGTTGCATTCATTCTCTTTAGGTCTCCTGCTCTCTTTTCTCCACAGCCCTGGGCTGAGGTCCTAAGGCCATTTCAAAATCCCAGGTCTGGTTGTTGACAGTGTGTCCTGGAAAGACGAGTGGAGACCAGAAACATTTGTCTTCTATTATTCTTTCCCTTCATGAAAAACAGACTAAAACAATATATTCTGCCTTTCTGGACTGCATAGGTGTGTTATAAAGATTAACGTCCGTGAAGCCTGTGTGGATTAATGTAAAAAGCAGCCATGTAGAAGATTGCCAAGGTATTGCCTTGGCAACATTTCCACTTTAGGAAGAAACCTATAACACAAGCTGTCATTATAAAGTAAGGAGGCTGTTTTATTTTTACCAAATGCACCAAACTCTGCACTTCTAGATACCTCTTGCCCAATTCAAATGAGCCACTGTGGGAAACTGTCAACTTATTTCACTTATTTCAGCAGTTAATGCCCATTCAAAAAATTGTTAGGAATGAACTTTCGCTATTTCCTTTAGGGACAGAGGCATATTTTTCTCAAATCTCCTTAGTGGTAAAAAGTCTTTATTCTATCAGGGTTGTCCTGAATTTAAAACCACCATATCTGGAGGGAAAGTCCCCCACAAGTCTGAGAAATATTGAAGAAAGAGAGAAAGAGACAGAGACACACAGAGAAATTGATTGACTGATTGATTCCACCTGAAACTATAAAAGAAAAAAAAGAGCTTACTCTAAAGTAGTAACTGGATGTGTATGTCTCATGCATGCGTGTGGGGTGGTGTAGTGATAGTATGTAGGAAAGTCAGAGAGAGAGAATATCCTCGGTGTTTCAATTTGTTGGTAAAGTAGTGACTTTATGTCCCACTGAACAAAGAATGCAAATCTAAAGGGCCATGCATGCTACAACTTCCACCGCTGTCAGGAAAATTTCTCAGCTTCAGTCTTAATTAGAAGCATAATTTTGTTGTTGTTGTTGTTGGAACAGATGATGCTGTCAGCGGGAAGGCAGAAGGTCCCACTGGGCACATCATGGGAACATCTCTCCACCCAGGATTCACATAGCTCTGTCATCAAGTCTGAATTCTGCTGCCGCAGATGACCAGCCAACAAGGTTGGATGTGCAGACTTGTGAATGCTTTCAGTTGAATTTTTGAGGAAAAGTTTACTTCGCAAACTAGTTAGCTCCCCTTTCCCCAATGCCACTAGTCTCTATGTCCAGTATTCCTTCCCTCAGGCCTCTCTCTGCCTTTTTAAAGATCAGCAATTATTTTCAGCTTCAAGCAGGAGGCTGCCCCACAGGGGCCCTCCAGAGGCAATAAGTCTGGGAGAAGGTGGATGATTTACAGATCAACAGCTACCTGGCAGATACTGTGGGATACTTTGCTGTCAACACCAAAGGATTGACGAGCATAGTTCTGCTAGCCATAGAAAAATCTGTAAGGCAAAAAAAGGAATTAAAACCTCTCCTCCTCCTCTTGAAAAACCTGGTTGTTTCTTTCTCTTTAGTAGCTAATTCCATTTTTAGATGCCTATGAAAAAGACAGAAACATTCTTGCTTTGTGAATTCTGGTATTTCCTAACACATACTCTCTGTGATCTGGCCAACATTAACAATGGACTGAATTCCCCGTGTTTGCAGTATTTCCTGGATCCCCAGGAGGGTCCACCTGTTAGATTCTACTGAGGACCACTTGAGGCTAAGTCAGGACATAGGTGCTCAGTCCATGTCACTCCTCTTGACTCTCAGCTGTACTGTTCAACTCCTCACCCTGTAACTGGCATACCTCTTTTCCCAACACAATAAATGAAATTAAAAATTCTCTGGAAGGAATCAATAGAAGAATAACTGAGGCAGAAAAATGGAGAAGTGACCCGGAAGATAAAATAGTGGAAAT
Source organism: Kogia breviceps (assembly GCF_026419965.1). Taxonomy (NCBI): domain Eukaryota; kingdom Metazoa; phylum Chordata; class Mammalia; order Artiodactyla; family Physeteridae; genus Kogia; species Kogia breviceps. Next base: position 23,351,801 of record NC_081325.1, read on the forward strand.
ATCTACTGCAGAGCAGAATAAAGAAAAAAGAATGAAAAGAATTAAAGACAGTCTCCGAGACCTCTGGAACAACATTAAATGCACCAACATTCAAATTATAGGGGTCCCAGAAGAAGAAGAGAAAAAGAAAGGGACTGAGAAAATATTTGAAGAGATTATAGTTGAAAACTTCCCAAACATGGGAAAGGAAATAGCCCATCAAGTCCAAGAAGTGCAGAGAGTCCCATACAGGATAAATCCAAGGAGAAACACACCAAGACACATATTCATTAAACTATCAAAAATTAAATACAAAGAGGGAAAAGCAACAAATAACATACAAGGGAATCCCCAAAAGGTTAACAGCTGATCTTTCTGCAGAAACCCTGCAAGCCAGAGGGGAGTGGCTAGACATGTTTAAAGTGATGAAAGGGAAAAAACTACAACCAAGGTTACTCTACCCAGCAAGGATCTCATTCAGATTTGACGGAGAAATTAAAACCTTTATAGACAAGCAAAAGTTAAGAGAATTCAGCACCACCAAAGCAGCTATACAACAAATACTGAAGGAACTTCTCTAGGCAGGAAACACAAGAGAAGGAAAAGACCTACAAAAACAACCCAAAACAATTAAGAAAATGGTAATAGGAACATACATATCGATAATTACCTTAAGTTTAAATGGATTAAATGCTCCAACCAAAAGACATAGACTGGCTGAATGGATACAAAAACAAGACCCATATATATGCTGTCTACAAGAGATCCACTTCAGACCTAGGGATACATACCGACTGAAGGTGAAGGGTTGGAAAAAGGTATTCCATGCAAATGGAAACCAAAAGAAAGCTGGAGTAGCAATTCTCATATCAGACAAAATAGACTTTAAAATAAAGGCTATTAAAAGAGACAGAGAATGACACTACATAATGATAAAGGGATCAATCCAAGACAAAGATAAAACAATTGTAAGTATTTATGCACCCAACATAGAAGCACCTCAATACATAAGGCAAATGCTAACAGCCATAAAAGAGGAAATCGAGAGTAACATAACAATAGTAGGGGACTTTAACACCCCACTTTCAGCAATGGACAGATCATCCAAAATGAAAATAAATAAGGAAACACAAGCTTTAAATGACACATTAAACAAGATGGACTTAACTGATACTTATAGGACATTGTATCCAAAAACAACAGAATGATATTTCTTCTCAGGTGCTCATGGAACATTCTCCAGGATAGATCATATCTTCAGCAACAAATCAAGCCATGGTAAATTTAAGAAAATTGAAATCATATCAAGTATATTTTCCGACCACAATGCTATGAGACTAGATATCAATTACAGGACAAAAACTTTAAGAAATACAAACACATAGAGGCTAAACAATACAGTACTAAATAACCAAGAGATCACTGAAGAAATGAAAGAGGAAATCAAAAAATACCCAGAAACAAATAAGAACGAAAACACAACGCAAAGCCTACGGGATGCAGCAAAAGCAGTTCTAAGAGAGAAGTTTATAGCAATACAAATCCTACCTCAAAAAACAAGAAATATCTCAAAGAGCCTAACCAAAAGCAATTAGAGAAAGAAAAACAAAAAAACCTGAAAGTTAGCAGAAGGAAAGAAATCGTAAAGATCAGATCAGATATAAATGAAAAAGAAATGAAAGAAACAATAGCAAAGATCAATAAAACTAAAAGCTGGTTCCCTAAGAAGATAAACAAAGTTGATAAAACATTAGCCAGACACATCAAGAAAAAAAGGGAGAAGACTCAAATCAACAAAATTAGAAATGAAAAAGGAAAAGTAAATCTGACACTGCACAAATATAAAGGATCATGAGAGATTATTACAAGCAACTATATGCCAATAAAATGGACAAGCTGGAAGAAATGGACAAATTCTTAGAAAAGCACAACTTCCAAGACTGAACCAGGAAGAAATAGAAAATATAAACAGACCAATCACAAGTAATGAAACTGAAACTGTGATTAAAAATCTTCCAACAAAGAAAAGCCCAAGACTAGATGGCTTCACAGACAAATTCTATCAAACATTTAGAGAAGAGCTAACACCTAACCTTCTCAAACTCTTTCAAAATATAGCAGAGGGAGGAACACTCCCAAACTCATTCTACAAGGCCACCATCAACCTGATACCAAAACCAAAGATGTCACAAAAAAGAAAACTCCAGGCCAATATCACTGATGAGCATAGATGCAAAAATCCTCAACAAAATACTACCAAACAGAATCCACCAGCACATTAAAAGGATCATACACCATGATCACGTGGGGTTTATCCCAGGAATGCAAGGATTCTTCAATATATGAAGATCAATCAATGTGATACACCACAAATTGATGGATAACAAACTGATGGATAAAAACCAAATGATCATCTCAATAGATGCAGAAAAAGTTTTTGACAAAGTTCAACACCTATTTATGATAAAAACTTTCCAGAAAGTGGGCATAGAGGGAACTTACCTCAACATAATAAATGCCATATATGACAAACTTACAGGCAACATCATTCTCAATGGTGAAAAGCTGAAACCATTTCCTCTAAGATCAGGAACAAGACAAGGTTGCCCACTCTCACCACTATTATTCAACATAGTTTTGGAAGTGTTAGCCATAGCAATCACAGAAGAAAAAGAAATAAAAGGAATCTAAATTGGAAAAGAAGTAAAACTGTCACTATTTGTAGATGACATGATACTATACATAGAGAATCCTAAAGATATTACCAGAAAACTACTAGAGCTAAGATATGAATTTGGTAAAGTAGCAGGATACAAAATTAATACACAGAAATCTCTTGCATTCCTATACACTAATGATGAATAATCTGAAAGAGACATTAAGGAAACACTCCCAATTACCATTGCAACAAAAAGAATAAAATACCTAGGAATAAACCTACCTAAGGAGACAAAAGACCTGCATGCAGAAAACTATAAGACATTGATGAAAGAAATTAAAGATAATACAAACAGATGGAGAGATATACCATGTTCTCAGATAGGAGGAATCAATATTGTGAAAATGACTATAGTACCCAAAGCATTCTACAGATTCAATACAATCCCTATCAAACAACCAATGGCATTTTTCACAGAACTAGAACAAAAAATTTCACAATTTGTATGGAAACACAAAAGACCCCGAATAGCCAAAGTAATATTGAGAAAGAAACACGGAGCTGGAGGAATCAGGCTCCCTGACTTCAGACTATACTACAAAGCTACAGTAATCAAGATAATATGATACTGGCACAAAAACAGAAATATAGATCAATGGAACAGGATAGAAAGCCCAGAGATAAACCCACACACATATGGTCACCTTATTTTTGATAAAGGAGGCAAGAATATACAATGGAGAAAAGACAGCCTCTTCGATAAGTGGTGCTATGAAAACTGGAGGACTACATGTAAAAGAATGAAATTAGAATAGTCCCTAACACCATACACAAAAATAAACTCAAAATGGATTAAAACCTAAATATAAGGCCAGACACTATAAATCTCTAAGAGGAAAATGTAGACAGAACACTTTATGACATAAATCACAGCAAGATCCGTTTTGACCCACCTCCTGGAGAAATGGAAATAAAAAGAAAAACAAATGGGACCTAATGAAACTTCAAAGCTTTTGCACAGCAAAGGAAACCAGAAAAAAGACGAAAAGACAACCCTCAGAATGGGAGAAAATATTCGTAAGTGAAGCAACTAACAAAGGATTAATCTCCAAAATATAGAAGCAGCTCATGGAGTTCAATATCAAAAAAACAAACAACCCAATCCAAAAATGGGAAGAAGACCTAAATAGACATTTCTCCAAAGAAGATATACAGATTGCCAACAAACACATGAAAGGATGCTCAACATTAGTAATCATTAGAGAAATGCAAATCAAAACTACAATGAGGGGCTTCCCTGGTGGTGCAGTGGTTGAGAGTCCACCTGCCAATGCAGGGGACACAGGTTCGTGCCCCCATCTGGGAGGATCCCACATGCCGCGGAGGGGCTGGGCCCGTGAGCCATGGCCACTGAGCCTTCGCATCTGGAGCCTGTGCTCTGCAACGGGGGAGGCCACAACAGTGAGAGGCCTGAGTACTGCAAAAAAACCCACCAAACTACAATGAGGTATCACCTCACACTGGTCAGAATGGCCATCATCAAAAATCTACAATCAATGCTGGAGACAGTGTGGAGAAAAGGGAACTATTGGTGGGAATGTAAATTTATACAGCCACTATGGAGAACATTATGGAGGTTCCTTAAAAAAACTATAAATAGAACTACCATATGACCCAGCAATCCCACTACTGGGCATATACCCTGAGAAAACCATAATTCAAAAAGAGACATGTACCACAATGTTCACTGCAGCACTATTTACAATAGCCAGGACATGGAAGCAACCTAAGTGTCCATCGACAGATGAATGGATAAAGAAGATGTGGCACATGTATACAATGGAATATTACTCAGCCATAAAAAGAAATGAAACTGAACTATTTGTAGTGAGGTGGATGGACCTAGAGTCTGTCATACAGAGTGAAGTAAGTCAGAAAGGGAAAAACAAATACCATATGATAACACATATATATGGAATCTAAAAAAAAGAAAAGAAAAGATTCTGATGAACCTAGGGGCAGGACAGGAATAAAGATGCAGACGTAGAGAATGGACTTGAGGACACAGAGAGGGGGAAGGGTAAGCTGGGATGAAGTGTGAGAGTAACATTGACATATATACACTACCAAATGTAAAGTAGATAGCTAGTGGGAAGCAGCTGTAGCACAGGGAGATCACCTCAGTGCTTTGTGACCACCTAGAGAGGTGGGATAGGGATGTTTGGAGGGAGGCGCAAGAGGGAGGGCATATAGGGATATATGTGTACATGCAGCTGATTCACTTTGTTATACAGCAGAAACTAACACAACATTGTAAAGCAATTATACTCCAATAAAGTTGTTTAAAAATGTATATTACAAAACTACAATCATTAAAATAATATGATACTAGAAGAGAAAGACCATCTGAATAATGAGTAGAAAAAAGTACAACAAGGGAAAGGTACAGAATAGGTGTTGGTTCAAAGGAAAGAAAAGTCCAACCACTATAAAATAATCAAAGTATGTCTAAAGATGTCCAAGTGAATTAGAAGCCTTCACCACAAGAACAATAAGGCTCCTTCATGGGAAAGAAAAGCACTAGCACACCAACTTAATTCCCCAAAATAAAGGGAAGAAAGATATTTTTAAAAAACTGGTCACAAGAATGTTCAGCTGAGTCATACTTATAATAAAGGATGTAATAATTGAGAGAAATCGAATAGTCTGCCTTTAAACAAAAAGGGTAAACAAGTAATTCAATCTCTATGGAAGAGAAAAATGGCGGAATTTTTAAAGAAAGGATCTCATTTCCAAAAGATGTTAGTACAAGTTACATAAGTTTTCTGTAGGACTTAATGTTTTTACAACCATAATCCTGCAAGCCATGGGAATAGATAAGAATTTAATCATTTAACTAGGCAATTGACTATTGAAGCAGTTTGGTTTTACCAAAAGAAAGAAAAAAATAGACATAATCTTGGAAACTTTTGCCATTTCAACATTTTTTATAATGAGCCAAACAAATTACCTTCTAGCTAGAAGAAAACTGTGTGAAATTCAGATGGAGAAAAATCAAGTTGGTGTCATGGAAATGCTTGAATTGATCAATTCCAGCCCTTACAAGCAGGCTGAGGAAAATTTCAAACATAGTCATGAGGTAATGTCCATTACTGGCAGAGAAATAGGCTGGGTGTTCCCATCTCAAATTGTTCTAACTCTTCAATTTACCCTCTTCCAAAGAATTTATTCATAATGAGAGAATGTTTACCTTCTGATCCAAAGGAAGAGGGCCAATACATTTTCCCATCCACTTGACTTTTTAAAAATAAGACAAAAAAAGAAAAATAATAAAAAGAAAATGTATCAATTCCTTATAGACCCTACTAGCTAGATAGTAATAACGGATAGATCCTAATAGACCTAATTCCTTATACTAGGGGCCTGCTCACATAGGTTCATAGACAAAACATTCTAAAACCTCACCCTTCTGTTGTGTAAACAAATATCCCCTCCAGAGATAGAAATAACTGAGATCCTGTTTCTATATCAAACACACATGTGGGAATAGCTCCTAAAACTCTCTAAGGATATTTGCCCACTGTAAATAAAACATTTTCTGAGTATCTAGACCTGCAGTTGAGTGACTTTTTTTTCTGGTCATTATTTTCCAGATTCCATCAGAGGTCTATTGAAAGTGTTTTCTAGCAGATTCAGCAGTGAAGGCTACCTGGAGAATAGGCCCAACTCAGCTCCAATGCTCCGCCATCAAGGTGGGAAAGCAACATCTGCAGCTTTGCTGCAGGGTCTCTGTTGGTGTAAGAAACTCAATACTGAGACAGACTTTCAATACTGAGCTTCCATGGAAGGTCTTCATTTAGTGCTGACAAGCTTGGGAATTGGGAAAGGAGGGAAAACTGAAGTAACAAAACATTGGCGTTCAGTATTATGCTAACTGGAACTGAAGTAAACCAAATACCAGACCTCAAGTAGCCAATATGAAACTCACTATAAGAAATGAACGGGGCTTCCCTGGTGGCGCAGTGGTTGAGAGTCCGCCTGCAGATGCAGGGGACGCGGGTTCGTGCCCCTGTCCGGGAAGATCCCACATGCCGCGGAGCGGCTGGGCCCGTGAGCCGTGGCCGCTGAGCCTGCGCGTCCGGAGCCTGTGCTCCGCAACCGGAGAGGCCACAACAGTGAGAGGACCGCATACCGAAAAAAAAAAAAAAAAAAAAGAAATGAACAAAACGCAAACATCCTCCAGTGTAAAATGATGGCACAGAAACATTGTTCTGATTCACCAAGCTTTCTAATCCTTTCTAGTTTTCATAATTATCCCAGTTCTTGCCTAAGCATTAAATGTGCTCATTAAATTTCTCCCTGATAGGCTACAGAAAATTAAGCCTTAGTGGGTGGGTTTGTTTTTGTGCCCTTGACATTCCCCAAAAGTTTTGTTTCAAAATCTAAAACTCTATTAATCCACACTAGTAGCCACTAGAATTCTGTCCTATCTTGGACTCTTCGAATGACTTATTACTGTACTCAAGTGAAGCACATAGTTTTTATTTCCTGCTCTAGTTTAGTTTCTCTTTCTTAACATGGGAACAATAGTAGGGTACCTATAATTTGTCTTAACAGTGTTATGGTAAATGTTCTGCAAAAATTAGCTCACAGATATTTTTTCTGAACAATTATGAAGAGCCATTTCATATTGGAAGTGTTATGACACACTTAATAAATACTGATATAGAAGATTATAGTAATAGCTTCATAGTGGCTAACAGAGCTGAAAGTTGTAATTATACATACACTCCAGCCCTCAGGATACCATATTACTGTCCACACTCCTTTTAACTTCTCAGGAATGGACGACCTAATGATCCATTCAGTTTTGCCTTTATCATCAAAATAGTTTATATTAACAAAAATTCAATCCACTAAAAGGCTATAGCCTGTGACTCAGATATTTTAAAAACTGACCAAAGTATCATCCAGTGGACATCTCAGATTTCTACTAGCCCAGGATAGGTATGCAAATTTAACTTACTATTTAATATTATAAATGTTATTTTGATGGGCAATCTAAGTCAATGGGTAAAAAGAGTAGAATTATAAAGCAGGACAAAGCATATGTAATCCATTTTACATCAATTATCGTGGGGCCCAATTCACCAAGATGCTGGCTTTTTGCTACTTAAGGTTACAAGGATTCCAGCCTCCAGTGAGGTATTGGACTGGATCACCTCTGCATTCACTTTCTGAGAAAGGTTGTATAGAATGAGAGGAAGGGTTTAGGTTTTAACTCCCTATCCCCATGTTGGATTTCAGTTTTGTCTGTGGTATAATACTGAACAAATCATTTAATCCTGAGTCTTGGTTTCTAATGTATGAAGTGGGAACAATAAAGCAAGCTTGGAGAGTTGTAAATGCTTTTGTTGCATTCGTTCCATGACATTTTGATTTGTTCACAGTTCTGTCCTGGAGCTTCTTGAGGGCAGGGACTGTGTCTTATCCATCTCTAAATCTTAAATGCCCAACAAATACCCAGCAAATGAAAGACACTCAATAAATGAACTATGACCTCTCAGAAACATTTGTCACAATAATAATGACTTCCCGTTCAGCGGCAATGCCTCTTTTTTTTTTAAGTTTTAATTTTTTGAGAAACCTCCACACTGTTTTCCATAGTGCCTGCACCAATTTACAATCTCACCAACAAAACACAGGGGTTCCCTTTTTTCCACATCCTCGCCAACACCTGTTATTTCTTGTCTTTTTGTTAATAGCCATTTTAACAGTGTGAGGTGATAGCTTATTGAGGTTTTGATTTGTATTTCCCTGATGATTAGTGATGTTGATTAGTGATGTCATTTCCTATTCCCTTTCCCTGCTTCTTGTTTTTTCACAGCACTTACTCTTTAGCAGTGACTTTATATTATATATCTATTAATTTATTTGTTTTTTGTATCCCTCTTGACTAGAATGCCCTTCATGAGGGCAGAAATTTGATCTTGTTACCTGCTGCATCTCCAGCACCCAGGAAAAAGTCTGGTATGGTATATATTAGGTACTCAATAAATATTTGTTGAGTGAATAATTAATGTCCAAATTCACTCTTTTGAATTATTCAATATCCATTTATTTTATGTAACAGTACCAGGCAAGCAACAGCTTTAGATCTCAGGGTGGGATTACACATGCTGCCTGCATTACTTACCACCCAGCATGCCGGGATGAAGGAGGTCAAGCCGAGGGGCACCACAAAAGGGGGGCTGGGGAGTGGCGACAATTCTAAATTGTATCCAAACCAGAGAATGGCAAACCCAGTGCAGCCCACTGCAGTTGTTGGTATTAGAGTAGGGAAACAACGGGATGGGAGAGCCTTAGCATAAGGGCACAGCTTCCTACTATCAGGAGAAGAGTAGAGACCACAGGACTCCAAATAGCAAACAGGGTTATCTGGGGAAACTGTCAGATGTCCTGTAGCAGAAGAAAATTTGCAAAGCTCACAAGAGATCTATCACCTTAATGGTTGTTTCCTTGATTTCAGTGCAGGATCATGGCTGCCTACTGGTTTGAGTGATGCTCAATCAAGTATCAGGCATGGGGATGGGCTGGGACAGGTATTGTGGGGATTGTGCAAAGACAAATAAAATCTCTATCTGCAAAGTGGCTAGAGACTTATGGGAGATGATAAGAGACAGCTAATAGAAGTAAGAGCATTACATAATATGTACGTGCTCAGAGGAGCCGTGGAGTCATAGCAAGTTACATCTGTAAAGGAGGCTATTTCTGGATTGTGTTTAAATATAGAACTAGTCTCTTGGGTAAAAGAAGAACAATTTACCAGTTGCATATCTCTTCATCTGCAAAAATGTAGGCTTTAAATAGAATTCATTTCTCTGTGTCCCTCTATTTCTAAATTGCTATCATTCTTAATTCACATACATGTAACCCTGTATACATACACATATATACAGAGATAATAAAACCTCATTAATTGGACTTTGCTAATTTGGGATTTATAATCAACCATCAGAGTGAGGCTAGTTTAATTTTAATTTTGCTCTATCAGTAATATTAGTAGCTTGTCCAACAAACAGTGTAAACAAATTATAAAAGGAATGTTCACCAACTTTAAAGAGCAAACTGTTTTCAAATACAAAATTTCAAACACAAATAGCTGAAGTGGAGTCAGACACTTGGACTAATGTTTTGATACACTTCTTACAGATCCCTGAGCTAGGGCCCCCTGGAGAGAAGGGGGTTGACACACAAGATCCCTGACCCTCACCTCACCTCAGAGCATCAGGAGTCAGACCTTGACTTGACTTAAAGGAGAAGCCAAAGGAATTATCTCAGAAGAAACGTGACCTCGCCACTTATCCCTGGAGCTTCTACTGTACTTCTTGCTCTGGCGGTAAAAAGTCCTTGTGAAAAATGTGTAATAGAAAAGATGTATTCTTTTTTTAATAGGTTATTACATAAAATTCATTCATTTATAAAGATTTATCAGATGGCTACTATGCAGGAGACATGATTATATATCCACCTTACATTGTGGATTTTTCAGTACCATGCGTTTATCTATCCACAGTTCTTGAAAATATGCTAGAAGAATATCTCACTATTGTACAGTTACCTCTAATGGCAATGCCAATAACATTGCCTCAAAAGACTGCATGTATACCTCACAGGAAAATGGGAATCTTACCCAAAATAGAAAGTAAGGTGACTAGGGAATCCTAAAACTTAGCAAAAGCTTTTAGGACTAAGGTCAGAAAAGCTGGGACGAAGTGAGGGAGTGGCATGGACATATATACACTGCCAAATGTAAAATAGTTAGTGGGAAACAGCCGCATAACACAGGGAGATCAGCTCCGTGCTTTGTGACCACCTAGAGGGGTAGGATGGCGAAGGTGGGAGGGAGACGCAAGAGGGAGGAGACATGGGGATACATGTATACGTATAACTGATTCACTTTGTTATAAAGCAGAATCTAACACACCATTGTAAAGCAATTATACTCCAGTAAAGATGTTAAAAAATAATAGGGGCTTCCCTGGTGGCGCAGTGGTTGGGGGTCTGCCTCCCGATGCAGGGGACACGGGTTCGTGCCCTGGTCCGGGAAGATCCCACATGCCGCGGGGCGGCTGGGCCCGTGAGCCATGGCCGCTGCGTCCGGAGCCTGTGCTCCGCAGCGTGAGAGGCCGCGGTGGTGAGAGGCCCGCATACTGCAAAAAAATAAAAATTAAAAAATAATAATAATAAATAAAAATTTTAAAAAAGAAAAGCTAAAATTCAGAATGAGATGGAAATGGGAAAAAGTCAGGAAGGGAATGGAAAAAAAAAACCTTGGAAACCACACGATTAGAAATTTTCATTATACCTTAGAAAAATGATCCAAAGTGAAGAGGAGCTGGATATAGGAAGGCAGAAATAGGAGTCACACCACCTAGCAGCCTCTCTCTGTGGCTGAGTCGAAAGACTAATCAAGATAGGCCATGGTCCTCCATCTCCCTTGGACACGTTGAGGTTATTTCCAGTTTGATTCCTTTCCTAAGGCTGCTCTCCTCACTCAGTGTCTGACTTTCAGGTACTGTTCATTCTTCAGAGCTTTGCTGCAGTTCCAGCCTCTTCTCAGCACAGCCCTCTCTGTCCAAAATGACAGCCACTTTCTGGATGCACCACGAACCCTTACACCAACGCAGTTTACCACTAAGTGGTTCTTCACTGGGTGTTGAGTTCTTCATCTGGATTAGTCTGCAGATTCCTAACTAGCAGGACTCATACCTTAAACCTTTTAATAATTTATGAACTTATTTATGAGAAAAGTCTTACAAGAGATAAAAAATTAAATCATCTTAAATTTATATATTTAATGACTTGTGTTTATTAAAAAGAATAATACTGTAGGAAGTGAAACTGCCTTGGAAAGTTTGGAATATGTGTTCCACAAGACCCATTCACTTAACTCCTAAAATATTTTTGACTGCATATTGATTAGATTGATGAATGGTAGAAGATTTTTCTTTACGGAGACTTTTCGTTCTAACCTGCGTGTTAATAATGTATGAAGCTGACTAGTACAAATAATCAGATAATATGCCCCAAAGTAGACTCAAGACATTCATTACCATCACCACCTAAAAACTGCTCAGCCTCCTATATCCTCTATCCTGCTTAATGACATCACCACTCACCCAGTGACCTAAATCAGGATACCGGTGGTTACCCAGCCCTCTTCTTACTCTCATATTTGATTCCTCATCAAATTCTGTTGAATCTCTCCGATTCATCCCTGTGTCTCCTTCAGACAGCTTCTTCCTTGGTTCAGGCCTTAGTTTTTCCACCCAGGCTCTATGGTCATTTCCTAACTGGTTACCTTGTATCTGGTCTCACCTCTCTCCAATCCATGCCACATACAGCTGCAGATGATCTTTCTAAAATGCAAATGTTTGTGTCATCCCCCTTTCTAAATATTATAATGACTCAATGTCTAAAGCATAAAGTCCTAACTTTTTTGTGTGTCATTCAAAGGGCCTCATAATCTGATCCCTGCCTTTCTTTCTCATACCAACTTTGAGCATTTGCTTACATACATCGTACCTTCTACCTATGCTAAAATTGTCAGACTTTGAAATACCATGGCATTTCATCTCACTATGTAAAACCATCTTTAACTCTGTATCCATTTACACAGTTTGAGTTAACTTCAGTCCTACCCCAGGGGCCAATTTCTTTCTTGACCATCTGTACAAGGCTGATACTCTTGTCACCACTGTGCCTGGTAAATGCTTTCAATATATTTGTTCATACACCCATTTTACCAACTAGATATCCTCTAACCTCAGAAGGGTAGGGGGGGAACACAGCAATATGTGGAGAGAGTATGTAGCTTGGGACTTCATATATTACCAATCACCATAATGACTACTCAAATGTTTGCTGAACATGGGTGAGTCAGTGATGAAAGAGTTTAAAAGAGGAATTTCAGGGAAAGAGAACATTAGGAGCAAAGGCTCAGAAGCAGCAGTGAAATTGCAGGAGGCTGAGACCAGACCAGGGTGTTTTTATCCTGACACTTCTAAATTGGAGATTTTTATGAAGGGGCTATAGGTAAGGGAAGAAGCCAGTTTGAACAAGCAGTGACTCAATAAGTAAAACATGAAATGAAACAAAAATAACTCAAAGATTTCTGCCTGGGAGGCTGGAAGATTGGCTGCACCTTTGCATTACATGATAAACCTGGATTACACATTCAGACCAGTTCTCACCATCTGAATTTGAAAAAATGTCTAAGAGGAAAAACTGAATGGTTACCTACAAATTACTTACAAATATCCTTGCCAGTCTGAGTGTTTACGCCACCTGGTGGCAGTTTACCCAGTTTTAGATTCTATTTAAAGTAGTATAAACTCTCCAAATTTGTAGGTACCTGCACAGTGTCAGATATGAAGCAGTTACTCAGGCATTTTTTGTTGAACAAATGAATGAGCTAAATGCATAAATCAATTTTTAAATGAGGCAAAGCTCTGTGGTGAAAAGAGCTCTGATCTGAAGGTCGAAGGTCAAGTGAGTAGGCATCCGGTTCCATACTATTAACTGCAGGGTGACCTAAGAAAGTCACCAGATCTCTGGGTCTCAGTGTTGGTGTATGTAGAATCTCTAAGTAGGGCCAGAAGAGAAGCTACATATCAGTACTAAAAGTACAGAAAGATTCATTAGGGATGACTGAATTTTGTTTTCTTTTGCTTTTAATTGAAATATTTAGTTGATTTACAATATTTTAGTTTCAAGTGTACAACATAGTGATTCAAAAATTTAACAGATTATACTCCATTTAAAGTTATTATAAAATATTGACTATATTCCCTGTGTTGTACAATATATCCTGTAGCTTATTTATTTTATACATTGTAGTTTGTACCTCTTAATCCCCTACCCCTATCTTGCCCCTCTCCCCTTCCCTCTCCCCACCAGTAACCATTAGTTTGTTCTCTTTATCTGTGAGTCTGTCTCTTTTGTTATATTCATTCGTTCACTTTATTTTTTAGATTCCACATATGAATGATATCATATGATATTTGTCTTTGTCTTACTTCACTTAGTATGATAATCTCTAAATCCACCTATATTGCTGCTAATGACATTATTCCATTCTTTTTTTATGGCTGAGTAGTATTCCATTGTATATATGTACCACATCTCCTTTATCCATTCATGGATGGACACTTAGGTTGCTTCCGTATCTTGGCTATTGTGAATAGTGCTGCTATGGACATTGGGGTGCATGTATGTTTTCAAATTAGTGTCTTTGTTTCCTTTGGATATAAATTATTGAATAAATAATAAAGGGAGGAGAGTAGATAAATCTGTGCAGAAAATTTTCAAATTATTTATGTAGATACTCTTCCTTCACAGAGGTGGAACATAATTCCCTACTAAGTGTAGCTGTGTACACACCACCGAAGAGTAAAGCATGGAAAGGAGGAATGAAAGAGTGACTATATCATGGAGAAACCTGACAAACACTACCTCAGCAAGGTGATCAATGGTGCTAAGTCATGCTGATAGTACTTACCCTTGATATGACTTCACCTCTGTGGTCTTCTTCCCCAATATCTATAATTCAAGTCTATTCAATAGAAACACATCAGGGGAATCCCAGTTGAGGGGCATTCTACAAAATACCTAACCAGTATTCCTCAAAGCTGCTGAGGTCATAAAAAAATAAGGAAAGCTTGAGAAACTGTCATACCCAAGAGGAGCCTAAGGAGATATGATGACTAAATGTAACGTGGTATCCTGGATAGGATCCTGGAACAGAAAAAAGGACACCAAAAACAAAGGAAATCTGAATAAGGTATGAACTTTAGTTAACAATACTGTATCAATATTGGTTCATTAATTGCAACAAATGTACCAAACTAATGTAAGATGTTAGTAATAGGGAAAAGTGGATGGGGGGTACAGGGGGTTTTTACAATTCTCTGTAAGTCTAAAAACTATGCTAAAATAAAGATTGTTTTTAAAAAAAGAAAGCATGAGCCAAACCTCCCATCACACTCAGCACTGTGTGAAGATTCAAGGAAACATCAAAATATTATTAAGTACCTTTTGGAAAATTAGACAGCCAAGGATATGTGAAAGAAAAAGGAGGTTTTCAATCCAGGAAAGAGAAAGATAAAATATGGTTTAGGCACAGATATAATTTTTCTTCTGAAAAAAGTATAGTTCATTAAAATATATAGAAAAAATAGAAAATATAGAAAAATACAGAAAAGCAGAAAGGGGAAAAATGTTTTCATAATCTCACCATCTAATGCAACTGCTATTACTATTTTATTTTCCATTTTAAAAAAATATATAAAGTTTTGGGGGTTTTCTCATGTTTTAATCACACTTGATATACAATTTAATTTCTTGGAAGTTTTTCCCTCTCTTAACTTGAAGGTAAATCTTACATAGAGCTAGTTAATTAGCATTATTCTGCATTTTGGACAATTAAGTCAAGTGAAAGGGAACTATAGGACTTCCCAAGACTAAATGAATATCCTGAATCTGCTCTCCTTATCTAGGATGTAGTACAGAACCAGAGAGCATGTATACTATGTTATATAGGAGCTTAATGATGTGTCTCTTGATTTCACTGTGAAGGAGATGTGGTATTTAAGAAACAAAATGGAAAAGGGGGAAATTCATTGTCAGGCACGAGCCACAGAAATGAGAAGTGGGGAACTAAGAGTGTTGGGGTCAGAAAATAGTTTAGGGGAATATAGAAGGGGCATGTGGGTGTTTAAGGAGTGAGGTATGAATAATTATAAAATGGTGTGGATTGAGAAGAGCACGAGGGATCATCTATTTTGCAAATGTGTGGCCTGTGAACATATTGGGAGAAGAATGTGGTTGAGAGTAAATGGTAGGAAGTATTAACATTATTAAAATCTCCGTAGGTAGGAGCTTGAATTCAGGCAATATTGTTTCTTAAGATTTGATACAATGACAATTTTCCAAATAAAAGTTTGATGGCTTAATTTAAGTTAGACTGAGGGAACTAGAAAGAGTAAACATTCTTGAGTACACATTGCCACCCAGTGGATGAATGTGCATGATGCACAAATCATATGCAAAGCAAAAGACAAAGGAAGACTGTGAGAGGTTATCACCATGATGCTAGTGTTAAAACTTTACGTTCAGTGATATCATATGTGATCCAAACCTGAATCACACCACTCATTCAGAAAGCCAGACTAGATTTTAATACACATTTTTCAAAGTATTCTGGTAAATATTATGAAAGGCTTTCAGTAATGAAAGAAAAATAGAGTGTGCTTACCACCACATTAGATACTAAAGTTTCATTAAAGCTAATAAAACTTATGTTCATGAATTTCCAATAAGACAAGTCAGAGATACTTAACTTGTCATAGGGCAGAAAGAGGGCTGTCAAGGCAGAGATTCAAGATTCCAATCTTGACTCCCCAGGGTGCTAAAAGCTTTGACATGAAATCAGAGATGAATTACATCTTTGGCATAATAATTTTGAGTCTCCCTTCATCTGAAGGCAAATAAAGAATATGAGATTAGGGATACATAGAGACAATGGGTGAAGTTGGGTCATTTAAATATGTATTGAGGCCATGTTTATATAGGGATTTCCTAGTGGTTCAACTTGGAGAGGCATAGCAATATTCTCTTGGAGTAACTCAGTAAGAATCTTCTGGTTTTCTACAGACAAGTCTAAACTTATATACTGTCTTTCCTAAAAAGAAAAATAAAATTTATGCAATTGGCATGACATTGAATGTCTAAGGAAAACTAGTCTGGGGCTTTGGTTTTTGCTATGTTTATGCAGTATCCTAAATAGAGCTTTATCCATTCACTTTTTTTTTCCCCTTTTTTAACATCTTTATTGGAGTATAATTGCTTTACAATGGTGTGTTAGTTTCTGCTGTACAGCAAAGTGAATCAGCTATACGTATACATATATCCCCTCCCTCTTGCGTCTCCCTCCCACCCTCCCTATCCCACTCCTCCAGGTGGTCACAAAGCACTGACCTGATCTCCCTGTGCTATGTGGCTGCTTCCCACTAGCTATCTATTTTATGTTTGGTAGTGTATATATGTCCATTCCACTCTCTCACTTTGTCACAGCTTACCCTTCCCCTTCCCCATATCCTCAAGTCCATTCTCTAGTAGGTCTGTGTCTTTATTCCTATCTTACCCCTAGGTTCTTCATGACCTTTTTTTTTTTCTTAGATTCCATATATATGTGTTAGCATACGGTATTTGTCTTTCTCTTTCTGACTTACTTCACTCTGTATGACAGACTCTAGGTCCATCCACCTCACTACAAACAACTCAATTTCGTTTCTTTTTACGGCTGAGTAACATTCCATTGTATCCATTAACTTTTGAACACCTCTCAATAGGGAACCCACAAACTAATGTGCTTCTCCTTTGTTGGATCTGGGATTTATCGATCTAGTCCTACTTATGAGCTAATAAATTAGTCTATCACTGTTTCACCAGTGTTGGCAGATGTGAGATGACTGAGTTAGAGACAAAAGATTTCCTTATTCATAGTTAACAAGTAGGATAAACATCATATCTGAGTTAATTCCCTTCCCTCCAAGTCCCATGGGGGCACCAAAGAGGGGCTCAGGTGTATTCTATACACACGGTAGGTTTTTGTCCTAGGTTAAGAACACTGAGCTTGGGGAATTCACTTTTATAATAAGTGGTAAGCAAGTCTGCCTTTTCTCCAAACTGGTATCTTTACCTATCCCTCAAGATTGCTTGCTGCAAACACAACCCTGATACATGTCCTGGGAAAAAAAAGAGCAAAGAGGGCCTTGCTGGAGTACTTAAGGCCCATGGCAGATAGCCTTTCTCGACATTCATACTAATCCAAAATCAGTCTTCCTATAATTTCCACTAATTTGTTCTACTTTTTTCTATTCCGTCAGCATTCTGTACTTCAAATGATCTATGGTGTGCTGTTTAAATTCCACTGAGACTTCTTTTCTCCAAACTAATCATTTCTAGACCCTTTGACCATCCCTCCCATAATCTGGCTTTGGGCCCCCTCACCATTAGTATTGCTTTTCTCTGACCTTGTTTAAGGGGTACTTCCCAAAATGTACTACAATACCCCAAGTATGGTCTAATAAATTTAGAACAGAATAGAAACACTGCTTTGCTCATTCTAGAAGTATACTTCTATATGGCAACCTGGAATCCCATGAGGGTTTTTGGCAGTCCCATTAATTCTCATTGAAAAACACTAACTTTTACCATAAACTGCTATTAAGCCATACACTTTTATTCTATTCTAGACTATTCTTATGCCAGAGGATGGAAGTTCCATGTAGTTTTTCATTAAAGGAATCATCATACCAACCAGGTTCCACTTAATAGAAAATGTAAAAGTAAGCTTATCATTTTAGGATAGTTATTTAGCAGAAAAGTGTGGCTCCTTATTGTTTCCTATTTTGTGAATTATAGACCTCCTGTGTTAATATAAATGGCATATAATTCTCATATTCTTCATTTAAACAAGAATCCAACAGTCAGATATGTTTGCTTTCTCCTCTCCACTCCCCACACCATGCATATAAAAGAATGAGTTGACAATGTTCATCTTCTGCTTTAATAAAGAAAACTGAAATGTGTACATGCTTTTTCTAAACAAAAATGTTACTTTAAATATTACTAGCAGTGCAAGAAGGTTAAATTTTTTAAAATTATGGCTAAATTTCAAACATTCACGAAAGTAGAGAAAACAGTACAATGAACCCCCAGATAACCATCGCTCAGGTTTAACAATTCAAGATTTTGCCATGTTTGCATCATATCCTTATTATTACTATCATTATTATTATTATTGAAACATTTGGTAGCAACTGGCATGTAACACATCAGTTCACTCCTACACAGTTCAATACAAATCAACATATTTTTTTACAGAACTTCAATATCATTAATCTCTAGAAAAACTAATGATAATTCCTGGTATCACTTAATACCTAGATCATATTCAAATTTTTCCCAATTGTCTCAAAAATATGTTCTATAGTTTCTTCTCATTGGAATCCAAACTAGGCCCACTCATTTCATGGGACTGTTAGGTCTAATAAATCTATTTAAACCCAGAATAGTCCCCCTCCTAGCTTTTCTTTGGTAAAATGATATAGCCACTTTTTTATTTAAAAAAATTTTTATTGAAGTATAGTTGACTTATTGGTTTCAGCTGTATCTCCCATCCTTTTTAAAATTCTTGACCAGTTCCAAAAGGTGGATCACTTTTTGACCACCCCAAATTTGTGGTATCCTTTAACTTAATCCTCCCTCCCCCATATTTCTTATACATTGATAATTAGCTCTAGAGCTTTATTAGATTCAGGCTAAAACAAGCACTTAAGGAAAGTGAAATAATAGGGAAGCACTGGTAAGATGTAAACTGTAGCAATGTGTGATGCAAAAATAAGAAAATAAAGGATAATAAAAATTCAAAACTCAATTGTCACCATGAACAGGCCTATTTTTTACAGATGTTTCTCATGGAATGAGAGTACCCTTTTTGTTGTTAGAAAGGCATGTGGTATTTTGAGCTATTGAATCTGCTAGAAATTTTAATTGTTTAATAAGATACAGTAACTGGACACCCCAGCCTTTTGAGAACTACATAAAACAAAAAGCCTGCTCCAGATACAGAAAGGACATAGCTCACCTCAGGAAATTGACACAGACACAGAGAGCGTGATGTAAGCATTTCTTTCTCTACAAAGAAAATGTGTCTACGGAGAGTATGAGAAGTTTGTCTCCACACAACTGACATGTGATCATTGTGAGTCCAAACCAAATGCATTCATCCAGAAAAAGCAGTACTGGCAGATTTCTTTTTCTTTCATTAAGCAATGACCTTGCACAGAACAATGCATTACTTACAGCAGCTGCCTCATCTTTGAAATAACAGGTAAAGTTTAAAAACACTGCCTGCAATGGAAATGGACGCGCTCTAGACCAGAGCTCCCATGAACACAGAGTGAGCATAAGGACCATGCTTCCATTCTTTACTGCCCGATTTACAAAATTTTTATAGAGGGAAATCTATGATTCCACTGCATCCAATGTATTTTGTGTGACTTCATGTTAGCTGGGGCAAAGAGGCTATGTGCCATACATGGCACATATTTCTTGTTTACCATTTAGCACACACACACAGATACATGTCTAAGGTTGGTGGCATTCTCTAAGAGTTCACATAAAAGGATGGATACATCGGAAGTACAACTTTAGGACAACTGAGTGAAAACAAATATCAAATCCCACTTTGAGATATAAAATGAGTGCATATGTCACTGTCCTCTTATTTCCAGCTTCTGAATCCATGGGTATCATTTATGTTTTTGTCATGTGACACAGAATAAGCTTCTTTAAATCCCCACCCCACCCCCCAATCTACTTACAGAAAAGCAGTTACTGGAGATTCTGTAGAAGTGAGACCCAGGTAGGTGAGGATTCCTAAATGTTTTTACCTACTTGAACTATAATAAGTTGCATCTAAAGTAAGAGCCATATATGTGTTTTGTACAAATAAATACAGAGATTAAGATTGGTTCAACTTTATACCAAGAAACAGAGCAGAGCTACTTGTAGAAATACTACCTCCTAGTGGAAAGACCATTTTTTCCTTTGCTTTATAAAGCAATGGAGTATAGCATATTTAATCACTATGCTACTCTTCAGAATTTAAAATTACAATTAGATACATTTTAGTTTGCTAATTAGTACCTCTAAAAAATCATGTCATGAACTCTGATTTACAAACTTAATTTATTGTCTTACTGAAACAACTTATATTTTCTATGTGCAGTTAGTACTAGTGCTTAGATTGAAAACAGAACAAAACTTATTAAAAGTCATCATTGTAGTTACACCCTAAAAGTCCCAGAAACTTATACACAAATGCTTAAGAGAGACATCTTGTAGAGGCAATAAGATATGACTATTTAACAACAAACATTCTGATTTTGAGTTACTGAATCAATACTTTTCACTCAGTAAAACAGCAAGGAGACAACTTTTCATTCTATGCTTTGACACAGATAATGCAAAATCATAGATAATCAAACATAATTTTTATTTGGTTTTGGAGTACTTTGGTACATAAAGTAAAACATGGCTGCCTAATACTCTGCATTCAACAAAATAATATACAGTGAAGAACTGGAAAATTATCCATCTTTCTCAATGGAACTATTCCTTAATGTTACTGTTATCATGAAACAAGAGTATTTTACATGAGTTTGATTGCATGAGTTTGTCCTATGATTTATATTTAATGCCTTCCCTAAATTGGAAGAAATGAGGGATTTTATATAAATTTCACACTGAGCTATGAGTTACCTAAAAGAATTAAACAACCTTACAACACATATCACAGTATTAAAATTGTTGCTTTATTGAATGTCACCTTTCACTGGATATTAAATATCTTGAGGGCCATAACTATAATTTTTAACCTACCCTAGCACCTCAACATTTTGACTGAGTGGATGAATATGTGATATTAACAAAAAGTTGTAAAAATTTAATTTAGATAGCTCTGATTAACTGTAAAATCTGAAATGATATTTGGAGTCACAAGATGTGGGTTCAAATCTTACTTTACCACAAATTATGTGATTTTAGCCTCTACCTCACCGAGGCTGTTTTCTCCTCTGAATAAAAGGAATAGCACTTAACATGTACTTCAGGGTACCTGTAAAGGTAAAATGAGGTAATGGACTTGAAAGTCCTTTATAAGTACCAAACAAATGTAATTTTCTGCATATTCAGGTAAGAAATATATGTATGAAATAAGAAATCTTTTTAAGGTACAATGTGACAATTCACATTAAAAGTATGTACTATACATACCATTTTTCCCAAGTGAAAACAGCCTAAATCCTCTCCTCAGCCTACAAATACACTTAAGACTACTCATCCCCTCTCCCAAATACACACACACACACACACACACACACACACACACACACACACACACACACACACCATGCTTCAAAATACAGCCCTCGGTGCTTTATTTTCTCCAATAAATACTAGCGAAGAACGGTTGACACTAGTGCATCCTCTTCCTCAAAGAACTGAAATCTGACTCCACCACCATGACCTGTAGAACAGCTTCAACATGGTTAATCCATTGGTTTCTTCTCATTTTATTTTCTCTCTGAAGACTTTTTTTCTTTTTTTTTACTTACTTACTTATTTATTTTTGTATTTTGGCCACACTGCACGGCATGCAGGATGCTGACCAGGGATCAAACCCGGGCCTCCATAGTGAAAGCGCCAAATCCTAACCACTAGGGAACTCCCTGAAGATTTCTTTTTGAGTACCTCTCATATCTATGCTGGCTTCTTTCTCCAAAATGACTATACATTTTTTTTCTTCTAGGATTAATCTTTTTGACTGGTTCAGCTTCTGGCTCTCCGAATGCAAGTGTTGCATGAGGTTTCATCCTTGGACCTCCTTTCTTCTCACTCTGTTTCTGCAGAGATGATCCCGCCTGTTCCAGCAGACTCGGGTATTGCCTCTGCATAGCCAACTCCCAAATTGCTGTCTTTTTTGCGACTCCCTCCCAGGTTCCTGGTCTCTATTTCTAATTGTTGACCACATATTTCCATCTGGATGTACTTCAGTCTGTCTGTCAACCTCATTATCCCTCCCCCTTGCCCCAAACCTCCTCCCCATCTTTGCTGCCACTCTAGGTAGTCAGCCAAGCAGAGATTGTGGAGGCATCAGGGACTTCTCCACTCTTCCTCACCTCTTACCTCCATGATCTAGGAACAGGATCTGCAGATTCCATCTCTGAAATGTCTCACTAATTCACCTACTCTTGCCTCTGTTTTAATTTCCACTGCATTCAGGTTTCATATTTCTTTTTAAAAGTATCGTGACTGCCTCTTAACTAATCTCTCTGCTTTAGTCTCTCACAAGTTAAATCCATCTTGTTAAATATAATGCCAAGGACATAAAAACACTCTCCTACTTTCTATGCCTACTCTTTGCCTGGAAAATAAACTCCAAACTCTCTGACATGGCATTTGAGACCCAAACTAATCTGTTTCTAACCTGTTTTTCCAGTAACTCCTGCCCACACCCTTCTCTTTCCAGAACATGTTATACACGTACAGTTTCATGCCCTAGTTTACGGTATTCCCTCTACCTGTTATGGTTGTTCTTTATTTGTCAAAAGCCTATACATCATCTTTCAGGCGCATGTGGTAAGTCATTTTCTCTGTAATATCTTCTCTATTCTGCCTTTCACATAGAATTAATCCTCCCTTCTCCTGTACTCTTTGGCTATTAAAATTAAAGTGTTAGAAGTGGTTATCTCTTCCACTACATTAGACTCAAAGGGAAAAAGTATTACTCATCTTGATTTCACCTATGATTCACACAATACTTGACAAATAGAGGCTACCCAATAAATACTAAACTGAATAGACCTATTCCTGATTTATGTAACAATTACAGAGTACAAACTTTAAGAATAATCCTTATCTGTGTAACATATAAACTATTGGGTTGGCCAAAAAGTTCATTTGGGTTTAAGTAAAAATAAAAGACACATTTGTCATTTTCACCAAGAACGTTATTGAACAACGTATTCATTAAATGAACAAACCTTTTGGCCAACCCAATACATCATATTGATTTTGTGTCAGTTATTGTTAGAATCAATGAAATCATTTGGCTTTGGATAATAATGAAAATATATCTGAAAGATGAATTATTCATTATAATCCTTTTGGCTTTAAGTATATCAAACAGCTAAATTTCTCTCCTACAGTTGGTTTGGAAGGAAGCAGGAAATAGTTATGCAAAAGTCCAGTCAAGTATCTGTAAAAATACATAGAAATCAAATATGAGGCCATTAGTAGTGCTATTAAAATATCAATGTAAAAATCACTAAATCTATCAAAGCCTTTTGTATATTAAAGAGTTAAAGACATTGTAAAGCCTAAAAACAATATTAATTCAATAAAAAGTAACCTTAAAGAAAATCAGGTATATGCTAAAGGGTCAGTGTCAAATCACTGTCACAAAATATTTTTTGTATAACTAAAAAAAGAAAATCCATCTCTAAGAAATACTAATTTAATGAAATTACACTCAATATTGCTCTATGATTGTAGCTCAAGTGTCAGCAAACTATATCCTGTGGACCAAACTTTATTTTGTAAATAAAGTTTTACTGAAGCAAATACATACTCATTCATTTCTGCTCCTGTCTGCTTTTGCTCTACAAAAGCAGAGTTGAATAGCTGAGCAGAGACTACATGTTGCACAAAGCCTAAAATATGTACTATCTAGCCCTTTAAAGAAAACTGACCAACTCCTACTATAGATAATCAGCTGGAAATTTGGTTGTAAAACCAGGCTGGTCTGTGTATGTATTATTATTATAGAATTTAGAATTTTTATGTAAAGATTTCTTCTCAAAACTCAAAAGAAGTTAAAAAAGAAAGATATACAGATGTTATGATAGAAAATATACAGATGTCAAAAAAATATATACAGATGTCAAAAATATATACAGATGTCAAGTACATAGGAGAGTTAAATTGCATACATACATGATTTTTTAATGAAAAAAATGTTTTAATTTTATACTTTTATATATACTTATAATATATTCTTCATTAACTAGGAAAAGAAGTAGCTGCTCTTTATATTAGAGTATGTCACAGAAAATTAACTGTTCTACTACTATTGCTTCACTAAAAAGTAGAGAATTAATTCTTGCTATAGGAATAAAGAAGTAAAGTTAAATATAATTATTTTTTTAAACGAGGGGAGGGAAAGGTGGAAAGAGGGAGGAGGAGGGAGGGGGAGCAGGGAGAGAGAAGCTACTATACCTCATTCTCTAATTGATATGAAGCCAATCTGTGTACCAAAGTTAAGGCCATCTCGGACATGGGAGAAAAACTTGTCAGGATGACAGGAGGTACAGAGGTTGAGATCTTGGTTCTGGTCCTGAATATTCTGTGGTAGAATTCCTCCCTGTTCTAGAAGAATCCTTAGGATACAGATTTTTCAAAAGACAGAAAGTTTACCAACAGCCAAAGCAATATGGAAAAAGTATGGATATTGGTGTAAAAGAATTCTGGGAAAGATCTGCTTGGAACAATGCAAATTGTTATTCAGTTACAGAATAGGGACAAGTCAGGAAATGGTAGATTTCACCACCATTAATCACCTAAGTTTATATATGAACTGTATAACCTCCTTATTGTCCTGCAGACATGATCTGGGTACAGGATTCTATAAGCAAAATCAAGCACTTATTTAAGAAGAATCTTGAAGACAAGATTCAATTGATTCAGACAGAGCATGCTTTGTAGTCATCTGTCTCTCCCGCCTCCTTTCCTTTTATTAACCAGATTTTTCACAGAAAACTTGCTTCTCCTTAAACACTTTATGGTATGAAATATGACTATAAATTAGTGACACTTATTTCACAGGTCGCATTTAAGAATCAATTTCAATCCTTTCTACTTATGTACTAAATGAGGGAGAATCTGGGTAAGGTTTTGCTGACTGGAAAAGAAACACAATTCAAATCAGACATCAATTTTCCTTTGTAGAAATGACAAATAATTTTTATTATCTATTAATAGCAAAATTTCATAAATTCAAAAATGCAAGGGACCATAAAAAACTTGAAAGTATCTATGTGTTTATATTATCTAGTATTTTTGCTTAAAAATATATTAATCAGAGAATAAGAATAATTTTAAAATATCAGTTTCCTGATAGTTTATTATATTTAGGAGAATTTAGCTGAGGAATGTCTGTAAAGTGCCATTCTTTTCTATAAAAAGTGCCAACTTTTCTATATGAAGTTTAAGTAGATCTCTTAAAACTAAATGCCAACTGTTTCTTCCTTCACTTTTAAATCAATAAGAGATACCAGATCAGAAGACTGCTGTTATTCAAACTTAAATCAGGAAAGATTTCATATTTAAAATTAGTTTTTTTATAAGTGTATAGGTCAGCTACTTAAATACCTGCCACCTGAATTTTTCTTGGAGTTAATAATTATTTTCTAAAATTATCTTCATTTTAGAAGCAATAAGCAATAATCAAACTTGCAGTTCTGGACTGAAATCAAGCATACCTCGTGGCTTTACGGATGTCAACATAGGGATTTGGTGAGCCAAAGAGCCGTACACATCTGGGATCAAGATTATGAAATGCCTTTGCTGATTCCCTTGGAAGAGTAAAACAGCAAGGTCCTACTGAGGGCCCCAGTACAGCAATAATGTCTTCCAAACTACAGCCATATTCTGCTATCATAGCATTCACTGTAGCCATAGCAACACCTAACAAAGTACCTCTCCAACCTGGTAAATAAGAAGAAAAAGAGATAAGCAAAATTAAAACATAAGAAAATTTCATCGTAATTTATATCTAAGTTAAAAATGAGCAGAGTCAGTCTATGTATTTTTCAAAGTCCAGAAATAGTAAATGAGTCACAAAATTAATTAATTAAGCCAAATAATAAACTAATTAAAATACTGGTTTTTAAATGAGGTATATTATACAAAGCACCTGACACAGAAGAGACATTTAATGGGAGGTCCCTTCCACTTCCTTTTTAAAATGTTCTATACTTTCAGTTTCCACTGGAATTATATCTTCTTAGTCTTCTCTTTCTCCTTCACTTTTTATGCACACTTTTAAAAATCGTGGGAAAAAACACGTAACATAAAATTTACCATTTTAACTGTTTACAAGTGTACTCTTCAGTAACATTGTCTATTCACATTGTTGTGCAACCAATCTCCAGAACTTTTTCGTTTTGCAAACTAAAACTCTATGCCCATTAAACAAGAACTTGGCCTTTCCACCTTCCCCAGTCTCTGGCAACCACCCATCTTCTTTCTGTTCCTCTGGATTTGACTACGCTAGGTACCTCCTATAAGTGGAATCATATAGTATTTGTCTTTTTGTGACTGGCTTATTTCACTTAGCATAATATCCTCAAGATTCATTCAATGTTGTAGCATGGGTCAGGACTTCCTTCCTTTTTTAAGGCTGAATAATATTCCATTGTATGAATTTTGCTTATCCATTCAATCATGGATGGACACTTGGGTTACTTTCACCTCTTAGCTATTGTGAATAATTCTGCTATGAACATGGGTGTGCAAATATCCTGTCAACATCCTGCTTTCTATTCTTTTGGATATATATTCAGAAGTGGAATTGCTGGGTAATATAATTCTATTTAAAAATTTTTGAGGAACAATCATACTGTTTTCTATAGGAGCTACACCATTTTATACTCCCACCAATAGTGCATTATGGTTTCCATTTCTCTTCAACACTTTTAAAAATAATATTATCCATCCTAATGGGTGTGAGGTGATATCCTGTGGTTTTGATTTGCTTTTCCCAAATTATTAGCGATGTTGGGCATGTTTTCACATGCTTGTTGGACATTTGCATATCATCTTTGGAGAATGTTCTATTGAAGTCCTTTACCCATTTTTCAATCAAGTTGGGTTTTGTTGTTGTTGTTGAACTGTAGGTGTTCTTTGTATATTCTGAATATTAACTCCTTAGTAGATGTATGAATTGCAAATATTTACTCTCAATCGGTTGGGTTGACTTTTCACTTTGTTTACTGTGTCCTTTGATGCACAGAAGTTTTTACTTTTGACAAAATCCAATTTATCTATTTTTACTTCTGTTGCTTGTGCTTTTGGCATCATATCTAAGAAACCATTGCTTAATCCAAGATCACAAGGATTTACGATTACACTTTCTTCTATGAGTTTTAGCTCTTACATTTAGATCTTTGATCCATTTTTATTAATGTTAATTAATTAACATTAATTAAATTTTTAATTAAAAATTTTAAAAAATTAATTTTTATATATAAGTTAATTTTTATATATGACATAAGATAAGGGTCTAACATTATTTTTTTGCATATGACTATCCAGTTTTCCCAGTACCATCTGTTAAAGAAACTGTCCTTTCCCCATTGTATAGTCTAGGTACCTTGTGAAAAATCATTTGACCATATATGCAAGGGTTTATTTCTGGGATGTCTATTCTATTCCATTGCTCTATATGTCTGTCTTTATACCAGCACCATACATACTGTTTTGATTACTGTAGCTTTATAACAAGTTTTGAAATCAAGACATGTGAGACATCTAACTTTGTTCCTTTTCAAGACTGTTTCATCTTTGATATTTTTGAATTTAATGTTTCAAAACCCAGGAAGTAGCAAATAATATTTGCTACTTTTATATCCAGGAACTAGGCCTCAAATTTTAAGTAACTTTTGACAATGTTACTGACTTCTAGTCATTCATTACTTTAGGTAGATCAAAAGAAAAATGCACCACTTTCTTATTTATCTATAGTCTAAAAGACAAAGTAGTCATTGATTTACAAGCAGAATAAAATCTAAAAGATCATTCTTCATTTTACATAGACTCATAACCCCTGGGTAGTCTAAACAGTATTTTTTTTTTTAACCACCAGAAAACAAAATTCCATAACCTTAACACAACACAGAACCTAAAAATTCTTTGTTCTTATCTTTAGAGAATAGTTAAAGCCATTAGACTACAGCATATTAAACTAAATGCGGTTTTCCAAACATATCTTGCTTTTTCTTACCTCCACACCTTTACACATGCTGCTGCATTTTCATAAACACCTTCTGTGACCCAACATGTCTCAACTTCCTATTCCCTGGACTTCAAGGGTTCTCAACTAGAGGCAGTATAACAACTCCCTGGGAGTGTTCTGAAAAGCATGGAGGCTTTTTTTTTTTTTGGTTATTACAACTCCGAGTGCTACTGGCATGAAGAATTTCAAAAGCCAAGTCAACTTGGTCTGCAGTGTAAGACTATCTTGCCCCAAATGTTAATAGCACCCCTGCTGCGGAAACACTGGCACCTAGCCAAATCCTACAAATCCCCCAGGAATCAACCTAAGTACTGCTTTCTTTGGGAATTATACTCTGATTCATATAATTTGACTTAGGGACTTCTTTTATCTGCTCCTGTCCTAAGAGTCTGCTAGCTCTTCCCTATCTTTACACTTATCACCATGGGTAGTAATTAACTATTTGTAATGTCCATCAGAAAGAAATTATAACTTTTCCTGTACAAAAATAATTGGTAAAATCCTAGATGTTTAATTAAGTACATTTACCAGAGTGAGCAACCCCACATGCTTTTCTGACAGGATCGGCAAAAACTATCGGTATACAATCAGCACCAAGAGCCGCTATTGTGACTCCTCTTTGATTTGTGGTGATTCCATCGTAAGATTCAGGCTCCTTCCTTCCCATAATCCAGACATCATTGGCATGATCAGTCTAATACCAAAGATGTGAGAAAAAAATGTTTTGAAGATAGAGTTTCTCATACCATAAGCTTTTCTGAAAGTACGCATCTTGTACAAAATTATGTAACCAGTTTAAAGTTACAAGCATTCATTAAATATATCAGGTCCATATACGATAAAATAACAAATTTACTTATTTGATTTTATGATATGATAATCTCTGCATATTTTCCTCAAAGGAAAGCAGACTTTTACATTTAACAAACATTTAAAAAAATTCAAAATAGTCCATCCATCATGAATACCTCCCACTAGAGATGGGTAAATCTCTAATTACAGTACTTTCCACAAAGTACTAATTTACTGAAAGAAATTAAATTTCCAAATCAATGATATTTTTACTTTTCCTGGAGTCAAATAATGTTAGAATTCTGTAAGAAACAATTATCTCATCAGTTGTACCCTAGTTCCTCCTAGTGTTGATTAATAATGGCTTTTCTCTCCCACCATGCAGGAACCTTCCTTCTAAATCAAAAAGGGCAGTGGCACTATGAGAATTCACTGTACTTTTAAATGTGAGGAGCTCCAGGTGAAATATATATATATCGTCATAGAATTGATCTTTAGGTTATGGTATACAGCTCTAAGAAAAATAATCACAAATATTATCCTAAATTTTAGATAAAACACTAGATGCAAAAATTAAATAAAGTCCATGTAGTCATTAGCAGAGTCAAGAATATACTTTAGGGACTTCCCTGGTGGCGCAGTGGTTAGGAATCCACCTGCCAATGCAGGAGACACGGGTTCGATCCCTGGTCTGGGAAGATCCCACATACCACGGAGCAACTAAGCCCGTGCACCACAACTACTGAGCCTGCGCTCTAGAGCCTGCAAGCCACAACTACTGAGCCCGCGCACCACAACCACAGAAGCCTGCATGCCTACAGCCTGTGCTCCACAACAAGAGAAGCCATCACAATGAGGAGCCCATGCACTGCAAGGAAGAGTAGCCCCTGCTGGTCGCAACTAGAGAAAGCCCACGCATAGCAACAAAGACCCAACACAGTCAAAAATAAATAAATAATAAATAAATAAATAAATAAGAATATACTTTACATCTTCCAAAATAGGAAACAAAATTGTACCTTTATTCGGTAAAATTTCTTCACATTAAATCCTGCTGCATTCCCCAGCCTACGCAGATTTTCTTGAACAACAGCCTTGGGATCTCTCCGTTTGGAACTACTGAAGAGATTGAATGAGCTAAGAGTTGGTATGTAAGATATTCCACCTGTTCTTGTGGTAAATCCATGTATGAAAATATCTGTTGAAGATAAAAAATGAAGATTAAAAACACGACATACAAAAAAGACTATAAGCATTACAAACCCACTCTCATTAAGACTTTCCCTAATCACCTCATCCTGCATTAGTTTATCTGCCTTCTAATTTCTACAGCTTTTTTTTTTTTTTCGGTATGCGGGCCTCTCACTGTTGTGGCCTCTCCCGTTGCGGAGCACAGGCTCCGGACCCGCAGGCCCAGCAGCCATGGCTCACGGGCTCAGTCGCTCCGCGGCATGTGGGATCCTCCCAGACCGGGCACGAACCCGCGTCCCCCCAATCGGCAGGCAGACTCTCAACCACTGCGCCACCAGGGAAGCCCTCTACAGCTCTTTATGCCACCAGGGAAGCCCTCTACAGCTCTTTATACCTCCATCTATTCTTACGACATAATGCTTTGAGTTTGTTTTACCTTCTCTGTTGGATTATTGCTCTTCAAAGGGTATCTTTTGTCCCATTTGTCTTTGTTATCCCAATAGCATATAGCTCATATAGCTCACAGTAAACTTCATTCTTCTGTGAAAGCACCAATGAGTTAAGGCTTCAGAATTTCTAAGTAGGAAATGCTTACGGTCATAAATCTCATTTAAAAGGAAGGCTGGGGGATTTGTCTTAAAGCTGAATTTGCATAAAGAGTATTTATTTATTTAGGGTGGCTATCCCTTGACACCCCTGACACTACAAGGCCATGCATGACACTCCCATGTTGTAACTGATGCTAATGAACACACAAATTCACTAGTCTACAAAAGAAAGAAGCAAAAAGAGGTGAACAACCTGTAAAGAAAGACTGGTTTTTCACATCCAGTAAAAACAACAGATAGTGTTTAACATACCTGGGATCAAAGGAGATGTGATAATGGTTAATTCTCCTTTCAGTGCTGGCAAACTTCTCAAATATGTTTCTATTTCATTCTGGATTGCTTCTAGTTCTTGAGCTGTGATTATGTTTATTTCAGTAGGCTGTTTCAAAAGACCTCCCCTCAAAGGCATCTGTAAATCTTCAAACTCAAAATTGTAAACATCAGTGAAGAGTTGACCAATAAAAGCCTTCATTAATGTCTTCCGGTGCACAGGCACAATTACCTTAATGCTGCTCAAATTTTTTTCATCAATTTTTTGTTTAATGGTATACAATGAGGCAGCCATGCTGGGATTGCTAACAGTCTCAAATTCTCTCAGGAAAGCAGATAATCCATTGCTTGTTTCTAATTCACAATTATCATGGTCACAGCTGATGTTACTACAACACATTATGCAAAGGAACTTGGCCTTGGCACCATGGTGGTATCGGACAGCATTCAATGTCTTTAGTAATGTGTGATGACAGTTTTTCTGAGAGTTTAATTTCAAACCAAAGAGATCTATCAACACTGCTTCTGCCATCCTTCAACACTGTACAAAGTTCTTCAAAGAAGGTTTTTGTGCCCCCCAAAATCACCTGTAAAGAAAAATTAGCATAAGTAAGAATACAAAGTTATATCAATCTCCTTATAGTTACAACAGAAACTTGTGGATGGGTAAAAAGAATTGCATTGACTTAAAAATGGAACCAAAATACTGAATCTAGATTCCTCCCAGAAAAGCTAGTCCACTATTTGTCAGAACCAGGACAATGAAAAGCAAAGCCATCTCTTAATTCATTTTGTGAAAGTACTTTACATCTTCCCAGCAAAACAACAGTGTTTGTTTTGTTTTCAGGCAGCAAATTTTTAAAAATATCTTTATTGGAGTATAATTGCTTTACAATGGTGCAAGTAGCAAATTTTAAGCAGGGAATGACTTGTTGACTTAGACAAAGTCCTGTTTTTTAATTACAGGGTGTCAACTTATTGATATATCATTAATCCGGATATGGATATGACTGGTTTGCTAATTTACATTCCTTCTTATGAAATACCTGGGTCTCAAGTTCAATAGGTTAAATGGAGCTGTACCCCAAAATTAAAAATTTTTTAATTCTTATTTGCTTTTTTTTTCTTTCAAAAAATTGCATTTTGTTATTGTTGTTTTTCAGAAGCAGACTCACAGATACAAAGGACAAACTAGTGGTTACCAGCGGGGAGAGGGAAGGAGGGAGGGGCAAGATAGGGGTCGGGGATTTAGAGGTACAAACTACTATGTATAAAATAAATAAGCTACACGGATATATTGTACAGCACACAGAATATAGCCAATATTTGATAATAACTTTAAACGGCATATAATCTATAAAAATATTGACTCACTATGTTGTACACCTGAAACTAATATTGTAAATCAACTATACTTCAATTTTTTTAAAAAGCGTTTTTATTAATTTATTTTTGCTGTGTTGGGTCTTCGTTTCTGTGCGAGGGCTTTCTCTAGTTGTGGCGAGCGGGGGCCGCTTCCCAGACCAGGGCTCGAGCCCGTGTGGCAGGCAGACTCTCAACCACTGCGCCACCAGGGAAGGCCCTTAAATGCGTTTTTAAGGAGATAAAAGCAGACTCCAGGATTCACGCAGGACTCAGGTATGGCAATTATCTCATAAGCAACGGCAATTTGGATCAGGTGTGCTTCCCACCTGCTCTTCTCTTCACTCCCCGCGCACAGATCTTCTCACCCCAGCCTCTGCCCTCCCCCACCCCAGGCTGCCGGTCTCTCTTTGGTGACCCCTTCGGTGACCCCCTTTGCCCCGGAAGGTTTTCTCCTGCCGCCACTCCTACCCCCTCCCTCTGGGCCATGAAAAGCCCCACGACGCCTCTGCCACCCGCCCGGCTCCGCGCTCGGCCCCGTGGGGCGCCGATCCTCACCTGCCGGACTCCTCCCGCCCCTGCGAGATTTTCCGACGGCCAGACGCACACCCGAGGCAGTTCTCCGTCCTCGCCCGTCGCGCGTCGCTTTCCGCTGCACACTCGGTGGGCGGCGAGCTCTGAGGCGTCTGCCGCCCCCAGTCCTCCGCCTGAACGAGGCCGGGAGGCCGCGAGAGCGTGCCCGGGCGCTGGGCGGCGGCGCCCGTCCCGCCTCACCCGCCTGACCGCGGACTGACGGAGCCCCCGCCCGGCAGCCCCCCGACAGCCGCGGAGGCCGGGCCAGGGGGCTGGGTGCGGGGAGGCGGGAAGGACCCGGGGAGCGACCCTCGGGTCGGACGCGCCCAACCGCGGGAAACCGTTAGCATTTCCGGGTCAGGAGGGCGCCAGCTCGCACCCGCCGCCCGGCGCCAGGAGGAAGAACGGGAACCGGAGCGGCGGACCGACCGAGTGACGGGAGCCAGGCGGGTCCGCGGGCCGGTGGCTGGGCGGGGCGCGAGGGAGCAGCGCGGGCCTCCCGACGGGGCGCGCGGCTGAGCGGCCTCGGGTCAATGACCGCCTCCCCACGCCCGGGGGCGATGAAACCCTTTCCCGGCGTCCGCGCTCCCAGTTCGGCCACAACGAGTCGCCGGCCCGGCAGCGCGGTCGGGACACTCGGTTTCCTCCCCAGAGCCCAGGCCTGAGAACCTCCTTGCGTTAGCCCTTGGCACTCTGTCCCATCCAAGTTCAAGTAACGTGCTTTCTGAGGTAGACTTTTTTTTTTTTTTAACGGTTTTGTTTTATTTGTTTCCAGAAACGAGTTGGCTGAACACTTCCTTTGCCTTTTTGCTGATTCTGCCCAACTTGCCGACTAAACTTTACAGCTCCTGCGCTTGTGTGGATAAACGGAGGTCCTAGGTGCCCTTTGAAAAATACGCGCCAGGAGTAGAAAATTAGAAGGCACTGACCCTTAGAATTGTGATAAAGATGTAAATTAGCATCCTTTCTCTGCCCTGAAAGAGCATAACATTCATTTATTTAAAAAGGTTGAACAGCTCCTACGTATATGGAAGGCAGACGCTCTGGCCAAGGGGAAATATGTCCAACCTTCAAAGAGTAGGAGAAAGGATGTTTCCTGTGGAACTGGGTATGACGGAAGGAGGGGGTCCCTTTCTTCTGACGGTCGCTCAGACGATAAGTGCTGAAGAACCTGTCCCTGAGAGAAAGAATCTCAGCCATCTGGGAGTTTAGAAGAGCACCTGAAGTGGGCAGATGCTGCTATTCTATGGCGTCACCAACCCAGAATAGGAACCCACTGTTCAGTATCTGGCAGATGTTTCTGTCAAAAATTGTACTTTCATCATTTTGGCTGGACACTTATTAAGAGCACTGAGTGCTATGTGGTGCACCTGATCCATTCCGCCCTGAGCTTGCTCTATGTTAAATATTACTGTAAGCAAACTGGAGGTCTTTAGTTACAAAGCTGGGTGAAAACATTTATCTCTGTTTTTATAGACAATGGTGGGAATTCATTTTCTGTCATGCAACGGTAACAGTAAAAAAAAGTTTAAAAAATATTTCAGATTAGGGACTCTGTCAGTGAAGAGAAAGTTCGCCGTTATATTGTATTTATATGCCATTTCCTTTCACCATCTGGTACTGGGCTGTGGCCTCATCTCCATTCCCCCCACTCCAGTGGCCCTCAATCCTGGCTACACCTGAGAACTACAAGTAGCACTTTAAAAAAATATAAATCCAGGGAGCTCCCCCCTCCACCACCTCCAGATCTACATTTGAATCAGAAACTCAGGGAGTCAAGTCTTGGCCTGTTTTGCTTTGCTTTTTGTTTTGTTTTAATCTCTACAGATGATTCAGATGCATAATTAGATTTGAAAATACAACTTCCCTATTCCCAAGCCACTCAAACTAAAGGCTGTTCCTTGGAACACCATATGATTTCATCCTTTGCATGAGCTATCCCTTCTGCTTAGAACACTCTTCTCTTTATATGCTTTTTTTAGCTGTTACTTGTTCAAGACCCTTCAAGCTCAAACATCACCTTGAATCCCCATCTGCTCGCTAAGCAGAATTAACTGCTTCTTTTAGCATTTTGTTTGTATAGGAGAAGCTGTCTCATAGATGCAATCTGTATCCATAACCAAGCAGTACATTGAAAAAGTCAATTAAACATTAAATTGTATACCTCATAAAGATGAACACGGTAGTATATAAATTATATCTAAATAAAACTGTTTCAAAGGAAAGTCAGTTAAACCAGAGAGTTATGAAAAAGTATACCATAATACCTTAAACATTTTTTAACCTAAAACAACTATATGCTTGTTTGCCAATCTGTTGAGAAAGTCCAGGCCTTTTCTTTGCACATGGCCTCCTGATTAGAGTTCTGCATCATATCTCTTCCATAAACTACACTTCTCAACCATCAGCTAAGCTTTCCCAAGATTCGGTTCCTTTAAAAAAAAAAAAAATAACCTAGAGACACTTGTGAAGCTGAGTGCAGATTTCTTCTTTATAATCATTTATAGTTATCTCACACATTCAAACAACTCACCTTAATTGGATCTTTCCAAAATATTAAACATAGCTTTTAAAGAAACAAACTTTATTTCCATACTATTTCATTGGTTTACATAAGATTTAATTAAATTATGAAAGCACAGTGACGAGTACAACTGGCATAAACAGGTTCAGGAACAAACACAAGTGACATTGTCAGATGTACAGTTCCACTGGTAGGAGCAGGAGTGGGCAGACTCACTGGAGAATAGCTTTCTAACCCTTTAGCATTCAGCATGCGCATTCAGTGTGATGTGGGAATTAGCAGTTTATGATTTAAAAGGAAACAAAATGAGTTAATTGGTTAGAGGTTAAGTGTAGGTAGACTAAGAGAACACCTACTGTTCCTCTACATTTTCATTATTTGACTTTGCATCTATTTCCCCCATAGAGGCCTAGAGCATTTTGGGGGCAGAGAGAGTGCCTGGCTGTTCAGGGGAACCATTGGGGAAATCCCCAGACATGCTTAATCACCATGTAAATCCTTATCATGAAAACAATTAGAATAAAACTGGGGACAGTTGTCTTTAAACCATTCACACTAGGGTTTATGAGTCCTTCCAGAAAAGGACATGTAACATGCAAATTTCCTTGTTAAAAGATTATGTTAGTTTCCGAAGTTTTCCATAACAAATGACCACAAACTGGATGGCTTAAAACAACAAAAATGTGTTGTCTTATAGTTATGGAGGCAGAAGTCTTAAATCAAGGTGTGTCAGGACCCTGCTTCCTTCAAAGCTTTCCTTGCCTCTTCCAGCTTCTGTTGGCTCCAGGTGTTCCTTGCATTGGGGTGTATGACTTGGGGCTCTATGCCTCTATCCTCACATGGTCTACTTTCCTGTGTGTCTGAGTCTCAAATCTCCCTGTACCTTTCTCATATAAAGACACCTGAGTGGAAATAAAGAAAAGGCCAATGATAGAGTAAGCAAAGGCTATTTATTCAGAGCTTGCTAGAATAAGGGATTCAGCCACATTACTTGTGTTTTGGCAGAGACTCAAAGGCAGGCAGCGGGGTGGGAAAGCTTATAGTGGAAAAAAGGGAAATCTTCAAGTATGCCCTGATTGCAGGCTGTTGGCCTGGGGAAGCTGTAGGTGGGCTCACTAGAAGTTGCGCATCCTGTGTGATTGGTTAGGGGTGCCTATTTGACTTTCTCTGGTTGGTCCTAAGT
Organism: Kogia breviceps; assembly: GCF_026419965.1. Classification (NCBI taxonomy): domain Eukaryota; kingdom Metazoa; phylum Chordata; class Mammalia; order Artiodactyla; family Physeteridae; genus Kogia; species Kogia breviceps. The sequence goes on from NC_081325.1 coordinate 23,388,647, forward strand.
TGGAAGTAGGGACAAAAACTAGGGAAACTTATTTATTAATCAAGCACTGGCCATTTTGGGGCCATTTGTTATAGGGGTTTATGTTTGGCTCCTGAATTGTTGTTAGAGATAGTGGTCTGACTTCAGATGGCAGGCTAGCTGGTTACTGTAGATGATGGATGGTTTCCTGGGTTGGTTGCTGCAGGTTGTGGGTCAGAGTCCTGTTTTTATATATGGCCTAGTCACTGTTTGCATGCTCAGCCTCTCATCTGTCACTGAATTTAGGGCCCATCCTAAATCCAGGATGATCTCATCTTGAGGTCTTTAACTTAATTACACCTGCAAACATCCTTTTTCCAAATAAGCTCATATTCACAGTTTCTGGGGGTGAGGACACAGACATCTGTCTGGGGGACCACAATTCAACCTGCTACGAGCTCCTTTTGGTTTAGAAATCATGTTTACTTGTTTACAGAGTAAAAATAAAAGACTTACTGTCCTGAATGAGACAAGCAGGGAGGTTATGACTGGATTTCACCAAAGACCTATAATTGCTTTTTCAAACAGTTGCCTGGGCATCCCTTAAAACTTAGATGTGAGCTGCAGACCAACCCTTGTATGTCTACACCCCAAAACGAGATATTTTTGTAGTCTGGTACTATCTGTACATTCAGAGAAATCCCACCTTTGGCTTAAAGCTATCAATGAGTAATATCTGACTGTTCTCTAAATTGTCTTTGAAAGAAAGTTAAGGAACAGTACCAATCCTCTGGTTTCTTTCTGTTTTCAGCATCCTGAAACTTTAATCTCATTACCTAGCCAGGGAATAGAAAAGTCCCTAGTTTCAGCAGATTCTAAGACTCTAGTATATAATAGGTATGCAATACATTTTTAATGATTCAATTGATTTATTCTTTTTGGATAACTCTGATGATATAACTTCTCTTGAAAACATGTGGTTGGAAAGACTTGTCCTCTTTTTTACCTGAAATATGTATTATTGATTCTTACTCATTTGTGCAGCTTGTTACATTTTCCCCATGATTCCTCTTTAATTTATTGTTGGAATTGAACCATCCAGAACTGATTCCATCATGCTTATGACAAATATAGACATAATTTTAAACTCTCAATTCCAGGAAAACTCTTCTCTCTTCCCCAGGTCAGTTTTTTTAGCTTCCCCAGTTAAACATCAGCTTCAGATATTAAACTCCCCCTCCCACTTGGAAAACAAAAACAAAAGCAATTTCACACTTATGTGAAAATTAACTAAGTAATTTTTCTTTCCTTGTTTTCTAATAAATTGTATGTTCTAAAGGGGGTAGGAGGTAATTATAAACTACTTAAACTGCCTGGCAGGTCCACATAAACAGCTTTTTCCATTCAGGATGAAAAATGATGCTTATGTGACATAGGCACACATGGATGGACAGTTGCCTCGTCTTGATTCTTTTAAGCCAGAAGCTCTCAAAACCCTAGGGGAGTTTGACAGCCTTGCTTTATTTTGCTCATTAACTTGAAGGGAGGTACCAGACGATGAGTTTCCAAAAACTCAAACCATGACCTTTAAAAAATCTCCTCCCAAGGGCCAATTACAGGCACTCGCCTCTTGAATTCAGATGAGATGGTGCACAAAAATCATGCTCATCACAATGCTTTAGTACATACCAAATACGTAATAAGTGTTGATTTGGATCCTAATTGCTTCAAATTTCATCCTTCCTGCTTGGATGTATGACCTTTGGCGAATTTCCTTATTTCTCGAAGTCTTAGTCCTCATTCACAAAATACAGGTAAAAATCATGTCTAGCTTATAGGATTGCTCTGAAGGATAAAACATAATCTATGTGAAAGTACTTATGGTAATTAGTAAATGTTGGCTATAGTTAATATAGAACATGGTGGTTTATAGTATTTCCATTGCATTGTTTTCTGTAAAGCTACTTTTTTAGTTGAGAGTGTTTTGCCTAAATGATTTTTTATAAGTAATATTTGGATATTTACTATCAAATACTGTAGGTATTATAAGGTGTTTTTTTAAAATCAGTCACTTAATTCATATTTATATTTCCCACAATGCTTTGTATATAATATGTACTGACATACGTGGTTTGAATGAAAGAATAATTAATACTGTCTAGTCTCTAAACTCTTGTTTTTATTGATTTATGCAATTGTAATGAATTATCAGTAGATGGCAGTAGTTTGTTTTCATTTTTATTTTTTGTCCATTCTACAGTGGAGATCCAGAAAAAATGAAAACTTCCTCAATTTTAAACCAGATATCCTTTCATGAATAGCTGGTTTAAATAAATATCATCCAAGAGTTCTTCAATTTATGCTGCTTCAGAAATAGATATCAAGAAGTACCAGTTACTTTATTTTTTATTGTATAAATCTAATTTTCTTAATTTTTTTTTTTTGGTTTCTTCATCAAATACTTTAAAGAATACAAAAATGAGTAAGACTTCCTGGAGCTTATAGTCTAATAGAGAAATATAGTATAAAATAATGTAAACAGTAGGAATATAAATTGTTGAGTGGCAGGAATTTGCTAAATGCTTTATATTCATTATTTCACTTCATCCTCACAAAAAATCTAATGAGGAAGGTACTATTATTGACAAGGAATCTGAGGCTCAGGTTGGAAAGAATTTACCTAATAAACTAGTAAGTGGCACAACCTAGATTCAAGATTAGCCCTATCTTAGCCTGAGACCTACACTGTTATCTATCTTGGTATAATAGAGATATAGAAACAATTGTGCTAAAAAGAGAGAGAGAGAGAGATCATATCTACCCAGAAAGATCAAGATAAACTTCTTAAAGAAGATGCATCTAAGGTGGAGTTGAAAGACTGGTTGCTATTTGATGTGATCAGAACAGTGTTTCAGAAGCATTATTCTGTCAGTAGACCAGGGTCAATTGAAGTGGAGATAGACTATAGTTAGACACCTGTTATGTTCCAGACACTGTTCTAGGTCTCTTCCCTCATGGAGCTTACATTAGTAAAAGGAAATTAAAAAAGAAAAATGATAAAAGTGATAAATGCTGTTAAGAAAAATGAGGCAGGGTAAGGAAATGGGGGATGAAGGTCATGTTTTAGAGGGATTATCAGGGAAGCCTTCTTAGCTAAGATAGTATTTGGAAGAGGTAAGGAGTGGTTGGATTCCAATATAATTTAAAGGTGGAACCAGTGAGTTTTGCCAAAAGAATTGCATGCAGCATGTAAGAGAAAGAAAAGAGTCAAGATTCTTATTTGTCTATTGCGTAAAACAATTGGGGCAGCAGTCTTGGGCCACATACTTGGGGAATATCTCAAATGATTTCCCAAAGGGTCTATGGAACATCAACAATGAGCTCTCATTTATTATTATCTTGGGCAAGACTGATTAAATTGCCTTGGGCTTTATACCCTTCTAGATACCTCCCTGCTAATGTTCTAGAGTTTTGAGTATGCATAAGAAAAATGAACTTATAATTTACTGGGATGGAGAAGACCATGAAGGAGCAGGTTTAGGGGTAGTGATGGAGTGGACAGAGACATAAAGAGTTCATTTTGGAACATAGTAAGTTGAAATGCCTGTAAGAAAGTCAAGTGGAAATATCAGGTAGGAAATTGTTTATGAGTCTGGAGCTCAAGAGGGATATCAGGTTAGGGATATGAATTTGGGAGTTGTGAGCCTATAAGGGGAGTTTAAAGCCATAGAACTGGACGGCATTACCTGCAGAGTAAGTTTAGAGAAAAGAAGAGGCCTGAGGACTGAGTGCTAGGGCACTCTAACATAAATGAGAAAGGTGAGGAGGAGCCAGCAAAGGAAACCAAGAAGTATGTTGTTTTAAGGAGGAGGGCATGATCAAATGTGTCAAATGACATGGATATGTTAAGGAAAATGAGGACCAAACTTGCTATTGAAGTGACAGTGTGGATGTCATAGATACATTGATAAGAAGTTTAGAGTTGTAAACGATTAATTCTGGTGGGTTCAAGAATAGGTGGAGAGGAAGTAGACAGCAAAGATCTTGCCTATAAAGGAGAGCAAAGAAAGGGGTCAATAGCTGAAAGGATTATAAAGTGTCAAGCAAAAGTGGTTATTGTTGAGGATTATATGATAGGCTGTCCAGGATAATATGTTTGACCAAATAAAGGAGGAAATTATATTGATGGGATGTTTGAAGGAGCAATGTCCTTGAGTAGGAGAGGAAGGGGTACAGAAGTAGAGGATTGGCCCTAGGTCAGAGCAAGTACACTTTATTCACTGCAAGAAAAGAATAGACTAGTATATAGGTATAGGTCCAGGAAAGCTGGTAGATGGGGTGATTTACCACCGTCTCTGATATTTTCCTACTATCTCAGTTAAATAAGAAGGTGGGTTATCAACTGAAAGACGAGGGAGAAAGAGATGTGGGAGGTTTGAAGACAGAGAAGAAGGAGTGAAATAATCATCCATGAAACTTGATGAATCCTAGGGGCCTAGTATCAAGGGCCCACCTAACATAAAGTGTCTTGAATTTTAAGTGAGACCACAGCACAGGTGTGTGCTTTTCTTGAGGCGTATTCAGCTACTAGTATGTAAGCAAAGAAACTGGTTGGAATTTTTCCACGGATGTAGGACAGGGAGAGAGCGGTACAAAAAAAGTGAGGTTGAATGCAAAGGAATCTAAACTGGGTAAGTGATGTGAGTACATGAAAAGCTAAGGGACCATGAAAAGGTAGAAGAGTCAATGTGGTTGAACAGCTCTTACAGTCAAAATACTAGGAGGGCTGAGCTGAAAAGTAAGTGTTTAAATCTGAGATTATGGATGAGGTGTAGTGATACTCTGGGTGGCTGGGGAGGATGGATAAGGAAAAACATCAAAGAACTGAGAAGTCAGGGTATTAAAAGTACCACCTGTGTGGATGTTGAAATTCCAAAGAAATATTTTTAAAAGTAGTAATAGAGACACAGTAAGTCAGATACTATAATCTAGGAGTGAAGGATAGAGATTTAGAAGTCAATGGATAACAATAAGGAAGAGTAAAGCTTACTTTACTTTTTACTTTTTCTTACTTTACTCATCTGAAGCTCATGATGGCATGAACTTCAGAGAAACTAGGTGGTTTTAGGGAGAAGATGTTTAAAAAGGATGTCATCTAAAAAGAAAAATCCATATGTTCAAATGTTAAGCAGGAACACTACATTCCTTTTATTAATCATGCAAAATTGTATAATTTCTTTTGTATAGGAATGGACGGGCAAAATCAGATACTCTTTTTCCAAAGACTGGTAATGCCTTTAACTCTGCCAACTCAGCATTCATTTGTTGTGCTGGTACAGGGAAGAACTCTTTCTCTCCATCTTTCAGGGGAGAAAAAAATCTACCCCTTCATCTCATCAGTTTCTCCTACGTATAGAAGAGATTGAATGGTGATTTTAAACTTGTGTAAGGCTTACCCTGGCCTTACACAGGAGTGCCATATTCCCTGCATCCTATACCCATGACAGAAGTTGCTAATTCCTCTTGGCACTGTTTTTCACAGATTCTGGTTATAGTTTTAGAATCCATTTCATAATATTTCTAGAGGTACTAGCTACTAATCCAGAATAATTAGTTACTCACTCTATGTCAGTTACTATGCTAAGCATGTTACATACATTAATTATTACAACAGTCCTATGAGGTTTTACAGATGAGGACACTGATGAACAAAGAAATTAAGAAACTTCTCAGGGTCATAACAGCTGAAAAGCAGGACAACCAAGATGGAAAAACAGTTCTACTTTTTTCCCCATATCTCTCACTCAATCATTGTATTTTAATTCTTGGAACTGATGACGAATGTCATTGTCATCCTTGTGAGATATTTGACAATTGATTTACTTTCAGGATCACTAATACATGACGGAAAAGAAAAGTGAAATTATCTACACTGATTATTTTGTAGGAGTAAAGAAGGTGAACTAAAAAGGGGAAGAGAGACACAAGAATGTCAGGCAACAAAGAAAGGAAGAGTCAAGGAGTTCCTGAAGAAGGTAATGAAGCGATCTTCAGAAATATATAACTAAAAGATGAGCGGTAACAAAAAAGTAGTATGATAGGATAATCGTGTTAAAATTAGTAGCAAATTAGAATAGAGGGAAGCTGTTAAAGTTTACCAGGAGGAAACTTCTAGAATGTTTAGAAAAAGTATAACAACCTGAAAATGCGGGCCTATAATGAAAATTCATCAACTGCAATAGAGAAATGGTTATGGTACCACTATAATTGTAGTATATGTGCAAATGGTCTAGATAAAAATTTTTAGGACAATCAAAATATTTATACTGCTCCATAAAGTAACAGGTATAATATTGCAGTAGGTGACTTTGAATTGTCTAGTTTTATGGCCTTTGATTTTGTTTATAGTCAAAAAGGAAGAATACCAACCCTAAATTTAGTTTACTTTTGAGAAAACATAACAATTTTCATGACTTTGAGTGAAGAAACATGTTTCTTAGAATGTTTGCATTTAGATTTTTATTATGTACTTTATTTTGTCTAGCTCTGGCTAAACAAGACACATCTTCATTAACTGATACTGTCGAGCAAGTTGCACAGCAACAACAATCACAAACATCAGAAATAGAAAAAAACAAAAAAGTTCTGTTCCATTTGCAGGTAACCTATTTCACACAGTCTTTTAAATGAGTCTTTATGGTCTTCAAAGCTATATTAAATTTGTAACAGGGAAGTTATTAAGCATAACTTAATAACTCTGAGGAGGCAACTTAAAATGTCTGCTTTTCATATTTACACCTTCTAAATTATTCTGGTATCCCTAAGTAAAGTCTACATGAGTATTCCAGTTTCATGGAACATTTTACACATCCAGTGTGCAAACATTCAACAAGGTCACTGTGACTATAAATAAGCATAAAAAATATGTCACATAGAATTATTAATTCACTCTATTTGATAGTTTTTCGTAAAATTCTGAATTGAAGAAAGGTTAAGTTTTTAAGCCTGTGTTCTTAAAGCTATGGCTCATGAATTACTAGTTGCCAGTGAACATTTCAGGTAGATAAGGAACACTTCTGTGTTCCTTCAATTTCAAAATATGTTCATAATTCCACCACAGGCATCTGGAAGCCATACTTGTTTTTGTATTCAGCATAATTAGATGTAACTGTTCTCTGTTAATATAGCTAAAGGAGCAAAAATGAAAACAGTGTATTTAATTTTTAAAGGTTTTTTTTTATTAAATATAACATAGAAATGAAAAGAATATGCTCTAGAGCAGGGGTTCCCAGCCCCTGGACCATGGACAGGTACTGATCTGTGGCCTGTTAGGAACTGGGCCACACAGCAGGAGGTGAGCAGCCTACGAACGAGTGAAGCTTCATCTGTATTTACAGCCGCTCCCCATTGCTCACATTACCACTCTGCCTCCTGTCACATCACTGGTGGCATTAGATTCCCATAGGAGTGCAAACCCTACTGTGAGCTGCGCATGTGAGGGATCTAGGTTGTGCACTCCTTATGAGAATCTAATGCCTGATGATCTGAGGTGGAGCTGAGACAGTGATGCTAGCACTGGGGAGTGGCTGCAAATACAGATTATCATTAGCAGAGAGGTTTGACTGCACAGAGACCATAATAAATCAGTTGCTTGCAGACTCATATCAAAACCCTATCAGTGAGTGACAAGTGAAAACAAGCTCAGGGCTCCCACTGATTCTGCATTATGGTGAGTTGTATAATTATTTCATTATATATCACAAGGATAATCTTTCAACAAGTGGTGGAGGAGAGCTACATGCAAAAAAAGTGAACTTCAATTTTCACCTCATACTGTATATGAAAATTAACTCCAAATGGATCATAGGCCTAAAAACAAGAACTGAAACTACAAAATATCTAGAAGAAAATACAGGAGAAAAACTTAGTGATGCTGGGTTTGGCAAAGGTTTCTTAAATAGTACACAAAAATTTAAAAAATTGGACTTCATTAAAAAACGATTTTACTTCTGTTCAAAAGGCACTGTTATGAAAATGAATGTGAGGTATACCTGCTGGGGCCCTATGGGCATTTGGGTTGTCATAGACTGGGAGAAAATACTTGAAAACATACCTGACAATGTACTTGAATTTATTTATACTATATAAAGAACTCTTACAATTCAAGAAGGCAAACAACCCAGTTTAAAGATGGGCAAAAGATTTCAATGGTCATTTCATGCAAACAGATATTGCAAAAGACAAGCACATGAAAAGATACTCAGTATCATCAATTATTAAAGAAATACAAATTGAAATCATAGTGAGATTTCATTCTATACCCACTAGAATGGGTAAATTTAAAAAGACTGTCCATACCAAGTGCTGGTGCAGATATAAAAGAACTGGAATTTTCAGACCCAATTATTTTGGAATGTAAGTGATGTACCATTTGAGAAAAAAGTTTACAGTTTCTTAAAAGTTTAAAATATATCTACCATATAACCCATACATTCAATTTCTAGCTATTCATTTACCCAAGAGAAATAAAAGTGTATGCCCACTGGAAAACCAGGAACAACACAAATGTCTACCAGATGAATGAGTAAACAAAGTGTGGTGTATTCATACAAGAAATATTGCTCAGCAATAAAAAGAAAGAGCTACTGATATATCTGACAACATGGATGAGTCTCTAATTAGGCTGAGTGAAAGGAGTGAGACTAAAATTGTATATATTTTATGATTCTTTTCATATAAAATTCTTGAAAATGCAAACTAATTTTTGGTGACAGAGCAGATGAACGTTTGCCTGGAAGCAGAGAGCTGAGGAGGGAAGGATAGATCGCAAGGGATCAGGAGGAAACTTTTATGGACATATCTGATTTTTGGACATGTGGGTAATGGATAAGGTCACTGTCTTAATTGTGACAGTCTCATGATCATAAAAGTAAGTCAAAACGTGGCAAATTGGGGGCTTCCCTGGTGGCGCAGTGGTTGAGAGTCCGCCTGCCGATGCAGGGGACGCGGGTTCGTGCCCCGGTCCGGGAAGATCCCATGTGCCGCGGAGCGGCTGCGCCCGTGAGCCATGGCTGCTGAGCCTGCGCGTCCGGAGCCTGTGCTCCGCAACGAAAGAGGCCACAACAGTGAGAGGCCCGCATACCGCAAAAAAAAAAAACAAAAACAAAAACAAAAAAAACTTGTCAAATTGTAAAGTTTAAATATGTGCAGTTTATTTATATCAATTATATTTCAATAATCTATTAACAAAGAAAGGCAAGAGAAGAGGGGGAGGGAGATGAGAAAGAGGAAGAAAAGAAGGAAGAGGGAGGAAGAGGAGGAGAAGCAGGAGGAGGGAGAGACAGCAACAACAACAAGAAGACATACAATTCTAGTGAAAGAGTAGAAATGGATTGGAGGAGGAATTGAATAAAGCCAGGAAGAAAAGTCAACAGTCTATTAGTTATGTTAGTCTAAGAAAGAGAAGAGATGATGACCAAATTAGTGTAAATGTCATCTCCCCATATTGACCAATAGGGTCAACAGCCTGATCTAGTTGACAGGTCATGTGTCCCTTTCCTGACCATTCCATGTACATCACTCATTCACTCATTTATTAAATATTTATAGAGCACCTACTTTGTGCCAGGTACTATTTTAACTACAGGGAAGATGGTGGTAAAGAAGTTAGACAAGTTTACTGCACCCATGGAATTTACTTTCTAGTTAAGGCAGGCAAGCAATAAAGATATAAAGTAATTCCATTGATTGAGGTGTTTACAAAGAAAATACAATAGGATGATGTGTAGAGAATAACGGGGAGGAAGGTGGGTAGTTAATTTTTATTTTGATTCAAGGAAGACTGTTCTGAGGAGTAATAATAAAGCTGAATTGTGAAAGACAAAGACCCCAGCAGGTAATAGCTAGGGATAGAGAATTCTAAGGTTCAGGGAACAATTACAGATGCCCTTAGGAGAGAAGGAACTAGGCGTATTTCATAAACAAAAGGAAGCTGGAAGTGGGGAGAGTAGTACACGAGAGGGATGGCAAAGTGGATAGGGATTAGAGCATGTATGGCCTTAAAAGCCATATTACAGAATTTGAATTTTATTATTAGTGCAATAGAAAACCACTGGAGGATCTTGAGCAGGGAAGTAGCATGATATGATTTATGTTTTTAAAGGATTCTTCTGCCTGAAAAATGGAGTCGAGTTGGGGGAGAGGAGGAAGCATGGAAACAGGGAGACCAGTTGGAAGCTGGACTATGCTACAAAGACTGGTCAGAAGTGAGCTGGGATTTTATATATTTTGGAGGCCCAACCATCAAGATTTGTTGGTAAATAGGTTGTGGGGGTTAAGGTTAAGGGAAGAATCAAGAACGACTACTAGGTTTTTAAGTGTCCAGGTGGAAAGTGGTACAGTTTATTGAAATCAGGAAAGCTGGAAGAGGAACATGTTGGGGGTGCAAATTAAAAGTTCTTTCCTGAACCTGTGTAGTTGAGACATCTATTAGATATCCAAATGGAACTGTCGAGTGGGCATTTTAAATATTAAGAGCTGGAGATAAAGATTGAAGTTCATCAGCAAGATGTATTTTTCAGTGTACTTCCCTCTCTTGTCTCTGCCAAGAAAAGGATAGGCTGGGTCTGCCTTTTTAGTGAAGTGCTTCCCTCCCAAAATTACAGATTCATTTAAAGAGGATGACCATACTGGATAGAAGAAAAAGGATAAAGGCCTACAGTTGTATTGGTGGGAGGATCTACAGAATTTGATGAATAGTTAAATATAAAGAGAAGGGAGGAATTAAATATGGCTCCCAAAGGAATACCATTAACTAAGTTTGGGAACATAGGGGTGTGGTAATTTGCATTTTTAGTCCCAAATCTTCATCCTCGTGTATATCCACACCCTTTACCATTTATCATGATAATGCCCTCCCATAATGGGTGGACATACTTTCTACCCCTCCACTGAGATTTGATCATGTGACCAGCTAGGATGTTATTCAAACAGAAGTTTGAAAAAGTTGTTCCATAATTGGGCTTCCATTCTTCTGCATCTGCTATCATCATGAGAAGGACATGCCTGGCCTGGCCCACTGGAGGATAAGATACATGTGAAGCAAAGCCAAGACACCCCAGTTGGCCCAGTTGAAGCCAACCTAAATCATCTTACAGTCAGCCAACCTCCAGACATTTGAGGAAATCCAACCAAAGTCAACAGAACCACCTAGCCAAGCCCAGTTGCTTCTCGTCACATGAGCAATAAGCACTAGTTATATGTCACTGAGGTTTTGTGGTTCTGACAATAAGTGACTGATACAAGGGAGAGCAGGATGGGATCGGGGAGGGGAGGATTAGTCTGATTTTTGGACACAATGAATTTGAGATGGCCAGTGGCAGCTGGGTATAGGACTTAACAGCCACTTATATTCTGTGAATCATTAGCATATATGTATCTCAAGATCCGAGTATGGATAAGATTACCCAAGGAGTGTATACAGAATGAGAGGAGGAAATTATGATGCCTGTACCCTGAGGAAAACCTGTATTTGAAGGAACCATCGAGATTGAGAAGCAATGCTCAGAGATACCTGAGGAGAAGCAGAGAAGAGTGCTGCTAGGTTTTAAAAAGGAGGTGCTGGTTAGAAATGCCAAATGCCTCAGAGAGGCAAAGCTAAATATACCTTTAAACTTATCTTACAAGTGAAGACAGTGGGGTTTGAATAGGGTAATTAAGTTTGCTATGTATGATCACCCCAACTAGTAGATAGTAGTAAGGAAACTAGAACCTAGATCTTTTGTGTTTTCAATTCAGGGTTTTATCATTTTTATCATATAGTTTTTCTTTAGTTTGTACTTCTGATTGCCCACAAATATATTATTAAAATGATTGTAAAGTATCTTTTACATATAAAATGTTAAGACAAAGGATAAAATTTTAATATTTAGAATTAGATGAACATTAAAAAATAAGAAATATATAACCCTGGGCTCCCTCTGATTATAAAATAATTTTTTTACTTTATTACATGTATCCTGTTATGCATCCATTTTTCTATATCTGATAAATATATATTTTTTATGTTAAGTGATTTTTCTACACACACTATGGATCAAAACAATGACTTTTCTTTCATGTTGAATATCATGAACTAATAATAATAATGTTGAAATATCTTACAGAATGAACTTCATGAGCTTAAAACACAAATAGCATCTGTCTCTGCAGAAACTAAAGAAACAGAAAGGCAAATTTATCAGCAAGATGCTGCCATACAGAATACCAAACTTCAGTGTGGAAACCTGGAAAATCAAATCAAATCCTTACATACAGAAAATGTGAAGCTTAAATTTGACATAGAGGCAGCACAAGAAGATTTTGAGGAACAAATGATAAGATATAATGAATACTATGCAAAAATAAAAGCACATAAAGATAGTTTGAGAGAGGTAGAGAGCAAATGGTCATTCATGACTGAACTCAGTGAGAAACGAGACCTTGTTAAAAAACTAAAGACAATGAAAGAGGAACTTATGCAGGATCTCCAAAATCCAGAAGGAAACCTGATGAAACAAGTACAGGTTTGAAATATCACTATTGAAATGTTTTCTATTATTCCTTTTATTGCGAGTACCCTTACTAAGTGATAAACTTATCATTAACTTAATAAAATACCCATGGGTGCTCTAACTCAATTCACAAATTTGAAAACTTGTATAAGTGCATGAGTTATGTAGCAACTATGCCATATGTGCAAATGCATAAAGGAAACATCCCCAAATCCCTTATGGATTAATAAAAATATATAGTCAAACAAAATCACAGTGAACAATTAATCCATTTGTTACAGGTGTGACTCACAAAGATGTTGAAACTCTAGCTTCCAGGCTAATGGATCCAGACCAATTAAAATCAATTTAGTGTGCTTAATGCTGTTACACAAACAATATGAATTAATAATTGTACCCTAAGCATCTTTTTCTTAATATTCTTTGAAGACGTTGGGAGATAAAAACTTAAAATATCTATTATTTCTTGCTAAAGAATTAAAAAATATCCTTTATATCGTAGCTGGGCAGTTGCCCCTGTGACTACCACTTTCCTTTATGTCTTATTTTCATTTGGTTTTTACTTCTGTATTTTCAAATCTAAGGTTTGCTTGCTTGAATAACCATTCTTTGTTCCTTGTACCTATAGAAGTAATATTCTAATCCTATTTATCAAAATTAAATGTGATGGCTAGTTTTCTTAAATTACAGAAACACTGAAAATCTTGGATTTATATTGACCATTCATTGTTTGATGTGTATATTTTAAATTCTATAAACATACAGGACGACATTACAAACCTAAAGGATAAAATTATAACTATAAAAGAATCCATCATTGAAAAAACTTGTTTTCTTGAGGAAGAAAAAAAGACACATGAAAAATTAAGAAAAGAAATAGAGGTAAGTCTTAATTATCTGGATTTCATTGTTTTATGGGATCATTTTTTAAACTTTTACTATAGTCATAATTTCCATAGTTTACTCTGAATTCCCAAAACAGCTAGAGAACAAAAAAGAACTACAAAAAGCAGTTGATAAGTCTAAACCATTAATAGATAAGTATAGAGACTCCCTCATTCAAAAATATTCAAATATATTAATACATTCAAAGAAAGCAAGTACTCTTATTTAAATCTGGCCTAGAATTCTTCCAGGTCGCATTCCACCAATTTTGTACCCAATTAACGGCTAGAAAGCAGAGGCTAATGCTGTATGTGGCCTTTTCAAATTGGCTCCTTTCACCTAGCAATATGCATTTAAAACCCTTCCATGTGTTTTCACGTCTTGATAGTGAGCTGAGTGATAATTCCATTCTCTAGATGTACCACTGTTTATCCATTCACCTGCTAGAGGACATCTTTCTTGCTTCCAGGTTTAGGCCATTATGAATAAAGTTGCTATAAACATAAAAAAACAGAAAGTAGAAGCTATCCAGTCAAAAATATGACCACTCCTAGACAGAAATTAAAGACTCTTCAAAGTAAAGTAAAGACAATGGAAGTATTGGTATTCTAAACCCCTCTGACTTCCTATTAGTAATTTTCAACTGTCCAATTAAAAACAACAAACTGATATGTAAAATTAAAAGTGAGGCTAAATTTAAGGTGCCACTGGCAGACCTCTGTAGTCATTATTGTTTAGATGAGGGCAGAACAAAAATGGAAAAGTGTACGTTGTTAAGGGCAAAAAAATAATTTTCACCCTTAAAAATTACTTTGGGGGCTTCCCTGGTGGCGCAGTGGTTGAGAATCCTCCTGCCAATGCAGGGGACACGGGTTCGTGCCCTGGTCCGGGAAGATCCCACATGCCGCGGAGCAGCTAAGCCCGTGAATCATGGCCGCTAGGCCTGCGCGTCCGGAGCCTGTGCTCCACAACGGGAGAGGCCACAACAGTGAGAGGCCCGCATACCGCAAAAAAAAAAAAAAAAAAAAAAAAAAAAAAAATTACTTTGGAAAATAAAAAGATGTATATTTTCAACTTGTTTTTGACTAATTTGACACAATGAAAAAAACCTGAGGAATTTTAAGACAAAACCCCTCACCTTTACAAAACACTCTCTTCAAGAAACACCATGATTTTATCTTATATTTTACTAGCAATCTAAATAAATGGGTGTTTTTTTACCCTTCTAGATATCAAGATTCATTATAAAACTATAATAGTAAGACAGTATATAAGTGGCATAGAAATAGAAAAAATGATTAGTGAAACAGAAAAAAAGAATCCAGAAATAATCCATCATAAATGGTACAAACAAAAATAAGTTAGCCATATGAAAAAATAGACAATTTTGAAATAAAATTAGATTCCTGCCTCTTAACACATACATGCACATGCTTCCACGAGGATTGAAGACAATATAGGAGACAAACTTAACCATTTGTGTTACAGAAGTATTTATTTTAAAAGACAGACATATATGCAAACTGCATTGATTAAATGTTACTTTTGACTATATCATAAATTTCTAGATTATTGAGATGCAGCATAACAATAAAGAAGACAAGACTCATTTTGAGAGAGGGTATTTGTAACATACCTAAGTGACTAAGAGATAAGAAAATTTCAGACAAGCCATAGAACATTGGTAAAATGGTATGAAAAGTCTTACCTTTCAAAACATGAATATCAAAAAAAAGCCCCAATGGAAATGATGAACAACCTCGCTAACAATAAGGGGTTGATAATTCAAACCGCAATAAGGCCCCATATTTAGCCTGTCAATTATCAATATTACAATTTGTAAGATGTGGACCACCTGAATTCTAAAATACTATTGGTATGAGTATAAATTGGTAAAAGCATTTTGGAGAGAAATTTGAGATTCTTAGTAATTTTTATTAAGGTATAATTGTCATAAGAGTAGGTACACTATTTATAAGGGATTAGCTTGATTAATTTTGACAATTTATACATACCATACACCTGGGTTACCATGACCTAGATCAAGATATAAAACTTTTGCATCATTCCCAGAAAGTTCTCTTGTCCCTTTTCCTCAGGCTACCACTATGCTGATTTTGAAAACAGCTTTATTGAGATATAATTCACATACCATACAATTCACCCATTTAAATTGCATAATTCAATGGGTTTTAGTATGAATACAGATAATTTGTAACCATTACCATAGTCAATTTTAGAAATTTTCATCACCTCAAAAGAAACCCCATACACTTTAGCTGTGCCCTTTCCATTTGTCTATTGTATTTACCCATATTTTTACTCCACCATATTCTTTCTTCCTTCCTGATGTTCTAAGATTTCTTCATTTATCATTTCCTTTCTCTTTAGAAAATTTCTAAATTCATTCTTTTAGGAGAATTAGGCTGGTGGCAGTCTCTGGGATTTTTCTTTTTTTTTTTTTCTTCTGAAAATGTCTTCATTTCCCTTTCATCTCTGAAAGATATTTTGGTGGATATAGAATTCTGGGTTGACAGTTCTTTTCAGTTGAAAAATGCTCTGCCACTTCTTTCTGGTCTCTATGATTTCTAACAGATAATCCACTGTCATTTGAATTGTTTTTCTCTCTACAGATAAGGTATTTGTTTCTTGCTGCTTTCAAGCTTTCCTGTCTTTAGTTTTCAGAAGTTTTACTGCTATATGTTTTAGAAATAGTTTCTTTGGATTTATACTATCTGGAAAATTCTCAGCTTCTTGATTCTGTAGGCTTATGTCTTTTGCCAAATTTGAGAAATTTTCAGCTCTGATTTATTTGAATACTTTTGCAGTTCTGCCCTCTTTTCTCCTATCCTTCCAGGACTCTGATGACACAAATCATAGGTCTTTTTTTGATATAGCCCTACAGGTCCCTGAGGCTCTCTTCGTTTCTTTCTTTCAGTCTTTTGTCTCTCAGTTTTTCAGATTGAGTAATCCTTAGAGTTCTATCTTCCATTCACTGATTCTTTCCTTTATCCCCTCCATTCTGCAATTGAACCATCCCATGAAACTTTTTATTTTAGTTACTGTGTTTTTCCCATTTGGTTCTTTGTATCCTTTATTCCTTTGCTGAGACTTTTTATATTTTCATTTGTTTCAGGCAATTCATAATTACTCATTGAAGCATTTTTATGATGATCAGCTTTAAAATGCTTGTCAGATAATGCTAACTTCTGCATTTTCTTGGTGTTGGCACATGTTGATTGTTATTTCTTACTCAGTTTAAGGTCTTCCTGGTTCTTGCTTTGATGAGAGATTTTCTATTGAGATCTGGACATGTTGGGTATTATGTTTTAAGACTCTGGGTCATTGTTGCTTCCAGGTAGTACTGGAAGTGCAGAGTCTCCATGGACACTCATGGAGAGAAGAAGGGCTTCTTGTTACTGCTAGTCAAAAGTGGGAGTTCTGGCTGCCCACTAGGCTTCTGTTGATAAGCCCGTGGCTGGGAAGGGCAGGAGCACCTCTTTACTGCTCCGGTGTAGATGTGGCCTGGCTACTACTGAGCGGTGGTAAAAGCCCTGACTCTCCACTAGGCCTCCTCTGACATTCTCCCAGTTAGGAGGGGGAAGAATGCCTTGCTACCACTAGATGGGAGTAGAAGTCCAGCCTCCCCAGATGGGCTCCACTCACACCAGAGGATGTGGTTTGTTACTTTCCAGAGGGAATAAAAAGTCCTGGCTCCCCAGTCAGCCTTCTCTGACACCACCCCAGCAGGAGGACCGGGGCACCTTGTAATAGCCCAGTAATGGTGAAAGTGTAGGCTTTGCTAGTGTGGGTGGTGGTGGGGCCATAGATTTTTCTGTGGTGTTTGACTTGAGTAGTTACTACCTAAAAGTTTTCAGTCTTGCATAGTCTGCCTTTTTCCTGGTCCTTTGGCTAGATAGCAGGCTTTTCTTGGAGTTCTTTTGTTTTGTATTGTTTTGTTTTGTTTTGTTTTTGTCTGCACCTATTGGCATTTCCAGCCTGCTGTCTTCCCCATATCCACTCTGGGATATATGAGGCAAAATGAAAACTCAGGGAACTCATTACCAAGTTGTTCCTAGGATCCTAAGGTCTCCAACCAGTCTGCCTTCTCTCCACCTTTCAGAAGCTTCTTATGCTAATATTATATACAGTGTCCAGGGATTTTAGTTGTACTTAGCATGAGGAATAGGTATATGAAATGCATCTACTTTATTTTGACAGAAGCAGAAGTGTACATAGGTATTTTTAGTGGTAAAGGGTGATGTAAATGTCTACTAATGATAGATTTAGATGGAATGTCATTGAGCTTGAGACTTCAGTTTTTTATGTTTTCATCAGTATATTATCGTGAAATTTAATAAACTCTCTTTTAAGCTTTCATAATAGGATTACTAAAGATCCTTTTAGGCTTTTAAACTTTAGTTTTATTAACTCTAATGCATTAAAAAGTAGTCCTCAATTCTATCACAATGTTATGGTTGAAAAAATGAAAGTCTAAGAAATTAGAGATTATCTGTAATAAACTATAACACTGAAGGACAAATACCACCCCCACAGCATTGTCTTGAGAACACTGCTTTTTTTTCCCAACAATTTCATTTATTGCATGATGAGAATTTATCATTGACACAAGTAACTTCTTTCTCAAAACAACTAGTTTTTTAAGAGTATAAATTTAAATACCAGAAGATTTTTATTACTTATTTCTTTTTTGAGTCTTTCTTTTTCTATTCCTTCTGGATGTTTTTAGCCATGGTCTTGGTACAGTTCATGGTCATCTTTTGCCTGGATTATAGCATTCTTTTGTTCTAATGTTTAATTCTTTCAATATTTTGTGCTTTTCATGTTTAATCTTGATATTAATGTTGCTTTTTATATTTTTTTATTAAGAAAAACTGAAAATGGTTTTTGAATTTTACATGGTTTTTTTTTTTAGTCAAATGAATGTTTTTGGTAATTTTAGGGCATGTCTGAATGAAAGAAGTATTTCCAAATAATTACCCCCAAATGCCTTTTTTCCCTGTCTATTGTCTATCCTTATATATATTTTAGAAGAAAGGAACTAAAGAGAGGAAAATAAAGATAAGTTATGAGTCACTGACGAAGAAAAGTGGGGAAGCAAAATACAAAGCATACAAATACAAAGCTTCAAATATAAAGCATTAAGCAGCATTTTTAAAAACATGTTATATGCCAAATCCAAGAGTTTTCAGGGAAGGGAAACTAGAGCAGTTAAGAAGTTTTTAGCAAATGATGAGTGCTGCAAGTAACATTTTGTGATAACAGGTATTGTGTAAAGCATTGTAAGATTTATTAACGGTTACTCTTGCCTAAATTTTGTTCAATTTGAGCTCCAAATTTAAAAGACAGGGAAAAATTTAGAGTGCTTTCGGAGCTACTAAAGATCAGGAACAAAATACCTTTCACTTGTTACAATGCAACATGCAGGGTACACAATTAACTAATCCATTCATTTACTGAGGTCAGCCACAGAAATGATTACACAACTAGAAAGCTGGTCCTACATGAAAAACCCAAAGAAGCAAAGGTAAAAAAGTAAACTAAAGGCAGGGTAAGAATGATTCAGATAGCTAGATAACTTGGTAACAAATTATTCTGTCTTACAAAAGGTACAAGAAGAAATGTTCAGTATTATTAAATCTATTGTTGTTTATTGAGTGCCTGGTATTTTTCAAGCACTTTGTGTAGGCTATCCCATTTAAATTCTCACAGTAGCATATTTTACAGAATTTCAGAAAATTTAAATAACTTGTACAAGGTTATATAGCTAGTGGTGATAAGGGACAGAATAGAATATGAGTCCATGTCTTTTGGACTCTACTCCCAATCTTTTTAAAAAATGGTTTTCACTTCTGTGGAAATATATTCTCCTTGGAAAAGATTAAAATTTTAGAGGGAAGGCTAAAGTTCCTTTGCCCACTGCCTCCCATTACATTGCTCTCTTTTCACACTCACCTCTTCCTAATGGCAACTGCTGTTTGGTGTGTGCACTTGGGTAAGCATGAGTATGTATGTATATATGTATATATACACATGTGCATGTACACACACACACATGAACACACATCTATGCATGGGGGAAGATTACATAAAGTACCATACATATAATTTTGCAACTACTTTACTTACTCAATAACATATATCATAGTTTTTTTTCATATTAGTACCTATGGGCCTACATTATTCTTTTTAACTGCTGCAAAATATTTCACAGTATGACTATACCTTAATTTATATAAACATGCCACAACTGATAGACATTAAGTTATTTCCAGCATTTCACCATTAAAAGTAGTGTTGTAGTGAACATAGTACACACACCCTTTGTATCAAGAAGTAGAATTACTGAGTTGTAAGATAAGTTCCGTGATCTTACTAATATTTAATATGTTCTCAATAATTATCACCACAAATAATAATAATAACTTATGTTTGAAATCATTTTATACTGTTGTAGGGATTCCTACCCCTCATATTGAGGTTGATTGAGTAAATATTAATTTGGCCTTATTTGGAGCCCCAAACTTCTATATTATCTCCCTTCAAATCCTTGGCTTTAACTTGAACTGCAGTTGCATTGGGGGTGGGTGTAAAATTTCAAGGATCACAGTGGGGGAAAACAGCTACAATGCTGAAGAACTGACCTGAGATTTTAGCATCTGCCCACTGCTACTACTGCCACACTTTAGGAGTAAAGACCATACTCAGAACTAAGAGCTAACACAAAACTAAAGACAAGGCCTAGATCTAAGAACAAAACTGAAATGGACACTCTAGCAAAAGTATAAAATAAGGTCTCACAAGTTCAAGATGATCCACCAATAACTTAACTGACAATTAGAACAAAATTCAAAACTTTTCAGAAGAAAATAACGTAATCCAGAGTTTATATGTACACTGTTGAGTTAATAAAAAGCATTCTTACACATGTAAACAAATAGAGAAGTATTACCAATAATTAAGAGAATAATCAAGAAAACCAGTCACAGTTGATTCAGCAGTTGTTTGGCAAGGACGGAAAATTATGATTAAATATGTTAAATATTCTACAGCAGCGGTCCCCAACCTTTTTGGCACCAGGGACCAGTTTCATGGCAGGCGATTTTTCCACGGACAGGGATGGGGGGAGTAGAGCAATGGTTCAGGCGGTAACACAAGTGATGGGGAGAGATGGGGAGCTGCAGATGAAGCTTTGCTCACTTGCCTACCGCTCACCTCCTGCTGTGTGGCCTGGTTCCTAACAGGCCGCAGACCATTACTGGTCCATGGCCCCGGGGTTTGGGACCCCTGTTCTACATGAAAGATGGATACACAGTAATGGGTAAAGAGAAAGAATATTAATCATATAAAAGAACCAAATGGAAATCTTAGAACTGAAGAAAAAGTTGAAAAAATTTATTAGGTGTAATTAATAGCAGGTTAGACACAACAGAAGCAAGATCTTTCTTAAACTTGAAGACAGATCAGTAGAAGTCATCAAAGCAAGCATACAGAGAAAAAGAAAAAAAACTGAAGAAAATGCATAGAGCCTCAGTGACTTGTGAGACCATGTTTAGCAATGTGACGTATGGGTAATTAGAGTTCCAGGAGGTGAGGAGAGAGAGAGAAAAGGGAACAGAAATATTAAGAAATACTGGCCAACAATTTTCCAAACTTGACTAAAAAAATAACTCATAGATTCAAGAAATTTACCAAACCCAAAGCAGGATAAATACAGAGAAAACTGTATCTAAGGAAATTATAGTCAGGCGACTGAAAACCAAATACAAAGAAAAAAATAAATCTTAGGGGCTTCCCTGGTGGCGCAGTGGTTGAGAGTCCACCTGCTGATGCAGGGGATGTGGGTTCGTGCCCCGGTCCGGGAGGATCCCACATGCCGCAGAGTGGCTGGGCCCGTGAGCCATGGCTGCTGAGCCTGCGCGTCCGGAGCCTGTGCTCCGCAATGGGAGAGGCCACAACAGGGAGAGGCCCACATACCAAAAAAAAAAAAAAAAAATCTTAAAAGCAGCCAGAAAAAAAGTCACATTAAATATACAAGAACAGTGATGGTTATTGATTTTTTTAATAGACTTTACTGTTTTAGAGCTGTTTTAGGTTCACAGCAAAATTGAACAGAAGGTACAGAGTGCTCCCTCATACCCCCTGCCCCCTGGCAGCCTCCCAAGCTATCAACATCTCCCACCAGGGTGGTACATTTGTTACAACTGATAAACCTATGTTGACACATCATTATCACCCAGAGTTCATAGTTTACATTAGGGTTTACTCTTGGTGTTGTACCTTCTATGAATTTTGACAGATGTATAATGACACGTATCCACCATTACAATACCATACAGAAGAGTTTTGGGGGAGGTGGTGTGATGAATTGGGAGATTGGGATTGACATATATACACTAATATGTATAAAATAGATAACTAATTTAAAAAGAAAAGAAGAGTTTCACTGTCCTAAAAATCCTCTTTGCTCTATGTATTCACCCCTCCCTCCCCCAACCTCTGTCAACCACAGATCTTTTTACTGTCTCCATGGTTTTACCTTTTCCAGAATATCATATAGTTAGAATCATACAGTTTGTGGCCTTTTCAGATTGGCGTCTTCCACTTAGTAATATGCATTTAAGGTTCCTTGTGACATTTCATGGCTTGATAGCTCATTTGTTGTTTTATTTATTTATCTTTTTAGTGCTAAATAATATTCTGTTGTCTGGATATACAACAGTTTATTCTTTCACCTACTGAGGGACATCTTGATTGCTTCCAAGTTTTGGCAATTATGAATAAAGCTGCTATAAGCATCTGTATTTTTGTGTGGATATCAGTTTTCAACTCCTTTGGGTAAATGCCAAAGGGTGTGATTGCTGGATCATGTGGTAGAGTATGTTTAGTTTGGTAAGAAACCACCAAATTGTCTTCCAAAGTGGCTGTACCATTTTGCATTCCCATCAGCAATGAATGAGAGAGTTCCTCTTGCTCCACATCCTCACCAGCATTTGGTGTTGTCATTGTTGCAGATTTTGGTCATTCTGATAGGTGTGTAGTGGTATCTTGTTGTTTTAATTCTCATTTCCCTGATGACATTTTATGTGGAGCATGTTTTCATATGCTTATTTGCCATTTGTATATCTTTTCTGGTGTGGTGTCTGTTCAGGTTTCTGGCATATTTTTTAATCTGGTTATTTGTTTTCTTATTGTTGCATTTTAAGAGTTTGTTGTATATTTTGAATAACAGTTCTTTATCAGATGTGTCTTTTGCAAATATTTTCTCCCAGTCTGTAGCTTGTCTTATTTTCCTGACAGTGTCTTTTACAGAGCAGAAGGTTTAATTTTTATGAGGTCTAGCTTATCATTTCTTTCATGGATTGTGCCTTCAATGTTGTATGTAAAAAGACATAACCAAACCCCAGGTCTTCTAGGCTTTCTCCTGTGTTATCTTCTAGGAGTTTTATAGTTTTGCATTCTATATTTAGGTCTGTGATCCACTCTGAGTGTAGACAGAAAATAAATAAATAAAAAAGGCAAAAAAGACTAATAGAACACAAATATTGAAATGGTAGACTTAAACCCAAACATATCATTGGTTACATTAAATGTAAATGGACTAAACACTCCAATTAAAAGGTAAAAATGATCAGATTGAATTGAAAAAACAATTTGCGAACATAACTTTTGCACAAGAGATGCACTTTGAATATAAAGACACAGACAGGTTGAAAGAAAGAAAAAGATAAACTATGAAGACACCAATCTTAAGAAAGCTGGTCATGGCTGTTTTAATATCAAGTAGATTTTAAGATATGGACTACCATCAAAGTTGAAGAGGGCCAGTCAATTCACCAGAAACAAATAATAATACTAAATGTGTATTTACCTAATCATAAAGCTTCAAAATACATAAGCAAAAACTGACAAGATTAAAAAGAAAAAGACACAAATCTACAATCGTATTGGAGAGCTTAACAACTTTTTTGAATAGTTGATAGAACAATACACAAAATCAGTAAGCAAGCATATAGAAAATTTGAACAACTTATCTACCAGCTAAACGTAATTACCATATATAAAATACTCCACCTAATAACTGTTGATTATACATTATTTTCAAATGCACATGGAACATTCACCAAGATAGACAATACACTGGATGATAAATTTCAAAGAATTTGATATTCTTTGATAACAGCAGAATTTAATTAGAAAGTAACAATAAGAAAGCTAGAAAATACATCAACATTTTGAAATTGAGCATCACAATTATAAATAATCCATGAGTCAAAGAAGAAATCACAAAAAAAGAAGAAATCATGAGAATTATTAGAAAATATTTGAAATTGAATGATAATGAAAACACAGCATATAAAAAAACCATAGGGTATAGCTAGAGCAGTATTCAGAGGAAAATTTACAGATTTAAATGTGCATATTAGAAGGAAAGGTTTAAAAGTAATTATCTAAGCTTCCATCTTAAGAGACTAGAAAAATAAGAATAAATTCAGCCAATAGCAAATAGGAAGAAATGACATAATAAATAGTAGAAATCAGTGAAATAGAAAATGGAAAATCAAAGAAAATCAACAAAGCCAAAAGTTGAAAAGACTAATAAAATTGATAAACCATAACAATAATGATCAAAAAAATGAGGATGGTGGGGACACTACTTTAGGTCCTATAGACTTAAAAGGATGATAAAGGCCTATTATAAACAATAAATTTAACAACTTAGATGAAATGGACAAATTCCTTGAAAAGCGCACATACCATCAGTAACACAGGAAGAAATTACTTTTATGTTTAGACCTATGATCCATTTAAAATTAGGCTATATAAATGGTGTGAAGTAGGAACCAATGAAATTGAACTCATAATTAAAACCCTCCCCACAAGGAAAGCTTCAGACTGACATGGCTTCACTGGTAAATTCTATCACACATTTAAGGAAGAAATAATACCCAGCCTACACAAATTTTTTCAGAAAATGGAGAGTGGAACTCTTCCCAGCTTATTTTAGGAGGCCAGCATAACCCTGACACAAAGAATGAACAGGAACATTACCAGAAAAGTAATTACAGACCAATGTTCCTCATGAACGTAGATGCAAAATATTTTCAAATTGACATTTGCTGGTATGTATAAAAAAGGTTAGTAACTCATGACCAAGCAAAGTTTATCTCAGGAATGCAGTTGGTTTCACTTTCAAAACACAAACAATGTAAAGGAGTGAAGGAGCTAGTCATGTAGCTCTGAGGAATAGCTTTCCAGGCAAAGGAAAAAATAAGTGCAAAAGTCTTAATATGAGAACGTACTTGGACTCAGATTCTAGAAGTGAAGTGTGTCTAGAGTGAAGGGAATGAAGAGGCCACTCTTTTTGCCACTGTGTTTTCTGAGCACCACCCCTGCTTCATTATTATTATTATTTCTGCCTTGAGTGTAACAATAACTAAATAAGAATAGTAGCTCCTCCATTTCTTAGAGGCAAAAAAAGCTGTATTCTCTCCAGAACCACTACATCCTTAGTTTTGTGATGGTATTCAAGTTTGAATATTGACACATACCAAAGGCAGAATTATACCAATAGAGGCTGAACAATTGGCTGGCCTTCAAGAAGGCTCACAATGTGACCTTCACCTTTACGAAGTCACTTCTTGGCCAAAACCTCCTTTTAGCCTTGTGGGCTTAGAAAATTAACCTTTTAAGTATCCCAGGGTTGGGTAGACATGGAGAAGTGCTAGTAGAGTTTACAAGAACCTGATGTATAAAACTCAAATGCCAGTTTATTAATTTACAATAATAAACAAAACTCTCAAGGAAATCAGAAAACATATCAGTCATCAGTGCTTCTTCTCCCTGTAAGGAAACTACACTGGAAGCCAAATTATCATAAAGTTAATTACTGAGCATGGAAATCAAGTCAGTCATTTGATTTGGAGTATTCTTGACCTCTGGCTCTGGACACTCAAGGAGCCAATCTCCGTAACAGCGTTATTCTTATCAGATAGTCACTGGATGGGAACTACAAACACATGTCTCCTTCACTTGCCTATTTTTGTGCTATATTCTTCACATAATCCCTTCTGATGATATATTCTTTCTTTGGTTTATATTAATACCTCCTGTGATATCTAGCTGAGGCTGGTGATCTAGAGTCCCACTAAGGGGACTTTGCATGTCTCTACTCTGATCCATGGTGTATTAGTTTCACAGCTTCACTGCTGAAGAATAATTTTAGAAACAGGTTAATATGATTTATGGAGTAACCAAAATTTTGTTCTAGTTATTTGATTTCTGTTAGTATATTCTATGAACATGTATATAAGCATATTCAGTGACTATATTCTTACGAATGTATGCTATTGGCTATATCAATGGATATATTTATTACATATTAATAAATATATGCAGTGATATGTATTACATATATACATATAAGTTGATATATATCCCTTTGAATATATTTGATATATTAAAAATCTTCTTTTGAATATAGTTTCATTATCTAATATGATATTTCTGTTTACTAATTTATTTATAATTCTTTTAAAGTTACTTTCTGTTTCACCAATATATCAGGAGGCCTAGTTCACCAATTTGAATGAACTATCTGACTTTGAAGAATTAACAAAACTGAAAACTTAAAAGGATGTTTAAAGTTTATAGCAATTTATGTGAAGTGTTAGTTGACAAGTTTTCACTTTGTTTTTATACCAGTATTTTGGAATGCTTACAGTGTTTCTCTCCTAGTTCCCCTGATGCTCTGCAGAACTGTGTTTCCATATAATTGGTTTCTTTTGTAATCCTGTATGTTTTATTTTATGCATTTAAAAACATTCTAAGAAGTCCATAGTCCTCATATACTATCAAAATGAGCGATGGCATAATAAAGGTGAGAAAGCTCCAACTTAAGGGAGGAGCTGGGAAAGAGAGAGGAGAAACTGTACTGAGGGTCCCAGTAAAAAGCAAAGCTGAGTTACGGAGAGAAGGGGAGACAGGTCGGGGACAGAGTCTTAAGGCCCCAGAAACCCAGAGTCTTGTGTCCCTACAGCCATCTTAAGCTATAAACTTACTTTGACAAATTGGTTATTTTGACAAATTTGGTGAATTGGTGTTTTGAC
This sequence comes from Kogia breviceps, assembly GCF_026419965.1. Taxonomy (NCBI): domain Eukaryota; kingdom Metazoa; phylum Chordata; class Mammalia; order Artiodactyla; family Physeteridae; genus Kogia; species Kogia breviceps. The sequence continues at coordinate 23,415,171 of NC_081325.1, forward strand.
AACTTGATTCTTCTTTGTACTGACCTAGAATCACTTCCTGACTGACTAGAACTCTCTCTTAAATAGACATGAGAATGAAGAAATAACTTTCCCAGCCCCACTAATGAGTTCATTTTAAAGTGTCATACTCACACTTTAAAGTGTCACAGTGTCACACCACTGTCACACTCACTGGAAGTACCACTTCACACCCACTAAGATGGCTATGATTATGATCAAAAAGACAGGTAATATCAAATACTTTCAGTGTGTGAAGAATTGGAACCCTCCCACATGCTGGTGAGAATGTAAACTCGTGCAGCCAGAGTAGAAAACGGCATGGCAGTTCAGTGAAAAATTAAAAATAGAATTACTGTTGGATCTAGCAATTCTACTTCTGGGTATATACCTAAAAGAATTGAAAGCAGAGTCTCAAAGATATATTTATATCCATATTCATAGCAGTGTTAGTCATAATATCCAAAAACAGGAACAACCCAAGTGTCCATCAGTGGATGAATGGATAAACAAACTGTGGTGTATACACACAATGAAATATTATTCAGCCTTAACCCATGCACTTTCCACTGTGCCTCACTGCCTTCCGCTGTAGCCTTGTCTGTCTCAGCATAAATACTGATCTACTTAATGGCAGGGAAATGGCCTATATGATCTCCTGGATCTTTTAGATCTATGGGTCTGTGTTTCAATGAACCACTAGACAAAGGAAATGAAACCATTTCTCTTAACCAGAACCTGCTTTGATAAGTAGAAGGCCCTCCATCACAGATGCTTCCCTTGTGTTCAAATCACAAACACCATCACTTGCTAGCTGTGAAACCTTGAGTGCATTACTTAAACTCTTTGATCTTCAGTTTATACAAAAGTAGGGATAATAATATTTACATCATAAGGTGTTATGAGAACTTAATTACATGTAAAAAGCTCTCATCACCGTATCTAGCATGTAATGTGTTGAATACTTATAATTACTGTTTATTATTATTATTATTATTTACAGTGAGTAATTTTTAATCAAGTGCTTTCCTCTTTAGAGTAGTCAAAATATCCTTTATGGCTGTTTACTATTTTTCCTTCTCAAGGCCCATTGACATGTGCTCTTCTTTTAATAGGTACAACATAAGAGATACGGTGCAATTCTTAAGCGTTTGCATTGTCAGGTGAACAAGCTTCAGTCAGATAGAAGACAATGGCAATGGAACATTCAACAGCTGCAAAAAACTGCAGCTGAACTGAGAAAATGCATTGGAACGAAAGATGAACATGGCCGTAGGGTAATGTAGTATAGGGTAATGCTGAGCACAGACTATGCCATAAAAATTATGGGATAGAAAGGTGAGAAAATCCTTTGGGTCTTAACAACTGACATCCACTATCAGAGGGCTCTCTTAATGACACATATGTTTTCTTTTCTTTGAATCAGTCATCTGTTTGCTGAACTGCCTTCCAACCCGATAATTGATAGAAATAGAGAGACAATAGGAAGGCTCACAGAAAAATAGTGAAAGACTCTGTATGAATATTTTGAGTGTATAAGATATATTGTACTCATGAATGCCTGTTTATAAACATGTTGCCTTTACTAGCACATGAAGCAAAAATTTAGAAGAAAAGAAGCATTTGAATTTACAATGATTTAAATTGTTAAGATATTTTAAATGGTTGTCTGTTTCAAACTACCTGCTTTTTTACCCCTGGCTTCAAAGCAGTCCATAAATGTTGACATTTATAATAAGGTTGTTATATGTTCGAGGCTTCAGATATTTACTTAGTTTTTCTCTTTTATCCAGAAGGTAACAATCATTTTTCTTTGCTGTTGGATGACATATTTTTAGACTGGTACAATGTATACAATTTTTTGTTCACTTTTCTGTCTGTATGTTCTTTCTTACTATTCTATAGCTAAATTGAATTTATAACATCATGTAAGGCAAACATACCAGCTCTTAATGTTAACCAGTGTAGACTAACACATATTTTTTCTCATTGAAAGTCATATACTATGTCCACAGCAACATACTTGTGCCTTTTAGAATAAAAGCACTCCTTCTTGTGGCTCCATTGCATCAAGTTTTTAGAAGCAGAAACAAAACATTAATTATTGAAGATATGGTTTTTAAATATTCACTTTTAGGATTTAATGAGTTCAAAGCAATAACATCAAAACGGTATCTTAGGTAAATTTTCTCCTCACCTTTCTATGTGCATAAGATTCAGTAAGAGTATAGCTGACATAAAACCTGATAATCTTGTTTGCCTAATATTAGTAGTCCTATTAGCAATTTGCATGGCTTATTATGGCTAACACTTCAAGTGGCTTATGCTGTAACACAATCAGCATTGGCCCATGACTCAGAACTAGGTTATTTTCTTTCTTTCTGCTTTTTTTTAGGATTAGGGTTAGGGTTAGAGTTAGTAGATCACAGACATAAATACAAAATGCAAAATTATAAAACTGCTAGAAGATAACATAGGAGAAAGCCTAGCTAACCATCAGTATGGTGATGTCTTTTTTAGATACAACACCGAAGGCACAACCCATGAAGGAAATAATTGATAAACTAGACTTCATTAAAATCAAAAATGTCTGCTCTGTAATAGACACTGTCAAGAGAATAAGACAAGTTATAGACTGAAAGAAAATATTTGCAAAAGGCAAACCTGATAAAGAACTGTTATTCAAAATATAAAATAAACTCTTAAAACTCAACAATAAGAAAACAAATAACCAGATTAAAAAATGGGCCAAAGACCTAACAGACACCTCACCAAAGAAGATACACAGATGGCAAATAAGCATATGAAAATATGCTCCACGTGGTATGTCATCAGGGAAATGAGAATTAAAACAATGAGATATAGGGCTTCCCTGGTGGCGCAGTGGTTGAGAGTCTGCCTGCCGATGCAGGGGACACGGGTTTGTGCCCTGGTCCGGGAAGATCCCACATGCCGCAGAGCGGCTGGGCCTGTGAGCCATGGCTGCTGAGCCTGTGCATCCAGAGCCTGTGCTCCACAACAGGAGAGGCCACAGCAGTGAGAGGCCCGTGTACCACAAAAAACAAAACAAAACAAAACAAAACAAAAAACAATGAGATACCACTACACACCTATTAGAATGGCCAAAATCTGTAACACTGACAACACCAAATGCTGATGAGAATGTGGAGCAACAGAAACCCTCCCATTCATTGCTGCTGGGAATGCAAAATGGTACAACCATTTTAGAAGATAGTTTGGTAGTTTCTTACAAAACTAAACGTACCCTTAACGTATGGTCCTGCAGTCACACTCCTTGGTATTTATCCAAAGGAGTAGAAAACTGATGTCCACACAAAAACACAGATGATTATAGCAGCTTTTTTCATAATTGTCAAAACTTGGAAGCAACCAAGATGACCTTTGGTAGGTGAATGGATAAATAAACTGTGGTATATCCAGACAATGGAATATTATTTGGTGCTAAAAAAGAAATGTTATCAAGCCATGAAAAGATACGAGGAAACTTCAGTGTATATTACTAAGTGAGAGAAGCCAATCTGAAAAAGTTACATTAAGTCCAACTATATGACATTCTGGAAAAAGAAAAACTATGGAAGCAGTAAAAATATCAGTGGTTGCCAGGGTTGCTGAGGGTGGGGGGTTGGAGGAGAGATGAATAGGTGGAGCACAGGGGATTTTTTTAGGGCAGTGAAAATATTTTGTATGATGCTGTAATGATGGATATATGTCATTATACATTTGTCCAAATGCATAGAATGTACAATACCAAGGGTGAATCCTAAGGTAAACTGTGGACTTTGTGTGATTATGATGTGTCAGTGTAGGTTCATCCTTGGTTTAAAAAGATGTACCATTCTGGTGAGTAACGTTAATAAATGGGAAGGCTGTGCATGTGTGGGACCAGGGAGTATATGGGAAACCTCTGTGACTTTCTCTCAATTTTGTTATAAACCTACAACTGCTTTAAAATTTTTTTTAACATCTTTATTGGAGTATAATTGCTTTACAACGTCGTGTTAGTTTCTGCTGTATAATAAAGTGAACCAGCTATACGTATACATATATCCCCATACCCCCTCCCTCTTGCGTCTCCTTCCCACCCTCCCTATCCCACCCCTCTAGGTGGTCACAAAGCACCTGATCTCCCTGTGCTATGCGGCTGCTTCCCTCTAGCTATCTATTTTACATTTGGTAGTGTATATATGTCAATGCCACTCTCTAACTTCATCCCAGCTTACCCGTCCCCCTCCCTGTGTCCTCAAGTCCATTCTCTACAATTGCGTCTTTATTCCTGTCCTGCCCCTAGGTTCATCAGAACCATTTTTTTTAATATTCCGTATATATGTGTTAGCATATGGTATTTGTTTTTCTCTTTCTGACTTACTTCACTCTGTGTGACATCAGTACATGAAAGTCAGTATTAGTAAAACATTTTGGCTAAGGAAAGTGAAATTCTGCTTATAAAAATTGCGTTGGAACCTTGTAAAGTTCACATAGGTGATTACAATTAATACTCGAAGTTCCTATATCATCTTGCATTGAACATGGAATCCCTGTTCATCCATACAAATCATTAAGGCCTATATCAATATTGTGGAAATTTAGGACTATTTTTTGGTGGGGAGAGTCAGTAGACTAAGAAGAACTTATGGTTTTTTAACTAAAAACTTTGATTTACTAGTTGCTCATATTTTCAATATTGTATTTTATTTTTCATTAACTAAGCTAATGATTAGTAAAGCTAATGATCAGTAGCTAAAAGTTGTGTGCCTGTCATAAATAACCTATGCTATATTTGTTAACTTGAATTTATAATGTATTTCTAAGGGAAGGGTTTGGTTTTTGGTTTTTGTTCTTTTACTTTCCTGATAAATTTGGCAGTATGAGTAATGGGTCTTCTATATCACATTAGCTACCATATAGTACTTTCTCCTGAATGTTACTGAACTATGACCGAAACCAGGAAAAATAAATTGAAACAGATACTAATAACAGAATAGATTTATTCAATACATATCTAAGAATGGGATGCTTCAAGTTGCTTTTTCTCTTTTGTAATGTTCTATTTCAATGATGGCTATGAGGTCTACATTTTTAGAAAAATTAAAATAGCATATGATTTAGTAAGGACAGAGTTGCTGTTTACATAACCCAGTAAAGACAGACATGAAATAATGAAACTTCAGTCTTTTAATTAATGAGATGATGTATTCCAAAAGCAAAACCAGAGTTCATGTGATAAATAGTTTTAAAAGGCTTCTTACTCAAAAAGCTCTCTGGCATAACAATCATGTCAGAATTGGAATAAAACATTTAAATTACAGATATTTGCCAGTATTGCTCAGTCACATAGCACAAGGTAATTTAGAGGCAATGATAATACACTGCCAGTCTAAGATACACCTTCAAATTTCTTTTTTGTCCAAAACATTTAAGTCAAGACATATCGTCCACCTTATCTATTATGTATTACTTATTACTCCCCATGACATTATTTTACATAGAATAGGAATTTGTAATCCCCGTGCTTGTATTGGAGAAGCTTCCTCAAGGTGCTTTCAAGACTATTCCTCCTTGATTCCATAGTGCTTCTTTATGTATGTGATATGGGAAAAATATAACAATCCTGCAAAAATGAGTTGTTTTGTCTTCAATGACTAATGTTAACTAATTCATGCCCAGTTAGCCAGCCAGATGTCAGCACATATACTTGGCTGAAAATATTTCACAGTTTTCTTCTCATCCACCTTTCCCACAGAGACTGTGTACAGCCATTGCCGAGTGTCTGTCATTGCTTAGAGGGAGACAGTTTTGAGGACACCTCTGCCCCTTGGATGTAATATTGACTTGGCTGGGAAGTTAGATAATGTTGATATTATTTTAATTTGTGGTTCATACAAATTTGTATAAAGCACTCAATTCTCAGAAGAGTTCATTCTTTTTCTAATCTTTCACTAATTTAGATTATTCATCTTCTAAGCCTTTCAATCTCAATTAATCTGTCAATGTAATTTACTCATGCACAGTTTCCTAATAATTAGTCTAATTCTCCCATTTTTCTTCCATTTCTTTCCAGCAAAAAATACCACTTCCTCTTCGGAGCTTTCCTTTTCTCAGTCTCTGCAGAGCCCCAGTTGTATCATCTTCAGACTCCAATTCTCATTTTTGGTGTAACTCCAAAGTTTAATTCACTTGCCTAAATTTAGATCCCAAACATTGAAAACAATTTCTTCATTTATAACTGTCTTATGCAAGAGACTCCATCTTTATTTTGAACTGCATCCCAGAGATGAACTTTCTCAGAAACACTGACGGAGTCAGTGCTCTGCCCAGACCCTCTCAGATCTCTTTTTTATCCTTTTTGAGCACCCCTCTCCCAAGTGACCTATACTTTTACCTCCACTAGCTCTCACCAACACTGTCTGTGGAAGTCCTGCTACCCTCAAAAGGACTTTACCTGCTACTACAGCCTTGCTTGGCTTTTTTTTCTTTACAGTCTTGCTTCCCTCACCAATTTCTCCTGGGAGGACTTCACTAATAAATCACTTGCTTGGAGTCTGCTTCTGGGAATCCCAAACCAAGTCACCTTGCAAAAATAATTACACATTGAAATCTCTATTTTCAAGATATGACTTACTCTACTCCGGTTCCTCATTCCAGATCAATTCTGCTTCCAGCAGCAACAGCAACAGGAAAAAAAAAAAAAAGCAAGAAACTTAGCACCTTTGAAATCTAATTGCTATCCCATTTAGTATAATTTTGATATTTTTATTTGCTTTAAGTTAAAAAGGCAAGCCAAAAGACACAAACTTTGTTCCGTTTATTTAGTACAACAATAAAAGTACACTATGAACCTTCAAGTATAATAAATCAATCACTATTTTGTATTAATCTTTTTTGATATTAGTATTCTTAGGAACTACCATGTTGCTACATACTATAAATTTATTAAATTAATCTTGATTTTGAATTTAACAATTTTTTAATTTAAAATGTTTTCAACTGTGCTGAGGTCATGTGATTTTTAGACAGGATTATTAAAAGACTCATGCAACCAGACAAAAAGGGTGATATTTAAGGAAAATATTTTGGTTGCTCCCATTCCAACTAAATGACAAAGACAGGGACAGGAAAAAATCATGTGTGCACATCCCCAGATCCTATGGCCTCATATAATCATCCTGGTTCTTTCAAACCATCCTTTCCCATCTTTTCCATTTTTTTAAATTAGCAATTCTCCCTTTTAATCATTCATTATTCCACCTACAACTGAAAACCCTAGAATAACAGTCTGTTGCAGATCAAGAGTAATTAACTCAGAATATTGCAAAGAAATGTGGATCTAGAAGACAGAACATGGTAAAAAATCAAAATCATAGCATCTGTCATCATGGTTTCAGAAAATTTACAGTCACTTTAAAAGTATTGCTAAGGGTATTTTATAATATCTTTGTGATTTTTTACATTAACAGCATCGAAAAATATAAAATTGGTAACAGTTATAAAAAAATTATTAGTGTTGTGAAAATGGTTTTAACCTAGGCTAAAGTTATTAAGACTTCTTGCTTGTGGCCTCCAAACACTTGTAAACATTAGTGTTGCTAGTCCTCAAAACTTCAAGCTGATATATAAATAAGTTAAAATTCTGCAAAATGTCCTACACTTATGGAAGTAGGGCCCAGCAATAGGAACAAAATTTGAATATCCGCTTTCATTTTGTAACATAATCTAAAAAAGAAGCTGACTGGTATGCGTTAAAGCCCAACACAGTGAGCTGATGATGGCAAAGAAACAAATTTCACGTTCTACCTTCTTTGTTAGGTAATTGCAAAAATAAATATGTCATGGTTCTTTCCATTCAGGAGATTAATTCAGTTGGCAAGAGAGACATGTATATAATAGGTTCAAATACAACATAAAACATCCTGTAATAGAAGCATAAACCAAACCCTGTGGAAACACAAAATAAGGTGCAATTAATTGCAGGCGAGGGTGGAAGAGTTTAAAAGAAGAGGTGACATTTGAGGTGGGCTGCAAAGCAATTATTTTCTCATGATTATTTTCACTCATCAGACTCTGAAAGTTTCTATTTTATTCCCTTTTGCATTGCCATCAGCAAGCAGATACCTGGCATACATAATAGGTGCTCTGGTGTATGTTGAAGGAATTAGTGAATAAGATAACCATTGCTCTTCTTGTCAATATCTCCCAACATCCCTTTCGTCAGTCTCTCTTACCTCTAATCTTATTATTAATACTATTTCTTTCGTTTTTTTTTTTTTTTTTATAGTACTTACCTCACCAGATGTGTCCTGACATTTGTATGTGAAGTACAGGGGAAGTTCTTTTTTTCGGACGCGCAGGCCTAACGGCCATGGCTCACAGGCTTAGTTGCTCCGCGGCATGTGGGATCTTCCCGGACCAGGGCACGAACCCGTGTCTCCTGCATCGGCAGGCGGATTCTCAACCACTGCGCCACCAGGGAAGCCCAATACTATTTCTTGAGTTATCTTCTTTGAGTAAAAACTGAGCATGAAATGCCTCTTCTGGGAAAAAAAGAAAAAAAGAAAAACTTTCCAAAGACACAAAATCCATTTCAGGACTAAACAGTAAACACTGCCTTTTTTTCCCCATTTTTTTCCTGTTCTATTTAACAGTAAACACTTTCCACCAGCCAAAACAAAATTCTAGGTCTTCTGTAGGCATGTATATTCACAAATTTGCTTCAAGTTCTCTCTCCTACATTCAGGAGTCAACTCTAACACAGCCTCAGAACCAAGTTCAACAGTTACAGCTACTATAAAGCTGAACTACATTTAAAATGCCTCAGTTTCTCTGCAATACTGTAGCTTAGAAGTACTAAGAAATCTATACCATGATTTCTGAATCAAAATAAATATTGGCTTACAATTTAGAGAACTTATGTAGAGTTCCTTGTTTAAAATAGGTTAAAATAACTTTAAGCTTTTATATATTGGGCTTAATTATGGATAGTCTGGCATGGGATCATTTGATTGACATAGGATGATACCAAATAACAGACAATTCATTTATTATTTATAAAAGAACATGAAAATTACTTCCAAAATTTACTTTTATGATTTTAAACTAAAATATGTGAATATTTATAAAGACCAAATCTTTTCTTTAAATGCTTTTTTAGAAAATGAAATGAAACTTTTACGTAACTCTAATGAAAGTAAACATGTTTAACAAGTCACAAGAAATATGCTCTTGTGTTCTTAAATTATAAACAGTTTGAACCATGCTTTTTTTTTTTTTTTGTGGTACATGGGCCTAATTTTTCCCAATGACACACTTTATATCTTTCCTAATTACATCTGTAGCAAAATCATTTTCAGGAAACCAACTTCCTAATGTCTATTATATTATTCTTTACACCACTAAAAATGCCCTCTCTTTTAATCATTTTCAAATATTCTTTACTTTTTTCCCCTAGAATGGCAATATTCCATTAGCTGATGGCACAGGAGTTTTAAGTGCTTTTCAGAGTTTTGGCATCAGAAGTATCCTTAACCATGCTTATTAGGCCTTGGAGAGTGTTATTTTTCTGGTAGAAAGGGAGTTTTTGAGCTTTCATTAGGATGTTTCCCAAATGCTTTAATTTCAGATATAGTTTAGTATAATTATGGCTGCTTTAACCAGGGCCATTTGAGAAAAGGCACTGAGTAGCTGATAAATAAATGACCATTGTAACATAGTTTAACATCCCATATACCAAAGGGAAAATGTGTATTCTGTGATATTAACTATTGTAATTGCTAATGCATCACAATTTAGGCAAATAAGTTCAAAGAATACCCAGGTTCTTGAAATTGTAAGCATTCTTTGAATCTGAATAAAAACTGCAGCACTATTTAATATGGTGGGCCCTGGAGTGGAGTGAATAAAAAAATGAAAAGCCCAATATACCTTATTAAAAATAATGAGAAAAAAGAGCTTATTAATATGCATATTACTGAGAGTATAAATTTGTTGAATAAATTAAGAGGAAAAGTAGATTGCAAAACACTAGGAACAGTATATTTTAATTATATGTATTTTTTAAGTGACTATGAACTCTGTTTCAAAGCGCTGGAAATATATAGCCCACGTCCAGCCCAAGAACTGTTTTCTCTGAGCTAAATATTCCCAGTTTATAACAACTCATGTGACTTTAGTTCATATCCCTCCACCATCCTAGTCACATCCCTCTGGATGTGGTCGGCCTTGGTATTGTCCTATGAAAGATGCAGAACAGAAAACACTTAAGGTATTAGTCTGATCAGCCACCTGGAGAAGAGTCTTATTTCATTCCATACTTGGGACTCAGTTTTCTATTAATACAACCTAAGTTTACAAAGGCTTTTATGGTAGCCATATCATGTTGATCACTCATGTTGAACTCGCTCCCCAAACCTGAGAGATTATGTTAGCATACTAGCAATGTACAAGCGTTCCAATTTCTCAACATCTTCACCAACACTTATTTTATTTTTATAATAACCATCCTTATGGATATAAAGTGATATCTCACTTTGGTTTTGAGCCATGTTTCCTTAGTGATGTAGAGAATCATTTCATGTGCTTCTTAGCCATTTGTATATCTTCTTTGGAGAAATGTCTACTCAAGTCCTTTGTCCATTTTCTAATTCGGTTGTTTTTATTTTTGTTGTTGTTGAGCTGTAGAAGTTCTTGATATAGATATGAATCCTTTATCAAATATGTTATTTACAAATATTTTCCCCACTCCATAGATTTCCTCTTCACTCTGTTGATTGCGTCCTTTGATATGCAGAAAATTTTAATTTTGATGAAATCCAGTTTATTTATTTTTTCTTTTTGACTGTGCTCTTGGTATCATATCCAAAAAATTCATGCCAAATCCAATGTCATGAAACTTTTCCTCTATGTTTTTTCTAAGAGTTTTATTGTTTGGGTTCTTACATTTAGGTCTTTAATCCATTTTGTGTTAATTTTGTGTATGACATAAGGTAAGAGTCCAACTTCATTCCTTTGCATGTGGACATCCAGTTTTGTAGCACTATTTGTTGAAAAGACTGTCCTCTTGCCATTGGATGGTCTTGGCACCCGTGTCAAAGATCATTTGACCATATAAGGGATGGTTTATTTGGGGGCTCTGTATTCTATTTCATTGGTCAATACATCTACCTTGATGCCAGAATAATCTTTTGTTTGTGATACAAGTAGCACATATTTATTCCAGTTTGTCATTTGTCTTTTTACTTTGTTTATAGTACTTCTTTTGCCATGCAAATTTGTTTTATTTTTATGTAGTTAAATTTATCAGTGTTTTTCTTTATTGCTTCTGTATTTTGTGTCACAGGAAAGTTTTCCCTGTACCTAACTCATAAAGGAACATGCCCATGTTTTCTTCTAGTACATGAATAACACTATAAGGTTTTCAGAGAAAAAGAGAGAGTAGACCCCTTTTTAGCAAATACCTGATAATAAACTAAATTGAGAAACGACTACACAAAGACCACTGGCCAAGTTAGAATGTAATCCTTTGTGGAGTAGTAATAATGACAATCATGATGATGATGAAGACAGTGCTGGCTATCTAATGACTTCGTTTTCTGTACAATACACCATAGGAGGTCTTTGCATACAGTAAGTATAGGGAAAGAAGAAAAACACAGTTAAGAGCTTTAACTTTAGAGTTATAGAAACTTGAGTTCTAATACCTGTTTCACTAGATTCATTCCAAACTATCACTCATTAATGGTGTGATTTGGGGCAAGTTTCTTACATTCATTAAGTCTACATTTTAAAATCTGTAGAATGGGAATAATCATGATTTACTTCATGGAGTTGTAGATTATATAAGATAATGCAGATAAAATCCTTAGTGATTAGAATTAAATATTCCATACATATTAACTACTATTAATACAATTAGTATTAATTAGTTCACAAAATTCTCAATTTATAATTGAAATTACTGAAGCAGTGGAAAGTTAAAGTCATATAACTAGTATGTGTCAGAATTTGGACTCAAACCTAACCTCTGATCTGATTTTACTCCAAAGCTCCTATTCCTCTCCTACATCAGTAGGAAGTCATTTTAACATGAATGTTGATTTTACAAAAGCCTAGAGTAGAGGGACCTGGTTGTTAAGAGAACTCTCTTCTGATTGGAAACAATGGTAATCATATAAGAAACAACGTACAAAACTGTAGTGCATGACCCCATGATCTTTGCCTCTTTTTCCACAGTCAAATGGGAAGTGATCGGAATTTTAGAGCTGAGAAGTGAGATAAGATTAGGACTGGGAAGGTGTCACTGGACTGAGTAGTTAATATGGTTGATTTTTGAGCCAGAAACCAGTGTGTAAGGTTAAGGAGTGAGTGTATTCCAGCAGCAACAGGGGTGGCACGGTGTCTAAGACTAGATAGGCTTTCTGGCGCAGGAGTTAGGAGAAGCCCTAGCAAGGAGGCAGAGGATGGATAGTGTAGAACATTTATTACCCATGGCTCATATTTCCATAAAGAGAAGAGGATGTCTAATCTACTCTCCAGGAATGGAAAATTATGGTAGGAATGTTTTCAGCTAATCTCCGAACTTCCACTTGTCCCAATAGATGAGTGACTTACCTTTTGTTGATTTGGAAGAAGGCTTAGCCCCCGACTCTTTTTCTTGTAAGCCAGACTGCAAATCCAGTGCAGAGAGAGCACATTCTGGGCTGCTGTTTTAGGAGAAAGTTCAATTTAATAAAACTATTCAGCCAAACATGTAAAGAAACATTTACCAATCAGCTTTATCAATAGTAAAGTTAATGTTCTGATATCTATCTGTCCAAACGCGAAGGGAGAAAAAAGGAGTGCAATGGGGGTTAGCGGTAGGCAGAAAATACAGCTGGTAGATGGTTAGCTTCAGTAAGTTCTAGTAGCAGTGACATAGGCAGAATCTAGTTCCAGGTGGGAGCACTTGCTACAGAGATTCAAAACTGAATCTAAGGGGTGATAGTTGCTTCCTTGTGAGTAGTTTTGTCCTAGAATTTAAGCACAAGCTTACCCCCTAGGACTGGAATTTGTGGCCTTCAGTATAAGGACTGGTGGGATGCAATACATCCAAACAAAAAAGTGGATAAGTTGAGATAACATATATTGACTGCACTTTTGAGAAATGAGATAGTAAATGAAAGGCTAGAAATGCAAGATAACTTGTAGGGTAGCTAGAAGGGTTAAGAGAAGGATTTCCTAGGGCCTGGGAAATCTGACCATGCTTGCAGGGCTCATGAAAAAGGCAGCATTGAAGATACAAGAGAGTGGGAGCTATTCGTGGAGTGCATCCTGGAAGCCCAGGAGGGGACAGGCTTCAGGGCAGAGAGTAAGGGAGTAACCTTCAGAAGAAAGAGCACTCCTGAGTCAGGATGAAAAAAATAGAGACTGAATAAAGGAAAAGGACAATTTAAAGAAAAGGGAAATCAAAGGAGTTCTTGATTAGATAGAGTGTAAGAAAAACAGCTGAAGGTGACAGTGTAGCGTTAGTAGTGTAGAGTTAGTCATTTGAGGAAAATGAAAATGGTGTGAACTGCCATAAAGCCATTAAAAAAAGGGATTAGCTTTAATGATCTAAATGACACCAATTAGAGTAAATCCGGGGTTAGTGTAAATCCATGGTGAACCTACTAAGTTCAGCTTTGCAGTGTTTATTCAGCAGTGTTCTGTTGTCCAGGATCAGGAGGCACAGCAAAAGATGGGATGGAAATTGGATTAAATAAACTCAGTAGGTCAAACACTTTTTAACTTTTCTTTCTTAAAAAAAATTATGGAATTTTACCATAGGGTCATCATTTTAAATGTCTATTCTCTCTATTTGGTGGTATAGTGGTAAATATAGAAGTTGTAAAAAAGAATGTTGAACTCAAAACATACCTGGGAAGTAGTTTGTGTGGCTTGTTGGTCTATTTTAAAACTAAATTCAACATCTCAGATTACAAGTGAAGTGCTAATATTTATGGAAGCCTAAATGCCCATGCTAGACATTTGCTAGGGCACCACACAAATATGTAACTTGATTTAATTAAGTATTCCAGGGTTCTGGATCGTTTATTAGTTGTACATCTACTAACTGCATCTCTTGGCAACATAAAGTGCAACATATAGTCTTTTTTCTCCTTTATCTTATACCCAGTTGTTCCTCCAGTAAGATGTGAAACAGATGAATCAGTTCAGTGACACTGAAAAAGCAGTTATAATGAAGTACCAACATATTTTACAGATTTTCAGAGGAATGAACAATATGAGCTATTTTGGGGATGATGGACAGGATTTGGATGAAAAGGAAAGGAAAAAATTGGATATTTCAAACTACAGCCATCATGTGCTGGAATGCCCACAGCACGCAGGTCTAATTACTCTTGGGAAAGAGTAAAGGAGAATGTTTGAATCAGATATACTGAGACTGAGGCCGGGTGGGGTTGGGAGGGCTGCTTCATGGAGGGAGAGAAGGGAACCCCATCTCTGAGTGTCTACATTATTGGTTTATCTGCTGGATCTAACTCTTCTAGGTTGCTTTGGCTATGAAGTCATAACTATGGTGTGCTTTTCCACATGGTGTTCTATGAATATTATTATTTATAATAATTCCTTCATAATGATTTTCAAAACATGAAGTCTACACGTATCAGTGTTCTCTGTAATCATTAAGTAAGTCCCTCTCCCGCAAGCAGTCCTCAGCCAACCAACCTATTAGTCTAAGTTAAACTGGAAACTAACAGTTTTGGAGCATGCCACAAGGCCTCTAGGGAACCTATACTTTTTTCTTTTTAAAGTCTTAAAATATGCGGAATAAATATGAAGAGGTAGCAATTTAATTTTTTAAATTTCTCTCTTAAAGCCAAAAACTAAGTCCAGATGTTTTTATTGGTTATAGCTCTAAAAGCAGCTAATGGGTTGATGTCATTTTATCCTTCCCCTGGAAAGTAAAATTTCTATATATCACATATGTGGAATCTAAAAAATAATACAAATGAACATGTTTACAAAACAGGAAAAGACTTACAGACATAGAAAGCAAACTTATGGTTACCAAAGGGGAAAGAGGCAGGGGAGGGATACATTAGGAGTATGGGATTAACAGTTACACACCACTATATATAAAATAGATAAACAGCAAGGATTTACTGTATAGCACAGGGAGCTATATTCAATATCTTATAATAACCTATAATGGAAAAGAATCAGAAAAAATACATATTTATGTATAACTGAATCTAACACTGGAAACTAACACGATATTGTAAATCAACTATACTTTGATTAAAAAAATGAAAGTAAAACATTTTTTTTAAAATGCTTGAACGAAACCTGCTAGAATATATCCTATAACCCCCAAACTTACAGCAGATCTGATATAATACCAGGCTGACTCCGAATCAGAAAGCCCCAGACAGTTGCATGAATTATAAGGGATCTCAGGAGTCAACTTAGTTATAGAGCTCATAACTGAGCAGGGATGACAGATGTTAAATTATTACGAGGTTATTTATTGAATTGTAGAGATAGTAAGTGCTCTGAAGATGTAATACAGGGAACTCTTGAGAGAATGACCCAGTCTGGGGGGTGGTCTCAAGAAAGACTGTCTAGCTAAGGAATGCTATGCATGTAGCAAATTTATCACCCCATGGACACTCTAGAATGTAAGAGAACAAGCAAATTATCATCAGCAAGCACCTCTTTTGCATTGCTATGTCTCTTATTTTCTCATAAGCACTTTATAAACATTAATTCTATCCTCATAATTTCCCCATGAGGGAGATGCTATTATGACCATCATTCCCATTTTGCATATGGAGAAATTGAGACACAGAGTGGTGAAGTAAGTTGTACCTGGTCCCATAGTGACATCATGGCTTAGCTGGGATTTGAACCCTGGTGATCTCAATCAGCACACTGTGCTGCTTCTCAGCCCACACGTAGCAGAGGGGAAGAAGCAAGCACACCAAGGTATAAAATATACTGAGATTAGCTTAAGTACATATGTCTTCTGCATCCAGTAGAAAATTCAATCAGATCAAGGATTACTAAATTCCACCAGAAATCAAAGCGGAGCTGAGTAATATTTTGACATATAATTTGTATTTTCTCTCACCTAATTTTTCTTCTTATTCTTTTCCATATTCAAGCCAATAGCCCTCTGTGCTCTACTACTTCAAGTGTAGAAAATAAAAATAGCCCCTATCCTTTCTGGCTTTTCTTTCTAAAAATAAAACTAAGCCCATAGAAGAACTTACACTCCTTATGGAGGATGCATGAGGGAGAACATGTTTGCAGGAGCAAACCAAGTTTGCTTGGTTTGAAAAAAGTAGGAGGAAGAGAAAGGCTTTCCGCAGAGAGGGAGATCCTGGAGCAGGAGTCAGATGCAGCTTTCAGGAAATATCTGGGGAGGCAGAAGAACCCAGTGAAGAACGGCTTCAAACACTGGCTGTGACTGTGGAGGAGGACAATATGGAAGCATCAGAGTGCCGCCAGCCTGGAGGGACAAAGAATGGAAAGAGACATTGAGTGTGAATTCAGTAGGACACCATCAGGAAACCACTGTCTTCATCCATGTCCTGGTCGGTGTATCCTTTCTACAACTTGGCAACCTCTCGAAGAAATCCCATAGCATTTCTGGTCATTTTCAAACCATGTCTACAGTCTTATCTTTAGGTAAGCATAAATGTAACTCTAATTTCCTGCTTACAATAAGACTTCTCTTTCAGCTAAGGTCTGACTCCTGCCTTTGGGTACCAGGATTAGGAAGTGCAGGCTGCTTCTACTGCTGTCTTCTTCTAAACTCCAACTCCCAATACCATGACCTCCTCTCCCCACCCCTAAGGTGAGGGAGGAGGGCCGAGAGCAAAGAGCAAAGGCCTATTTACTTAGCTTTGCTGTTCGTAGTCTGTCAAATGTAGACTCTCTTTCTCTCCCAAGTTGTATGTGCAGATGATTTAAATATCTCCTAGTCAGGGCACTTTGGTCTGCACTGTTCTCTAGTAGGATTCCTTCCAAATGACCTCTTATTGTCCCCTGCAGTGTCCACCCTCTAGGGGTGCACCCACAGTCTCCTTCTGCTGGGGTCCTTTCACTTCAACCGGCAGCCTCCTGAGCTGGCTCAAACCTGACTCCTCTCGGTGTCTACTTGTTGTGTGTGCAAAATCCCGAAAAAATGACACAGTTTGAGCATGGAGGAAGTTTCCAAAAGAAGCAGAAGTTACAGTTTCCTCCAAGCAGTCGTGATGGGAAGTCCGGAGTCAGAAATTAAGGTGAGTTTTAGAAAGTCAATGGATTTTTTTTTTTGCACAGTTATGTTTGTGGTTTGAGAGTCATACCTGCTAAAACAGTAAGTCTCCTCTAGAATGTTGTCCCTGGAATTGTGTAACACCCATGGCCCTAATCATCTGTTAACGTAGGCCAAGTTTTTGCGCATTGCAATAAATTTTCTTGGACTTTATAGGAATGGTTGAAGAGAAGGAGTTGTCAATTGCCGTTATCTTATAGGAGGCAGAGTTACTCTAATCAGTTTGTAACCATGTAAATCATGGTATCCAAGGAGTGCCTTCTGGTTTCTCATTCAAGATTTAACAACCGTCTTCTTTAACAGAACAATGTGAAGAAAGAGCTTCCTTCCCCTCCTCTCCTCCCCTTCACCCTCCCTCTTTCTTCTTTTGTCAGTTGATCAATAGTAGCTCAACACCCACAAGTCACTGCTAATTGCTGATTGTCACGAAGTTGGCTTCTGTTCACCGTCTACTTTCTAGATTTTAGCTTGTCCTTGTGTGGCAGCAGGGGACCATCATGTTTTGATAATTTGCTATTCTATTGATCTTCTCTTTTAATTTACAAAATAGTTAGCAAAAATATCCATTACCTGGGCATTTATCCAATATTAATAACCATTCTAAAAAGGACAAAATTCCATACTTAAAAATATGTGATGTTACTGTGCCACTGGATTCCACTTTATCTCTAAAGACCCAGATGCTGCTGGGTCAACTTTAACATGCTTAGTTAGTGCGAAAAAGAGAACAAAGAAAATAAACCTACATAATGGGTCTGCAGTTAAAAAAAGGAGGCAGCATGGTTCGGGGGGTCTCTCAAGAATCACACCTATGTATGCTGCTTCTCACTCTGACTTTCTGACTTGTCAAATCTTTTGATTTTTCAATTATACATCTCTGAATCCTTAGAAAGGTAACAATACCTAAGACTAGGAAATCTGTTAAAATTCTTAAAAAAGAAACAAAAAGCAAGGAAGGTGGAACAGAAACAGAAATGGCTGTTTTCAGCTCACAAAACAGAATATGTTTTTGGAAGGATGACGTGGTTTCATAACAATTTCAGGTCAATAGTTCATATTACTCTTCTAAGGCTCATCCCTTAATTGGCTATGAGTTCTTTTATAATTGTCCTCAGAGTTCCCTGTATACCCATAAATGCCTATTCAGCAAAATTGGCAGATTAAAAACTCATTCTTTAAATGTGTTCAAAAACACATTTTATAAACTAATTATGTATTTCAGACCAGCTATTTTTTGCTGATAAAATACATGTTAGATGTGCAGATTTTATCCCATCATCATCTCCATTGATTACTGACAGAATTAGTAGGGATCCAATAGTGTAGAATACAATTAAATGAAACAATTTCAAATGGATGGAGGAGGGCATTTTGTCCTAATGTGAATCATTTTATTTTAGTGAAACCTATTACACACGTATATTTATTAGCTATTTACATATCTCCTAGGCACTGATGAGCCATGCAAAACATAGTGATGGGCTGAGAACTATCCCATGCTACTGTACCCAAAGGTAATTAACATCTAAATCCTGGAAATGGTGCACCGAGTGGGCAGTAAACCGGTTTAGATATGACAGCTGGCAACATCATCTACTGGGCAGCACATTGCTTCTAAATTCCATTCAAGGCCATCCTCTCCTGAAAGCAAATTACATCTCTCAACTCCTTAATTTCTCCAGCATTAAAGGTTGGGAGAAATGCTTGGGAAGAGAGACCATTGTGAAGATTCCCAAGGTCTTGTTTTATGAGAGCTTTCCATTTCACACCAATTTATAATTCATATATCAACTAGGTGGTTCTTAAACACATTCGGGGAATCCCTAGCCTTAAAACCTTTAAAATATCTGAGGATTTTAGTTACCTCCATAAGGTGATGGAAGTAAGGTAAAGTATAACACTCCAAATACAAATACTTTGTATTTATACAATTACAATTGGATTTATAAGTCTATATCACTATCTGCCTACTTTTTGTAAATGTCAATATTTTCATATATTAATTTTTAATAGTTACATCTTAAGTCAGGAATTTTGACTTAAATTTGAGGAGAAAGGCAAAATAGGAACTTCTTAGCTTGAGCACAAGAAAAGCGAAGTGTTCTCAGTTCTCATGTTAAAATCACCTGAGAGATTTTAAAATCTCTTGGATCCACTCCAAAGCAATTCAATCAGACTTGCTTAAGAGACCTGGGCATCAGGATTTTTCAAAGTTATTCAGATGTTTCTGATATGTAGCTGAAGTTGAGACCCACTGGAAAAGGTCAACCAACAACCAGTAAGAAGAGGACGTGTCTTCTAGCTGTGGTGGAGTCTGGGGAGTAGGGCAAAAACTGCTTAGAGCATAATGGAATTGCCCTGGGAGCAGTTCTGCATGAAGAAAGAAGCTGGAGAGCCAATTAGGGCTTGATGGAATAAAGCAGGTAGGCTTTTAAGATCACCACGTGAAGAAGGACTTGGTCTGGGAAGAGGCTGAATCAAAATTTCATGACAGTGATATTCAGAGGGTCTCAATCTCAGATATAATCCTATTCTGTTGACTGTAATCACCAATCTGCAGAAGAGTCAACAAATCCTGCATTAAAGGAACTTCTGAGCAATCCAAAAATTGCTATTCATGTCTTAGCCCTGAAGACAGTTAGGAAAGAAAAATTTGCATTAAATGAGCCACTATTTATTGGGCATTAGCTCTGCATGAGACACTATGGAAGATATAAATAAATACATGGTCTCTGCCTCTTATGAGCATATTTCCAATGAGTTGGAAAGAATTGTAGCATTGATCTCATGTTCCATATTATTGCAAATGTTCACTTTCAAATCATCTTTCTTCACACCCTACTTCTTCAACACGACTTAAGAACTATTTAAAAACAGTCAGTGACTAGTTGTCATGGAGTGGGTCAGATTGTACGTGCTATGGTTTTAAACAAGAAGAGATCACTGTGGACAGGGCTGACCTAGGAGAAGGCTTCACAGGGGGCTTATACCCGAGCTGGGTTTGAGGCTGAACTGGATGTAGTTGAGTGACAGGAGGGTGTTGTTGGTCTTGGGGATGCATTTCCCTGCTGTCACTGTTGTCCTTTGGGGGAGTCAGAGACAGGTTTGGTTTGCTGACAGTGAGGCGGCCTCACTGCACCAGCATCTCCAGGAGAGGTGACACCACACACAAGCCAGCTTCCACAAAAGGCTGCGTAACTGAACCTCTGTCCACACTGCCACACCGTTCACACACTCTGTGAACCACACACACGCATCACCATCACACCCGGGAGCCTTTACCAGGCCAAAGCAATTGGCATTTTATCTAAAGAAGGAGCACCAAATCTAAGAACATAGTTGGAAAAAGAATAAATAAATGATTTATTTATATTATATTACAATATATGACAAAATCATATTTTATGTTTCTAGACTTTATAGGCCACTTGATGGTCACTTAAGTTCATTAAAAGCTAAAGTTCTGGGAGAGGTTAGTTGCCATTAACAAGACTGATCAAGAATGGGATAAATGAAAGGTATCCGAGTATGGGGAGTAGAGAGAGGGGAGTGGCCCACAGGGAGAGGCAGGGTGCCAGTAGGAAGGAGGGGACACTCAAAAGGCAGGGGGAGACAGCCAACAAATGCTGTCTGCTCCATAGTTTTCCTGAAGACAGGATTTGTCAGGGTAGACCTGGAGTTTCCCCAGAGCTGCAGCTTCCCAAGACTGGCTGTACATTGGTGCGGCCTGGGGACCTACCCAGTGAATCGGGATCACTGAGATGGGACCCAGGAATGGACAATTTTTATTTTTTATTTTTATTTTAAGTAAATCAATGTTGTGGAAAGCTTTATTCTTTCTTTTTTTGTTTGGTATGCCATCAGCAATTTTTAAAATTGAAATATAGTTGATTTACAATATATCAGGTGTACAGCAAAGTGATTCACTTGTACATATATATATAATATATATACTTTTTCAGATTCTTTTCCATTATAAGTTGTTACAGGATATTGAATATAGTTCCCTGTGCTATACACTAGGTCTTTGTGGTTTATCTATTTTATATATAGTAGTATCTGTTAATCCCAAATTCCCAATTTCTCTCTCCCCACTTCCCCCTTTGGTAACCATAAGTTTGTTTTCTATGTCCTGTTGAGTCTATTTCTGTTTTGTAAGTAAGTTCATTTGTATCATTTTTTTAGAGTCCACATATAAGTGATATCATATAATATTTGTCTTTGTCTGACTTACTTCCCTTTGTATGATAAACTCTAGGTCCATCCATGTTGCTGCAAATGGCATTATTTCATTCTTTTTCATGGCTGAGTAATGTACAACTTTTAAAATGCCACAGATGGTGCTGATGGGCAGGCACACAGTGTTCTAGAACAGGCCTGGCAGGAAAGGCCTGGGATGGATCATTGGAGGCTCATCCACCTGCAGAGTGTTCTTAGGCATCAGAGGCTACAGAGTAAACAATCCCAAGGTGCTGGACAATGGATATCAAACCCCAATGTGCATAAGAATAGCCTGTTAAATGAAGATGCCTGGCTGCCAGACCAGAGGTTTATGATTCAGTACATTTTACGACTCAGGCCAGGAACATAAGTCTTTTACAGACTCCCCAGATGATAATGATGCAGGTGGTTCGAGGACCTCAATTTGAGAAACACTGTGCTGGGTGTTGCCAGGAGGTGGATGACAAACCGCCTTGCACACTGACGAGGGGAGAAGCCAGGTGACCTAGCGCCTCGAGTCCTCCTGGGAAGACCTGGGGACAACACATCCAGCCCAGCTCTTTTCCACTATGTGAGCTTCATAGAATGAGCATTGTTCATACTACATAGGCTCTGGCCTCCTTGCTAGGTTATGTGTTTCTTTTCTCCTCCTCTTCTTTGTGAAGAAGGAAATGTGTTATGTTAGCCTCTGAGGTGGATCAGACTGAGGTTGGAGAGTTGTCAGCTGAGCAGATGAGATGGGTTAATTAGCAAACCTGGGGAGATTTCGCTCAGTTTTTACTTGATGATGCTTCCATGTAGGGTAATTTAACTTTCTTTCGAGAAAGGTTTTTTTTAATATTTAATCATTGTGAAGACAATTATTTTGTTTTTATTGACTATTTCCTTTAATACCAAGAGTAAAGTGACTTTAAATGAATTCATAAAGAAACAAACAGCCACTTTAAAATATTTTGGAATCTTCATGACGGGTAACAAACGTTTTTCTTATTTAATATGTTTTGTTATCTATGTTGTGTATATGTATTGAATATACACAACTGTTCTGCCTGCAAAACTTCTAACAAAGAGAAAATTAAAGCCCAGTAGATGGCACTGTTGGCCACTTTTTTACAAGTTAATTCAGCAAGGAAACATTCCCCTCACCCCCAAATCTATTTGTTTTTACAATAATATAAATCCAACCTCCATGTTTGTTTTGGTTTGGTTTTGGGTTTTTTTGCGGTACGCGGGCCTCTCCTGTTGCGGACCACAGGCTCCGGACGCGCAGGCTCAGCGGCCATGGCTCACGGGCCCAGCCGCTCCGCGGCACGTGGGATCTTCCCGCACCGGGGCACGAACCCGTGTGCTCTGCATCGGCAGGTGGACTCCCAACCACTGCGCCACCAGGGAAGCCCCAACCTCCATTTTTTTTTTTTTTTTTTTTTTTTTTTTTTTGCGGGCCTCTCACTGTTGTGGCCCCTCCCATTGCGGAGCACAGGCTCGGGACGCACAGGCTCAGCGGCCATGGCTCACGGGCCCAGCCGCTCAGCGGCACGTGGGATCCTCCCGGACCAGGGCACGAACCCGCGTCCCCTGCATCGGCAGGCGGACTCTCAACCACTGCGCCACCAGGGAAGCCCGCAACCTCCATTTTTAAAAAGGTTTTCTTACAAGCCCAATCATTCTGTCCTTTTCTGGACCTACACTGAGTAACTCTGTCACAATTTATTAAATAGAAAAGTACTTGAGGATTATTAATCTTGAGTGTAGAATGCATTTAACTTGCTCCTTTTCCTTCAGTGCTGCTGAGACAGCTGTATTTCTCCTCCTCCACCCACCCCCATACACTACAGATGCTCCCTCTTCAAAAAAGATGTAGGTTAAAAATCAATTTCAGGCCAGAACTGCACTTGTGTTTAAATGAAATTATGTTTGTATTGGAATTATACCTATAGCTGTTCTCTAACATCATTTTTTTTCAAATGCTATAATACATATATGAAAAAAACCTTCATTGTGTCTTTTCACATGAGAAAGAACTAATGTGTGACCCATGTGTGTAGGTCACTGAGATCAGAAGGGGGCACTGGTGTGAGCTCTGGGGTTCCAGTCCCAGGTCTAATCATAGGACCCTGGGTCCAGTATTTAACTTGTCTGAACGTCATTTTTACCATGTGTATAATTGTGATAACAATGCCTATGCCATAGGAATATTATGAAAATGAAACTCAATAGTATAAGCATCCAGTACAGTGCATGATCCGTAAGAGGTACTCAAGTAGTGGTATCTGTTGTTTATGGTGTTGTACCAAACAATCTCCTAGAGTCAGTCATGTCTGACACAAAACTTTCTAAAAACTTCTGAAAAATAAATTCCATAATCTCCATTAGCAATATATTTAGTTGTAACCTTCCCCCAACCTATGGGATGCTAATTTACTGTGTTTTCTCATCATTAGCATCAAACCTATATTTTTAAGCTTCTTGGGCTTTAGAGGCACACAGAGGCAATTCAGCAAGCATCATTTACTATTGAAGGTTAAAGCAGTCATACCCTGTAATCTCCTACTCAGCTGCCAATACTAATTTAATACAGAGAGGTGAACACATGGCTGAAACATTTAGTGCAGTGTCTATTTTGCCCATCTCAGTTTAAGATTATGAAAATTATACATTGTCTACAAAAGCTAGTATTTCTAGTTAGTGATAGTTTCCCAACATCAGAGCACTAAATACATCAAAGTGCCAAGGTATTCTACTACGAATTAAAATTTGATGTCTGTCGGCATTCGATTTGATAAAAATTCAGAAGCCAAGCAGAAAAAGATTAACAAAATGAACTGGAATATTCAGAAGGAAGAAAAATACCAACTAGTAAAGAGAAAAGGGGGGAATCACCCTAAAAACAACTTGAATTTTCTATATTTATCTGTGTGTATTTGCTCCACTTGGTTGTCAATTTTAATTGGTCTGCAGCATGCTGGGGTTCTAATGTATTCAGAATTTCAATTGTTATTTCCGCCATCTATTAGAGTATCCCCAAAATGCAGTCTATTCTTGGTGAATAATAAGAGTTTCTCTCTTTATTGAAATAAATAGCTTGTTAAATCTACTGTTAGTTTTTATACCTGGTGACACAACTGTTTAGAAGTGCAGAAAATGAGAAACTGTCTCCTTCACAAGTCATATTTACTAAGAGCAAGGTTGATTCCTCAAGGTTGGTCCAATGCTATTTAAGATTTTGTAAAGGTTAAAGCCAAGGCAGGTATATACCAAACTGTCAGAAGTTCACTACTGATACTCATGTCTTTCCAATGCAATTGTTTTCTGGATGCCAAGACTATTTTTAAAAAGGAAAGAATCCTACTGTGCTGTGTGTATGTTTGCGTGCTGTATCTATATAAACCTTGATGGTTCTAAAATTTGAGAGGCCACATGATATACTGAAAAGAGCATAGGCCTTGGAGAAAGATCTGGATTCTTAGATAGATACTAGCATTTATTTGTTTTCTTACCTTGGGAACTTATTTAAACTTTCTGAAGCAGAACTTTGTCATCTATAAAAAATGAGGATAATAATACATGCCCTATAGGAAGTGACTGGTGTATTTTATCACAGTGCCTGAAAAGTAGGAATAGCTCAATACTCGTGTTAAAATTAACTCAGAACATCGGTGGGCCCTTAAACAACTTTATAGATGAAAATCTGGATTTACAACTACAAAAAGTTAGTTGTTGATAATTTTTTTAACATAATTTTAAGAGAAATAAAAATAGAATCATTTTAAAAGCCTCTATTAGTGCATTTAAAGATTAATAAGAATAACACTGTACAAAACATTAAGTACAGTGAAATAAACTGTAGAATTAACAGAACACCAAAAGGAAGACATTATGCTGTATCTGAGCCATTCATTTGTT
This sequence comes from Kogia breviceps, assembly GCF_026419965.1. Taxonomy (NCBI): domain Eukaryota; kingdom Metazoa; phylum Chordata; class Mammalia; order Artiodactyla; family Physeteridae; genus Kogia; species Kogia breviceps. The sequence continues at coordinate 23,440,606 of NC_081325.1, forward strand.
GACTCCTATTAATGAAAATTAACTTCCCTACTTGAGTAACACCTAACAAGTATTTGTCTGTGTTTTACTTTAAATAAGACTGGTTGATATTTAGATGTTTAGATCTGTTAATTTAGCTAGTGTCAATATGTATGTGTATATATATTATTTTGTGCTGTTCAGAAATATTAGTTAATATATGCCTGATCAGGATATAGAAATTAAAGGTTAAGCAAAATAAACATAAAGAAGACATAAGGGTCATGGGGTAGGGAGTTGGGACCCACTATCTTCTGTCCTTTCCTCTGCATGTCTCTCAGATCTCTCATTTGATATGAAAAGTTGGAAAAGTACTGAAAATCTGAGATGGTTTTATTGAAGGGATAATAAAATTGAACTACCACATGTTGATATTGGACGCATTCATGAATCCGGGGTTGTATATTCTACAATTTCTCAAAATGTTATTACAACATTCTATCATACAGTCTTCATTTTACATAAGATTTTCTTCCAAGAGAAATAGTTTGATGGATGTTTTGTTTGTCAGTTTACTAGAAATTGAAAAACTGAACCGAGGACACAAAGTTAGCTGAATTTACCAACATGTGCGTCTAACAGAGGCTGCGTGGCTGAGAAAGGGCTGGTAGTCTCTTGGTTCATAATCAGACTTGATTATGATTTGGATAAATAAGACAGTAAGTTCAACCACTGACTTCCTTGATGAACCATTTTGAAAAGCTAATTAGGCAAAATGCTACTAAAAGACTAAGATGCATCTGCAAAATGAAAGCATATATATATATGAATATAAATATATATATAAATATAAATATATATAAATATAAATATAAATATATATATATATATATATATATAAAGGCTGTGGAGGATGTCGATTTTGTCCCTAAACTAATGCACATTCAAACATGTGCATTGTCATTTGATTCTGGCACCATCAAGGGTTGAAGATCACTCTAGCAACTAATATGTGAGCGAGCAGTTCCTCTGGCTCAGTCTAGTCTAGGTGAGGGGATTACTCACTATTTCTGGCCACATCTAAGAAAAGCAGCTGCTGAGAAACGCACAGCCATTCTCATACCCTCCCCTTCCTTACACTCTACAATTCCCAACTCCCCTATTGCACAATCCAGCTTGTGTGACCAACACTTTTCAAAGCTCAATGTAAGCACACCAATGTCTCAGAACTCTCATATGCCATTAGCACAAACGGGGAACTTCATAGCAGTCTCTCAATCACAAGTCATGTGTGTCCTGCTATCGGGGCCTGACTTGCGGGCAACACAGAAGATTCTGGCAATAAACACATCACACATTTTCCTAATGAAATGAAAAGTTAAACTTTTAAGGGCTCTTCTACTGTATTTTGCAAGTTATAGTTGAGTCTATTAGAGAAATGGCTATGTGCCTGAGCTACTGATCAGGGATAGCAACTTGTTGGGAGAATGATATGATTGGAAGGTAGGACTGAAAGCTGGCATAAGAAGTTTTGCTAAATGAAACAGAAAATTTGCAATATATAACGGTTTTCCGTGGGTTGAGCAGCAGCCTAGATGGCAGGGGTTTCAGGCCTTGCCATGAATTCAATAATTATTTATTGAATCCTGCCGATAGGATATCCATTATATTAATTAATTAATTAAACGACTATTTACTAAACACTTGCTGTGGACCCCAGTCAGAGTTAAGTGCACATATTCAAAGGAAAGAAAATAGATATGCTTCCTTACATGTTCACAGACAAGTCCTGGTTATGGCTATGAAGTTCCTGTGATATCAGTTAAGAAGAGCATGGGCAGAGATTCTGCAGGCTTGGATTCCTCCCTAGCTGTGCTGCTGACTTGCCGAGGGATATTAGCGAGGGCATTTAACCTTTCAGTCTCACTCTCTGCTTTCATTCAAGGAGGTTAACAATAGTTAGCCTAGATAGAGCCTAGATAGGGCAGTTAGTGAAACTGCCCTATCTAGCTTCCTCACAGTGTTGGTGTAATGGACAAACCAGATAATCGATATGAGAATGCTTTGAAAACTGTAAAGTACCCATTTTATTTTCACCTTGCAATAGACAGAAATAATAATTTCCACCTATTCACCTCACATGCAAGCTGCTGCTTCTTGGCATGTATTGAACAACAATGCTCACTCCCTGATTTACAAACAGAATTAGATAGAGTTCCTGCCCTGTGGTTTTAAACTAGGCAAACATGCATGATAAAACTATGAGAAAACATTCAAGGTAGACAGTATTGTGGTAGACATTAATGTGTTTATAAAAGGCCTACGAATTTCTTAGATGGAAAGTGCTATGGGCATTTTTCATAGTCCTTAGGATGTTTGCTTCCTGTGAAATAATGTAAAATACATATTTTTTTAACCTAATGTAAAATAAAAAGAAAGCTACAGGAGGATTGAAAAGAAAAGAAGTTGAGTAAAAAGAAGGGAATAAGTCAGACAGAAAGACAAATATCATATCACTTATATGTGGAATCTAAAAATATGATACAGGGACTTCCCTGGTGGCACAGTGGTTAAGAATCAGCCTGCCAATGCAGGGGTCACGGGTTTGAGCCCTGGTCCGGGGAGATCCCACATGCTGCGGAGCAACTAAGCCTGTGCGCCACAACTACTGAGTCTGCACTCTAGAGCCCACGAGCCACAACTACTGAGCCAGCGCATCACAACTACTGAAGCCTGTGTGCCTGGAGCCTGTGCTCCACAACAAGAGAAGCCACCACAAGTAGCCCCCGCTCACCACAACTAGAGAAAGCCTGAGTGCAGCAACAAAGACCCAATGCAGCCAACAATAAATAAATAAATAATAAAATTTTAAAAATTCTTAAAAAAATAAAAATATGATACAAATGAACTGATTTACAAAACAGAAATAGACTCACAGAGATAAGAAACAAACTTATGGTTACCAAAGGGGAAGGGATAGGAGGAGGGATAAATTAAGAGCTTGGGATTAACAGATACATACTACAATATACAAAATAGATAAACAACAAGGATCTACTGTATAGCACAGGGAACTATTTTCAATATCTTTTAATACCTAAAATGGAAAAGACTCTGAAAAAGAATATACATATGTATATATATGTACGTATAACTGAATCACTTTGCTGTACACCTGAAACTTTGTAAATCAAATATACTTCAATTTAAAAAAAAGGAAGGGAATAAATAATGTGGGGCAATTGAGTCCAACAAGATGTATTGAACACCTTACTATATGCTTTATACTATGCTGTGTTCTCAATGGGGGAAACATTGATATTGGCATGAGGTGAACAACAAGCATGTGCTTTATTTTGCTCTAGAAACTATGCCAAGTAGTTCAACTCATGGTTGACTGTGATCCTATAGTTTTGAAATTATTAATATTTTTAAGTAGTAACAATTGTAGTAATACCCCCCAGATATTTTAGCATCTATATAATGCCTTAGATTTTACAAAATTTTTATGTGAACAATCTAATCTTCATAATAATTTTGTGAGATGGGCATCACCATTATCTCTAATTTACAGATGAAAAAGTTTGGCAGGCGTTGGTAAAATAACTTACTGAAAGTAAGACAGTAATTGGGAGACCCACGGCTTGAACCCAGGTTTTCTGACTCTAAGATGTGTTTTCCATCTTCACATCACATAAGTCAACAGTCTAAAATAAAGCACTATGAAGCTTGAATTTGGATGCATTGTGCCCTTACTCTTATCTTATTCCATTTGTAGAATTTACAAGTCAATTCCATTGATTTCCAGAGTAATGCAGTTATTAGAAGAATTTCGTGAAATGGTTGTTCAGGGCAAACACTGCCTTCTTAAGGAATGTCACTGTGAAGTTTTTTTATTTTTTAAAAATACTTATTTATTTATTTTATTTTTGGCTGCGTTGGGTCTTCCTTGCTGCGCGCGGGCTTTCTCTAGTTGCAGCGAGCGGGGGCTACCCTTTGTTGTGGTGCGTGGGCTTCTTCTTGTGTTGGCTTCTCTTGCTGCAGAGCACAGGCTCTAGGCAAGCAGTCTTCAGTAGTTGTGGCACACGGGCTCAGTAGTTGTAGCACATGGGCTTAGTTGCTCCACAGCGTGTGGGATCTTCCCAGACCAGGGCTCGAACCTGTGTCCCCTGCATTGGCAGGCAGATTCTTAACAACTATGCCATGAGGGAAGTCACTGTCACTGTGAAGATTTAGTTGTGGACTGTGGTTCTGCATAGGTATAGGATATATTTCTTTCATAAGATTGTTAGAATGCTAAAAAAAAAAAACCCAAAAAACAAAGGAGCCCTGATGTGAGATTCACTAAAAAGTTTAAAGCATTTATTTTATTTTCATTAGTTACAGGTAATCATGTGTAACATGAAATCTAAAAAGAGTGAAAATAACTTTAAAGAAATATAAGCCAAATACAAAGTCATAATTGACATATTTTTAAGAATGAAATAAGGTTCTAGTTAACTGTCTAATTAATGAGAAGCCCATATGAGTAAAACACATACACAATCACATAATTATGCATGGTTGTTAGCAAAACTTTACTGATTTCCTGGAAATTCTAATAGTCTTCTAGTCCAAGAACAGATTACTACATGGCCCCTTTGCCAAAGTTAGGGTAAAAGACAACAACTACTACAATAACTTGGGGTAGTGCCTTAGTCGAAGCTCATATAACAGAATACCACAGACTGGGTAGCTTAAACAGTATTTATCTCTCACAGTTCTGAAGGTTGGGAAGTCCAAGATCAAGATGTTGGCAGATGCAGGGTCTGGTGAAGACTCTCTTCCTGGCTTGCAGATGGCCATCTTCTTGTCTTATCCTCACATGTAGAGAGCAAGCTCTCATGTCGCTTCTTGTAAGGCGTGTAAGGCCACTGATCCCATTCATGAGGGCTCCACCCTCATGACCTAATTACCTCCAAAGGCCCCACCACCTAATACCAATACCATCACTGGGGATCAGTCTTCCACATAACAAATTTTGTGGGGACACATTCAGTCCATAGCAGGTAGCTTAGATCTCTCTCCCTCTCTCCCTCTCCCTCTCTCTCTCTCTCTCTCTCTTGCAGACACGCACATGCACACAATAAGAACAAGATCTTTAACAAAATATCTTTTACCACAATAAGAACAAAATCTTGTTTTTCTCTCCCAGACTATTGTCTCCCTTCCAGAAATCTGAAACAAAGATTGTCTCATTAAAACAGCTGCTAAAGGCCAACTTCCATTTCTTTTCATTTTTCCTTCTATAATTGTAATGGAATAAAACTATCAAAATATATTATCCTACTCTGAATTTTCTATTCAGAGAACAGAAGGTTACAGTATCGGAGAATCATCTGACCCGAAGAGTACTTGATTGATTATCAATGTCTGCCTTTAGGAAATACTATGTATAAATACTTTTATTTAGACCTATTTATAAAGATCTTCAGAGAGGACAATCCCATCATCTTTCTCACCTCAATTTGGATGCAATCACTTTCTTTGTCTGGAAACTCTTCTTTATACTTTGATTAAATCCCTTATACATCACAGATTAAGAAATATAAATATAAATATACAGACTGGATCTTTGCATTTGAAAACTTGACCCATGGACTGTCTTAAATATGGAAAAGAACTTGAGTTCATTTATTTCCAAAAACTTGTGACTGTTATGATATGAAAATCACTGAATGTTCAGGCTAGGTCACACAGGATGTAACCCTTAATGAAATCTTCATGGTGTGAGGCTTGGTCCCCAGTTTTGCAGTTTCAAAACATTGGTGAATGGTCTGGTCCTGAGCAAATGATTCATGCCAGCTGAAATCACAAGAAACTCGTTTACAAAGGTGAACATGTGCTATGATATGAGGGGTGGGGAGTTGAACATGAAGGAGGGTAGGCAGATGCATGCCTTTTCTGCTGGGCATTTTTTTAAAGATATCAATACTTTATGTATTCAGAACATAGCCTAGGCATGGGAAATAAGTAAAAAGAGACCGTTTGTAGTGAAAAATAGGTGTCCCCAAGTCTATGCAATGGAGTTCTGTTTTGAGCAGAGAAGAATCTACAGTCAGTCACACTGAAGAAACAAGAAGAGATGGCTGACACCTTGAAGGAATACAGAGAAAGCAGACATGTACACTCAAAGGTCCATTTGTTGGTGGAGGATGGTGTATTAGTCCATGTTCTCCAGAGAGGTAGAATAAATAAATAAATAAATAAATATACATAGACATATATGTATATATATGTGTGTGTGTATATGTATATATATGTGTATATATATCTGAATCACTTTGCTGTACACTTGAAAGTAACACAACATTGTTAATCAACTCTACTTCAATTTTTTTAAGTTAATTTTATTGATCTCTAAAAAAGAGATCAATAAGATTAAAATTTCTCTTTTCTAAAAAAGAGAAACTTACCCATGTTCACCCAGAGAGTGACAGACCCATGATTTAAATTTAGCTCAATCTGATCTTAAATCCCATATTTTTACTTTTTGATGCTCTCTATTTACTATTAAATATTATATTCATTACAATGATTTTAATTTGTGATGATTAAAGGATATACAACATACTATATTTTAGCAGAACTGCCACAAAGTAATTAAAAATTAAAAGTATTTTGGTACTTATTTTTTCTTAATGATTCTGGTCAAATATGGCCATATTATATTAATTGAAATAAAGGCTGACTTTTGATAATGGGGTCAAAAGAAATAAAAGTGGAACACATCCATCTCTTTGAGCTTCAGCCTAGCCAAGTACCACATATGAGGGGCATTCCATGGCTACTCAACTCTCATGGACTTGGTTCTGGAGCAGTGGCCTCGTCCTGTCTCCCAGTTTCAGACTTTCTTCTTTCACCTCACCTTTCAGATTCCATGCTATAAACTTGGTACCTCTTCCTGCCCAAGGCCACTTCTTAACCCAAGGTGTACCTGTAGACATAAACTTGCAGCATCTAGGACAGGAAAGAATCAAGATAAATGATCCTGTGCAACAAAAGTATACCTTTCTAGTTGCTGAAATTCTCTGATTTGCTAAACATGATGCCTCTCTGTGATGAATGCTAGAGACATGCTATCAATTCTCTAAAACTTATTAATGCATATTGCTATGCCATGTATACAATTTCCAAGATTATAGGTTGTCTCATATGTTGCATTTTATTATCCCATTCTTTTCTTAGATGAGTTGCACATACAAGGTGGTAACTTATTTCCTTAAAACTTTCATAATTGGGAATTCCCTGGTGGCACAGTGGTTGAGAGTCTGCCTGCTAGTGCAGGGGACATGGGTTCGAGCCCTGGTCTGGGAGGATCCCACATGCCGCGGAGCAACTGGGCCCGTGAGCCACAACTACTGAGCCTGCGTGTCTGCAGCCTGTGCTCCGCAACAAGAGAGGCCGCGATAGTGAGAGGCCCGCGCACCGCGATGAAGAGTGGCCCGCACTTGCCACAACTAGAGAAAGCCCTTGCACAGAAATGAAGACCCAACACAGCCAAAAATAAATAAATAAACAAATGTGTGGTTAAAAAAAACCACTAAACTTTCATAATTCACAAGGTAGGGTGTATATTCTTCAGAGAACTCCAATAGATAATTAATCTCACCTTGTTTTCTTAGTTTCCTTCCTTCCTACTGTCAACTCTTTAGCTTTCATTTTAAGAGTGATGCCAGAGGTCCTGGTCTCCTGGATTTGCAGAATGGGATAGCCTGGATTGGGGTTGTTTTACTCTGGGGACTTGTGCTCTGTACAACTAACAAATCAACAAAATTATAAACATCGTTATTATGTTTCATTAATAATTATAGCTTCCTGGGTGAAACAGTGAGCATGATCAACTGCAAAAGCAGGAGATTCTTTTGGAATTATAGTCAGCATTTTCGTCTTGAAGGACTGTTTATAGCCTCTTAAAACAAAATAAAGCATACTTCCCAAATTTTGCCTGCAGCAATTGACACAAAACATGAACGCAAATAATTCATCTCCAGGCCAACCTTCTGTATAACTGGTAGATGGTCACTCCAGTGAACATTCTGGTTACTTATTGAAATCAAGAATCTTTCCTGCTCCATCAGGGAATTCAGTACCAGATCCAAGGTCAGAGCTGGACCTCATCTTGGGGGTGGAGGTTAAGTAATGCAAAGCATCCACAGAATGGCTAGAGGCCAAAGGAGCAGGGCTTGTGACTCCAGAACATGGCAGCTCAAGGTGAGATTAAGTTTTTAAAGGGTCATTAAGAAGTACTCACTGTTAGAAGTGGTGAAGGTGGGGAAGTAAAAAGGGAAGGTTTCAAGGATGACTTGGTAAAATCCTGTTTAAAGGACTTGCTGAGCAAAGAATCCATCCTGAAAAGGAAGAGTATGAAAGGGAAAAAACCACCAAAACCACTTTTGAATCTTTCTGTGAAAGAGTTTAACTGTTTTTGGTAAAATGCTAGTATGTATTTAAATGGCTGATATGTTGACTTGAATGACATTTTAAAACAATAAACTGATGCAAAGAACATGTCTGGAAAGGTATACACCAAAGTAGGAATGTTGGTTGGTCCCTGAGAGGTGATGTTACAGCATTTTTTTCTTCTTTATACATTTTTGTATTGCTTGTTTTCCCCCAATGAGTAACACACACTTCTTTCACAATTAAGGAGGAATAAACAGTGAATTATTTTTGTTTAAAAAAAAAATTTTACAGTTGGTCTTAATCTGTAAAATAAATGTTCCTACAGCTAAGTTAGCAGCTCAAAACACCATTGGGGAAGCAGGATCTGTGCGACAGGAAAAACAGACACTAATTAAAAACAAATGAACACAAAAGCTTGGGTTTTGCGACAGCAGCAGAATTTACAGAATTACAACACCTCTAGAATTATGGAACCCACAATTTCCTGCATGTGTCTGTTTCTGCCAACTTCTGGTTGTCTGTGGCTTTCTTAAAATATCCTTGGAAGGGACTCCAAGAAATCATCAAATCAGTTCAATGTTCTTTAAGTTATAGTCTAACAAAGGCTCCAGCATTTCTACAGGAGCTTCCCATTCGTGTATGTGTTCCAGTTTTCTGCCACACACTTGATTTAAATCCAAGATTGCATAGACTTACTTAGCTCCCACAACATTTGAAACCCTTTCTCACGTTGTAATTTTCTTAATCAATGAGGTAGTTTTTATTGTCCACATTACACAGGAGGATCAACTGAAACTCAGAAAGTGACTTGCCCAAGGTCTCATAGCAACTTGTTTGCCAGGCTGGCATTGAACTCAGATCTTACAACTTGATGTCCAGTGCCATTTTTATATGACACTAAGACTGCCTCTGGAGAAGTAAGAAGATGTGACTGGTAGTCCTGGTAACCCCACACGAAGTCTCTGGGGCCCTTGGAGAGGCAGGCTATGTAAGTGGTCAATACATGGATGGTTGAGCTTTCCACAGCTCTAATTATGTGACTGGCTTTATGTTCGTGCCACCCTGTAAGTGGGAGAGGAGTTCATGGTAACACTTCCTTTAAATGAAAACCTCTTGTTTCCTTGGATTATTGCTTTTCCTCTTTATAAGTTTGTCATGAATTGAGTGAAGGAGTTGTAGTTTCAAAAGTTCTATTAACCAAAAATAAATAATGTTAATAAGTGAAAAGAACAGAGGGCAAAAATTAAGAAATTTTAAGGAGAATCATAATAAAATATTACACTAAAATTATCCAAGAATAGATGGAAGGGTCTTTGTAGATACAGAAATTTCAAAATACATGGGTGGTCCTACTAATTTGTGGATCAGCTGAAATATAAACTATATAAAATTGATTAGCATATTCTAATCAACTCCACTCTGCCCAGAGATCTCCAGGGATACTTAATCCACAGCTGCCATTGCCAATATGGCTGATTTTTTTCTTGTCAGTAATTTTCTTCTTATCCCCAATCTAAAATTCAGAATTCAGCAACAGACTAGCTTTTTACCTTATACATCGTGTGGTAATTTATTACTACTAGGAAATATGAATATGAAAATATGCATATATACCTTGGCCGCTAATCAATTTTCAATGGAATGGTTTATTTACTTAACAAATGGCTCATTAAGTCACATTGGTAATTCAAGTTTTTTGCACCTGGTCAAGTGATAAATTATGCTTATGTTCACTTTTTTGTTCCCAAGAATAATGATAGCTAGATTGTAGGCTCCTTAAAGGCAGAGATAGATTGCATTTTATACTTTCTTTGTAACAATCATGGCATTAGGAATAGTACTGATTATGAAGTAGGTACTCAATAAATACTTGTGGGGTTTACTGATTTGCTTATGTATCTTCTTGGTATTGACAACCAAATGCTGTATTGGGTTAAAAACAGAAGTAAGGATAGTAGTATATCTACCAATTCATTTCCCTTTAGCCAGAAATATCAATGTGCAAAGGATCTATGTTAGACAGGGGTTCTTAACCTGAGCTTCAAAGGGTGTTCCCTTAACTTCCTGAAATTTTATTCAAATTTTTTGTGTGTTCATATGCTCACTTTCCAGAAGAGAGGATCTAGAGCTTTCTTCATCTTCCAGGAAATCCATCATTCCATAAACTATTGAGAACCTGTGGTCTTTAATATTTTCGCCTGTCTCCGGAATGTCAGCACTGATAACTCTGGAAGCCCACCTACATTTGCTTGGAATACACTGTAACCTTTTTCCTCTGATTTTTGACTTCCCTAAACATGCCCGATCTCCAGTTAGAATTAAATTGCCCTAAGTAATATCTGGAATAAAACAATGTATAAGAGCATGAAGAGAAACAGGATAACCTGAAACTTCTTCTTGTTCCCATGCTACACTCTGTACTGAGCTGGCATTTGGGTCCAGGTGCAAGTCAAGGTGTTTTTTTTTATCATTTAAAACTCTAATGCACTAAGTGATCTGTGACCTAATTATGGGGGAAATTACCTGTATCCTTATGCGTGCTCACAACCACTAAACTCAACAGCAGCATTTCAGCTAACGGTCCCTGCCTTCTCACTTGAGAGAATTTGGACCAATCTGCTCCCAGCATGAGGAGTTGATTTTGGAATTCACGGTACATCTCACAGCCTAAATTTACCAGTCTTCAGAGGCAGAAAGCCTTTGTAATAACTTTAGATGGGCAGATTAGTTAATTGTGGTCAAATCAGCTTAAAGTGTTTCTCTACACACCCCACCCGTTCCCAATCCAGTATTTTTAAGGAAGTTAATGTTTGACTAGTTCATTGCACTGCTGCAAATGGAAAAAAGCAGTTAGGACGTTAAGGAGCATTCCCTTTTTAGGAAGAAAAATCGAACCTTTATAATTATGCTATTAATTCTCAGTTCAACTGATAATAACATATGAAAATGAATTTCTCGGTAGAACATTTTTTATTAGTGTTTAGCTAGCATGAAGAGCTATGGTTTATAGCATTTTAATCCTAGCTAGTCCTCTAAACTTTTAAGTGGGTCAGAAACACTTTCTTTCTTGTGTTGTTAGTCTTTCTTTCTATGGTTTATCTTTTAAATTAACATACATTAAGATTGCTCCAAGCCTACATTCTTATTTTTAAATGTTGGCTTCTTGTAAATGTATTTGTTTTTACAAACACGAGTCTAATCCCTTTGGTGCTCATCAGAGAAGTAACGGCTTTGTTCCATTCTTCCATCCCACCAAGTAAGCAAGCACTTGGGAAGCTGTTGAATAAAACCATAAAGGCAACTTTTTAAGCAAAACAAAATTATTTAAAATTATTTTGGAAGACTCTAATAGCCATTTTAAAGGTTGGCTGTCACGAGTCCATTTGGGGTGTCAGAGGTTTCTGCTCCTCCTGCAAGTTCTAGAGCTTCCTTTCAAGTAAAAATTTAAAGTATCTAAGCTTTCAACCTAACAAAAAAGCACATGAATTCCATATCACAATAAGTGGCTTCTAAGAAGATTGTAAATTGAGTGACAGAAGAGGAATCATTTAAAGGGACTCCCACTAGAGAACAGACGTATTTCAAAGCTGTGATATCATGAGTGGAGAGAGAAGAAGCTCATAGAAGAGCCTGAGTTCAAAGGAACTGAAATTTAGCATGGAATGTAAGATCGAGGACTTTTGCTTCTAAGAGGATGACTGTAGAAATACCAAGGTTGAAGGATGTGGCCTTGGTGCTTCAGCAGAATTAGTAGTCTGGGGTGACACTGCATGTATTGGCAAGTAGCCATTAAGTAATGCTCTTTGCAAGCGCAGATTTTGTACCCGACAAGCTATTAGAAACGTGCATTTCTCTTAAACCTCTTTTCCTGCCCTTCTACTCTAGAAGAGACATTATAAATTGCTAATGAAATGTGACTTTCATGTTGAGAGACTGGATTCCCCCAGGACTGAAATGAAGCACGCTTTAGCCTTCTCACACCCAGGTGCCCCATCGGGTTCCCTGCAGAGTGATCTCTGCCAGCACCTTGGTGAGACTGCACAGTGGGTCAGTACTCTCTGCTGTCATTCTTTGCACTGGGGCTCTGGCCGCAAGAGGGGAAAATAGTCACACACAGGGAAATGGTATAAGTTAAAAATCCAGCAAGTCTGGTGGGGTGGTAATGACTTTCCCAGCATCCAAGTCTTCGCCTTCAGGACATGTGAAGCTAGAAAACAATGTCATTCATTCAGCATTTATAGAGAACACACAAAGTACACGGTACTGGGCTCAGTACTGGAGGGCATGCAAAAGTGTACGAAACACAAACCCTGCCCCCGCCCCTGCCCGAGGATTCTTGCCAGGAAGGGTATTTCAAGTATCAAGCAGACCTTATGACCCTTTAAGAAATTCTTGAGGGAATAAAAGTGCATTCAGAGTTTAAAACAAGCATGGAAAAGAATACCGCTAGGACAATAAGTCTTTTAGGAGAAAGGGCATGTAAGTGTGCCTGAAAATTTGATTTCTATGGTATACAATATAGCTTGGCTGAATGAGAGAGTAGAGGTTTAAAGGGCCAAGAGCGGCGCCAGGCTGGCCGGTTCTTGGAGACGCCGGACTTCAAAGAAGTCGGATGCCTGCACAGTTAGTTGAATCCGAACAAAGAGGAAGCCGGCACTTTTACCTGGGAAGTGTATAACTTCGAGGAAAAGTGGCCTCCGAGGAGGAAAAAAAGGGAACACTCCGCCCTGAGTGGAAGCCCTCACAACCCTCGACTGTGCCTGCTGACCGCACCCTTGACCGACCTCACCCTCGCTCCCCCGCCCGGCTTCCTCTACCCAGTCTAGGCGGCAGGCCGCGCTCGCCCGGGTTCCACCGCCCACTCCACGCCCGCAGCTCTTGAACGCGCCGGCTCCAGCCGGTAATCGGCCACGTGCGCCAGGTTCCCCGCTCGGCCCCTCAGCGAGCCGAGCGCCTCCAAGGTTGCGGTGGCCACGGTGGGGGCTCGATCCCTGTCCCTGCGAGCCCAGCCGAGAAGTCCGGACAGCGGCGGTGGCGGGAGCGAGCGGCCCGGCCCCTCCCTAGAGGGAGCAGCGCGACAGTGGGCTGCGGGCGCCGCCTCTGCTGCATCGGTGGCTGCGCGTTCCGCTCGGCCCAGCCCATCTCGGATTTGGAGCCCGCGCGCGCCGCGCTGCCTTCCCCTCCTCCTCTGCCACCGCCCTGTGGGCAGTTCCCCCGGGCCACACGCAACTTCGATCCTCCTTTCCCTGGTTTACGGATTTCCGAGGGCGAAGAATTTCGCCTCGGTCCCTGCGAGTGCCTCTCGGCCTCTCTCCCTCTCCCCTCGCGATTCCTCCTTCCCGTGGGCGCGCGCGCGCGCACGCTCACGCACACACACACACGCACACTCACACTCGCCGGCGCGCGTGCGCACGGCCGCGCGCCCTGAGCCGCGGAGTCTCCAGCGCCTCTCAGCAGACCCCACTCTCTCCGGCGCCGCTACTCACACAGGCTTCCAGCCGCCACTGGGCGTCCTCTGTCTGCGGTAGCGCGGCTGAAGCGGCGGTGGGAAAGGTAGCTGGAGCCCGGCGCGGTCTCAGAGCTCCGTGCCCTGGACCGAGTCCTGGGAGAAGCGGAGAAGGAGGACGCCGAGGCGAGGAGGAGCCGCGCCGCGCCCGGGTCTGCGGGGCTGGCTGCCTCCGCTACCGGTACCGCGGCCCCAGGTAAGCTGCTCCGGGGCCCGCAGCATCCCCGGGGCGTCCGGGCTCGGAGCGGGGGTTGCGCGGTCCCGCCGCCGCCGCGGCACCAGGACAGAGGCTCGGAGGGGAGTGGGCTCGGGGGGAGGGGAATGGAGCTAGAGGTGAGGCCGGTAGGGAGGGGGGCAGGGGAACGTGGGGCTTCACCGCAGCCCCCCGCGCCCTTCCCTTCCCTACCTCAGCTCCACCCGGGTGACTTTTACGAGCCTGGGGGCGCCTGGCGCCCAGACAGCTATTCTCAGCTCTCCCCCGCGCCGCCAGCCAGTGTTGGCTGAGGGCTCCGCGCCCGCCGCGCGCCTCCCACCTCCCGTGCACCTTGGACAGCGCACCCCGCTGCCCGCCGCCCCCTGAACCGCACCCGGGTCCGCGTCCTGCTCGCGCAGCCCTCCCGCTGCTCTCTTCTTTCCCGGTTGTCACCCTCCCGCCCTGCATCCCTTCTCCTCCCAGCCCTGGCGGACTCCTCTGGGTGCGGGCCGGAAACTTTCCTCCCCGCCTTGTCTGAACTAGGTACTATTGTTGTTATTTGTGACTGTCCCCTTACTCGGGGAACTTAGACACAGTGGACCGGTCTTCCTCGGCGGGAGGCCCGGTCCAGCCCGACGCAAAAGAGGCATTGGGCAGCAGGACTCGGCGGCTGCCAGGGTGCAGAGCCTACGCCTCGGTAGCCGGACGCCTGCCGCCTCCCCTCTTCTCCGGACTCCACACGTGCGCGCCTCCCACGGACGCCGCCGCTCCCCGACCACCCCACGTCCTCCTCCTGCACTGCCACGGCCACCCCATAGGTTGGACACCTGGGGCTTGCGGGTCCTGATTGGCTGAAGGCGTAACCCCGCCTCCTTTCTGGGGGGGTGGTGGTTTGGAGTGTTGTGGTTGTCATCCCGCGGCGCGCACATGGGGGAAGCGGGGTCGACAGGTGGGGAAGCCGGGACCGGTTGGATCCTCGCGTCCCATTGTGTATAGCTACACTCCCACCCGCCTTCCTCCAAGTGCGCTTCTGCTTTTCTCCTTTTCTGTTTCTCAACATTTTGCTGCTGTGACATTAAAAAAAAACTGGTTTGTAATCTTATTTTTATTAATATTGTATTTGCTCGGTGGTGGAGATTTTTAAAGCAGATCTAGAAGGATGAGGGAAACAAGTGCTTATGGGGAGGTTCCTGGCAAAGTGGGCTGCAGATTTGAGTCTGGTAGTTTGGAGAAAGTAATGGGTGCCTAAGGGTTATGAAGAGGGTGGAGAAAGTGAGAAGGAAATTGTTTCTTGGTGAGGGCCAGACACAGGTGAGCAACCTTGAGAAGTAAGTGGGTCATGTGTGGGGCGAGACGTGAAGGAGAAACCCGGATGGGCGCTCCCGGGAGCGTTTTGCTGAAGATGGCTCTGTCCGGAAAAGTAATTTTGAACAGTATTCAGTTCATTATTTAACACACTTTGTTTCTGTTTTGCTAACGTTGCCCCTTTGATATATTTTATAGTAATAATGTCAATCCACGTAATGGGTTTTGCTTATTTCAGTTTCTTGCAATATATCGATTTGCAAGTGGTAATGAATTTCAAAAAGTGAATTTCAACGGCTCCTTTATAGGGACGCACTAAATAGTTAAAGTACTTTGGAATATTGTGAAAGGGAGACGGATGAGCATTGCATAAAATCCAAAGACTGTTCTGGCATTATTTAGGGTCTTTGCAGAAATATATGTGTGTGCGTGTGACACTGATTTCTCTTCATTTCAAAGCATGATTGCCTCTAGCACTTTCCAGCTTTAATTCCTTAAGACTGTTTTGATGTTGTGTCTGTACATCTAAGAATATTGTAATTCTTATCTTTGGAAGCCTTGTCAGTGGAAAACAAACAGCAACTGATGCAAACTACTGTTGACAACTTTATAGTGAGTACACTGCATTATTTTATTTGTAAGCTAGTGAAATATGCAAGAGTAACATAGCGTGACTGTTATTCCCTAGGGACCAATATCAAAACAAAGTGGGGAATCACATGAGGCTATTCCAGGGAGCACAATTCAATTATTTACAAAGTGAATATATGTTAAGATTCTTGGGTGTAAAGAAAAGCAGAATATTCCCACTTGAATTATTATCTTTGTACACAGTGGTAGCAGATGATTTGAAGTAAAACCACATATTAAATATGTTTGATGATTCCAAAGTAGATAGTAAAGGTTTTCCATTTATTGTTTTTATATAAGTATAATTACTTTTCTGACTGAAGAACTTTGTATTCAAAGGACAGAATTTGATACATCTGGCAAATTGGAAATTATTGCTATTGTTGAGAAAATAATTCTTACTGTGTTTTCATATCTCCAGATCATGCTTTGATTTGCCCTCAGGGATTTAGATTCTAGTCTTTGGCCTATCAAATTGAGATGGGTTGGAGGTAGGTAGAACAAAAATGTATATAGTCACACACACACACATGCAAAATATATGTATGTATATCAGCACACAGCTATATATTTATACACATAATTTGGGGGTACATTCAGTGTGTTTAGTTATATATATGTTATCGTCATCCTTAGAATTTTTTCTCATTTCTCCTTGTCCAAATGGTGGCCCTGTTTTAAACTGTGGAAAGCATTATCACCAGTAAAATTGGCCAATAGATCATGGAAACAGACAATAGTATTTTGTTGCTTGGCAACCACCTACTGTGAATGAAAAACAAAGCAGTGACAGCTGCTTCCACATCCTGACACTCATAACTGTAGCTCAAGCATCGCAACCCTCCAAATGAGACACATCTACTAACTTTCATTTGAGGAAGGTGAAGCGGTTTTCTTTTGGGGATGTTTTTAAAATGTACATTCAAAATTTTTATTATAATAAGAATTATATTGTTATTGTGGGATGAAAGGAAGCATCTAATTTCAATTGCCCTCCTAAGCCTAGTATAAACTGAGAAATGCAAGACTGGGAGGACTGTTTAGACCCTCTCATTGTTCCCTTCATAGTCATTAAGCACGGTAAGCACATTTTCTGCTGCCGTCAGATGCTCTTAGGATTTTACAAAAACTTGAGTTCTCTGTGATACCTAAATAGGTGACTGGATTTTACTGCCAGGAGGGAGTTAGAGACTGATGCTTTGGCCTAACCCTTTAGTTTTAAGGGACGCTGAGGCACAGTTAGGTGTTGTGATTTCAGCCTGGTTACAGAGTCATCTCCAGGATGTCTTGCCTTGGGTCACACTTGAAAAATGTTCTCCTGTTTCCTCCCTCAAATTATTCTTTCTTTGTTCTTTACACAGAATTTGTAACCAAGATTTTTATCCTAATAAAGATACTTAGAAAATACAGTAATATTTGGGAGTCAAAATTCAGTGTTGACACCAGGCTACCTTATGGTTTTAGATGCATTGGGTATTCAGCCCTCAGTCACGGAAAGTCCTGTGGCTTTCCCCCTCTTTCCTCAAACTGGGGAAGCCCAGTCCCTTGCTTTGGTAATTGTTTACATCTTTGGACAACCTTTAATGATCTATTATTCTCTAAATGAATTTTAGACGGGGATGAGATTGAGGATTGTGTTGGTCAGCTTGTATACCTGCAAGAGTTTAACCATCCCAGCTAATTAATCACGTGTTGTGGTCTGTCTGCAACGTGATAGATGTGCTGTTGATCTAGTGATCTGGGCTCAAAAAAAAAAAAAAAAAGATACAAACGAAGTTATTTACAAAACAGAAACAGACTCACAGAGAACGAATTTATGGTTACCAGGGGTGAAGGGTGGCAGGGTGGATAGATTGGGAGTTTGGGATTGACCTGTACACACTGCTTTATTTAAAGCAGATAACCAACAAGGACCTCCTGTATAGCACAGGGAACGCTGCTCAATATTTTGTAATAACCTAAATGGGAAAAGAATTTGAAAAAGAATAGATACATGTATATGTATAACTGAATCACTTTGCTGTACACCTGAAGCTAATACAACATCATTAATCACCTATGCTCCAATATAAAATAAAAATTAAAAAATAGAGCACATGGGACAGACTGTGTAGCTGCATAATCTTCCTTTCAGTCTCTTATCAAAGCTGTCTTGCCAAAGGTATTACCTGAAGCCTGCTTGTGGAGGACAACTCATCTATTTGTGAGAGATGGCAATAGTGCAGATTGCTTCTGAACTCTGAAATGATAATGAATGGAGTAGTGGATGGCGAACTTGGATCACGTGTGCATTATTAAGGCTTTTTTCTGAACTTAGGCGATGTATTGCATGTGTGATACATTTTGAAGTTCCTTATGCTACTTTAAAGAATCTGTATTCTGTTATTTATTATTTATGACAAAGGTAGTCATTTCACCTTAATACACCTTAACTGGAAGAAAAACTTGGATTGGACTGGTTGGAGAAACAGTGTAGTGACAGTTTTAAGTACCATTGCAGAGCCATTTTCACCAGAAAAGCATGCACTGTAGCAGATTTGTAGGGGGGAATAAATTGATTTACAGCATGTTTAACCTAGTTTTAGAAGTCTGCTATTAACTTGTTCTAGCTAGAAGGATTTCCAAGCAGAATAATAATTTTGCAGATTTCAAGTGGATGTCACTGATTTTTAAAATCATTTTTCACAGTCTGGTTGTAGTTTGTTCAGGACAAGTGCTTGCTTTGGATCCTCTAAGATTAATCTGAATTTTAAGGTTATTATTATTTTAAAAAATTCAGAACCGTTTCTCTTTGCGTGGCATGATGTTAAATATCCTGTAGTTCTTACATTTAATTTATTCCACTGGAATCTTGAAATTTAATTAACTTCCCTCTCCTATCTTCATGTTCAAGAGAATGTGTGTATGCATATGTGTTTTCATTCTTTTCCTTTTCATGGTTTTCATCCTAATGATAGAGCACCAAAGGGCCTGATTTGTATTTTTTTCATACAGTAAAGAGAAGGTTTAAACAAGAGATATTTGCGTTTTCCATTCCCTTATGTCAGCTTCTGCTATTATAACCTGTAAACTCTCACCCGCACAAATAGGATGATTGCTAAACAAGCAAACAAATAAATATTTATCCAAGCAGCATCCCATTTGCTGCCCTCCAGGCTGGCCAAGAAAGCATATTTTCTCATTCTTAGACACACATATACTTACTTCCACACCCACCCACATATACATTGAGTTTAAGTTCCTGTAGATTCTATTTTTTTTTTTAAAGAGTGGATGGAAATAGTATTTGATTGGGAGACCTGTGTATGATAGATTTTAAGTAAAGCTGATGTATTCAGATTCTCAGAAATGTAGCAGCAGAGGAAGAATTAAATTGAATTATTCCCTTTGGAAAAATTTCAAGTTTATGCTGAGAACATAACCCATGACCCTTACAACAGTACCCGCAACAGAGCCTGCCACGTGGTAGACACTTAGTGTGTATTTTGTGGAGTATGCACCTGCTGCCTCCTTTATGTGATGCTGCAAATATTCCCGTCTGTATCTGCATGAATAGCAAAAGTTGGGGAAATGGAGGAGAAATGACTGTACTTTTCTAATTGTTTCTGGCCCTGTATAAAAACATGTCAAAAAACTAACTTAGCCAGTGATATTTTGGAATATACCTCTTGTCGGTGTAGAAAGTTATACCAAGGGTATTGATTTTTCACAAATACAGCCATCCTAAGTACAGAAGAGCTCTTTAATAGCCCACAGCAGCATAACAAAGGTAACGGCAGCTGGGCCGAAGGAATACTTTATTTAGCTGGAGCTGGAGGGTGAAATCTGTTCGCTCCAGTGTAATTATCCAGACTGGAGTGTGGCCAGGGCACTGTGGTTAACAACCCAGACAGGGGGAGAAAAGCCACCGATGAGGTCTTTAGTGACTCCGACTGTCCAAACCTCTGATTTGGTTTGTAAGAGAGCACCTTGAGTAGCTTGGAAACCACAGAAGCTATTGTGCATTTAAGGGATAGAGCCCAGAGTTACCATCGAGGTCTCAGGTGCCAAATTTCTGGTGATTGGAAGAAGTCTTAATCCTGAGAGATCAGTGGCATTGAAATAAGACGTTCTTCTTCATCCTGCTCCATCTTTGTGAAGTATGTGAAGGGCGACCGTGTCTCTGGGGACAGCCCTGGCAGAATCACCAGGTAGGGTAAAGCCTGACAGGCTTCCAATTCCCCGTAAAGCATCCTTCACCTTTCCACCACTACCTCCGTTGTTTGTCTCGCTTGTAGGGTTTAATTCACAGTTTTGTAGCAGCAAGTGTCTGTTAAGGTGTATGTTGATCAAAGGTTATAGAGCTTTTCTGGAGGGATTCCTGAGTATCTTCTGTATATTAGGTGCTCAATAGATATTTGTTTCATTTTACTACTACTTTGAGAGATAGGGAAGATAGTTATGTCCACAGAACCTATATAAGTAATACCATACTATTTCCTTTTAGGGTGATTTCTTTAACAAACACTTATTGAGCATTTACTATATGACTGACATAGTATCTGGCCTTGGGGATCATAGAGATTATTAAGGCACAGTTCCTGCTTGTAGCAGAGAATATGCTGCCTGCAGGGAAGACTTGCAGGAAGTGCACAAATTCAGTGTGGTTCACAAAGTGACTGTGCTGGGGGAGGGGGGAAGGGGGAGGAGGTTTGGAGAGCAGGGCAGGGGGCAGACCATGGAAGACTAGTAAGACCCATCAAAGATTTTGAACTTTATGATATGGGTCAGTGTTTCACAGTCTTCCTGTTCTTGCCACAGTACTGATTCCTGGGTCCCAACCCCAGCCCCCCGAATCAGACTCTTCAGGGACACGCCAAGTCGAGTAGACACGTACATATGCCCGGATGCTCACTGCTCCCATGCACATCTGCAGAATTCTTCTGCAAGCACCTACTGTTCTCCACCTGAGGGCTTTCTCTGTCACATGGGGGGCAGCTGTAGGGCAGCGAAGTTAGATGGCCCCAGGAGTGGACCTCATCCAATGATTGAAGAGAGCTGGGTGGCAGTACCCTAGCATCTTGGCCCATCAGGTGCAGAGACTGATGTGTGTCCTACGCTGTGTCCCAGGATCCCCTAGTGAGACTGATGATGCTGCCCATGGTGGCTGTCTGCTAGATAATCGGGGCTTTGTTGGCTGCCTTCCTTTCCCACTAGTCCTTCCTAGGATCCCCGCCTAGATGAATAGCTTGCATTTAAATTCTTTCATGGACTTCCCTGGTGGTCCAGTAGTTAAAAGACTCCACGCTTCCACTGCAGGGGGCGCAGGTTCCATCCCTGGTCAGGGAAGTTCCACATGCCACGCAGTATGGCCAAAAGAAAAAAAAAAAAAAAGGAAAAAAGTAAATACATTCTGTCTCAAGGTCTGTTTCTGGAGAAACCCAACGCAAGATACTGAAGAATCTGCTTCATTTATTTTTAAAATAATGCCCCCACTGGTTTTCTTCATTAGGCAAATTTGGGCACTCCGGCCTCAGGTGATAGAGAGCTACTGAAGAATTAAGGCGAGGGCATCTTTACTCTTGATTTGCAGCTGAGAACGACCTTGCTGGCAGGTGTGTGGGGAATGCATTGATAGGGGAAGAGTTGGGGGCGTGGAGACCAGCTGGGAGGTGGCGGTGCCTAGACAAACAGCGGAGGTAGTGGCTGGGAGACTGGAGATGGGGAAAGGGGGCAAGAATGACTTGGGTGGAAAGCTGGCTGGAAAAGTCAGCAGGACCAAGAGGCCTGAGACGTGTGCTCACTTAGCTCCTCCCCAGACGCAGACGTCAGTCCTCCACCCGCAGCTTGGCCTGCTGTCCCTCCAGCTCGATACCCCCTGAAGGGCTGAGATGCCTCCGCCTTGCCTGTCATCGTGGTCAGGCTCTCTGGAGTTAAGCAGTACAGTTCTGGGCATAAATAAAAGAAGACAAAGCTAAATTGAAGCATATAAATAATTTACCACCACATCATTAAAGGAAGAAAGTTATATTTTACGGGCGGGATACGTGGAGTGGTAGAGGAGAGTTGGAGAGATGTCTGTGGTGTGTGTCCATCTTGTGATGAATAGTGATTTTTTTTCCCCATCATACTCTTGGCTAAGAAGGGATTTTCATCCAGCATCAGTTTCTGGAAGACCTAGCAGGCACTTCTATCTATTGTTTTCCCCGCTTCTCCCGTAGCCTATATTTTAGCTAAGTGAATGAGTGGCAGCTGGGAGTGGGCTGGCTCTTTCGTCTTGGTCTGTCAAAGTGCCAGGCTTTTTTCTGCAGTTTCTCCTGCCGGTTCTTAGGCCACCAGCTCCCAAAGGAGATCAGAGGGTGTGGAGGGTGGGAGAAGGGAAGCATGCATCCAGAAAGAGCGGTTTTGAAATGAATTCTTAATCATGAAATGAGCAGGTTAAGGCTTGTTAGCTGATCTGAAATAAGATCAGGCAGTCTCCTAATTGTCCCGTGCATGAAGACTAAGGTCCTGGCTCCGTCTGCAGTCAGAAAGGCAAAGGCTGAATCATCAAATAAGAGCAACCTAGCACCATCATATTTCTGCAAAAGTAGCATTGAGCCCATGACACAGAGAAGACGGAATTCTGAGAAGTTGTAGAGGGGGCAACACAGAGTTTACTGGGCCTTGCTTCACCGGGAGATCAGAGTCCTGACGGTAGGAGCACCGCGCTTGTGAGTGTACGGACCAGAGACACTATGGGTGAAACACAGTGGCAAGGAAGAGTCCTTATTAATTTAGAAGAGTAGGAACATATTTATATTTTTTAATTGAATTTTTTATTTGGAGATCATTACAGATTCATGTGCAGTTGTCAGAAATAACATGGTCAGAGCCTGTGTACCCTTTACCCATTTCCCCCCTGTGGTAACGTCTTGCAAACCTATAGGGCAGCATCACAAGCAGGACATGGATCGCTGAGGTCCACCAGTCTTGGTCAGGTTTCCCCAGTTTCACCTGTACTCATTTGTGGGCCTGTGGGCCCTGGTGTGCATGCGTATATTTTCTCCGATTAAATACTTATATTTTTAAATTTTTTCAAAGAACCTTTTTTTCCCCTAGGATTTTGGGGAAAAAATGCGCTTTTTAAGACTAGTCCTGGATTAATTGTAACTGAAGAAAGGATATTTACTATAGGATAAATCCCCCAACCCGTGCAACTCGGGGACTGTGCAGAATAGATCAGGGTCACGTGCACGCAGCAGGAAGGTCAATAGGCCAGTCCGGCAGGTATGGCTTCCACTTAACTTATTCCTGTGTGACCATTATATGGCAGTAAACAAACCTTTTAAAAGTGTATCTGTTGGGAAAGAGGCTTGCTTATTACAGCTCGCTGTGACTCCTGGTCCTCGCCCCAGGCTTCCTGGCCCTCTCCCCGCCTTCCCCTCCGTGTGCCGGAGGCTCACCCCTGCAGGCTGTTCACCCCTGCAGGCTGTTCACCCCTGCAGGCTGTTCACCCAGGTTTCCGAGTCAGCTGGTTCGCTGTGTTCAGCCTGCGGAAGGCACGTGGGAGACAGCAGGGAGAAGGGCAAAGCCAGGGAGGGTATCTTTTCTTTCCTCCAGCTTCGCACGGCTCCCAGCCAGAGGGAATCCCTCCCCGGCACAACCACTCGCGCTTGACGGACCTTCTCTGGTTCTAGCTGCTCACAAGTGACCTTGGCCCGTGGACTCCAGCAGCACCCCCTCCTTCCGTGGTCTGTTGTCAGCCTAGGCAAGGCGGCAGCTTCCTGCTCTGGCTGATCTCTGGATTGTCTCACTGTCTTGTGCAGGCTCTCTGCTCCCCCATCACCCGAGTAACCAACTCTCTCTCATAAATTTCTTCTGTGAAAAATACTTGAAGAGATTCCTATTTTCCTAGTTAGACAGTCCCCAGGTCCTGAAAGCGTGGGCATGGTGTAACTCTGACGACGTTTTCCTCTTTCTGACATTCTGGCTTCTTCCACTGCAAAAGTCTGGCCGTCTCCAATCCTGGCAGAAAGTACCTGCATTTAGAATGTCACCCCTCCCACCAGGAGCCTCCATCTTTTTACCGACTAGCCATCCTCTCCTAGTCTCTGGTTTTCCAAGCACTAATTGCCCTTTGTCAAATTTATTCGGCATTTTGGCAACCTCTCCTAGTGTCCTTGTTAGTTTGTCCTTGAGCTCCTCTTTTACTAACCATCTCTACCTAATTTTCTGCCAGTGGTTCTTACTGACCTCATCTCCGTGTGTAATATCCTTATGCCCGTATTAACATGTTGGTCTCATGACTCACTCCTGAATGTCCTCTAGTTTACAGGTTATACCTCTGCTACCTAAGGATTTGGTTTTGCTGGCACTTCACTGTCCTGCACAAGTGTGCTTTCCAAATGTGTTATCAGGCTTCTCCACCTCCTCTCCTATAGAAGTGTACGTGGTTCTCTAACAAAATCATTGGTAAGAACGTTAATAAGGATGCTTTGGGAAGAAGGGAATAGGACTCAAGTAGCATCTTCGAGGCTAAAGCAAATTTAGAAACCACGTCAGAGGAAGCCAAGCTGGTGGCCAGTTGGTGTGGTGGCCTCGCGCACTACCTTAAGGGTTCCTCCCGTATTGGTCCCATAGTTGGCCGCGTTGGGCAGCTTTGTCCCTTCTCCGGGGTTCCCCAGCCAAGCACAGAGAGTTGGGAGTTGGAGCAAGGAGAAAGCTTTCGAGCTCTGTCCGACTAAGATGCCAAGAGGTTGCACAGACAACCCAGTTGTAGGTGCCCCATCCTCAGATGTCAGGAGCAGTACCTTTAGGCATTGCAGCACATATGGGGTTACTCTAAATTCACCACCAGGTCTAAGGACTGGGGCTTGGGAAAGTCCAAAGCTTCGGCTAAAGAAGAGTTTAAGTATTGAAAAATAGCCTATGGCATGGGTAGTAAATGTGCTCAGGTCTTGACGTTCTCCTGCCCTTGCAGGGGGAACAGGGCTGGAGAATGTTCTGTGGGCTGGTTTACAGAATTTTGCACAGATAGATCTCCTTGGAGCTGGGCCACTCGCTGGCCTCTGCTCTGCACGGTGATCCCAAGTGTTGAGAGCTGGGCGGGAGGACTGTGGAGTAGGTGGTGCTGGGTGAGCTGACAGTGGAAAAGAAATAAGCTTATTTTAAATGGGCATACGCTTTGAAGGCAAGTAATTAAGACACACTTCAGCCTCTTGGACAAGTTAGGGTTCTAGTTAATACAAATGCAAGATTGGAAGGAATAAATCACTTGCACACCTATAATCACCGAGGAACAGTTTGTTTAGTAACAAAATACCAATTATGCCTGCTCTTGTGTGAGTTTCTCCTCTATTTCCCTTTAAAAAAAAATCCCTCATAACAGAGTGAGTTGAAGGTCCTTTCTTCCTGGGTTGGACTCTACACATTTTCTTTCCTTCAAGAAAGTGGTGCCCATGTGAGGGCAGCCCGTGGTTTCTCCTGACATCCATCTGAAGCCTGGTCTTTTACCCAGTTCAGTTGCGTCTTTCTGCAAAGGTACAGCCTCCATTTCTTTCCTTATTACTCAGCGATGTGTAGTGGCACAAGGAGAGAGTTTTTAAATCGCATTTTCTTGAGCATCGGGGACTTGATTCTGTCCAGAAACACAAAGCAGGTGCTGTAGCAGGCAGAGAGGTTGTTTTCTGTGCCTGGAGGGTGTTCTCCATACTGTGTTGAGTTGGCCCTAAGTAGTTTCTGATTTTTCTCATCTAGTTATTAATGTCGACATATATACTTTAAATCTCCTATCATATTGTGACCTAGCTCGATACTCATTTTGTAGTAGAGATTTAATGTTTTTGGAGCAAAGCATGCTACATAATCTTTGTGCCAAACGAACAGGTATTTATGGTTTCTGGGTTCCCACTAGGTGCTGGGAATGCAGTAGCGAACAAAAATCCCTGGTCCTGTCCTCCTGGGAGTCCATAGTTTACTGGAAAGAATATCAAGTAAAAGAAAAATCATTATGTAATTGGAGCTCATGATAAGTTCTTGGAAGAGACCAGATTTCTCTGAAAGGATACCATGAGGGTGGTCAGGGAGGGCCTATATGGGAGAGTAATTTATAAATTAAGACCTGAAGGTTGATTGGGGTTATCCCACGGCGAGGTGTTGGGGAGGGTCCCATGTATGAGGCCCAGATGTGAGAGTCACTGGAAGATAGCCTCTGCGGCTGGAGTGCAGAGAGTGAGGGTGACAGTGGCCAGAATGAGACTCTGAGATGTAGGTTAGGGCCTGATGATGCCAGACCTACCAGGCCAGGCTGAGGACTTGGAATTTTAGCCTAAGTGCAGTGGGGCGCCATTGAAAAGTGTTTGTTTTGTTTTTCTTTTTTTTTAAAATTGGGGTGAAACTTATAGAACATAAGATGAACCATTTTAAAGTGAACAATTCAGTGGCATTTAGTATATTCACAGTGTTGTGCAGTTGCCACCTGTGTCTATTCTAGAACATTTTCATCACCAGGAATGGAAATCCCTACCCACTAAGCAGTTATTGAAGGGTTTCGGGGGGAGTCATGTGGTGTGGTTTGTAGTGTGGAAGATCTTTCTGGCATGTTTCTGGAGAAGGAATGGGAGAGGGAAAGAGCAGAAGCAAGACAACCAACTTGGAAACTAGGGTCAACTCCAGGGAGGGGTGGTGGTACTGACTTCCTGGACAAGGGGCAAGAGTAGGGACCACAGATGTGGAGAAAAATGGAATGATCCAAGGAGAGTCATATAATCGGGTTTGATGATCTGTTAAGTGATTTGGTCACCTTGTAATAACCTACATCACTTTTCCCCAAAGGGTGATCCATACCCTGTTCAGATCTATGTAGGATGCTTATTAAAAGTACAGCTTCGGGGGCTTCCCTGGTGGCGCAGTGGTTGAGAATCCGCCTGCCGATGCAGGGGACACGGGTTCGTGCCCCGGGCCGGGAGGATCCCACATGCCGCGGAGCGGCTGGGCCCGTGCGCCGCGGCCGCTGAGCCTGCACGTCCGGAGCCTGTGCTCGGCAACGGGAGAGGCCACAACAGTGAGAGGCCCGCGAACCGCAAAAAAAAAAAAAAAAAAAAAAAAAAAAAAAAGTACAGCTTCGGGCTTCCCTGGTGGCGCAGTGGATAAGAATCACCTGCCAAGGCAGGGGACACGGGTTCGATCCCTGGTCCGGGAAGATCCCACATGCTGCGGAGCAACTAAGCCCGTGCGCCGCAACTACTGAGCCTGCGCTCTAGAGCCTGTGCTCCGCAACAAGAGAAGCCACCGCAGTGAGAAGCCCGCACACCGCAATGAAGAGTAGCCCCCTCTTGCCGCAGCTAGAGAAAGCCCGCGTGCAGCAACGAATACCCAACACAGCCAAAAATAAATACATTAAAAATTAAAAAAAAAAAAGTACAGCTTCTTAAGCCCACCTCAAGATACTGATGCAGAAGGACCGAAGAGGGTCCCTAAGGGGGGTTCTTACTGGAACTGAGGTTTGAGAACCACTCAGTGTCTTCTTTCTCATTCTGATGCCCTTTCAGATTGAAGGCTGCCAACAGTCCATCGAAGTGGGATGAATTAGAACGAGACACAGAATAGACACATGGATAACCTAGGGCATGCTTGTGATTTTGAGTGGGAGGGATGCTTTCCAGAGCTGTATCTTTAACTTGATCCCAAAGGCAAATGTGTAATATAGACAATTTTATGGGTGGTGTTTATCTTTGATTCTTTCCTTTCGTGGAGTATTGGGACTCTCCCAGAATTAAATGGTGACTGACTGTGAGCCATGGCATTATCATGAAATACAATGTAGGTACAGTATAGTAATTTATTGTAAAAGAAACAAGTGCAGGAAATAAACTTGTAAAACAAACCATCCTAGTATTTTTGGAGTTACCTTATATCTACAAGATTCCTGCTACTTCAAAGAGATGTTTACTTCACTTAACTGATTTTAGAGCCAGAGTTTTTGAGACTTTATAGTCAGAAAATCCTACAAGCTGTAGTAAAAATCACCAATAAACAGATCAAGATTTTTGTCTTTGACTTCTGTTTTCCATTTGCCTTTGGTACGTTTTTCTAACCCAGTGCTTCCTCTCAGAGATGTCACTTCGAGCCAAGTCTAATAAGGTGCTCAGATGTTTCTATCCTAGTGGCATTTGGATCTTTCAGATAATCCTCTTCCTCCCAACAATTTATGTAATTATGTTTGGTTAAATTATACCTTTCCATGTCAACACTGAAAAAACTCACAGAGAACATCTAGTTTTCTAGTTTGCTTGAAGTGGTTTAAAGTGACTGTAATAGTCCTCCACTGCTGAGGAGTGGGGTTAGGTTTTGGGGTGGGAGGTTTTCCCCATGAGAAAAGGGTATGGTTGTCCAGCAGCAGCCAAGGGCTAAACCCTCTGCATATTAGCATGACGGTGCCCCACACCAGCCACCCCTGGGCACTTTTTCTGCTCACTGTCACCTGTGTTACCCTCTCTCTATCTCCCGCCCTCCGCCACTGCCACTTTCCCTTTTTGGAAAGGGAATTGCTCAGCTTCTTTAAGAAGATGTTTCCTTTTGATTAATATTATTTCTACTCTTCTAGAAAGACACTTAGGCACCTCTGGCTGTGTTTCTTTTTCAGCATGTACAAATTCAGATCTTAAAGCAGTTTCATTGCTTTGTCATGGAATTTTATAATGAAATAATATTTTGAGTGCCTGGGTAGCATCTTCAATTATTTTTTTCCCCCCCTCGGAACACTTCGGTTTGGAGAGGGATATGAGGCAAAGCTGTCCACTTATTTTACACTAAAGGGAAACAATCAGTAAATACCCAGCTTTTTTTAAAGCTTGATTTTTCTGTGCCCCCTCCCCACAAAACGCATGTTGTTGTACAGGAGCAAACGCTATACAAGAATATGGGAAGGAAAATTCTTCAGAAATAATACAGTTAACCATTGCTGACATTTTAGTAAAATTCTTCCAGGAATATCTCTCTGTCTCTGTCTGTCTGTCTCTGTCTCTGTGTGTATATATAATATATATATATATTACATATACACACGTACATACACACATATACATACACACACAAGATACAGATAAAATTCTAAATAAATGGAATTTTGCTGTACATGCTATTCTGTAATCTGCTATGTTATTCTAATGACATGTTCTGGGCATCTTTCCATGTCAACAAATATATCTCATCTTTTAAATGACTGAATAGTTGTATTAGATGCTTTTCATTGTAAGTAATGCAAATCCCAGGGCAAACTAGCTTAGATAATAGGAACATACTGAAAAATCCAGTAGGTAGGGTCTTCAGGCATGATTTAATTGGGATTTAGGATTTCTTTCTTTATAGTTTTCTCTTTCCTGCTCTTTTTCATGCTCCCCATGGTGGAAAAATAGCTGTGGTTCTAGGGGCCCATTCACTGTCCAGAGAAAGAGAGCTTCACTTAATCATCAAACAAACAAATTATTAAAAAAAAAAAATCCTGGCTTCCTTCTACTTGGACCATTTTAGGTAAAGTGACCAGGGCAGGGACTTTCCTGGTGGTCCAGTGGTTAAGACTCCACGCTCCCAATACAAGGGGCCCGGGTTCGATCCCTGGTCAGGGAACTAGATTCCACATGCATGCTGCAGCTAAAGATCTCACATGTTGCAGCCAAATAAATAAATTAATTAGTTAAAAAAAAAAAAAGTGACCAGGGCAATGTTCTGATTGCTTCAGATTTGGGTAGAAGTTCATTCTAATCCTTCTGGACTTCATGTGTAGGAAACTCAGAGTACTGGTAGAAAAGAAGGAAAACGGCTTGCTGAGGAGGCTGTCAGTCAGATTTTACTCTAGGCTTACTGATAGACATTTGTGTCCAGTTTTTCAATCTAGAAATCATTACTGCTCTAAGCATGCTTGTAGGTACATCCTTTTATACTTGTGCAATAATCTCATTTGGGTAAATTCTTATTAGAAGAATTGCTGGTTCAAAGGGTATGCCCATTTTACAGTTAATAGCCATAAGCCAGATATCTAAGCCATCAGACCACCCTTTTGCCAATTATACATTGAAATCCTTCAACTGCCTGTTGGGAGTTTTTATTTTTTTACTTTTTAGCTTTTGAACCTTTAAGTGGAGACTTCAGACTTACAGCAGAATTTCAGATGTCACAACTTCTCTGAGCAGGACGAATTTGACGTGACAGAATTTAAGGTTAATCAAGGCTTCCGCGGTGTAAAATGTTTCACCAGGAAGGCCAAGAGAAAAGGATGGAGAGGAATGCATTCTACCAGCTGCAAGTCTAGTGCTTGATGGGCAATGGCTCAGGGATGGGCTGTTTGGCTGCCACTGGCACGTGCTCTGCATTCACCCCGTCACTCTCGATCTCACATCTCAGTGTGATATGAAGACAGGCCAGACATGATTGGAAATGCTGGGAGAGGATGGTCATTCATACATTTACCCTCTGCACTTTCAACTGTAGTACATCTGAACTTCTTGAAGTTGAATTTAGTAGGAAAAAGCTAACTTGGAAATCGGTGATCTCTCGGATGGTAGGACCTAGTGTACCTTGGTCATCCTTTGGAGGAAGTGAGTGGGGAAGCTCATGGGAAGACACACTTTCAGGGACCCAATGGCAGTGAGATGCTATTTGCCGGGATAGCAATTGCTAGTGTGAATGAGAATGGTGCGTGAATGGGAACCTAGCAGGAGAATTACAGTTAGCATCTTTTGAGTATTTTCAGGCACAGTTTCAGATGCCATCCTGTTTGCTCCTCATGGCAACCTTTCCTTATGCCAATAATAAGAGGAAACCAAGGCTCAAAAAGATTGAGTAAATGGTCCACTGTCATAGCTGGTAAGTGGAAGAGGTAGGAATTTTGAGCCCCGTCCTCCACCACATTGTGTTCTGTGATGCTCCTTGTCTCCCCAGTAGAAATGATTAGTAGTGACACGCTTTGTTCTTTCTGAAGATGCAAAAGAAGTAATATAATGTCTAGTATTAAGATATGGCACCGAAGAGATTCACCTGAGAATTGTAAATGATAAAAGGGACTGAAAGTGCGAATGGCCCAAATGAGGTGTGTGACCCAGAAAGCAAGGAAGTTGCATCAACAGTGACAAAGAGGACAGGCTTCCCTGTAGGAAGTGACTGCAAGGTGGGAGTTTCATGAGCATGAGACATGTAGAAAGGGACCAAATGGAAAAAAGTAGGTAAGATAAAATGTGTGAAATACGTGAGCATGTTCCAAAGCTATGCATAGGCTAAAGAAATATAAATTATTATTGTTAAATTAGATATGTTTGCCACAGAAACATATTTCCATGACAGCATTTTATCACCAGGTAGAGAAGTGGGGGAGTTTTGGAGATGTGTGAACTTGGCTGCTATGTTGTTGATTTGGGTTCAGAACACTAGAAGGATATGGCTCAATGAAGTCAAATAATATCCTCATCAAGAAGAAGAGGGAAAAGGGCAACCTATAAACGAAGCACAACGGTATCAGGGTGCAAATACATTTATACGGGAAAAGAGAACGTTAGGGTATAGCATGCTTCGTGGAGAAAAGTAATGGCTTAAGCTCACAGGAATGGAATTACGTAAGACAGGGTCAGTTCTTCTGACATTTAGAATAAGGCAGAGTTGTTTTGATCGTGGGTCAAAAGGAGGGCTCCAGCGCTCTGGGTCTCTGCCTGATGCCCCCCAACTCACTGCCGAATAGCACTTGGAGCCAGGGGGCACCAGCAGGTTGAGTGGCCCCAGCGAGTCTCCTCTTGCGACTGGGAACCAGCGAATCGCTGTCCTCGGGCTCCTGTCCGCTGCCGAGCACAGCCCGTGTCTGTGATGTCTGCCAGTGGACAAGGTGATTCAGAGCCACGGGGGAGCGTGCAAGGCTCTGGCGAGTGCCCAGCTGTACGTGGTAGACCCCACTCATCGGTAGTGCTTTGGTGGGAGCTGAGCGCATCCTTTCCCACTGATGCTCTAATGAAGCCATTATAGAATATCTGCCAGAGTAGCTCCTTTGTCATCTTTCCTGGGAATCAACTTCATTGCCGAGTTGCACTGGTCATTAAAAACTTCCTGAAGCGTGTAGCCCAAACTCTTCTCTACTTGGCTGCAGGCAGTTGTGGCCTGCCCTATTTGGCAGTCGCCGTGAATAGCTGTGAGCACTAGTGATGTTATTGGCCGAGTTGTTAAAAAGAAGCTGAAGAAAGTTTGGCTCCCTGCATCCTTCAGGGCAGAGCTCCTGGTCCCAGGGTGAAAAACAACAGAAACAGCCACTGCAAATGTCACTGAGTGGCCCACCGTGAATGGCCTTCGATGCTCAACGGGGGCATCCAGGCCTCTAGAAGATGCTGTTGCAGACTTCCAGTGCTCCAAATCTGTGCTCCTGTCTCTTTAGTCTCCAAATCTTAGCGTGAAATATTTAGTACCCTAGGAAAGCTAAATTAATGGTGAGTCAGAGTAATTAAGGCAAAGTAAATAATCTCCAAGGTTCTCATTCCCCGTGAAACTAATTTCATATCTTATCCTTCATGTGTTAAAAATAGTTCTCTGCTAATTCAAGATGCCTGTGCTCTGTGTTGGTGAAGTGCACTTCAGTTCTATTGAAAGGATGCAGATTAGAGAGTTATTTTCAATTGGGCAATTTTTTTTTTTTTAAGAGAGACATTTATTTTGGCACCAGGAGAGCATGAATCTCTTTGGGTGAGCAGAGCGGTGGATACAGCTGTGGCCGGGCAGCTGATGGGCCAGCTCGCTTCTGATTGCTTTCAGCTGGGATAGGCTTTTCATCCTTAGAGTGAGAACTCTCCCTTCCCAGCCATCTAGACAATGATCAGATGCATTTGACTCTTTTGCAGGATTTTGACTGGTCATAGCTTGACCCTGAATATGTCTACACGTTTAGAAACTACATCTGTTTAGTTCTTCTGAGCGAGGGGAGTGTTGGGACATGAATGTCATTTTAGAGTCTTTTCTCACCTTAAAATAATCATGACCTATAACTAAGGGAACAGTTGTGAGCATATGGGTTTTTAGGCATCAGTGTACCAAAGCAGATCCTTCTACAGCTGAGCTATAGCAGTGACAATGCCCCATTGTCCCAGGCCCGCAGGGGACATGGTGCTTGAGTGAGGAGAGGACACTATGCTTCCTCAAGCTAATGGAACAGCTTTAGGATTTCTTACTGTTACAGCAGCGGTCTTAATCGAGTGAGAGAATTCTTTCTCTTTTTGTGACAAGAGAGTATTTTGGCTAGGAAGAACAGAGAGTATTTGAAGAGAAACATTCAGCATATAGTCCTCAGTTACCTACAGCTGACGTGTGAGACCATCATTCTGCTGTGAGTCCCTCCCAAGATCCTTCAGTTCCCTTTGCGGTTTTGCATTTGAGGTGACAGCATGCGGGCGGAATGTGCAGTATTCAATGGCCATCACAGAGTGGAATCTAGTCTCACATGCTTGCAGAAAACTGTGGTTAATTAATGGAAGGAGAAGCACATGTAAAGAAACTTTAATGATTCTCTGACTTTTAGATATTTAGTTTTAGTGTCAGGAGAACATTTTTTTTTTTTTGGACAGTGAAGTGTCCTCTTTTGCTAAATTTTAAATTTCTCTCCCTGAGAAAAGAATATTGAAGTTGAGTTGAGTGTAGGCATGAAGTAGGTATAGGGAATAATAACTTTTTTTTTTTTTAACTGTATGTGAAGATATACTGTATTTGTACACTGTGGGGTTTGTTTGAATATTACCATCTTTAGCATCATTATTACGTACATTTGTACAGCACCTAACAATGTGCAAAGCACCATCTCATCTTTTGACCATCATGACTTCTGAATGCACTGGGTAACGATTATTATCCCTTCTTTAAAGGTGATGAAACTGAAAGTTGGTAACTTCAGTTCATTATTCATTCCTTCATTGATCCATTCTTTATTTCACAAACTTTTACTGCATGTTCTCTCATATTCTGACTGTTCTTTTTTTTCTTAACATCTTTATTGGAGTGTAATTACTTTACAGTGGTGTGTTAGTTTCTGCTATACAACAAAGTGAATCAGTTATACATATACATATGTTCCCATATCTCTTCCCTCTTGCATCTCCCTCCCTCCCACCCTCCCTATCCCACCCCTCTAGATGGTCACAAACCACGGAGCTGATCTCCCTGTGCTATGCGTCTGCTTCCCACTAGCTATCTATTTTACATTTGGTAGTGTATATATGTCCATGCCACTCTCTCACTCCGTCACAGCTTACCCTTCCCCCTCCCCCTATCCTCAAGGCCATGCTCTAGTAGGTCTGTGTTTTATTCCCGTCCTACCCCTGGGCTCTTCATGACATTTTTTTTTTCTTAGATTCCATATATATGTGTTAGCATATGGTATTTATTTTTCTCCTTCTGACTTACTTGACTCTGTATGACAGACTCCAGGTCCATCCACCTCACTACAAATAACTCAGTTTCATTTCTTTTTATGGCTGAGTAATATTCCATTGTATATATATGTGCCACATCTTCTTTATCCATTCATCTGTTGATGGACACTTAGGTTGCTTCCATGTCCTGGCTATTGTAAATAGAGCTGCAATGAACATTTTGGTACATGAGTCTTTTTGAATTATGGTTTTCTCAGGGTATATGCCCAGTAGTGGGATTGCTGGGTTGTATGGTAGTTCTATTTGTAATTTTTTAAGGAACCTCCATACTGTTCTCCATAGTGGCTGTATCAGTTTACATTCCCACCAGCAGTGCAAGAGTGTTCCCATTTCTCCACACCCTCTCCAGCATTTATTGTTTCTAGATTTTTTGATGATGGCCATTCTGACTGGTGTGAGATGATATCTCACTGTAGTTTTGATTTGCATTTCTCTAATGATTAATGATGTGGCGCATTCTTTCATGTGTTTGTTGGCACTCTGTTTATCTTCTTTGGAGAAATGTCTATTTAGGTCTTCTGCCCATTTTTGGATTGGGTTGTTTGTTTTTTTGTTATTGAGCTGCATGAGTTGCTTATAAACTTTGGAGATTAATCCTTTGTCAGTTGCTTCATTTGCAAATATTTTCTCCCATTCTGAGGGTTGTCTTTTGGTCTTGTTTATGGTATCCTTTGCTGTGCAAAAGCTTTTAAGTTTCATTAGGTCCCATTTGTTTATTTTTGTTTTTATTTCCATTTCTCTAGGAGGTGGGTCAAAAAGGATCTTGCTGTGATTTATGTAATAGAGTGTTCTGCCTATGTTTTCCTCTAAGAGTTTGATAGTGTCTGGCGTTACATTTAGGTCTTTAACCCATTTTGAGTTTATTTTTGTGTATGGTGTTAGGGAGTGTTCTAATTTCATACTTTTACATGTAGCTGCCCAGTTTTCCCAGCACCACTTATTGAAGAGGCTGTCTTTTCTCCACTGTATATTCTTGCCTCCTTTGTCAAAGATAAGGTGACCATTTGTGTGTGAGTTTATCTCTGGGCTTTCTATCCTGTTCCATTGATCTATATTTCTGTTTTTGTGCCAGTACCACACTGTCTTGATTATTGTAGCTTTGTAGTATAGTCTGAAGTCAGGGAGCCTGATTCCTCCGGCTCCATCTTTTGTTATCAAGATTGCTTTGGCTATTCGGGGTCTTTTGTGTTTCCATACAAATTGTGAAATTTTTTTGTTCTAGTTCTGTAAAAAATGCCAGTGGTAGTTTGATAGGGATTGTATTGAATCTGTAGATTGCTTTGGGTAGTAGAATCATTTTCACAGTGTTGATTCTTCCAATCCAAGAATGTGGTATATCTCTTTAGAATGTACAGAGGTGAGATGATCCCTGTCCCCGAGGAGCATGGAGGCTACAGAAGGAAGTGGGCAGGCATAGATAACAAATTCTGTGTCGTAGGCATAATGATGAAGATAAGTGTTAGAGGCGCCTACAGCAAGGTACCATCCCCTGTGACCAGGGAGTGGAGGTACTATTCACAGAGGTGAGAATTAAGCTGGGCTCCAAAGCGGTTCTCCAGGTAGAGAAGGTCATTCAAAAAGGAGACACAGAGGCAAAGCAGAACACAGTTATGTCCAGGGAGAGTAGTGTGAAGTGGCTGGAGCACTGGGAACACATGGCAAGTACAAGAACAGGGAGAGATGAGGCTTGCAATGTCACATAGCTTGTGTGTGATAGAGCCAGGAAGGTACAGGGCCTTCTTCCTAGTTTGATGTTTCTCCTTTACAGTAGGTTCTTTGTTGCCTATTTACGTTTTCTTTTTCTTTTTTTTCTAAATAAATCATTAGCACCCTCTACACAAGCCATATTAAAGAAAATGACAAGTGGGGATTTCACTTGACAGGGTTATCTCAGGTAGCTAGAGATGTGGCTTCTTGCATTTTGGTCGGTATGTGAATCTGTGTGTTCCTCTGTATGAGCTGAGGTGAAGTGACAGTGGAGGAAGGGGCCGAGGCCCAGATGTGCTCTGTTAAATGTTCTGACAGGTGAAGCAAATGCTACTTCATCACCCCAACAGGCATGCTTTTTCTCCCTGACCCTGGCCCTAGTTTAGAGGTCTCCCAGGTTATGTATAGTTGGCACTCGGAAATCTAAAAGCTTTTAGTAATTATCCTGAAGGGGATTTTTTAAAGCTGTTTCTCTGGTTGAAATGACTTTTTGTTCACAGAGCTGAGTGAGTGCTGGAAATAATTGAAAATGACTTGAAGAAGGGGAGGGTAAAGTGGAGGTAAGGCATATTAGCTGCTGGCTGAGATTATTGCTTGAAAGCAGGCGGTTTTGTTAGATTCCATACACTGTATGTGGTGTAAAGAACAAACCTTTCCATTTTTTTTTTTTTTCCTGAGAACCATGATGCTATCTTGGTAATTGAAAATAATCTTCTAAAGTTGCTCTTTAACTAGATTTACACAATCCCCTTTCAAATCAGCTGTTATCTGCCCTTACATTTAACAGTTAATGTTGCTGTCTGCACAGCCCCTGCTAACAAGAAGATCAAGTGTAACTCTTTTCATGATTCGAAATAAAGTGTTTCTATTGTAATTATCCCGGCTCCTGGTTGTGCCGTTTTAAAAGTGGGCTCATTTCTCAGCTGGGTTTATGAGGATGTTTCCTTGTGGAATATAAGGCCTTCTGTTCCAGCAGTGTTTTCTTTCACAAACATCTCAAGGATTTCTCTCTCTCATTTTCATTTTTTTTTAACGTTTAAAAACATTTTCATAGATATTTCAGGGCAGGGGCTGGGATTAGGGAGAGGTAGTCCTGGGCCGTTTTTTCTCCTGCGATACTGAGTGACACTTGTGAGGCATCACATCCCCTCTTTATGTTTTTGCCGACCTCATTTTGGCAAAATGAGAAAAAAAACCACTAGGCCTATTAAACTGCAATAGGCAGGTTTTTTTTTTTTTCGGTAAGTACGCGGGCCTCTCACTGTTGTGGCCTCTCCCGTTGCGGAGCGCAGGCTCAGTGGCCATGGCTCACGGGCCCAGCCGCTCCGTGGCACGTGGGATCTTCCCGGACCGGGGCACGAACCCGTGTCTTCTGCATCGGCAGGCGGATTCTCAACCACTGCGCCACCAGGGAAGCCCGGCAGGTTTTAAATTGGTGTTTTTCGTGGTTGTGAGAGGGTAAACATTGACATGTCCTGCCAGGGAAGGTTGTGCAAAGCTTTGGAGTCTCCTTTGGAATTCTCCTGGAACAAGATATATTCTCATAAGTTTAAGATACAGATTCTCTACAGGTCTTCTGTGTCTGTGCTGATGCACGTAACTCTCTATTTCCAGACTGTGCTCACATTTTATTTTTAAGTTGCTGTGTTATCCCTCTTGCATAATTGATCTACAAAAGCCTTTTGCTTATTCCAGGCTAGCAAAAATTTCAGTGACGCATTTTTTAAATCAAAATTGCTAATTGCCTACTTCCTCAAGGAAGACATCAATCAACAGCCCTGGAAAGATGAAAGGACATTAAGTCCTATGTATGTTGGAGTACTGAATCCATCGGAGACTTGTACTGAGGAGGGTCTCAGTAGTTAGTATTTGTTACTGGTATTTTGGGAAGTGAACTAAGAATAGGGCCAGGGATTGGAAGACACTAACTGAAGCAACTAGTTGCTTTTAAGACTTCTTTTAAATATAGTCCACAGGGCTCCACTTCACAATGTCCGTTGCAATGGTCACACTGAAACCTGACTCTTCCATTTAACAACAGTGGTCCCTTAAACATTTTAAGCCAAATTTCCCTTGGGTGCAAAAGAAGAGGATTGGACAGAATGACCCTCTAAGATTCCCAACTGCTTTGAACGGATGAGTTCTATTAAATCTGAAGAATATTCTGTGCACCCATATACCAGTAATAAAGAGTGTAGATTTATGAGCCATCGTTAAGCTATATGGGCTGCCATTTTAGGCTCTCCACTGTATTGATCAGCTCCATTAGTAGGAATAATTGAGAACTGACTGAATCATTTAGACTCTCTCTTAATTACGTTAACTAAAATATAAATAGTCCATAAATACTTCAGGCTTCATACAAAGTGACACTTTTTTTTTTTCTTAAAATATCTCCTGACTTTAGGTAGAATAAGTATGTTTTACCTCGTGAATAGTAAGAGAGTAAACACCTTGCCTAATTCCCACAGTTGGCTACCCACAGTGCCTTTTCTTTGGATGGTATGATTCCAAGTGAGTGCTTGTCCCAGATTATTAAGTTCCTTCTAGTGAAAATGGATACCACTGGCTTACTCTGGTTGAAGGCAAAACATCCAGCTTTTACTTTTCTTTCTAGATTGTGTTTTGTCCGGTTCAATACTTAACTAGTAGCACTACCACTTAAAGGACATACAGGAACAGTTGTAGGGAGTTAAATTCAAATTTTATCCCCTGGTTAACTAAACAACTGAGGAAGTTGATAAGGAAGAAACTCAAACCTGAGGGTTAAAAGGAAGCTAACTTCTCACCCCCAGTTATCTCAGAGAACTGAGACTTGGCTTTCCTGTAGAATAAATAATCTCTCCTGACCTGCACAACTTTTCTTCTTTCTTCTCAAGGGTAGACTGTCGACAGGCCAGGGAGTAAAGGGAAAATTGGACAGAGGTATGCATGGAAGAAACAGAAGCGGCTGCATCTGCAGCTCACATTTAATCTTAGAGCTCCAAACAGAAAGCACACAGTGGAAGGAGAGACCGAATTCGTAACAAAGTTTAAATTGCCCCTGAGCTGCTTTAATTTATGAGCTTCTCAGAGTAATGGAGATGTTGCCAGAAGAATTCTGCATACTTTTGCCAACAGTGAGCCATCCCTCCAGACGGATCTCAGCAGTCCTGGCCATGTCACGTGCAGCCAGGCACTTTAAACATTCTTCTCCTACCTGTACTAGTACGTCCAGCTTTACTTGACATCTGGTGTAGAAAAAGGAGGAGGATGTGCAGTAATTAGATTTGCAGGAGGCGGCAGCATGACCTAAAGAAGGACACAGACGCCTGCTTTTACTTTTATTGTTTTCATTTCTCTTCTTGTTCTCCTGCTGACTACTTGGAATGCTGTTTCCAACTCCTCTTCTATAAAAGTTTGTAGTATTTTACTCATTGAGGCTGGGAAGTGACACAGATTTGGCTTAAAGCAGTGAGAACATTGTGAACACTTAAAATATCATATAACAAGAATCCGGGGAGATTCAGCAGGCGCAAAGGAGGAGAAAGAATGGCGCCACGGTCCCTTCGGTTGATCAGCGAGTTGAGGCGGGTCGCAACAGTGAAATTCAGCTGAAAACAATCCAGTCTAGTCCAAAAATAGTGGGCGGGGAGTTGATATTTGTAACTTGCTAAGGCAAAGTCCTTTCTGTGAAAATGTGTAGTTAGTTTTATATACTGTCAGAGAATGGTGTGACT
This sequence comes from Kogia breviceps, assembly GCF_026419965.1. NCBI lineage: Eukaryota > Metazoa > Chordata > Mammalia > Artiodactyla > Physeteridae > Kogia > Kogia breviceps. The sequence continues at coordinate 23,480,479 of NC_081325.1, forward strand.
TTTTTCACTGTATGCAAAGTACTTTGAGAGTTATTGCACTTAACCTCAGCAATTTCAAGGTGACAAGTCCATCTGATGGTGTAGAGAGATGCGAGTATTTTCCTGTAAGTTTGAGGTACTTTCCGTAAGTTTTTGTATGAAATAGGGTGGTTTTCTTCAGACTGAAAACATCTGTTAAAAGATTTTTACTGATCTTAGTTTTGAGGAACTTGCTTTTTCTTACCTCTGTTTCTCTATAACTGAGAGGAAAATCAGGTCTCTTGTGGGCAGTTTTGCTCTGGAATGCTTGGGAAGCATTGTTTCCTGAAAACAAAATGAGGACTGGGGGCAGACCCTCAGGCCTCTTTCAGTGACTTTGGGCAACTCACTTAGAATCTTGGTCGTCACAGCTTCCCTCTCAAAGTATTAATAATTATACTTGCTTTTTGTTTTGTTTTCTTCTGTATCTCAGGAATTTGGGGAAAATAAACAAGAGTACAAATGTTTGAGCTCTTCGTAGAGAAAAATGCAGTATAATGTTAATTACATAATGCGCTAGGTCGGTGGTGTTTATTTCTTTGTTTTTTCTACTTTAATGCTCTGGAAGTAAAGTCAGGAAAGCACAGTACCCCTCGGCCCCCTGAAAAGATTTTTCACAAATGCCATGCATCTGAATTTTGTCTTAGGCAAAAGGTCTTTTTACTTTATTTGTTTACTTATTTATTTAAATTTTGGGGCTGTACCACAGGCATGCGGGATCTTAGTTCCCCTACCAGGGATCAAACCCACAGTGGAAGTGCAGAGTGTTAAACACTAGTCCACCAGGGAATTCCCTGTTTTTACTTTAAATTTAAATTTAAATATGGTGCCTGCTGTTTGGGTTCCCTTGGAAATTTTCATTTTTGATTTGGCTTAGAAAATACAAGAGGAGAAGACATAGCTGAAGAAAGCAGGTTAGAACGGAGGCGTGGTGGCGGAGGCAGGCAGTAGGGACTCGTGCCCCAGCAGTCAGGGGGCCCTAAAGGAGACAGACTGTGTCCCTGTGCTGGGGTGTGTGATGCGGCTCAAACAAGCGGATGTCCCCCGGGTTACCGGGAGGGGTGGGGGAGGGCACGGACGGACAGCAGGCTACAGCAAGATGCCAGAGTTCTGGTCCTCTACCTACCGGGGCAGAGTTCAAAGTGAATAGGTGGTACTGACATTCTCAGAGATCACCAGGGGCCGTTGAAGAGGGACTAAATCCCAATCATCCGTCCGTTTTAGTGATGCAGAGGAGTGTACAACTTGTTGCGTTTTAGAAGGATTTAGTGTTTTGAAATTTTAAATAAAATTTCAGCACAGGGGGATGCTTTCCAGCTTTCTAGAAAATACACTTAGCCGGGCCAGAATACTCTTTGATGATGGCAGGTGAATGAAGTGTTTGTTTTCATTATCTAAATGGGAAAAAAAAATTGAGCTGTTTTCACATTGTACGGAAGAGATGAACTTACTGTTGATGATAACCTTTCAGATGAGTAGATGCTTCTGCATCCAGTGAGGTCTTCCCAAAGTCTCTCTGTAATTCCCATTACTGAACATTTTGTGGTCAATAAGCAATTATGTTACTCTCCTGAAAGAATATAAGTCTCATGAAGGCAGAGATCATGTCACTCTTGCTCATAGTCGTAGCTGCAACATCTGATATGGTACCAAACACAAAGGAGATGCTCAGTAATTATCTGTTGAATGAACGAATGGATGGATGGATGGATACACTTAAATATAGTGCAGCTTGATGTGCTTGTACGCTGGCTGGATTCAGATGCCATCAAAGAAGTAAGTATCTTAAAATGTTGCTTATATCTACAAACTGAAGCGACATCACTCTTTATCATTCCAAGGTGATATAAAATGGAAACCATTAATCCTTATTTAAAAAATGCTTATCCCGCTGACTCTGATGTGCAGCCTGTAATGTCTGCACCGAGCTCTGATTTAGAGTTTTACAATTACATTTATGTCTGAAAGATAGTGGCCTCTCAATCAGCTCCCTCTCCATCACTTTTTTTTTTTTTTTAAGTGAGACATTTCCTTATTAGGCATTGTGGAACATAGCCTGAGGGGTTGCAAAGTTAAATGGGGATAAGCTTAATTTAACTCTTGGGTTATATGTTTACTTACATATCTTTAGGTGTATGGTAGAGACTAATCAATTTCCAGCCCAGGTTTTCATTTACTTATCTTTCTGGCACATGTTTTCTTTGTTCCATTCTACAGCTTTTTCTAAAATAGAGCTGTCTTTCTCAGTTTTCTTGTCCTTGAGAAAATAAGGTCTCCTTTCCCTTGCTTTAGGTCTCTTTTCTAATAAGCAGCTTGACCACATGAATTGCTACTGTCTACCTTGCTGTCATGCCTTGCCCTGTGCCCTGAAATCTGGCTGGACTTTAAACAAAAATACTTGTTTATATGTGACTATGTTTATGTATTACTACTTGTTACTATATGCATTGTTACTACTATTACTGTTATCAATAATAACATTTATTGAATACTAACTGTCCTCTAAGATCATTATAAATATCATTTCACTTAACCATCTAATTTAGGCCCTATTAGCTAAGTACTGTTCTATCCCTGTTTCACAGATAAGGAACCCAGGGCTTATACATCAGGTATCTTATATAATTATCTTCCACCCTTTTTTCCCCTCATAACACACATTAACCTTGTACACTAGTGTACTTAAATACACTATTTAGTGTACTTCGTGAAAATATATTTGACTAGGAGTTGGAAACTCAGTTGTGTGTGTGTGTGTGTGTGTGTGTTAAGATATTGGATTAAGGGTTCTTAGTGTCGTCCAGCTTACTTACAAACATTTACCTTTAACACCTGCACAGTTGACTTCTGCCTAAATCTCAATGGGACAGTTATAATTAGAGAAGATTATATTTTCATCTTTTTTGTAGTGTGTTACATAAGCTAATTTCCGCCCACCCAATTTCAACTCAGCTGCTTCTGGGACAGCCCCTAAATCCATCCAGCAAATCCTCACTAAGTGCCAGGCACTGGGGGTAAAAAAGAGGAATAAGATACCTGCTTAGGACTTGCAGTCCAGTGAGAGACGTGGGTGTACGGAACAATGCCGAGTGGTGGGTTGTATCTCCCACCTCATATACTTCTTTTTCTCTGGACCTCTTGCACTTATTAAATTTTTTTTTCCTTCCCAGCAGAAACGACATGGACTTATCTTTTCCCCACTCTCCCACACCCTGTGTGTGGTCATATATACTTCTAGGTTGCTTAGAGCTCTGTCTGTGGATGGGGTGTCTCATGCCACCTGGCTGAGTGACAGTGTTCCGGCTATGGTTTTCTAATTAGTAAGGGATTTCTCCATTTGCTAGTTAATTCTGCTCATTTTAGTAATAAACCACGGGCAGCTGGAGGGAGTGCAGGTCTCACACCGTAATTATTTTATGGCTTTTGTTGAAGGTCTAACGCTCTCTGTAATGTTTTTACTTCTTTTGCTAAAATCGCACCAAAAAATAATCAACATGTGTTCCTGCCATTTTTACCTACTTGACAATTTAGAAAACAACTGTGGAAAACTTTCTAATTTCATTTTTGTTGAAAATGTGGTACAGGGGAGAAAAGTCTGGGTGAATGTATACCACATGTTAGGAGCGGTGATCTCTGGCTGGCAAGTTTAATGATGATTTGTTTTCTTATTTTGGCTTTGTCGTGTTTTCTAATGTTATACTGTAAAATATATTATGGCTGTAAAAATTATTTTTAATATGGAAGAAATTTATGGCCCACAGGTAATGTTTTATAACCAGAGCGAGTGTGTGAGAGTGAAAGGGTTGAGAACTTCCGAGGTATGCAAGGCCCCAACTAAGGCAGTGATAGAGGCCTCCTGAATGACTGTATGTCAACATAGAGAAACAGGAAGCAGGTTTAGGGAGCTTTGACCACATTTCATCCTTTGATGTTAATTCTGTATGTTTTTCCCCTGGTGTCTCCCTTTCGCTCTGCCCTTCATACAGTGTGTCATTCATACTAAAAGATGATGCTCTTGACAGTGATGGTTATCTGGAGATGCAGGTATAGCTGAAAATGCTCACATTCTACCCCAAATCCTTTCAACTAGAAACATGCTTTGTGGTTTTCTGTGCAGTGTAGAATAGAGAAGTGGTTTTGTGTTCTGGGGTTTGTAACAATGGTATCCTTTCTTTTATGTCCTGAGCAGATAGAGTTCTGGGGATGTGAAGGATGGAGAAACATGTGACCTCGGAGTTTTCTATTGCAGAGAATCAGTGCAGCAAACAGGATGTGCTGCACTGTGGAGCAAGCATCGTATTTATGGTTGCGGGGTGAACAAGAACGTAAGCAGATTCACTTATACAGGCAGTCAACATGATGTCATATGTAGAATTCAGAGTCAGGAACCTCAGACTAATCATTCAAAGTACAAGTAGATACATAGAGGACACACTCCAGTTTAAGTCCCTGTTCTGAATTGTAAGGGCTAGATTCCTATTAAGGAAACCTGGCTATAAAAGGATGAGGAAGCGGAAACCATCCTAAAGGAATCAAGGCCAAAAGGAAGGTGAAGCATTACTGTTACAGGCTCCCTGGAGTTCCTCTTCTGTGCTGAGGGATTATACTGTTTCCCATTGCAGAAACTGTTTTAGGAAGGACCCTATGCATTAAATCTTAGAATTTTTTCCAAACCACTTGGCTAATGAGCTCAAGGACTCATTCGAACCATATAGGCCAAAGATACAGAAACAGGAATGCAGAGGAGATATCTTTATTTCCTCTTTTTCCCCTAGCAAGTGTACCTCCACAGCATACATTTTCCTGTATGTCGCTGTGATCAACTTCCTTTGTCCCCCGAGGCATTGAGATGGTAACTTAATTCTTAATTCCAGTGACTTCTGGCAAGATTCCAGGATACAATATCAATATATAAAAATCAGTTGTTTAGAGATTGGTTCAAGATGGCAGAGTAGAAGGATGTGCTCTCACTCCCTCTTCTGAGAGCACCAGAATCACAACTAACTGCTGAACAATCATTGACAGGAAGACACTGGAGCTCACCAAAAAAGATACCCCACATTCAAAGACAAAGGAGAAGCCACAATGAGACAGTAGAAGGGGCACAATCACAATAAAATAAAATCCCATAATTGCTGGGTGGGTGACTCACAGACTGGAGAACAGTTATACTGCAGAAGTCCCCCCACTGGGGTGAAGGTTCTGAGCCCCACGTCAGGCTTCCCAACCTGGGGGTCCAGCAACGGGAGGAGGAATTCCTAGAGAATCAGACTTTGAAGGCTAGTGGGATTTGATTGCAGGACTTCGACAGGACTGGGGAAAACAGAGACTCCACTCTTGGAGGGCACACACAAAGTAGTGTGTGCATCAGGACCCAGTGGAAGGAGCAGTGACCCCATAGGAGACTGAACCAGACATACCTGCTAGTGTTGGAGGGTCTCCTGCAGAGGTGGGGGGTGGCTGTGGCTCAATGTGGGGACAAGGACACTGGCAGCAGAAGTTCTGGGAAGTACTCCTTGGCGTGAGCCCTCTCAGAGTCCACCATTAGCCCCACCGAAGAGCCCAGGTAGGCTCCAGTGCTGGGTCACCTCAGGATAAACAACCAACAGGTTGAGAACCCAGCCCCACCCATCAGCAGACAAGCGGATTAAAGTTTTACTGAGCTCTGCCCACCAGAGCAACAGCTAGCTCTGCCCACCACCAGTCCCTCCCATCAGGAAACTTGCACAAGCCTCTTAGATAGCTTAATCCACCAGAGGGCAGACAGCAGAAGCAAGAAGAATGACAATCCTGTAGCCTGTGGAACAAAAACCACATTCACAGAAAGATATACAAGACGAAAAGACAGAAAGCTATGTACCAGATGAAGGAACAAGATAAAACCCCAGAAAAACAACTAAATGAAGTGGACATAGGCAACCTTCCAGAAAAAGAATTCAGAATAATGATAGTGAAGATGAACCAGAACCTCGGAAAAAGACTGGAGGCAAAGATCGAGAAGATGCAAGAAATGTTTAACAAAGACCTAGAAGAATTAAAGAACAAACAAACAGAGATGAACAACACAATAACTGAAATGAAAAATACACTAGAAGGAATCAATAGCAGAATAACTGAGGCATAAGAACGGATAAGTGACCTGGAAGACAGAATGGTGGAATTCACTGCTGTGGAACAGAATAAAGAAAAAAGAACAAAAAGAAATGAAGACAGCCTAAGAGACCTCTGGGACAACATTAAACACAACAACATTCACAATATAAGGGTTCCAGAAGGAGAAGAGAGAGAGAAAGGACCTGAGAAAATATTTGAAGAGATTATAGCTGAAACTTCCCTAACATGGGAAAGGAAATAGCCACCTAAGTCCAGAAAGCGCAGAGAATCCCATACAGGATAAACCCAAGGCCAAACACGGCGAGACACATAGTAATCAAATTGGCATAAAATAAAGACAAAGAAAAATTATTGAAAGCAGCAAGAGAAAAATGACAAATAACATACAGGGGAACTCCCATAAGGTTAACAGCTGATTTCTCAGCAGAAACTCTACAAGCCAGAAGGAAGTGGCATGACATATTTAAAGTGATGAAAGGGAAGAACCTACAACCAAGATTATTCTACCCAGCAAGGATCTCATTCAGATTTGAGGGAGAAATCAAAAGGTTTACAGACAAGCAAAAGCTAAGAGAACTCAGAACCACCAAACCAGCTGTACAACAAATGCTAAAGAAACTTCTCTAAGTGCAAAACACAAGAGAAGAAAAGGACCTACAAAAACCCATAACAATTAAGAAAATGGTAATAGGAACATACAAATTGATAATTACCTTAAACGTGAATGGATTAAATGCTCCCACCAAAAGATACAGGGTTGCTGAATGGATACAAAAACAAGATCCATCTATATGCTGTCTACAAGGGACCCACTTCAGACCTAAGGACATGTACATACTGAAAGTGAGGGGATGGAAAAAGATATTCCATGCAAGTGGAAAGCAAAATAAATCTGGAGTAGCAATACTCATATCACATAAAGTAAACTTTAAAATAAAGAATGTTACAAGAGACAAGGAAGGACACTACATAATGATCAAGGGATCAATCCAAGAAGAAGATATAACAATTACAAATATATAGGCACCCAACATAAAAGCACCTCAATACATAAGGCAACTGCTAACAGCTATAAAATAGGAAATCATCAATAACACTAAAATAGTGGGGGACTTTTAACACCTCACTTACATCAATGGACAGATCATCCAAACAGAAAATTAATAAGGAAACACAAGCTTTAAATGACACAACAGACCAGATAGATTTAATTTATACTTATAGGACATTCCATCCAAAAACAGCAGATTACACTTTCTTGTGAAGTGCACACAGAACATTCTCCAGGGTAGATCACATCTTGGGTTATAAATCAAGCCTTAGTAAATTTAAGAAAATTGAAATGATATCAAGTGTCTTCTCTGACCACAACGCTATGAGATTAGAAATCAATTACAGGGAAAAAAAACGTAAAAAACACAAGCACATGGAGGCTAAACAATACATTACTAAATGACCAAGAGATCACTAAAGAAATCAAAGAGAAATAAAAAAATACCTAGAGACAAATGACATGAAAACACGACGATCCAAAACCTATGGGATGCAGCAAAAGCAGTTCTAAGAGGGAAGTTTACAGCAGTACAATCCTACCTCAAGAAACAAGAAAAATCTCAAATAAACAATCTAACCTAACATCTAAAGAAACTAGAGAAAGAGGAAAAAAGAAAACCCAAGGTTAGCAGAAGGAAAGAAATCATAAAGATCAGAGCAGAAATAAATGAAATAGAAACAAAGAAAACTGTAGCAAAGATCAATAAAACTAAAAGTTGGTTCTTTGAGAAGATAAACAAAATTGATAAACCATTAGCTAGGCTCATCAAGAAAAAGAGGGAGAGGACTCACATCATTAAAATTAGAAGTGAAAAAGGAGAAGTTACAGCAGACACTGCAGAAATACAAAGCATCCTAAGAGACTACTACAGGCAACTCTATGCCAATGAAATGGACAGCCTGGAAGCAATGGACAAATTCCTAGAAAGGTATAACCTTCCAAGACTGAACCAGGAAGAAATAGAAAATATTAACAGAACAATCACAAGGAATGAAATTGAACCTGTGATTAAAAAACAAAAGTCCAGGACCAGATGGCTTCACAGGTGAATACTGTCAAACATTTAGAGAAGAGCTAACACCTATCCTTTTCAAACTCTTCCAAAAAACTGCAGAGGAAGGAACACTCCCAAACTCATTCTGTGAGGCCACCATCACTCTGACACCAAAACCAGACAAAGATACTCCAAAAAAAGAAAATTACAGACCAATATCACTGATGAATAGAGATGCAAAAATCCTCAACAAAATACTAGAAAACAGAATCCAACAACATATTAAAAGGATCATACACCATCACCAAGTGGGATTTATCCCAGGGATGCAGTGGTTCTTCAATATACGCAAATCAATCAATGTGATACACCATATTAACAAATTGAAGAATAAAAACAATATGATCATCTTAAGAGTTGCAGAAAAGGCTTTTGACAAAATTCAACATCCATTTATGATAAAAACTCTCCAGAAAGTGGGCATAGAGGGAACCTACCTCCACATAATAAAGGCCATATATGACAAACCCACAGCAAACATCATCGTCAATGGTGAAAAACTGAAAGCATCTCCTGTAAGACCAGGAGCGAGACAAGGATGTCCACTCTGGCCACTATTATTCAACATAGTTTTGGAAGTCCTAGCCATGGCAATCAGAGAAGAAAATGAAATAAAAGGAATACAGATTGGAAAAGAAGAAGTAAAACTGTCAGTGTTTGCAGATGACATGATACTATACATAGAGAATCCTAAAGATGCCACCAGAAAACTACTAGAGCTAATCAATGAATTTGGTAAAGTTGCAGGATACAAAATTAATGCACAGAAATCTCTTGCATTCCTATACACTAATGATGAAAAATCTGAACCAGAAATTAAGGAAACACTCCCATTTACCATTGCAACAAAACAAATAAAATACCTAGGAATAAACCTACCTAGGGAGACAAAAGACCTATATGCAGAAAACTGTAAGACACTGATGAAAGAAATTAAAGATGATACAGACAGATGGAGACATATACCATGTTCTTGGATCGGAAGAATCAAGACTGTGAAAATGACTATACTGCCCAAAGCAATCTACAGATTCAATGCAATCCTTATCAAATTACCAATGGCATTTTTCACAGAACTAGAAGAAAAAAATCTTAAAATTTGTATGGAGACACAAAAGACCCCGAATAGCCAAAGGAGTATTGAGGGGAAAAAATGGAGCTGGAGGAATCACACTCCCTGACTTCAGACTATACTACAAAGCTACAGTAATTGAGACAATATGGTACTGGCACAAAAACAGAAACATAGATCAATGGAACAAGGTAGAAAGCCCACAGATAAACCCACACACCTATGGTCAACTAATCTATGACAAAGGAGGCAAGGATATACAATGGAGAAAAGACAGTCTCTTCAATAAGTGGTGCTGGGAAAACTGGACAGCTACATGTAAAAGATGAAATTACAACACTCCGTAATACCACACACAAAAATAAACTCAAAATGGATTAGAGACCTAAATGTAAGACCAACACTATAAAACTCTTAGAGGAAAACACAGGAAGAACACTCTTTGACATAAATCACAGCAAGTTTTTTTTTTTGATCCACCTCTTAGAGTCATGGAAATAAAAACAAAAATAAACAAATGGGACCTAATGAAACTTTAAAGCTTTTGCACAGCAAAGGAAACCAGAAACAAGACAAAAAGACAACCCTCAAAATGGGAGAAAATATTTGCAAACGAATCAACGGACAAGGGATTAATCTCCAAAATATATGAACAGCTCATGCAGCTCAATATTTAAAAGACTAACAACCCACTCCAAAAATGGGCTGAAGACGTAAATAGACATTTCTCCAAAGAAGACATACAGATGGCCAAGAAGCACATGAAAAGCTGCTCACCATCACTAATTATTAGAGAAATGAAATCAAAACTACAGTGAGGTATCACCTCACACCAGTTAGAATGGGCATCATCAGAAAATCTACGAACAACAAATGCTGGAGAGGGTGTGGAGAAAAGGGAACCCTCTTGCTCTGTTGGTGGGAATGTAAATTGATATGGCCACTATGAAGAACAGTATGGAGGTTCTTTAAAAAACTAAAAATAGAATTACCATATGACCCAGCAATCCCACTACTGGGCATATACCCAGAGAAAACCATAATTCAAAAAGACACATGCACCCCAGTGTTCACTGCACCACTATTTACAATAGCCAGGTCATAGAAGCAACCTAAATGCCCATCGACAGATGAATGGATAAAGAAGTTGTGGTACATACATACAATGGAATATTACTCAGCCATAAAAAGGAATGAAATTGGGTTATTTGTAGAGATGAGGATGAATCTAGATACTGTCATACAAAGTGAAGGAAGGCAGAAAGAGAAAAACAAATATTGTATATTATCGCATATATATGGAACCTAGAAAAATGTTACAGATGAATCGGTTTGCAGGGCAGAAATTGAGACACAGATGTAGAGAACAAACGCATGGATACCAAGGGGGAAAGTGGCGGGCAGGGGGTGGTGGTGTGATGAATTGGGAGATTGGGATTGACGTATATACACTAGTATGTATAAAATGGATAACTAATAACCTGGTATATTAAAAAATTAAATAAAATTCAAAAATAAATCGGTTTTATGGTATACTAACAGTGAACAATCAGAAATTGAAATACAAAATGCCATTTACAGTAGCATCAAGGATAGAAATACTTAGCGATAAATCTGACAAAAGATGTGCAAAACCTATACACTGAAAAACCATAAAATGTTACTGAGAAAAACTAAAGAAGAACTAAATAAATTGAGAGATGTATTTTGTACATGGTCAGAAGTCTCAATATTGTTATGATGTCTGTTTTTCCCAAACTGATCTATAGAGTCAGTGCAACCACAATCAAAATGCTAGCACTTTTTGAAATTGCAATGGTGAACCTAAGAAGTCACATAGATACGCAAAGATCCTCGACTAGGTAGCGAAAACAACTTTGGAAGAGAAGAACTAAGTTGCAAGACTAAAACTACCTGATTTCATGACTTATAAAGCTCAGCAACCAAGAGTGTGGTGCTGGTGTCACAGAAGACAAATAGATTACTGTGGAAGAGCAGAGAGTCAGAAATAGATCCACACAAATATATATACAGCCGGTTTTAGACAAAGGTGCAAAGGCAATTCAGTGGCCTAAGACTGTTCCTTCAAGAAATGACTCTGGAACAATTGGATATCCATAAGCAAAAATAATGAACATTGAACCATGCCTTATAGTATATATTAAATTGAACACAAAATAGATTATAAAATATAAGGAGAACCTAAAACAATAAATCTTGTAGAAGAAAACAGGAAAAAAATCTTTGTAACGTTGGGTTGGAAGAGGTTTCTTAGATATGATACAGAAACCACAATCCATAAAGAACAAATTGATAAATTAGACTTCATCTAAAATTAAAAATTCCTGCTCTTCAAAAGATACTGTTAAGAAATTGCAAAGATAGGGGGCTTCCCTGGTGGCACAGTGGTTGAGAATCTGCCTGCCAATGCAGAGGACACGGGTTCGAGCCCTGGTCCAGGAATATCCCATGTGCCACGGAGCAAAGAAGCCCGTGAACCACAACTACTGAGTCTGTGGTCTACAGCCCGAGTGCCACAACTACTGAGTCCACGCACCACAGCTACTGAAGCCGTCGCGCTTTGAGCCTGTGCTCTGCGACAAGAGAAGCCACTGCAATGAGAAGCCTGTGCACCGCAACAAAGAGTAGCCCCCACTTGCCGCACCTAGAGAAAGCCCGCGTGCAGCAACAAAGACCCAAAGCAGCCAAAAATAAATAAATACATTTTAAAAAAAGAAAAAGAAAGGCCACAGATTGGGAGAAAATATTTCCAAATACATATGATAATGGACTTGCATCCAGAATATATAAATTATTCTCAAAACTTAATAGGAAAACAAGCAACCCACTAAAATAACAAGTATGTGATATGAACAGATATTTCACTGAAGAAGAAATAAAGAAGAAAAGATGCTCAACATCATGAATCATTAGGGAAATGCAAATTAAAACTCCAGTGAAATAACACAATAGGCATATTAGAATGGCTATAATTAAGACAAGTCACTGTGTCAAATGTCGATGAGGTTATGAAGGAAATTGAACTTTCATACTTTGTTCACGGAATGCGAAATGGTGCAGCCACTTCGGAAAACAGTTTGGCAGCTCCTTAAAAAAAATTAAACATCTTCCTCGTGATTCATCCATTCCCACTTCTACATATTTACCCAAGAGGAAACAAATAAAAACATGTGTCTGTTCAGAGAATTACATGTGAATGTTCGTAGTAGTGGACTTAGTAATAGCCAAAAAGTTGAAACAATACAAATGCTGTTCCACAGGTGAAAGGGCCAACTCATTGTACAATAGCATAGCTCAGCCCATGCTGAAACGACTCAGGAATAAAAGGTAATGAAGTGTTGATTCATGCAACAGCCTGGACGAAGCTCAGTGTAATTAGGCTGAGTGAAAGAAGCAATTCCCCCTCCATCCCCACCAAAAGAATACATACTGTATGGTTCCATATATTTAAAACTGTTAAAAATGCTAATAAATGTAGTATCCAAAAGCAAAACAGTGTTGTCTTGGGATGGAGAAAGGCAGGGAGTGGGTGACAGGGAGAGATGGCAAAAGGGCATGAAAAACTTTTGGAGCTAGTGGGCTATGTTCATTATCTTGATTGAGGTGATGGCTTCATAGCTGTATGTTAAAACTTATGAAATTGTACACTTAAAATGTGCAGTGTCTTGAATTTGAAATACTCTTCCATAAAGCTCTTAAGAAACAGTGTAGTAAAGGGCTGTAGCAGGCAGGAGTGGTACAGGGTCTGTTGGGGGCACAAAGAAAGGAGTGGTCAGTCTTCCCTGGGAGGTGATCTTCGCTGAGCTGTAAAAGGTAAGCATTTGTCAGAACTGCTGCAAAGACAGAACACTCCAAGCCTCATGGAGGCTCAGTGAGGGCTGAGTGGTGTGAAGGAGCATGGCAAAAAATTTGAGGACTCACAGAGAGATTTAGCATCCTGGCAGCTGTGGAAGTAAAGGCACCTAGAGAAGTAGGTAGGGGCCAGACCATAGAGGACTTGCTTATCATCCTGAAGAGTTAGGATTTTAGCTCATAGGCACATCTGGGCAGTAACAGGCTGTATTTGTTTTAAGGAAGATTATTTTCACCCTAGAATGAATGCTTAACTCTGATAATTAAGGATATGTAGGATTTTAGTTAAATAAGAAGAGAATTTTCCATTGATAAAGGTTCCATATGATTACTTCCTGTGAAAGTATTTTATCTTGAATGTGCCCCCCACCCCAAATGTGACCACGTGGAAAATTTGGCACCTACTGTCAACTGTGCAGATGCGTACACATGGATATCCATTCCTGGATTCTCTCCTGTCTTCCCCTTACCCCACCTTTTGACAGAGAGGGAACTTTTGCCAATCTTGTTCCAAGGCTCTTTTGTCAAAAGGTTCCAGGTCAGAGATTCACCTTAACCTAAATTGTGAAACGGCTCCACTGCAGAATCACATCAGCCTGGAGTTGAGAGCCAAGCTCAGCAGCCTGGAGATTTGGAAGGCATCTCAATGTGGTCGAGCTTCCGTGGTCCAAGCACTAAAGACCAGGTCCATCTCTCCCTGGGTGCTTTGCAAAGCGCCTGCAGTGTTGAAAGCCAGCATTGCAAGGGCACCGTGAATCCCTCAGCTGAAATGTTTTACTTTGGTCACCATGAAGGGATGTTGGAAATGATAATAACTGGCACGAGTTGAGCACCGAAGAGGAGAGTCCTCTAATTATGAATCTGCCTCGGTTCCACTGTAAATATTTCTACTACCTGATAATCTTTGGCCGTTAAGCCCAGATTATGCCAAATTTTGCTTTCTTGGTACAAAAAGCTTCTTGTTTTCCTTCCTCCTGGGAATGAACCTTTAGCTATATGTGTTGGAAAACTAAATCTCCAAGGAATACCTCTGTGTGCATCTGGGGAAAACCTAAAGATTTATTGCTTCTCACTTTTAAAACTACTGATTTAGCAATCTTTTAATAGTTTTTTTTAAAAAAGCAGATCTGGTACTTGCATTTTTGTTGAGTACCGGGAATAGTGATGAGCATTGATTTTATAGTATATTAGAATTATTGGGGTATGTATCATCATTTTATTTATTTTTAAAAAATAAATTTATTTATTTATGGCTGCATTGGGTCTTCGTTTTTGCGCATGGGCTTTTTCTTTAGTTGGGGCGAGTGGGGGCTACTCTTTGTTGCGGTGCGTGGGCTTCTCATTGCGGTGGCTTCTCTTGTTGCAGAGCATAGGCTCTAGGCATGCGGGCTTCAGTAGTTGTGGCACGTGGCCTCAGTACTTGTGGTTCATGGGCTCTAGAGCCCAGGCTCAGTAGTTCTGGCGCATGGGCTTAGTTTGTCTGTGGCATGTGGGATCTTCCTGGACCAGGGCTCGAACCAGTGTCCCCTGCATGAGCAGGCGGATTCTTAACCACTGCACCACGAGGGAAGTCCCTCATCATTTGATTTTAATATTCCTTGTCTTGCTGGGAGGGTTAATATTATATTCAGAAAAGAACCCTGAATTTTTTTTTTTTTTTTTTTTTTTTTTTGTGGTACTCAGGCCTCTCACTGTTGTGGCCTCTCCCGTTGCGGAGCACAGACTCCGGACGCGCAGGCTCAGTGGCCATGGCTCACGGGCCCAGTCGCTCCGCGGCATGTGGGATCTTCCCGGACCAGGGCACGAACCCGTGTCCCCTGCATCGGCAGGCGGACTCTCAACCACTGCGCCACCAGGGAAGCCCCTGCCTGGCACTTTTTAGTGTGCTTCACATATGGCTATGACTTGACCCTTATAACAACCCTATGAGGTAGATATGATTATTTTCTCTATGTTACAGATGTAGAAACTCAATCTCAAAAAATTGAGGAACTTACTCAGAGTTACACAGATTGTAAGTGGTGGAGGAAAGTTCAAACCCAGGCAGTTTGTCTTTACAGTCTGTGTTCTGAGGCAGTGTATTATATTGCTTCTTGATTATATAACCTTTTAAAGAAATCATCTTAAACACTCAATGTAAGTTATAATTCAAACGCCATTAATGACTAAGGTAAAGAAGTGATAGTGCTACAATTTACTGAGTACTTACTATATCAGGTGCTGTGCTAAGTACTTTGCATGTATTATTTAGTATTTTGCATGTATTATTTTATCCTCTTAGTAATGCTTTGCGGCAGGTATTATCGTTCACATTTTATAGATGAGGAAAAAGAATGAAGCTTAGAGAGGTTTACTGGCTTGCCCAAGGCCAGACAGTAAATTTGAGATAGGATTCAAAGACAAGTTCTTGACTCAGATGCTTGTGTTTTTAACCCAATGGGAAAAGATTATAAAAACTCAAATTGGACTGTCTCATGCATAGGCTGCTCTATTATGTAAGTCATGTTATTAATTTTGAACTTTTTGGTAAATATGAGCAACTCATACATCTCAGGATAATTGCAGATTCTCATATTTTTCACCTTCACATTTAAACGTGTTTCAAGCCTGCACAGTGCTTTCAATTGTTGGACAGTATAATCTAGAGCAGGGCTTTTTAACCTTTTTTAGTGTCACGGACATCTTTGATAGTCTGGTAGAGTTCATGTCCTACTTCTCAGAGCAAAGTACGTGAATGCATAAGATAAAATACATAGAATTATAAGGAACCAATTATATTAATTATAGTTATCAAAGTATTAAATCAAATTTGTTATGTAGTAATACATGTGCTCCTTGATTAACACATTATATTTGATCTGGCAATGGGTATAATAACCACTGTAATTTCAAGCTGGTTATAAACATATATGATATTTTGAAATATTAGCATCAATTACAATGAGATATGAAAATACCTGTGGCTTCTGTTGGTGACAGATGTACAAGTACTGCTAACGCTACCATGATTTTTTGCCTAAATTCATAATTGAAGCAAATGCTAAATTTCAGTTAGATATTGGTAAAAATAAAGATCTAACTTTTTTCCCATCTGAGTGTAAGTACCTCCATAAATTCCATCCATGAGTCCCTTTGGTATTCAAGGACCTAGATTAACAAACTCCAGCCAAGAGGGTATTGCTTCATCTTAATGCACTTCAGGTAAGAGGTATCCCATTCGATGTGCTGTGCACATCTAGATGCTCAAAACTGTTTTACCTCACCAAAGGATCTGGGATCCCCTTCACTACCACCACATAGAGGTTGGCCCCAGAAGGTTCTCTCTGCGTGGCTTTATAGTGTTAATTGGTTATATGCCTGCTCATGAAGTCTGAAGTCAGCATCCCTCACCATCTTAGATCTTATAGTTCTAAAGAGAAAAGGCAAAAAAGCACAGAAATACACTTTCAGCATTGAGGATGTGTTGTTACAGGTGCCCAGGAAGGGCAGTAACGGTAGTAGAAGCAGTAAATGGGAGACTTTGATGTTAGAAGGAAGTTACTTGCTCTTACTGCAGTAAGATAGAATTCACTAGAATTTTACCCTTTCCCATACCTTTGTTTCATGCACAGTTATAGTACATATAGGGGTTTCCCTGGTGGTGCAGTAGTTAAGATTCCGCCTGCCAATGCAGGGGACACGGGTTTGATCCCTGGTCCAGGAAGATCCCACATGCCACGGAGCAACTAAACCCGTGTGCCACAACTACTGAGCCTGTGGTCTAGAGCCCGTGAGCCACAACTACTGAGCCTGCGTGCCACAACTACTGAAGCCCTCGTGCCTAGAGCCTGTGCTCTGCAACAAGAGAAGCCACCAAAATGAGAAGCCTGTGCACTGCAACGAAGAGTAGCCTCCACTTGCCACAACTAGAGAAAGCCTTTGTGCAGCAACAAAGACCCAACACAGCCATAAATAAATAAATAAATAAATAAATAAGCAAGCTATACTTAAAAAAAAAAGTACATATAGCACCAAACTACATTGGTTCATTTGTTCATTCAGAAACATTTAAGTGTTGTATGATGTCCAAGGCACTGAGTTATTCGTCTGTCCTTTGAATCTCACAATTCTTTGAAATTGTACCCATTTTTCAGACTAGGGACCTGAGGCACGTAGTGGATTAGATGTCCCTGTGAGTGGTAGAGCCGATCGTTTTACTGTTTATACTGAGGGGTACCATTTACTCTTGGCAGCTCTCCTAGCCTGCTGAACTGGACGGCAGGGCTTGGTAACTGAACAGATTAGCTGTTCCAATTCCCAGGAACATCTGGGACATGGTGACACAGACTAACAGGATATATAGGAACAGCGATTTTCAACTGCAATTTGCTGGACTTGTTAAGGGAAGACAAACTGCATTTTGCAGTTCTGATTGCTTTTTGGAAGCCAAAAAGTAGATTTCAGGTTAATGGGTTTGGAGCCAGCTTACTTTGTGCTTGACTGGCTTTTGGTAAATCAGCCCTATGTTATGAGTCCCCTCATAAATTCTGTTTACTTGCCCCTTATTTTTCTTTTGTGCTGTTTTAGTCACTGTTACCCATTCATTCTCAACCTTGTTTTTCCATGTTTTTGCCACCTCCTCTCTTCTGCCTTTCAGAAATTCCCTGGCACTTTTTCTCAGAAGTCTGTGGATGGACAGTGGTCCTTTGTACCCTGTGAAATACCTTCTCCTTTGAGGTTCAGATGGTTTTCTCATTTCTTCTGCCCTTCAGCTCAGGGTGATTGGTTAGCTACTGCCCAGGTTAGAGCTCAGCATGACTGTGCTTTTCATTCCCTTAGTTACACTGCCTATCTATACCCTGCCCTGCCCTAGCCCTATCCACCCTCTGTTTTTCAAAGCTCCTCTTATGTTTTACCCCTGTTACCTTAGGATACACTTCTAAAGTTTGTTCACATATACTAGCTGTTTTAAAATTTTTTGATTCAATTTTCACTCTTTAAGAAGTTTTTCGGGGCTTCCCTGGTGGCGCAGTGGTTGAGAATCCGCCTGCCGATGCAGGGGACACGGGTTCGTGCCCCGGTCCGGGAGGATCCCACATGCCGCGGAGCGGCTGGGCCCATGAGCTATGGCCGCTGAGCCTGTGCATCCGGAGCCTGTGCTCCACAACGGGAGAGGCCACAACAGTGAGAGGCCCGCATACCGCAAAAAAAAAAAAAAGAAGTTTTTCCAGTGACACATGTAATATGTTTATATTGTACAAAATCCAAGCATTACAGAAATACATTAATGTAGGAAATGAAAGCATCCAATCCCATAATTTCCCCTCCATTTGTCTATTACTCCATACTGTTTCTTTCCTGTGTCTATACCAACAAATACTGTTGTAGCTATTTATTTTCATAAAAATATTTTTATACCATGCATGTTTTTCTGTGTCTTGCCTTTTAAAATTTTTACTTGGCCATGTCTCATAGACATAGTTTCATGTCAGTACAAATAGATATACCTCAATTTTTAAAGTGATATAGGAAGTCATTTTCTATATATGCCCAGAATTTATTTGATCTGTCCCTTGTAGACAGATATTTGAATTGTTTCCCATTTGTTAAACCATCACAGAGCTGCAGTGAATATTTACATATACTCTTACTGCCTTTAAAAATATGGTGTGTGTGTACACGTGTCTTTACCATAAGATTAAAGGAAATTTTTGAAAGAAAACTGATCTGCCCATAATTCTACCACGCTCATCTGGTGGTTTTGAGTTTTCTACATTCCCTTCCAGATTTCAGCCTTTTGTGTACAGGATTTTATGTCTTGCATTCATCGTTTGATATCTTTTTCCATTTAACTTTATGTTATAAACACTTTTCCATGTTGATACATTTTCTTGGTGGTTCTAATGGAAATGCCCTTTTCCATGATATTGACATTCTGGTTGATGTTTTTGTCTTCTTCTACTCTTGCTTTCTGTTACCTATCTCATGATGCTTTGCCACTCTGAGCTCTCTATTGCAGTTATCTCTTTTTCTTGCATGTCCTTTGTTAAGCAGCTGCTTCTTCCTCTACCCTTGTGAAACCTTCTGACCAGAGGCTGCTGCCGCCTTGCCACCTCCTTTGTGGGACTCAAGCCCCAGCACACGCTTAGTGCTCAATAAACACATGGTCATCCTCTGCCAGGGAGTGCCTTCCCAGTTATCTCCCTAAGAATTTTGCTTACATCAAAGTGCCTCTACAAACACTGCCTTCTGGAAAAACGTGTACCCTGTTGGTAATCCGTGGATGCTAAGATGCACTGTAGATGTAATTTATATTCATAGCCATTTTTGCAGTGCATTATTTAGGCAGTTCAGCACCAAGGAGAATGACTGCTTTAGCTTGGGTTCAAGGTCAGTGGAGGATTTATTGTGTTTAGGCCTCTGTAGTGCTGGTGGCAAGATGTAATTTTTCTGTAATAGATGGAAAGCCAAACCCGGTATAAACACACTTTAATAATGGGGAAAGCACTGGCAGAGCTGTACGCTGAGAAGACCTGAAAGTTCACACTCCTGTAGCTTAGACTTAATTGAAGCAAATAGTCTTCATATTTACATTTGGGTTGTTTGTTTATACATGTATTTATTTATTTATTTATTTTTGGCTGTGTTGGGTCTTTGTTGCTGCGCGCAGGCTTTCTCTAGTTGTGGCGAGCGGGGGCTACTCTTCGTTGTGGTGCACAGGCTTCTCACTGAGGTGGCTTCTCTTGTTGCAGAGCACGGGCTCTAGGTGCGCGGGCTTCAGTACTTGTGGCTCGTGGGCTCAGTAGTTGTGGCTCACAGGCTCTAGAGCGCAGGCTCAGTCATTGTGGCACACAGGCTTAGTTGCTCTGCGGCACGTGGGATCTTCCCGGACCAGGGCTCAATCCCGTGTCCCCTGCATTGGCAGGCAGATTCTTAACCACTGCACCACCAGGGAAGCCCTGGGTTGTGTGTTTTAATGTCAGTCTTAGAGTGGTTCATCAGATGCCTCCCATTCCTCTATACATAACAGCTTAACAACCTACTCTAGGATTCCATTTGGTCTTTGTCTGGTCTCCAGGCCCCGGGGACAGATTTACATTTTCTTCTGTGTGCCTTGGGAATCCGTGACATGGTACCCTGGACTGCTTTCCTTTGAATATCTCTAGTGCTGAGAGGCAGTGCTTCCTCATTAGCTGTTGCTTCACTGACAAAAAATGACTTGAGAGGCCTATTAGGGTCTTGAGCTGAGACTCCTTTTGTCTGTCTGTATACCAAGTTGTCAGAACTAGTTCAAGGTTGCCTAGAGCCAGTTTTTGGAGAAGACTCCAAGCCTCCTGCTTTCTCTTGAAAGGAACCCTAGCTATTCCTTGTGCCTTGTGGACTCAGTAGGTTTTCACTGAAATGGAAATCTTGTCTAGGATAGAAGGGAGTGGAAAGTTGCTAAATCCAGAAGAAAATTACCTTTTTTTTTCATGACGAATGAGACAGCTTAAATGCTTCTGTTCCCTCCCTGTGTGCTACAGTCCTTATCCTGCTTCACCTGCCTCTTCTGAGGCCAGGGGAGGAAGATTACGTCTCTTTAAGGAACACTAGAGGTGCAGTGCTTTTTCCCAGTGCAGTGGTATGAGCTATTTGAGTTGGGCCTTGACCATCGTCTCAAGGGTTTTCATAGAACTTGAAGATTTGTGCCTGAGAACCCCCTGGGCTGGACCTATTAGAAAGTCTGCTACAAGAGCTGCTTGAAAGACTTTCTGAGTTAATACGAAATGAGATTCTCTTGTCTTCCAGTGAATACCTTCTGGAGGAGTATGATTTGAAGGATTTCTAAAATCCCTTCTAGCCTGTAATATCTTCTCGATTGACCTGTGGTGAGATTTGCAGTGCTCACAATTAATTTGTTAGAGGTTGGTCATCGTGTTTCTAAGAAGGACTAATGACAATTCAGATAAATCCCCAAAGAGGGCTTATCACAGTAGGCTTCCGAATGGTCACTCTGCCCTCATCCTCATCCCCCTACCATCTGTTTTTAATACAGTAGCCCAGGTGATCATGTCACTCTTCTCCAAACCAAAATTGTAGTCTGTGTGACATCATGACCAAAAATATTGGAGTCAACTTTAAGTCCTCTCTTCCTCTTACACCCATATCGAATCTCTAAGCAGGTCTCACCAGCTCAATTTTCAAAGCATATCCAGAATTTGACCACTTCTTAGCATTTCCATTGTCACCCTCCTGGTTGAGCCACCAGCATCTCTTACCTGGTTTATGATAGTGGCCTCCTCACTGGTCTCTGTGCTTCTGCCCTTGCCCATTTGAGGGCAACAGACAAAGCCTGCTAAATCCTGCTAAAATGTAATTTAGTTGGACAAGGGAGCCAATAATTCAGTGGAGAAAGAATAGTCCTTTCCAAGTAGATGCTGGAACAACTTGATTTCTACATGTAAAAGAATAAAGTTAGACCCCCTTCTCTCACACCATATACAAAAATTATTTCACAATGGATTAAAGACCTAAATATAAGAGCTAAAATTATAAAACTCTGAGAAGGAGACATGGCTATAAAACTTCATGATCTTGGATTAAGCAAGAGTTTCTGAGATACAACACCAAAAGCACAAGAAAGCCAAAGAAAAAAATGGATAACTTGAACTTCATCAAAATTAAAAACTTTAGTGTTTTACAGCAAATCATAAAAAAGTGAAACAACAACCCACAAAATGGTAGAAAATATTTGCAAACCATATATCTGATAAGGGACTTGTATCTAGGATATGTAGTGAACTCTTACAACTCAGTAATATAAATACATGCCCTATTAAAAAATGAGCAGAGGATCTGAATAAGCATTTCTCCAAAGAAGATGTACAAATGATCAATAAGAACAAAAAGGTGCTCAATAATATTAGCCATCTATGAAATGCAAATCGAAACCACAATGAGGTGCTGCTTCATACCAGCTTAGATGGCTACGATCAAAAAGACATAAAATTACAAGGGTTGAGGATATGGAGAAGTTGGAACCCTTATACACTGCTGATAGAATGTAAAAAGATTCAACCACTTTGGAAAATAGCTTGGCAGTTCCTCAGAAGGTTAAACATAGAGTTACCATATGACCCAGCAAGCATACTTCCAGGTATTTACCCAAGATAATTGAAAATGCATGTCTGTACAAAAACTGGTATACAGATGTTCATAAAAGCATTATTTATAACAGCTAACAAGTGGAAGCAGCCCAAATGTCCATCAGCTGATAACTGGATAAACCAAGTATGCTATATCCATACAATGGAATGTTATTCAGCAGTAAAAAGAAATGACGTACCAGTACATGATACAACAAGAATGAACCTTGAAAACATTATACTAAGTGTAAGAAGCCAGTCACAAAAGACCACATATTGCATGATGCAGTTTATATGAAATGTCCTGGAAAGGCAAATCTATGGAGACAGGGCTAGGAGTTTGGGGGGTGGGGAGTGATTGCTGAGAGCTGTGGGGTTTCTTTTTGGAGTGATAAAAATGTTCTAAAGTTGATTGTGGTGATGGTTTCACAATTCTGTGAATATACTAAAGACCATTGATTTGTACACTTTGTCAATGGATGAATGTATGGTGTGTCAATTGTATCTCAGTAGAGATGTTTTAAAAATAAAAAGGGGTATTACTCCTTTGTTCAAAACCCTCTAGTAGCTTCCCTTCTCATTCAGAGTAAAAGCAAAGTCTTTACAGTGGTCCTTGGTACCTCGAATACTCACTACACTTTGCCTTATTTACCCCACTCTAGACACATTGGCCTTGTTTCTGTGTCTCAGAAATGCCGGACTCACTACTTAGGAATCTGCTGTGTCCTCTGCCCTTCCCGCATATCTATCCACAAGACTTTCTCACTTTCTTCAGGCCTTTATCCAGCTATCACCTATATAACCATTTTATTTAAAATGCACCACAGCAGCTCTTCTCTTACGTTATTTTTCTTTGTTTCTCTTAGAACTAACAGAATATATACATGCACATATATACATACATATATATTTATTATCAATTAATTAGTTTATGTATTGTGTTAGCCTCTCATGAAGGCAAGAATTTTGGTCTGATATTGTCTACAAATACATCCTCATAAGATTGTTAGTGAACAGTTGGTATCAAGCTGATTAGATGGTTGGAACCTAGGAAACAGTAGCAGAAGAAAGGGGAGAAAGGATAGATTTAAAAAAAAATGTACCTTTGCAGATTGGTCAAAGTTGGGGGTACCATCCATAAAGAGGCAACCCTGGGACTTCCCTGGTGGTCCAGTGGTTTAAGACTCTGTGCTTCCACCACAGGGGGCGCGGGTTCAATCCCTGGTGGCAAACAAAGATCCCACAAGCCTTGCGGCATGGCCAAAATGTGAAAAAAAAAAAAAAAAAAAAAAAAAGAGAAAGAGGCAACCGCATTAAGTCATGAAGAGGGTTAAGTTCTTGGGTGCTAGTTGAGAAGATTCAGAGAGGAAATGGCTTGGAAGCGCTCCCAAAGCAGAAAAGGGTTGGGTTAAAGGCAGTGCCTCTTTTTTTACAGCTTTAATTAGGGTGGAATATTGGGGCTTCATAAGAATTGAGTTACTGATTAGCAAATCTAGTATGAATAAATGAGATGATTTCAGAGTTTTTGAGGCAAAAATCATTCATCTATGCTTCAGATGCTTGTTACGGTCAGGTATCATGAAAAGGAAGTGAGCAAACATAATGCAAAAGGAATCAATTGCCATCTTGGTATGCCTGTTAGATATTAACTCTTTATTATTTTTTTAAACATCTCTAACGATATGCAATTAAAGGATTATTATTTGGAAGGCACTTACTTTGAAAAGTAGCAAATGAAAGCATTGTTTCTATTTACATATGGATGAGAGATGGACCATTTAAATACAACAGACTAATGTATCTTTACCAATTAATCTTTTTTTTTTTTTTATTCTGTACGCGGGCCTCTCACTGTTGTGGCCTCTCCCGTTGCGGACCACAGGCTCCGGACGCGCAGGCTCAGCGGCCATGGCTCACGGGCCCAGCCGCTCTGTGTCATGTGGGATCCTCCCGGACCGGGACACGAACCCGTGTCCCCTGCATCGGCAGGCGGACTCTCAACCACTGCGCCACCAGGGAAGCCCCAACCAATTAATCTTTTTAATTGATAACTTAAGAACTAATTCCATTGTAATTCTATATATGACACTAGAGAAAGGCAGTTAACCATAGAATAAATGTTTTTGGTGTCAGATATTTTTTCTTTTTCACTTACTGTCACACAGAGCTTTTCCTTAAATTACTGGATTGTTTGCCTTATACCTGACCGTATAACTACATTTGGTTATGTTGAAAAACTGATTAAAGACCTTTATATCTAAAAAACTATGGTCTAATTTATAAAATTATTTTCCTCTAGGTTGTATCATATACTGTGTGCTCTTTGAGCCTGGGTAAAAGGGCTTTTGAAAGTATTCATGTTGTAAAATAAATAATATGGCATTCCCAATGCTTTATAGTAGTATTTGGAAAACACCATCTTATTAATAATATTTTCCTACACATTTTCATTTAAAATACTGAAGATTTTCAAGGAAACTAATTACGGTTATGAATTTAGGTTTAATTTAAAGTAAGAAATCTACAGAAAAAAAAAAAGAGAGAAAAATGGCTTAAAATCATAGCCCCTGTTCTTCTATCAGAATTGGTTCAAGTGAGGCTGGTCCCCCGTGTGGGAAGTGGAGCAGCATAAGAATTAGATTCCACAGTTTTGGTTACGTTTGCTGTGTAAGGGCCCCGTTGTGTGTTCTGTGTGATTGGCAGATTAGCTATACGTGAATTTTAAATAATAAAAGTCAAGGTATATTCATGATATTCACGAATTATGATTTGCCTGATAACATTTATGTTTGTGGATATCAGACCTTAAATCAGGTGATCCTAGGCTTCCCTCGTGGTGCAGTGGTTGAGAGTCCGCCTGCCAATTCAGGGGACACGGGTTCGTGCCCTAGTCCGGGAGGATCCCACATGCCGCGGAGCGGCTGGGCCCGTGAGCCGTGGCCGCTGAGCCTGCGCAACGGGAGAGGCCACAACGGTGAGAGGCCCGCGTACCGCAAAAAAAAAAAAAAAAAAAAAAGAAAAAATCAGGTGGTCCTTTCTGGAAGGTCAGGCCTCGTCTGCTTCCTTGTTGAGTATGTTATCCTGCTTTGCACTCATGGTATGTAAATGCATGAACTATGCTTTCTGGGTGAGGCATATAACTTGTGTAGTTGGGTCATTGAGATTAATAGAGGGGCTACATATCTTGAAGTATTTGTAGTAATTACCAGACAGCCTGGGCACTGGCCTAGTGACTGATGCAGGTTTCCTCAAGCAAATGTTGGTCTGGATCTCCAGGAACCCTTTGCATTTGGCAGCAGCAGTGAAGGCCTGAATAGGCTGACAGGTACCCCTCACTTCCATGTCTCCTTCCTGTTTCTGAGCATGCAAGGCTCTTCCATTTGCTTCAGAGCTTTCCTAAACTATTCCAGATAGATGGGAGCTCTTCCCCAGCACCAATCTTACTGGCCAAGGACATCACCCAAAATTACAGTTTGTAAACAACATTAGCTCAGGCTCTTAACCTTGAGGCAACTTTGCCAGAAAGCTTGCTCACGCGACGAGCTCAGTGTAATCCGAATATGGCCACACTGAAAGGAAATGCTTGCTATTCCCAGGGCCAAATTAAGGGTACGTCAGGAATATTTCTAGAAACTGAAAACATAAAAGACATTTTCATCCACATCAGTCGTTCAGTCTGATGTAATCGTGACTTTAGAAAAAAAATTCTTACTGACAGCACCTCTGAAACATAACCCGTTGACTAGAGGGAATAAGCAAAGCGCGATGCTTCATTTGCTGAACAGTTTTGATAATTTTCTTGCCGTAAGTTGAGAAAATAAAAAACATTTACGATAAAGCTCTTCAGGTTTTCTGGCCTCCATTAATAATTCAAAGATCAATAAACGCACTGTAGCAAAAGTTTCTACACAAGTATAAATGTGTACTATTGAATCAATACGGTACATTAAACGATGTGCCCTGCAACCAAGCTGCCTGAGAGAGTGCAAAGTAGGTTTAAAAAAAATCAATAAAAGGAGGAAAACGGAAGTAGTTAGTCCTGAAAATGGGTTTTGATCATCATTCTCTATTGTTCACTTTACCTTCTACAATGCTGCACTTTTGCGGGAAGTCTGGGAAAGCGAGGATTCTTCCCATCGTTCTCCATGCTGTGGTCAGTACTAAATGGGAGACCTGTGTTGTTTGAAGTCTTAACCTTGAACAGCCTTCTGTAGTGATGAGATCTATGTGTGTTAACTGTCCTTAGGTTTCGGATTGTTTTTCTCTGTGGCCTTTTACCTTTCACATTTCATTTTTGCTCCACATTTGCCTTCTTCTTTTCATACTTCCCGATTCTACAAGTACTTTGTGTGGTTGACAATGAGTGGTAATAAATTTTATTGCTTGTTTCAGTTCGGTAAATACTATAATGTGTTTTATTGATTACATTATTGTTTTGTTTTTATATATAGCAGAGAGGAATTTTTTTACGTCTGTTCAGAAAAGCCAAGTTGTAATTGTGATCTCTAAAAGCCCAGTTTCCTAGATTGTTACCTTAAATGTCATGCTTTCTGATATGTTTAAACACTGAGAATTTTGATTAACTTTTTATGGCATAGGAATGTGTCCCCCATTTTCCCAAACCCATTTTCCATTTTAAAACATTAGGGTTTTTTTGTTTGGTTGTTTTTGTGCTGGCACAAAATTGGCTTTAGCTAGGGCATCTAAAAGCGCGTTATAAACAGGCACCATCACCCCCCTCTTTGGAGACTGAGAAGCAGACAGACAGCAGTCTGGTAGAAGGCCTGCCTAGGTCGGGGTTGGCAGTGAAGTCCTAAAGATGTATCTTGAGCCTGGTTTTTCTCATCTGTAAAATTATGGTATGCGATCTCTAAAAATATGACTGGTTCTCCTAGTAAGTTCTCTGATTTTGTGTCTCTAGAGCTGTCCTCTGTCCTTGGGAATATATCCCACATACCTTTGTTCCAAACAAAGCAAACTGGATTCTCCTTTACATCCCTCTTTATTACCATCTCTTCAACAGGAATGCTCAGTTTTCTCAGTTGCTAGCAGTACATGCTGTGACCTCATTAAATAATCCAGAGCTGTCATCCTCTATGCACCCATACCTACGGATGTTAAAACATCAAGTTACTAAAGGCTTTTAACATCTGGGTGTTCTGAAAGGCAAATGACAGGTCCGAAGTTGATTGCTGGCACTTCTGGATCTGCCTTATTGCCTTCTCCAGGATGAGTCCCTTAGGGAAAGGAAGGCAGGGTGACCTCAGCAGTTTCCAAAGGTACTTTCAAGTTTGAAGGTGGCAGGTTGCAGCAACACTTTCGTTTCTCTTTGGTTACAGATAAGAACTTCTGTTGTCAGGGGATCTTATCTGTTTGCATGGGTTATGGAGGGGGCTTCTATGGGCTTGACTTAGCCCCCATCCAGACAATCAGGGAAGTTTTCATGAAGTCCTGCTGCAAGGTAAAAGGGTGGAAGAGGTGCCCCTTGTATTAGTATCCGATGGCTGCTATAATAAAGTACCACAAATAGGGTAGCTTAAATCAACACAAATTTGTTGTTTCATAGTTCTGGCGGCCAGAAGTCTGAAATTGAGGTATTGGCAGGGCCATGATCCCCCTGACGTCTCTAGGGGGGAATCCTTCCTTGCCTCTCCCTAGTTTCTGGTGGTTTGCTGGCAACAGTGGAAGGCAGTCCTTGGCCTCCTTGGCTCGTGCTATGGCACTTCAGTCTCTGCCTTGGTCATCACATGGCCCTTGTGTGTCAGCATCTGTTCTCTTCTTCCTGTAAACATGTCAGTCATATTGGATTCAGGCTCACCGTGATGGTCTCATCTTAACTTGATTACATCTTCAAAGACTCTATTTCCAAATAAGGTTGAATCCACAAATACTAGATATTAGGCTTCAACATACCATCTTGGGGGACACAGTTCACCCCAGAATAACGCTAAAGCTGTTTTTCATGTCTAAGATGCAGAGAGCCTCTTGGTGAGGGGTTGAACCTTCAGATCAGCAATCTGAACAATGTTATTTGGAAGACAAGTCTCTGGTACAAAGAAAGATGAAAAAAGCTTTTTTAAAGGACAGTGCTTTTGGTGTATTGAAAGACTGGGTCTCTGTTTTACTTCGGAACATTCAGACAAAGTCCAAGGATAAACCACCACGTTGGATGTGGCTTGCGCTAATGCCTTTTGATGCTTCTGACATGTTTGTAAAGGCCAAGATTCGTTTGTGCATAGAGGTTATTGTCCTTCAGTTCTTTGTGTGGGAAGTAACTGAGCCGATGGTGTTCTTCAAAAACAGTTACTGGACCTTTCACATAGCAATTACTATCTGGTCTTTTATCTTGCTATAGAAGAGAAAATGTACCATTATATAAAATGCAGTGTTATAATACACACACACATGCGCATATATATATATATATATATATATATATATATATATATATATATATATGTTATTGTTCCCCTGTAAGAATGGTATAAGATTATTTAGGGTACATGAAATCCTTATATTTTTGTTCCCCATTCCACCATGATACATATACTTTTTGTGGAGAATGCGGTCTGATCATCCAAGTCTGAAGATATATCCTGGAGAGAGGTTTACCCTCTACCACTAGGTATGGAGGGAGGTTCCAGGAAGGGACTGGTTAATAGTGAGGTGTCTCTTGTGACTGGCTTAGTCTCTTGGATGTGGGCTGACTTTTATGCTGTGCGTGGGCCCTGTGCAATTAGCTGTAATTTGTGTCAGTGATGTGAGCTGTCACTGTGTGCAGCCTGGCCTCTGCCACATCCAGAGCAGTCTGATGGACAGGTGGAGAACTTGCTTTGTCTTGCTTTCCTGGGGTGGACCGAAAGGCCAGAGAGAATCCAGTGAGTGCTGAGGGACAGTAAACCAAAAATATCAATAGACAGTGCTGCCTGAACCATGCTGAACTTTTGGAATTTACCGACTTAATTCTTGTGGGGATTTTCATTTAAGAAAATCTTGGAGCAAGCTTTGAGAGGAATATATCTTATTATTCTTTCACCTAATAGCCCATTGTCTTTTTTTTTAAGGGTACTATTTTTGGTATTGGTTCTTCAGTACTGAGCATTTGGAAACTAATTCACTTAAAATATTTGTTTAAGTGGTAAGGGGATGATTGGGCCTTAATCCTTATTTGGCATGTGTGTTTCAATGACTTGGTAGAAGATATAATTAATTTTATGAGAAGGGACGTGTATTCTAGAAGCTTCAATTGTTTATACATCAGTTTCAAACAGTCTTTGGTTAAAAGGATTTGAGGGAGTCCCCACTTTCACCAATGGACAGATCATCCAAAATGAAAATAAATAAGGAAACACAAGCTTTAAATGATACATTAAACAAGATGGACTTAATTGATATTTATAGGACATTCCATTCAAAAACAACAGAATACACATTTTTCTCAAGTGCTCATGGAACATTTTCCAGGATAGATCATATCTTGGGTCACAAATCAAACCTCGGTAAATTTAAGAAAATTGAAATCATATTAAGTATCTTTTCCGACCACAACACTATGAGACTAGATATCAATTACAGGAAAAGACCTGTAAAAAATGCAAACACATGGAGGCTAAACAATACACTACTTAATAACCAAGTGATCACTGAAGAAATCAAAGAGGAAACAAAAAATACCTAGAAACAAATGACAATGAAGACACAATGACCCCAAACCTATGGGATACAGCAAAAGCAGTTCTAAGAGGGAAGTTTATAGCAATACAATCCTAACTTAAGAAACAGGAAACATCTCAAATAAACAACCTAACCTTGAACCTAAAGCAATTAGAGAAAGAAGAATTTAAAAAACCCCAAAGTTAGCAGAAGGAAAGAAATCATAAAGATCAGATCAGATATAAATGAAAAAGAAATGAAGGAAACTATAGCAAAGATCAATAAAACTAAAAGCTGGTTCTTTGAGAAGTTAAACAAAATTGATAAACCACTAGCCAGACTCATCAAGAAAAAAGGGAGAAGACTCAAATCAATAGAAATAGAAATGAAAAAGAAGTAACAACTGACACTGCAGAAATACAAAGGATCATGAGAGATTACTAGAAGCAACTCTATGCCAATAAAATGGACAACCTGGAAGAAATGGACAAATTCTTAGAAAGGCACAACCTACTGAGACTGAACCAGGAAGAAATAGAAAATATGAACAGACCGATCACAAGAACTGACATTGAAACTGTGATTAAAAATCTTCCAACAAACAAAAGCCCAGGACCAGATGGCTTCACGGGCGAATTCTATCAAACATTTAGAGGAGGGCTAACACCTATCCTTCTCAAGCTCTTCCAAAATATAGCAGATGGTGGAACACTCCCAAACTCATTCTACGAGGACACCGTCATGCTGATACCAAAACCAGACAAAGATGTCACAAAGAAAAAACACTACAGGCTAATATCACTGATGAACATAGATGCAAAAATCCTCAACAAAATACTAGCAAACAGAATCCAACAGCACATTAAAAGGGTCATACACCATGATCAAGTGGGATTTATTCCAGGAATGAAGGGATTTTTCAATATATACAAATTAATCACTGTGATACAGCATATTAACAAATTGAAGGAGAAAAACCATATGATCATCTCAATAGATGCAGAGACAGCTTTTGACAAAATTCAACACCCATTTATGGTAAAAACCCTTCAGAAAGTAGGCATAGAGGGAACTTTCCTCAACATAATAAAGGCCATATATGACAAACCCACAGCCAACATCGTCCTCAATGGTGAAAAACTGAAACCATTTCCACTAAGATCAGGAACAAGGCAAGGCTGCCCACTCTCACCACTGTTATGCAGATGACATGATACTATACATAGAGAATCCTAAAGATGCTACCAGAAAACTACAAGAGCTAATCAATGAATTTGGTAAAGTAGCAGGATACAAAATTAATGCACAGAAATCTCTGGCATTCCTATACACTAATGATGAAAAATCTGAAAGTGAAATTAAGAAAACACTCCCATTTACCATTGCAACAAAAAGAATAAAATATCTAGAAATAAACCTACCTAAGGAGACAAAAGACCTGTATGCAGAAAATTATAAGACACTGATGAAAGAAATTAAAGATGATACAAATAGATGGAGAGATATACCATGTTCTTGGATTGGAATAATCAACATTGTGAAAATGACTCTACTACCCAAAGCAATCTACAGATTCAGTGCAATCCCTATCAAACTACCACTGGCATTTTTCACAGAACTAGAACAATTTCACAATTTGTATGGAAACACAAAAGACCCCGAATAGCCAAAGCAATCTTGAGAACAAAAAATGGAGCTGGAGGAATCAGGCTCCCTGACTTCAGACTATACTACAAGGCCACAGTAATCAAGACAGTATGGTACTGGCACAAAAACAGAAATATAGATCAATGGAACAGGATAGAAAGCCCAGAGATAAACCCACACACATATGGTCACCTTATCTTTGATAAAGGAGGTGAGAATATACAGTGGAGAAAAGACAGCCTCTTCAATAAGTGGTGCTGGGAAAACTGGACAGCTACATGTAAAAGTATGAAATTAGAACACTCCCTACGCCATACACAAAAATAAACTCAAAATGGATTAAAGACCTAGATGTAAGGCCAGAGACTATCAAACTCTTAGAGGAAAACATAGGCAGAATGCTCTATGATATAAATCACAGCAAGATCCTTTTTGACCCACCTCCTAGAGAAATGGAAATAAAAACAAAAGTAAACAAATGGGATCTAATGAAACTTAAAAGCTTTTGCACAGCAAAGGAAACCATAAACAAGACCAAAAGACAGCCCTCAGAATGGGAGAACATATTTTCAAATGAAGCAACTGACAAAGGATTAATCTCCAAAATTTACAAGCAGCTCATGCAGCTCAATAACAAAAAAGCAAACAACCCAATCCAAAAATGGGCAGAAGACCTAAATAGACATTTCTCCAAAGAAGATATACAGTTTGCCAACAAACACATGAAAGAATGCGCAACATCATTAAACATTAGAGAAATGCAAATCAAAGCTACAATGAGATATCATCTCACACTGGTCAGAATGACCATCATCAAAAAATCTACAAACAACAAATGCTGGAGAGGGTGTGGAGAAAAGGGAACCCTCTATACTGTTGGTGGGAATGTAAATTGATACAGTCACTATGGAGAACAGTATGGAGGTTCCTTAAAAAACTAAAATTAGAACTACCATATGACCCAGCAATCCCACTACTGGGCATATACCCTGAGAAGACCATAATTCAAAAAGAGTCATGTACCACTCTGTTCATTGCAGCTCTATTTATAGTAGCCAGGACATGGAAGTAACCTAAGTGTCCATCACAGATGAATGAATAAAGAAGATGTGGCACATATTTACAATGGAATATTACTCAGCCATTAAAAGAAATGAAATTGAGTTATTTGTAGTGAGGTGGATGGACCTAGAGTCTGTCATACAGAGTGAAGTAAGTCAGAAAGGGAAAAACAAATACCATATGATAACACATATATATGGAATCTAAAAAAAGAAAAGAAAAGATTCTGATGAAGCTAGGGGCACAACAGGAATAAAGATACAGATGTAGAGAATGGACTTGAGGATATGGGGAGGGGGAAGGGTAAGCTGTGACAAAGTGAGAGAGTGGCATGGACATATATACACTACCAAATGTAAAGTAGATAGCTAGTGGGAAGTAGCTGCATAGCACAGGGAGATCAGCTCAGTGGTTTGTGACCACCTAGAGGGGTGGGATAGGGAGGGTGGGAGGGAGAGAGATGCAAGAGGGAAAAGATATGGGAACATATGTATATGTGTAACTGATTCACTTTGTTATAAAGCAGAAACTAACACATCATTGTAAAGCAATTATACTGCAATAAGATGTTAAAAAAAATAAAAATAAAAATGGGCAAAGGACTTGAACAGACATTTCTCCAGAGGAAACATACAAATGCCTAAAAAGCACATGAAAAGATGCTCAACATCCTAATCCTTAGGAAAATGCAAATCAAAACCACAATGAGATACCAGTTCAAATACACTTGACAGCTATATATAGAAAAAGGGTGGAAAATAATGTGTCAATGAGGATGTAGAATAATTGGAACACTTGTAAAATGCTGGTGGAAATGTAAAATGGATCAGTCACTGTGGGAAACAGTTTGGTGGTTCCTCTAAAGTTAAACATAGAATTATCCCATGACGCAGCAATTCCACTCCTAGATATCTAGCCAAAAGAATTAGAAACCTGTATTCAAACAAAAACTTGTACATAAATGTTCATAGTAGAACCATTTACTATAGCCAAAGGTGAAAACATCACAAATTTCATCCAAAGAGGAATGGTAAGAATATGTGGTATATCCATATTCAGCTGTAAAGAATATTTATCCGTAAATAGATTGAAATACTGATACATGATATACAACATAGATGAACCTTGAAAACTTCAATCTAATAGAAGCCAAGCACAAAAGGCTACATATCACGATTCCATTTATATAAAATATCCAGAAAAGGCAAATCCACATTACAGAAAAGTGATTAGTGGTTGCCAAGAGTTGGGGGGAGAGGGAAATGGGGTGTGACAAAGGGTTTTCTTTTGTGTCAGTGACAATGTTCTGGAAATTCATAGTGGTAATGGTTGCACAACATTATGAATGAACTAAATTACACTACAATTTTCACTTTCAAATGGTTAGCTTTCTGTTATGTGAACATCACCTCAATTTTAAAAATGTAAATTAGAAGAGAGTAGGCCAGCAGTTCAAGAAAATTGTGTTGTTTTAGCAGAAAGAAAACGAAACTTTAGATTTGTATTAGTACAATATTTGATGCTAAAATTCTTTTTGAAAATATTTTAAATAAACCTATCAAATGTTAGCCAACTTTGACACTGACAAATAAAATTCCCTTCCCATGAACCTTCCGTAGTACTCTATATCCATAAAGCATCTTTCTAGTACATCATCTACAAGTGGCAAAAATGGATATTTTCATTAAGAAGTATATATATATCTATATATATATATATAAAGGTATATTACATAGGATATCCTCTACCGTATGAATACAGGGGCAAAAAGTAAATAAACCTAAAATTAAGCCTAGTAATTGAAGTTTCAGTATTTATCTTTCTTAAAAATTATCTTAGTATCTAACAAATATACATTATTTAGATAAATTTAGCATCAGTTTAAGGTCTTAAGTTACTGAATATTTTGGAGATCATCTTCAAGCTGACATACTACAAAATATAATTACTTTTGAAATAATATTTGTCAGAATAATGATTCAATTTTGTTATTACAAATTTACATATTTTATAATCTTAAACATTAAGCAGAAGCAATGCTAGATCATTGAATCAG
Organism: Kogia breviceps; assembly: GCF_026419965.1. Lineage (NCBI taxonomy): Eukaryota > Metazoa > Chordata > Mammalia > Artiodactyla > Physeteridae > Kogia > Kogia breviceps. Next base: position 23,515,186 of record NC_081325.1, read on the forward strand.
TAAACCCAAATTAGTTTAGAAAGAATGTGGCCAAGAAGGATAAAAATGTATGAAAAAGTATTCTTTTTTTAAAAATTGAGATACACGAAACAGAATAGAGAGGCCAGAAATAAATCCACACACTTATGGTCAATTAGTTTATGACAGAGGAGCCAAGAATATATAATCAGGAAAGGACAGTCCCTTCAATAAATGGTGTTGGGAAAACTGGACAACCACATGCAGAAAATGAAACTTACACCCTACACAACGTGCAACAATATGGATGGTCCTTGAGGGCATTATGCTAAGTGATATAAGTCAGACAGGAAAAGACAAATACCATATGATCTCACTTAAATGTGGAAGTAAACACACTTATATAACAACAAACAAAACTCATAGATTCAGAGAAAAGATTGATGGTTGCCAGAGGTGGGGGCTGGGGGGTAGGAGAAATGGATGAAGGGGATCAAAATGTACAAATTTCCAGTTATAAGTCATGGGTATGTAATGTACAGCATGGTGACTACAGTTAATAATATGGCATTGCATTTTTGAAAGTTGCTAAGAGTGTAGATCTTAAAAGTCCTCATCACAAGAAAAAAAATTTGTAACTATGTATGTTGATGGATGCTAACTAGACATTGTGTTGATCATTTCACAACATATATAAATATCAAGTCATGTCGCATACCTGAAACTAATATCATGTTATATGTCAATTATATCTCAATTAAAAATTGATGCAAAAAATCTTAAAAAAAAAAAAAGGATTTCAGCGTGTATACTTAAAAATAACCACAGTGTATCTCTTAATCTCATATCCCAATCTTGCCCCTCCCTGCTTCCCTCTCCCCATTGGTAACCACTACTTTGTCTTCTATGTCTATGAGTCTGTTTGTCCTATTTTGATATATACATTCATTTGTTTTAGATTCCATATGTAAGTGATAATGTGGAGTATTTGTCTTTCTCTGACTTACTTCCCTAAGCATAATATTCTTTAGGTCCGCCCATATTGTTGCAAATGGCAAAATTTCACTCTTCTATGGCTGAGTAATATTCCATGTGCATATATCCCACATCTTCTTCATCCATTTATCTGTTGGTGGACACTTAGGTTGCTTCCATCTCTTGGCTATTGTAAATAGTGCTGCTGTGAACATTGGGGTGCATGTATGGGAGAGATAAGCAACAAGGATATACTGTATAGCACAAGGAATTATAGACATTATTTTGTAATAACTTTAAATGGAACATAATCGATCTATAAAAATATTCAATCACTATGTTGTACACCTGAAGGTAATATATTATAAATCAATTATACTTCAATTTAAAAAAGGATGAATACACTATGAGATAAATCTAGCTTCAGTGTATTTTCTGTTATTGGATACTTAGTCATAAGGGGTGGGGGAAGAAAAAAGAGAGAAAATTGAGTCATACAACAGGAGTGGGTCCCTGGAGTTCAGCTAATCTGTCGTGTGTCTCTTGGCAGGTCTGCCATTGGCTGTGTAAGGCCGTATAAGAATCAACCATGCAAATCCGCTGTTTATAAGGATTAGCTGAGTAGGGGCAGGAGCAAAGGGCATCAGACTGGGCTTGGTGATGTTGTAAGTCTCTTAAATTATATTCACATTACAGATGACTCCTATAAGGTTTGAAGTGAATTCTGATGCTGTTAATATTGATTTTAATTTTCTTTCCCTTTTCTTTCTCTGTTTGGGATAAAATGTTAATTAACTCTAACCTGTGAAACTTGTGTGACTCATATTGCTTGTTTAATTTACATCACAAGTCCATGGGGCAAGCTCCTTTCTGTTCTCTGCAGTGCCAAAGACCCTGATGGCAGAAATGTTTATTATTATTATGTATTATAATAATCACAATGTTCTGCTAAAATACTATGCTGATTGCATTTAGTCAGAAGTGATAGCTTTAGTCCTTTTTAACTTGAAAATATTTAATTTGCTTTAAGCTGGTTAGACAGTGATTTCATCAGGAAGACTTAAGCTAGATACTAAATTGAAATGTAGTTTGAATGCATTTTTGAATTATGCTGGTTATTCTGAGCCAAAAGCAGTTGCACCTTCATTGTAAAGTATGTTTTAATAATTTTAAATCTCCTCTCACTTCAGAATGGCTGAGTAGATTTTTTTTTTTTCTCAAATTATTCCCAAAGAAAGAAAAAAAATAGGACGGGGACCAAGCCTAAATAAATTTGGCTGAGGAAGGGCATTATGATTGAGTGAAAACACTTGGCTCTAATATTCTGCTTAGAAATATCTTCAACAGGAACTTTTAAAAAACTGTAAACTCTGTCAATTACTGTAGAAAGCTCCATCCATAGAGAGTGACAGAGAACTGAGGCAAACATCAGAATAATTCAGTCCAGGAAACATCTCAACAGAGAAAACCTTGTTAAAACTGGCTTGGAAAGGCCAGCCGAATGAGTGACGTTTACATTGGAGTAATCTCTAGTGTATGGCAAATTGATGTGATTACCCATGGCCATTACCTAGAACTTGGCAGGGGTTCTGGGAAGTGGGGAGGAACTCAGAGACAAGGTGGGATTAGTGGGTTTTGCTTGTCATAGCTGGTTACTCGTTTTATTCATTCAGTAGACATTTATTGGGTACCTCTTACGTAATTGGCACTGTGCTAGGAACTGGGCATCTGGAGGGGAGGAAGACATTGTTTCTGCCCTCAGGGATGAGACACACCATCAAGGAAGACTGAGGAAGCCCTGTGAGAGAGCAGTTGCAGGTTACAGGGTATCACCGAAGTACTGAGAATGGATAGCTAGACTAGCCCAAACCAGGGAAAGCTTCCTGGAGGAGAGGGTGCCTGAGCTGAATTCTGCAGAATCGAGGTGAGGATGCGGGAACAGCATGAACAAGCACTGAGGTCAGAAATAACGCGGGCACAGCAGGAAGCCATGAGCAGTTCCAGGACCACACAGAGTATGGGGCCGTGATGGTGAGGCTAGCTGTTGGACAGAGGTACATGGAAGCCTGTGTTAGGGAATTAGGGCTGTAGGTGATACGGTCCTGCTGAAGGGTTTAGAGCACAGATGAGATGGAGTCAGTTTTGTATTTTACAAGGATCTCTGGGGAATGGTTTCTTGCATAGAGGATGGGCTCGAGGGTGGGAGTAAGGCCAGAGGCATGCAAACTAGCTGGGGGGAGACTTCTTGAGTTATCCAAGCTAAAAGGGAGAATTGGAATCTTGTTGGTAAAAGCAGCCAGCGCTGGAGTTTAATTGGATGTGAGTTCTGAGGGCAATGGAGTAATATAGAATGAATCTCAGATTTCTTGTTTGGGCATCTAGAGGACTGCTGGCACTAACAGTTGAAACTGGGAGCAAAAGTGAAGGATCAAGTTTATGGATGAAAATGAGGCCGTGCCTAATTTGATGCACCATGGGATAGAAACAGTTTCTCTGCTGCAAGGCCAGCCCTGGAGAGTCCACCTTTCTCCCCTTTTCTCTCCTTCCTTTCTTTCCTTTCTTTTCTTCTCTTTGCTGCTTTACTGCAGAAGTATTTAGGGTGGCTAACTACAGTTATGCATTTGGGAGCTATTAGCATATGTGGGGTGGGTAAAATTGTGAGAGTGGAAAAGATTCCCTACCCCATTGGGTGGCGGGGAAGAGGGGAACCCAAATTTAGGGTAGGGAAGATTTTCCAGAGAAGGGAATCCTACCCAGAAATGAGGGGGGGTGGTCTCCCACAGCAGAAGCCAAGGGGATTCCACCATTTCCAGTGTGAATCATATTTACATGAGACGGCTGCCTTCTCCATAAATAATGCAAGAATGTTTACCTAGGCCTAGCTGAGTTATCCCCAAAGCCAAATTTTACTGTAATCAAGAGTGGTGTTTTTTTAATCTGAGTTAAATAAATACTGATGTAGATTTTCTACTTTATCTTAGCCTATATTAGATCTGGAGTACATATTGAGTAAATGCAATTTTAGGGAATGTTGGATATTTGAAATATTGGATTTTCTGTTCTGTCTTCTGCCACTTTTTCACTAAATGACCTCAGGCAAAGTAGATACCTATTTTAGGGCCTCTCTTTTCTCATGTATAGAACAAAAGGACTGGACTAAGTGGTTATTATGATTATTATTCTTGATTGAATGAATAAAGCTGAGAGAGAGGCTCAGGTTTGAGTTGGAAGGTAACTGGGTGCCCAGGAGCTCATTAGGAGCTTAACTGATCAAAGAAAGGGCAGACACTTTCTCTCCACCCTCCTCTCCCAGTCACTTATGTTTTGTTGATGCTCCACACACCTCCATCTGCCATTTAAAAATAATTCAGACAAAAATTTTATAAATACGCATGAGTGGATTGTAAATATGTGGTCCATTTTTTCCTCTCCAACTTGTGTTTTATAGAACGTTGACTAGTGACATGTAACACCAAGGAGTTAGTGGTCAGATAAGTCTTGGGAAATACGACTCACCATACCCCTCTCTTAGAAATTCCCACTGCATCTCACATTCTGCAAGAATTTCTGCTGTGAAAAAATGTTTTTTTCTTTTTTCTTAATCCAGCATTCATTTTCTCAAATGAATATATTAAATTCTTATATTACTCAGACTCTGTTGCCATCCCAGAGAGTCCTGGATCTCAGTGCACTTTATGGGAAACAATAATGTATTTGCCCAAGCTCTCCAGATGTTCACTGAAGGGATGGAGTATTGAATGCCAGAGACACGAGCACTATGCTAGACTCAGATGGATATCACCACCCCGAGAATTCTTGCAATCTAAGGAGGCCTGGAAAACAGATATGGAAAGAAATAAACAAAATGCTTTTTACCTCTTTAAATTGACAAGTGATGCTATTTTGTTCAGACGTCTTTAATTCCACATTAAGCAATGGCATTGAACTAAAACTTATGAATCTGAGGTTTCCAATCTCTTCTTTTATTCTGAGGACCGTCCCAGGAAAAGAATGTGCTCTGACTTGTGAAAATCTGGCTGGTTTGATTCATAGGTCACTTGCCCTATCCCCACCTTAGTTTTGTCCCTTCATCCCTCTTCAGGGAAGAAGAAAAAGAAAGATGATAAGAAAAGAAGAAAGCAAAGGAAAATAAAAGGAGGGGAAATTGGATTCATAAGAGCCCAAGAGGTATTAAATTCCCACAGCTGGTACCACAGCTTTGAGTACTTTAGACTATGGGACATTTCCTGTAATAAAAAGTAGGGTAAAAAAAAAAAAAAGCCTGTAAGGGCTTCCCTGGTGGCATAGCGGTTGAGAGTCTGCCTGCCAATGCAGGGGACGTGGGTTCGTGCCCCGGTCCGGAACGATCCCACATGCCGCGGAGCGGTTGGGCCCGTGAGCCATGGCCGCTGAGCCTGCGCGTCCGGAGCCTGTGCTCTGCAACGGGAGAGGCCACAACAGAGAGAGGCCCGCGTACAGGAAAAAAAAAAAAAAAGGGTAAGTGGGGGCTTTTGTTTTAAATTTAGAATGAGTTCTTGTTGTGGATTGGTGATATTACTGTTCCTATCAGATGTGCTATTAATAATATGGCTATTTGGGATCTACAAGTAACCTTAAAATTTGACTTCTTTAAAATGAAAGAATCAATAAGCAAACGCCTAATAACAAGGGCAATGATCTTAACATTAAGAAACCCCCTCAAAGTTGATAATATTTTTCAAATGGCTTCATACATTTGATTAAAGGTGGGGTTAGTGGGGAGGGTGGGATGGGAAGGAGAGTAGAGGGAGGCTGTCTAATCCTGTCTTTCCCTTGGCCATCCAACACAAGGTTTAATTCAGAGCACCAGCCTCTCTATAGTCCTGCCTCCGCTCCGTCCCCTCTTCTTCCACAGCAGCTACCTGTGGACTCCATCACCATCTTTTGCCATCCCTGTGCTCCTCGTGGTGAGCCCCCTGGCCACGTCTAAAACAAACTTTCTAGAACCACTTTGTAATGATGGTCTACTTAGGTTGTCTGCCAGCCAAGTAGAAAAGAACGTGGATTGAATTCATTTTAATCTGTGTCTACGCTGTCTACTGAGCGTGAGGGGCAGCACAATTCTGGTTATCCTTGCAAAGCGGAACCTCAGCTGGGTGGTGGGGATAATTGCTGCATCTGGAGGTGGGTGTTGCTCTTTTCTTTCCTTCTGCTTGAACACATGTAGTGAGGAATTAGCCACAGAATGATCATAAAAAAGGATGTAACTTTTCATTAAAGTGATTTGGGGGGACATCGGCCTTTACTCTGGAGTCTGAGATGGCAAGAAGGGCTCCAGGAAAGAGCTGGAGTGTCAGTAACCAACACCTGCATGGGGGAAAGAAAAGATGGAGACCAGATGTTCAGGGTGTTCCTTGGTGCAGGACTTTGCCCTTGAGGCCAAAGTTCAAATGCTTTTGCCTAAAAGAAACAATATGTTTTCTTTAGTCTCTTTAGGGCTGAATTCTGATCGAAGGAGAATTTCGACTTCCTCCTTTAAGCCTGTTCTTCTCCTTGTCCTTGATTGGTTAAAGCATGTGCATATTTTTGAGGTGATTCAGGTGTTCGCTAGTCGTTCATTTTTTAATCTCATGCAGATGATAGGATGGCCACTGAATGACTAAAGTTGAGACATGAAATTGCATAACAAAAGTCAGAGCTTAAAAACTTAAGATTTTCTTTGTCCTCTCACGTGTGTTTTTCTGTGGGTTTACATTTTTTCAATGGCATGACCATACTGTGTTTCATTCCTTTGTTGTCTAAATATGTGGTTTGCTTTGAAAAATCATATTGTCGTCATGAGCTCCTTGGATCATATCTGGTTACCAAGAAAGTTAGGAGCATCAAAACTATTTTAAGTGGCTCATAGCTGGTCAGGATCAGCAGGTGGCCATAGAAATAACAACAGCAGTGACCACCAGTTACTGCTCCTGCAGAAATTTATTACTGGTGGAGGATAAACTTGACACAGGAGACAAAAGGTATGCTTTTATTAATATCTGTAAAAGTCTTGCTGTCCAAGTCCTGGCCTAATCTCAGGGAGAGGAGCATGACTTCAGCTGATAAATGTGTAAGCTCTTTTGAGCCTTCTCTTTGGGACACCTCATAGCAAGAGAATAACATCACTAGTTGGTGAACCTGAGCTCCATATTCTGTATAATATTATTATTATTAATAATATATTATTATTTATTATATGTTTCGGATATACAGCATTGTAATTTGATAACTGTATATACTACAAAGTGATCACCATCCCAAGTCTAGTTACTGTCCATCACGATGCAGTTGACCCCCTTCACCCATTTTGCCCATGCCCCAACCCCTTCCCCTCTGGTAACCAGTAATTTAATCTCTGTATCTATGAGTTTTTTAAAAAATTTTGTTTGTTAATTTGTTTTTTTAGATTTCACATATGAGTGAAATCATATGTTTGTGTGTTTGTCTTTCTCTGCCTGACTTATTTCACATAGCATAATAACTTTATCCGTGTTGTCACAAATGGCAGGATTTCATTCTTTTTTATGGCTGAGTAATATTCCATTGCCTGTGTGTGTGTGTGTGTGTGTGTGTGTGTGTGTGTGCGCGCGCGCATGTGCGCGCGTGTGTGTATGTATATGTATTTATGTGTTTATATATACACAAATACATATACATACTACATCTTCTTTATCCATTTATGTATTGATGGACACTTAGTTTGTTTCCATATCTTGGCTATTGTAAATAATGCTGCAGTGAACATAGGGGTGCAGATATCTTTTTGAATTACTGTTTTTGTATTCTTGGGGTAAATACCTTAGTCATGTGGTAGTTCTAGTCTTAATTTTTTTGATGACCCTCCATACTGTTTTCCGTAGTGTCAATACCAATATACAGTCCCCACCAGCAGTGTATGATGGCTCCCCTTTCTCCACATTGTCTTCCACATCCATTATTTCTTGTCTTCTCGATAATAGCCAGTCTAAAAGGTGTGAGATGGTATCTCATTGTGGTTTTGATTTGCATTTCCCTGGTAATTAGTGATGCTGATGATATTTTCACATGCCTGTTGGCCATCTGTATGAAATTTCTTTGGAAAAATGTTTATTCAGAGCTTCTGCCTGTTTTTAACAGGGTTTTTTATTTTGTTTTCAATTGTTGAGTTGTATGAGTTCTTTATATACTTTGGATATTAACCCCATATTGGACATATGATTTATAAATATCTTTGCCCATTCTGTAGTTTGCCTTTTCATTTTGATAATATTTTCCTTCACTGTGCAGAAGCTTTTTAGTTTGAAGTAGTGCCATTTGTTTATTTTGCTTTTGTTTCTCTTGCCTTCAGAGTCAGATCCACAGAAACATCACTAAGATTAATGTCAGTGGGGTTACCACCTATGTTTTCTTCAAGGAATCTTATGGTTTCAGGTCTTACATTGAGGTCTTTAATACATTTTTAAATTTTATGTATGGTGTATGATAATGGTCTAGTTTCATTCTTTTGCATGTGGCTGTCCTGTTTTCTCAGCATCATTTATTGAAAAAACTATCCTTTCTCCATTATATGTTCTTTGCTCCTTTGTCATAAATTAATTGTCCATATATGTATGTGTTTATTTCTGGGCCCTCAGTTCTGTTCCATTGATATGTGTGTCTGTTTTTGTACTAGTACTATCTTGTTTTTATTACCATAGCTTCGTATTATAGTTTGAAATCAGGGAATGTGATACCGCCAGATTTGTTCTTCTTTTTTAAGATTGTCTTTGCTATTTGGGGTCTTTTGTGTTTCCATACAAATTTTAGAATTATTGTTTGTTCTAGTTCTGTGAAATATGCCATTGGAATTTAGATAGGGATGGCATTGAATCTGTAGATTGCTTTGGGTAATAGGGAAATTTTAACAAATTTTAGCAATATTAATTTTTTATCACCTTGGTTAAATTTATTCCTAGGTATTTTATTCTATTTGATGTAATTGTGAGATTGTTTTCTTAATATCTCTTTCTACTAGTTTGTTATTAGTGTATAGAAATATCACAGATTACTGTATACTGATTTTTGTATCCTGTGACTTTACTGAATTCATTTACTAGTTCTAACAGTTTTTGGTGGAGTCTTTAGGGTTTTATATATACAATATCATGTCATCTGCAAATAGTGACAGTTTTACTTCTTTTTTTTTTTTTCCAGTTTGGATTTTTTTTTTTTTTGGTCTACTTGCTGTGGCTAGGAACTCCAATACTATGTTGAATAAAAGTGGTGAGAATGGGCATCCTTGTCATCTTCCTGATCTTAGAGGAAAAGCTTTCAGGTTTTCACTGTTGAGTATGATGTTAGCTGTGGGCTTTTCACATATGACCTTTATTATGTTGAGGTATATTCTCTTTATACCTGAATTGTTGAGAGTTTTTTATCTCAAATGGATGTTGAAATTTGTTAAAAGCTTTTTCTGCATCTCTTGAGAGGACCTTATGATTTTTATATTTCTCTTTGTTAAGTGATATATTGACTGCTTTTATGGATGTCAAACCATCCTTGAATCCCTCTAATAGATTCCACTTGATCATGATATATGATCCTTTTAAAGTATTGTTGGATTCAGTTTACTAATATTTTGTTGAGAATTTTTGTATCTGTGTTCATCAGGGATATTGCCTGTAATTTTCTTTTCTTGTGGTGTCCTTGTCTGGTTTTGTTATCAAGGTAAGGTAATGTCAATTCATACAATGTTTGGAAGGTTTCCCTCCACTTCAATTTTTTGAAGAGTTTGAAAAGTGTAGGTATTAAATCTTTGACTTTTTTATAGAATTCACCAGTGAATCCATCTGGTCCTGGGCTTTCTGTTTGTTAGGAGATTTTTGGTTACTGTCTTACTCTCCTTACTAGTATTCAGTCTATTCAGATTTTCTATTTCTTCCTGATTCATTCTTGGAAGATTGCACATTTCTAGGTCTTTAAACATTTCTTATAGGTTTTCTAATTTGTTGGTGTGTAATTATAGTAGTCTCTTATGATCCTTTGTATTTCTGTGGTATCTATTATAACTTTTCCTCTTTCATTTTTATTTGAGTCCTTTCTCTTTTTTCTTGGTTAGTTTAGCTAAAGGTTTATTGATTTAGTTTATCTTTTCAAAGAATCAGCTCTTAGTTTCGTTGATATTTTCTATTGTTTTTTAAATCTATTTTATTTCTTCTCTAATATTTATCATTTCCTTTCATTTCACTAATTTTGGACTTCATTTGTTCTTCTATTTCTAGTTTTTTTTAGGTATGAAGTTAGATCGTTTATTTGGGATTTTTCTTGTTTCTTGAAGTAGACCTGTATTGTTATAAACTTTTCTCTTAGAAATGCTTCTGCTGCATCCTTTAATCTTTGGTGTGTTGTATTTCTGTTTTCATTTCTCACTAGGTATTTTTAAATTTCTCTTTGAATTTTTTAGATGAACCATTGGTTGTTCAGTGGCATGTTGTTTAATATCCACATTTTTGTGCTTTATTCTGTGTTTTTGTTTTCTTGTGGATGATTTTTAGTTTTGTACCATTTTGGTTGAAGAAGATGATATTGTTTCTTTTTTGTTTTAAATTTACTGAGGCTTCTTTTGTGACCCAGCATGCAATGTATCCCGGAGAATGTTCCATGTGCACTTGAGAAGAATGTCTATTCTACTGCTTTTAGATGGAATGTTGTGTATATGTCTGTTAAATTTATCTAGTCAAGTGTGTCATTTAAGGCCAGTGTTTCCTTATTAATTTTCTGTGTGGATGATCTATCCATTGATGTAAATGGGGTGTTGAATTCCCCTACTATTATTATATTGCTTTCAGTTTCTCCGTTTAGGTTCATTAATACTTGCTATGTGTCTTGGTGGCCCTATGTTGGGAGCATATACTTTTATAAATGTTATATCCTCTTCATGGATTGACTTATTTATCATTATATAACACGCTTCTTTGTCTTTTATACAGTCTTTCTTTAAAGTCTATATTCTCTGATATGAATGTATCTACTCCAGCTTTCTTTTCATTTCCATTTGCATGGAATACCTTTTTTTATCCCTTCACTTTCAGTCTGTGTATGTCCTTTCTCCAAAAGTAAGTCTCTTATAGGCAGATATATAAAATGGATCTTCTCTTTGTATCCATTCATCCACTTGATGTCTTTGGTGAATTTAGTCTACTTACATTTAAATTAATTATTGATAGGTATGTACTTATGGCCATCTTGTTCATTGTTTTCTGGATTTTTTTTTTAATTTTTGAATTTTATTTCTTTTTTTATACAGCAGGTTCTTACTAGTCATCAGTTTTATACACATCAGTGTATACATGTCAGTCCCAGTCGCCCAATTCATCACACCCCCACCCCCACCCCCCCGCCGCGTTCCATACGTTTGTCCTGTACATCTGTGTCACAGTTTCTTCCCTGCAAACTGGTTCATCTGTACCATTTTTCTAGGTTCCACATATATACGTTAATAGATGGTATTTGTTCTTCTCTTTCTGACTTACTTCACTCTGTATGACAGACTCTAGGTCCATCCACCTCACTACAAATAACTCAATTTCCTTTCTTTTTCTGGCTGAGTAATATTCCATTGTATATACGTGCCACATCTTCTTTAGCCATTCATCTGTTGATGGACACTTAGGTTGCTTCCATGTCCTGGCTATTTCAAATAGAGCTACAATGAACATTCTGGTACATGACTCTTTTTGAATTATGGTTTTTCTCTGGGTATATGCCCAGTAGTGGGATTGCTGGATCACATGGTAATTTTATTTTTAGTTTTTTAAGGAACCACCATACTGTTCTCAATAGTGGCTGTATCAATTTACACTACCACCAACAGTGCAAGAGGGTTCCCTTTTCTCCACACTCTCTCCAGCATTTGTTGTTTGTAGATTTTCTGATGACTCCCATTCTAACTGGTTTGAGGTGGTACCTCATTGTAGTTTTGATTTGCATTTCTCTAATAATTAGTAATGTTGAGTGGCTTTTCATGTGCTTCTTGGGCATCTGTATGTCTTCTTTGGAGAAATGTCTATTTAGATCTGACCATTTTTGGATTGGGTTGTTTGGTTTTTTAATATTGAGCTGCATGAGCTGTTTATATATTTTGGAAATTAATCCTTTGTCTGTTTAATTGTTTGCAAATATTTTCTCCCATACTGAGGGTTGTCTTTTTGTCTTGTTTATGGTTTCCTTTGCTGTGCAAAAACTTTTAAGTTCCATTAGGTCCCATTTGTTTATTTTTGTTTTTATTTCCATTACTCTAGGAGGTGGACCAAAAAAGATCTTGCTGTGATTTATGTCAAAGAGTGTTCTTCCTATGTTTTCCTCCAAGAGTTTTATAGTGTCCTGTCTTACATTTAGGTCTTTAATCCATTTTGAGTTTATTTTTCTTTATGGTGTTAGGGAGTGTTCTAATTTCATTCTTTTACATGTAGTTGTCCAGTTTTCCCAGCATCACTTATTGAAGAGACTGTCTTTCCTCTATTGTATGTCGTTGCCTCCTTTGTTATAGATTAGTTGACCATAGGTGCGTGGGTTTATCTCTGGGCTTTCTATCTTGTTCCATTGATCTATGTTTCTGTTTCTGTGCCAGTACCATATTGTCTTGATTACTGTAGCTTTGTAGTTTAGTCTGAAGTCAGGGAGTGTAATTCCTCCAGCTCCGTATTTTTCCCATAAGACTGCTTTGGCTATTCGGGGTCTTTTGTGTCTCCATACAAATTAAATTTTTTTTTCTAGTTCCATAAAAAATGCCATTGGTAATTTGATAGGGATTGCATTGAATCTGTAGATTGCTTTGGGTAGTATAGTCATTTTCACAATATTGATTCTTCCAAACCAAGAACATGGTCTATCTCTCCATCTGTTGGTATCATCTTTAATTTCTTTCATCAGTGTCTCATAGTTTTGGGCATACAGGTCTTTTGTCTCCCTAGGTAGGTTTATTCCTAGGTATTTTATTCTTTTTGTTGCAATGGTAAATGGGAGTATTTCCTTAATTTCTCTTTCAGATTTTTTAATCATTAGTGTATCAGAACGCAAAAGATTTCTGTGCATTAATTTTGTATCCTGCTACTTTACTCAATTCATTGATAGCTCTAGTAGTATTCTGGTGGCATCTTTAGGATTCTCTATGTATAGTATCATGTCATCAGCAAACAGTGACAGTTTTACCTTTTCTTTTCTAATTTGTATTCCTTTTATTTCTTTTTCTTCTCTGATTCCCATGGCTATGACTTCCAAAACTATGTTGAATAACAGTGGTGAGAGTGGACATCCTTGTCTTGTTCCTGATCTTAGAGGGAATGCTTTCAGTTTTTCACCATTGAGAATGATGTTTGCTGTGGGTTTGTCGTATATGACGTTTATTATGTTGAGGTAGGTTCCCTCTATGCCTACTTTCTGGAGAGTTTTTATCATTGATGGGTGTTGAATTTTGTCAGAAGTTTTTTCTGCATCTGTTGAGATGATCATATGGTTTTTATTCTTCAATTTGCTAATTTGGTGTATCGCATTGATTGATTTGCATATATTGAAGAATCCTTTCATACCTGGGATAAATCCCACTTGATCATGGTGTATGACCCTTTTAATGTGTTGTTGGATTCTGTTTGCTAGTATTCTGTTGAGGATTTTTGCATCTCTATTCATCAGTGATACTGGTCTGTAATTTTCTTTTTTTGTAGTATCTTTGTCTGGTTTTGGTATCGGGGTGTTGGTGGCCTCATAGAATGAGTTTGGGAGTGTTCCTTCCTCCACAATTTTTTGGAAGAGTTTGAGGAGGATAGGTGTTAGCTCTTCTCTAAATGTTTGATAGAATACACCTGTGAAGCCATCTGGTCCTGGACTTTTGTTTGTTGGAAGATTTTTAATCACAGTTTCAATTTCATTATTTGTGATTGGTCTGTTTATATTTTCTCTTTCTTCCTGGTTTAGCCTCGGAAGCTTATACCTGTCTAAGAATTTGTCCATTTCTTCCAGATTGTCCATATTATTAGCATAGAGTTGATTGTAGTAGTCTCTTAGGATGGTTTGTATTTCTGCGGTGTCTGTTGTGACTTCTCCTTTTTCATTTCTAATTTTATTGATTTGAGTCCTCTCCCTCTTGATGAGTCTGGCTAATGGTTTATCAATTTTGTTTATCTTCTCAAAGAACCAGCTTTTAGTTTTATTGATCTTTGCTATAGTTTTCTTTGTTTCTATTTCATTTATTTCTGCTCTGATCTTTATGATTTCTTTCCTTCTCCTAAATTTGGATTTTGTTTGTTTTTCTTTCTCTAGTACCTTTAGGTACAAGGTTAGATAGTTTATTTGAGATTTTTCTTGTTTCTATAGGTAGGCTTCTATAGCTATAAACTTCCCTCTTAGTACTGCTTTTGTTGCATCCTATAGGTTTTGGATTGTCGTGTTTTCATTGTCATTTGTCTCTAGGTTTTTTTAAATTTCCTCTTTGATTTTTTCAGTGATCTCTTGGTTATTTAGTAACGTATTGTTTAGCCTCCATGTGTTTGTGTCTTTTACTTTTATTTCCCTTTAATACATTTCTAATCTCATAGCGCTGTGGTCAGAAAAGATGCTTGATATGATTTCAACTTTCTTAAATTTACTGAGGCTTGATTTGTGACCCAAGATCTGATCTATCTTGGAGAATGTTCCATGTGCACTTGAGAAGAAAGTGTAATCTGCTGTTTTTGGATGGAATGTCCTATAAATATCAATTAAATCTATCTTGTCTTTCGTGTCATTTAAAGCTTCTGTTTCCTTATTTATTTTCATTTTGGATCATCTGTTTCCCCCAGGTTGGGAAGCCTGATGTGGGGCTCAGAACCTTCACTCCAGTGGGTAGACTTCTCTGGTATAAGTGTTCTCCAGTCTGTGAGTCACCCATGCAGCAGTTAAGGGATTTGGTTTTACTGTGTGCACCCCTCCTACAATCTCATTGTGGCTTCTCCTTTGTCTTTAGATGTGGGGTATCTTTTTGGTGAGTTCTAGTGTCCTCCTGTCGATGATTGTCCAGTAGCTAGTTGTGATTCTGGTGTTCTCACAAGACGGAGTGAGACCATGTCCTTCTATCTGCCATCTTGGTTCAGGGCTCCTGTTTTGTTTTTTGTTCTGGGTGTTTTTTGTAGTTCTTTTTTCCTTCTCTTTCTCTCTTGTGTTTTGGCAGTTTTATTTAGTGTTGTTTTATTTAGTGTCCTTTTATTTAGTGGTTAGATTCCTTTCTCATTTTCTTTTGTGTATTTACGTTTTTTCCTTGTGGTTATTATGATGTTCAAATATAACATCTTATATAAATAGTAGCCTGTTTTAAGTTGGTAGCAAGTGAAATCTGAACATATTCCAAAGCTTTATCTTTTTACTCCCTCCCCCCATGTTTTATACTTTTTATGACATGTTTTACGTTTTAAAATTTTATGTATCCCTTAACTAATCACTGTAATTTTAGTTATTTTTGCTACTTCTGTCTTTTAACCTTCATACTTGCTTTATAAGTGATTGATTCACTACCTTTATGTTTTCCTTTTCCAGGGAGATTTTTACTTTTGTAAGTTTTATTATTATTAATAAATGCCATTTTTCAGCTTAAAGAAGTCCCTTTAAGATTTCTTATAGAGACAGTTTAGTGGTGATGAACTTCTCTAGCTTTTGCTTATCTGGGAAACTCTTGATGTCTCCTTCTATTCTGAGTGATAAGCTTTGCTGTGTAGAGAATTAGTTGGAAGTTTTTTTGTCTTTCTTTTTTAGCACTTTGATTATGTCATGCTACTGCTTTCTGGCTCATAAAGTTTCTGCTGATAACTTTATGGGATTTCCCTGTACCTTTGTGATTGCTCTTAATTGTGGATCACCATGGCTGGTGCATGTTTTTTTTCCTTGGTGAGACCATATTTCTTCCTCTCCTCCCCATGTTAGGGCTGTCCTTTTACCCTTTGTTTGAAAGCTCTGTTCATCCAGTTTTCAGGTACCTTTCCATGGGAATTATTCCGTTTATAGTTGTAGATTTCTTGTGTCCACTGGAGGAGGTAAGTTCAGGATCTTCCTACACCAGCATTTTCTCCATACTTTTTAGACTGGTGGTAATTATAAAGGCCCAGTTAACCATTCCTGATCCCTTAACATTGAAGCATTTTAGGGAAGCAGGGTCCTTTATAGTCATCCTGCCAGGCTCAGAGTGATTGGATGATGGTAGCTTAATCCATGGGAAAGGAGCTCCTCATAAAAGCAGAATTAAAAAAGAAAATGCGCTCATCACTTCTTCTAGATACCAGGCAGGAAAATCTTAGCTTAGCCTTTCCTGCCAAGGTCAAATGCTTCAGAATTACAACTTAATAATCAAGGAAGTTGGGACATATATGCCATGTAATAATGTTTGTATTCCTGATATGCAAGAAAATGTTACCTCAGCTTTGTCTTGCCAAACAGCAGAGCATTCAGTGCTGGCAGTCATGCTCTGTCCTTCCCTTCCTCTCAGTGGGCCTGTGTTCTCATGATGAGAATAATAGAGTCAGATAATTTTTCCTTTGTCATTATCTCATATATGCTGACTTCATAGCAAGATGAAGCAGGGTAACTGAATAATGTAAAAGTGTATTTCTTGCATAGAGTTAAATAGAAGCTGGGTGTGTGAAAGAGAGAGATGGGGAGGGGGAAAGACAGAAAGGGGGGATGGAAAGAAAGGAAAGTGTATTCTTTTGAGGAAGGATGAATTATATAAATATGAATTGGAAACAATCCAGAATCTTTAAGTTCATTTCCGTTTTTAGTTGAATTTCCTCCAAAACCTATTACCAGGGTTATAATACAAAGGCAAACTTGACTCGTTTTTGTTTAATCTTTACATACGCATTTGGTGTTTATTGAATTGCTACTATTGTGCTAGTCAGGGGAGACACACAAGTGAATAAAATTGTCCTTGTGCCCAGGTTCAGACAAGTAGATTGCTTCCCTCTCTCCACGTGCTGCCAAGGAGGGAGGGAAGCGTGGGTGCTATGGGAATTCCCTCTTCCGTCCTTTCCATCCATGGGTTGGAGGTGTTGATAAAACAGAGATGTCAAAAGGAGGAGAAATCAGGGGAGGTATCAGACATATCAGGGGAGTATACAGAGGTTATAGCAGGTGTGTTTGAATTTAGCATTCTGGGTCCTGAGGAGGATAGATATGACATTCCTATTTGTACAGAAGCATTTGGTACCTCTCATACATGAAAAGTCCTTTGTACACATTTGATTTATTTAATTGAAAGGAACTGGTAGAGAGGCAACGTAAGCACTTCCATCTGGACAGTAGCAAAAAGAACATGAAAGATGGCCCCCCAGAATCTTCCTGGTGTTCACAGCATTATTTAAAAGACCTAGTGTGATGTTATGTATGATTTATGCTGTGTAGGTATTTTTCTACTATTTTTGAAGAATATAGGTATTAAAGTGTAATATATCATGTAGTTTCACATATAAAAACAGCCTAGTGATGTGAAGAGATAAGGTGTTGTACTGCTGATCAGATAGCACAGAATAATTGTTTTCAGTGGCAAAGCTCATATTTGGACATTTTTATCCTAATGAAACATTCAAGAGTCTAATTTCCTTTTTTCCTACTTGTAGCTAGAGGGTTTGGTCCAGTTCTTCTTTCTTTCATATATATAGTTTTTATTTCTTTCATCCTTTTTTTTTGTCTTTTTATCTTTTCCTCCAGGCATTTGTATAGATTCTTGAAATGCTACCACCAATTTGATGGAGAGTAACACCTGGTCAGAAGGAGTCTTGGATCCCATTTCTAGCTATGATATCAACTCAATTCTAAATCTGAGTGCTTTCAGTGACTCTCCTGTCTTGGGCTTTCCCTTTTGCAAAAGTGTGCTAAAAATGCATTTGTACTCACAGAGTGCTTTGTTTCCTACTGGAAATGAATAGAAGAAGTTTAAGAGTTTGAAGTGCTTTTAGGAATAGCAGATAGAGTTGGCTGTCTTCTAATTCTGAATTTTCAGTTGAAATTTGTGGTGATGTCATTTCAAAACAATCCTAACGGGTAGAATACAGAACACTTACTTGGCTCCTGAGTAACTTTTTGAAAATGGAAGCATTTAAATGAGCATCCCAGTTTTGCTTTTACAGATGTTGGTTTCAGTCATGTCCTGGGCTTAAGTGGTAGGAAACAAGCAAGAGAAAGTGAATACTGTCCCGCCAAGAGGTATTTTCACACCTGCCAGACTTCCAAGAGCCCAAATATGGCTTTCCTAGGGTGATTTTCAAGATGTGTAAGTATAAAAAGCTGCAACATCTGTATTAAAATGGGACAAAACTACTGAGTGGCAGGCCCAGGCTCTCACTTGCCCTGCAAGGTGGAAGGTGAGGGCAATGTTTAGGGATTGTCTGTGTAGTGATAGAGTTCCAGAACCTCGAATGTTTCTTCAGATGGCATAACAGTATGGGGAAGGCTGGAAGCTCGGTAACTGGGTGGATAGTCTAGGAAAGAAAACGTCTTTTGTCTCCGGATTTTTTAAAGGTCTGCTTGATAATGTAATGATGTAATTCTCCTTGACAGTTTATTGCATTTTTTTAGGTTCCCTCACAATGATTCAGATGGAGATTGTCACATTTATGTGAAGTTGAGGGGACCATCTTGGGAGTCTTTCACATTCAGACATGGGATTTGTAATCATTCTTATTTCATTCAGCATTTGCCCAATATTTCTGAATCTCAGAGTTTGAAGAAAATTCAGTGGAAGGTGGCTGTCTTCATAACAAACTAGCTTTGTGATCATGAATAAATAATTACACTTTCTTCTTTATCCTCAGAGTAAGAATAAAAGTAATAAGAGAAATATTGCCCACCTTGTGGATTGGTTGTTATCATTTAATAAGATAGTATATGGTAAAGTGGCTCTCATAGTGTCTGGCATTTAGGATGCACCAGGAAACCATATCTACCACAATCATTGTTATTATTTTATGTCCTAATCTTTATCTGATATTACATGTCTCTTAAAACTTTGTCAAGTACTCCTCTACTCTCTCAAGAGATAGAGAATTTACTGTATCCCCAGGCAGGCCCACGTTTGCCTCTTCAGAAATTCTTCTTCATACTGGTTTTCTGCATTCTCAGAAGTTTCCTCCCATTGGTTTCTACGTGTCACTCTTAACCCTTCTGTTTTCTCTGTGACAGACATTCAACAGTTAGAAGTCAGTGGTTGTGGTCCTCCTAGGTCTTTTTTTTTTTTTAATACCTTATTATCCTTATTTTGCAAAAGCGAAAACTGACACTCACAAAGGTCAATTAACTTCCCTTTGGTAATACATATGTAATAAGTTGCCAAAACAATTTGAGCCCAGTACCTTTTGATGGGTTATTTTCTGAATGCCTTTTCAAATGTGACCGCTGGAACTGACCTTACTACCCCAGCTGTGGTCTGCTGGGCACAGAGTAGAGAGACAGATGATTGTTTTCCTATCTTGGGACCCTATGATCTTTTGTTCTTTTATTATACCCACCACATTCGAGATCTAACAGGTGTTTACTGAATGAACTCAAATTAGGGGCTGAGGTGCTGCAATCACATAGCCATGGATAGAGCAGAGTCTCTGCCTTCTGGAAACTTAAGTCTTGGGGGCAAGGCTGGCTATGGGGTCCAGTGCAATTGAAAATGTGGGGTCCCTTGTTCAAAAATGGGAAAAGAGGCCATTAAAGGTGTAAGACAAAGTTTTTTCCTCTCTTGTGGTTTCTTATGTTTTGTTTTGTTTTTTACTTGCTGTTTAATGTCATTCTAAGTAAGGAATAATTGAAAATTTAAATTATTAGCATGAACTTTACCATTCATTTTTATATTATGCAATGCAGGTTTTAAATGTAAATATAAGGGCACTAAACTTGTATGTGGAATCACTGAAATTACACAATTCCTATGTGTCCCGTTCTTATCAGAACAGTGGAAACACTGAACAAAACTACCTCAGTTATTTCTTTCACTTCTTATGTACATATTCTGCCTAACACTCTCTACCTTTGCTTACTGATAAATAATGAAGAACTGAAAGGAAAACTGTGGGTTACCCTCTCTTTCCTTTTCTTTCTACGTCATTATTGTCAGCATAAACGGTTGGCTAACACTTAGAACTGTTGCCTTTCTACAGTCAAACCAAGTTCTGGTTCAAATAAAAAGCATGGCCTTTTGGGGGCATTCAGTGCCTCCACTTACTCACTACTCAGTGATCAATGTGATACACTGACCTTGTGCTTTGAGTCTTGCCAAACTCGCACACACTGTGGGTCCCCGGAGTTCCGTGCTCATGGGGCATCGGGAAAGCTCTGTGCAATGACGTGGAAAAGCACTGTGGACATGCGTGCTGTGTACTCATCTGCTCACGTTCCATTCACTTACAAGACACAGGTTCAAAGATAAAATTATGACAGTTTTCAAGATGTTGACAGGGAGCATCAAACCAGGTGGGGGCGTGAGAGTGGGGCTCCGTGTGACTTCACAGGTCACATACCCATGACGCCAGCCCTGCCTACTGGAGAAACAGGTCAGTCGAGTGCAAGGCAGATGGAAACTGAGCTATAATTGGGAGAGCCCTATGGGATCAGGCACCTGGCAAGAAAGTTTCAAGGAAAAGGTGATGTTGAGTAGCCACTGAGGGAAGGGGTGGATAAAGAGAGGCATTGACTGTAGTTTATGATGCTGTGTTACATATTTGAAAGTTGCTAAGAGAGTAGATCTCAAAAATTCTCATCACAAGAAAATAAATTGTAACTGTGTTTGATGATAACTAAACTTATTGTAATCATTTCACCATAGATACATATATGGAATAATTATGTTGTACACCTGAAACTAATAGAATGTTACATGTCAATTATAAATCAATTTTAAAAAGAGAGGGGCATTGAAAGGATTTCTACATGAGGGAAAACACGTGCCAAGGCATGGAGGATGGGAGTGCAGAACTCATTAGGTGCAGGAGCAGCTGTGGTCCAGGCTGGCCTGAGCAAAGACAACATGGTGGGTTTATAGAACGTTTATTCTGTGTGGCACGAGAATAATTGAAGAAGATCCTTGCTGCTTCTTTTTTTTTGCAGTACACGGGCCTCTCACTGCTGTGGCCTCTCCCGTTGCGGAGCACAGGCTCCGGACGCGCAGGCTCAGCGGCCATGGCTCACGGGCCCAGCCGCTCCGTGGCATGTGGGATCTTCCCGGACCGGGGCACGAACCCGTGTCCCCTGCGTCGGCAGGTGGACTCTCAACCACTGCGCCACCAGGGAAGCCCCTATCCTTGCTTCTTTATTCTCATTTATATTGCATAGGGTCTGTAAATCTGCAAACATCGTCCTGAGAGAAACGTCAGATTTATATATGTGATTTTTCTGTAATAATGTAAGTAATTTATATTAACTTTAGATAATTTCCCCCTAAAATGAAACACTGTTAATTCTCTGTCTTGCTTTTAAAATTATTACAGTTAGAGATATAAATCTTGACTTTTTTCAAATATATCTGCTTGAAGAAAGGATTAGGTGAACAGGCTGTAAGTTCTTTTCTTTATATGTGAAAATTCCAGTGAATTTTAAAATGTCGCCCTTATCATGTCTCAGAGATAGCATATGGGTTCTGATATCTTCTCCAGCAGCCTGAGACAGGAGGTCAGAATTGGGCAAGAGACTCATTCATCTGGACAGGCTAGGGGTTAGGAGGTGATGTGGTCCATTAGATCCATGGTCAAAGGGTATAGCAAACCCTTTTAGGATTCTGGCTAGTCTCTTGGAGTTCTGGCTGTCCCATTGCATGTTTTGAGGTTGTCCACACTTGGTGAGCTGCATTTGTGTCCCCTGGTGGTTGCTGCTTTGGATTCCTTATGTTGAGATGAGGTCTTAAATCAGGTGTCTTGCCTATGAATGCCTTAGGACTTGGTGCATTTCTAGTTTCTACTCCTTTCACCTGTGATCTTCTCCTTATCTCACAGCTTCCCAACCACTGGTTGTTTCCATTGGTTTGGGGAGGATTCAGGGCGAGCCTGAATGCTTAGTCACTGCATGATCAGCTCCAGCTCCCAGACAGAAAGGCTGCCTAGAGCAGACAAAGCCGTAGAAACCAACACCTAACCCTGAACATCTGAGTGCGGATGCATGAGTGTGCATGTGTATTTGAATGAGTGTGTGCACCTGTGGGTAGGTGTGCAATGCTGCAACTCAGTGGGAAATATAAGAACACAGTTCTCTCCGTTGAGAGACCTCTGACTCTAATAGGCGGTGTACAAGGCTTAGGAATCTGGGTGAAAGTGAGTATGTGGAAGGGTACTCCAGACCTTCACGGAGGGTGGCCAGTGGTAACTTACATGCTACTTCTAGATCAGCTTGGAATTCGACTTTGAGACTTCAGAGAGAGGTGGAGAAGGGTTGTGGTAGGAAACAGAAATGAGGGACTCACAACAATTTTTTCCTATGCATGGAATATATCTCCTTTAATCCATTGTATCCATTACGGCTGATCTTAACATAGTTTTAAGGTTTGTCTGTAAAGGACTTGTGCACTCTGAAGATAATTTAGAGATATTTTGTTTTATTGTGGATGTTATTTTCTTTTATGTCTTTTACTTGGTTATTACTTTTGTAGGCCATGTTATGGATTTTTGTAAGGCAATTTTCAATTTAACTACCTTGCTCAAATTTCTTATTCTATTTTAAATTTATTTATATATTGATTCTGTGCATTCTTACCTTGGTTTAGCTTATTTTATTTTTTTATGTTGATGGTCACATTTTCTGTTGATTGTGTTAAATTTTTTCTATGTTGATAGTCACTTTCTGCTAATCAGTTTTTTCTCTCCTCCTCCAGTCATTATGCCTCTGATTTCCTTTTCTTGTCTCACATTGTTGGCCTGAAGTAGTGATCGCTCACAGGTAACATTATGTGTCTAAAGTTGTTCAGTTATGGTTGTAGCTGTAGATTTTGGTATATTATCATTCTCTAGTTAGGAAATTACCCTCATTCTTAGTAGTCTGAGAATTTTTAACTTGAATCATTGTTAGACTTTTTCAAATGTTGTTTCTGCATTTATTGAGATAATCATGTGATTTTATCATTTCATCTGTTAATGTGGTTGATTATTTTAATAGATTTTCTCATGTCAAACTATCCTTGAATTATCAGGATATTTATTTTCCAGACATAAGATATGTCTGGCTATCAGGGTGAACTTTATTTGATCATGACTCCTCCTTCTCCTCCATTATTATTTTAATAGTTTGTTGGGTTTGATTGGCTGATGTTTGCTTTAGGATATTTGCATATATGTTGATTAGTGGAATTTTCTTGCATTGTCCTTATCAGGTTTTATAATTAAGATACCAGTGTTATCCTCCAATATATTAGACAGCTTTTTTTGTTTTCCTGTATACATTAACCATTTAGTGTATGAGGTAGGGATTTTTCTATTCCTTCAAATTAGAGCTCATTGGCAAAATGATCTGAGCCTGATCTTTTTTGTCGTGGAAGAGATTTTTAAAATTTATCATTATTACAATTACTGGGTTTTTTTTTTTTTTTTTTTTTTTTTTTTTTTTTTTTTTTGCGGTACACGGGCCTCTCACTGCCGTGGCCTCTCCCGTTGCGGAGCACAGGCTCCGGACGCGCAGGCCCAGCGGCCATGGCTCACGGGCCCAGCCGCTCCGCGGCATGTGGGGTCCTCCCAGACCGGGCTATGAACCCGCGTCCCCTGCATCAGCAGGCGGACTCTCAACCACTGCGCCACCAGGGAAGCCCAATTACTGTTTTTTAATGCTTGTTTAATGATGGTTTCTACTTCATCTCAATTTTGATATTTAATATTTTCAAGAATGTGTAACAGTTATTCTTTTCTCATTTAAAATTTCCCATTTGTATTTGTATCTGTGTTTTTATTATTTTAACTAATTAATGTTTATTGAAGTATAATTAACATATAATATTAGTCTCAGGTGTACAACATAATGATGTGATATTTGTATATAACATGAAATGGTCACCACGATTAGTCTGGTTAACATTTGTCACCACACATAGTTACAAAATATTTTTCTTGTAATGAGAACTTTTAAGATCTACTCTCAGCAAATTTCAACATAATAAAAGTATATTATGTAATATTACTATAGATAATAGTATTATTATTTATAGTAACCATGCTGTACATTACATCCCCATGAGTTATTTATTTTATAACTTTACAGTTATAAATTTGTACCGTTTGACTCCCTTCACACACTTGGCCCATGCCTACACCTAGTCTTTTTTCTTGTGGTAGGTTATTTATTTTCCAGACATAGGTTCTTTTTGTTGTTTTTTAGCTTCCCTTTTGTTTTTAATTTCTGATTTGTTTAGGTATTATGTATGGTCATAAGACACTTTCTGTATGATGTTGATCCTTTGGAATTTATTGTTTCTTGTGGCCTATTACATCATCAGTTTTTAGGAGTGTTCTCACACACGTTTCTCTGCTTCTGGGTAGAGTCTTATCTAAAGCTACTAGTTTCACTTTATTCACTATGCTATTATATTTTATTGTTTTGCTACCTTATTGTCTGTGTCATCCATCAGTTTCCAAGAGTGTGAGTTAATACCATAATTACAATATTAGACATATCCACTTTTCTCCATATTTTGAGGCAAAATTGTTAGGTGCATTTACGTACATGGTGGATTCATATTCTCAACCTACTCTTCCATTTACTAACATGTAATTTCATTGTCCCTTATGATTTTTCCTTGAATTCTATTTTTTGTCAAATATTAAGAATGCTATACTAGCTTTCTTTTGGTTCATTTATATTTGACATATATATATTTTATCCTTTCATTTCTATAATTTTATATCCCTTTTAAAAATGTGATTTTTATAAACAAGGTATTGCTTGTGTTTTAGAGTCATTTAGGGAATATTTGTCTTTTGCATGGAGAGACTATAATTGATACATATAAATTGTACTGATTTAAAGTGTATGCTTTGATGAAGCTACCAAATGTATATAGCTATAGAACTACACTCCAAAGTATGGAAATTTTGATCACCTAGATTGAGCCCTCTTGCCTTTTGCTAGTCACTTTCCACATCCTGCTCTGAAGCACAGATATAGTCACTTTTCTAATGTTTATCAGTATATCTTTTTTTCTGCTGTACGTGGGCCTCTCACCGCTGCAGCCTCTCCCGTTGCGGCGCACAGGCTCCGGACGCACAGGCCCAGCAGCCGTGGCTCACGGGCCCAGCCGCTCCGCGGCATGTGGGATCCTCCCAGACCGGGGCACGAACCCGTGTTCCCTGCATTAGCAGGCGGACTCTCAACCACTGTGCCACCAGGGGAGCCCCTATCAATATATCTTGGTCTGACCTATTGTAGAAATTTATATACATGACATTATATAATATATACTCATGTCTGGTGTCTTTAGCACAGCATGATATTTTTAAGATTCTGCAGATTGTTGTCAGTGTCAGCAGTTCATTTCTTTTTTTGCTGTGCATAATTTTGTTGTATGGATATACCACACTTTGTTTATCCATCAGGGTATTGATGGAATTTTTAGTTGTTTGGATTAATTGGCTACTATAAATATGGCTGCTATAAACATTTATGTACAATGCCTTTTTTGGTGGAAGAAGGAATAGAGTGTGTAAATACCAGGGAATGGAATTATTGAATCATGGGATAGGTATATGAAAAACTGCAAATGGTTTTCTATTTGCATTTCCTAAATAACTAGTGACGTCTAATTGAACATCTTTACATGTGCTAATTGACCATTTGTATCTTCTTGTGTAAGGTTCTATTTAATTCTTTGGCCTGTTTTTTATTTTGTTGTCTATTTCTTTATTATTAAATTATAGAATAAAAAATATTTTGGATACAAGTCCTTTGTCAGGTATGTGTATTTTGAATATTTTCTTCCTATTTATGGCTTATCTTTCATTTTCT